>NC_068362.1:3125172-3760172 GCF_020536995.1 Dreissena polymorpha
CGATATGGACTGACAGTGAGCGTCATTTAAACAATAAATAAAAGTAATAAAAGTAATAAAGGGTATACAACGGCGAAACATATTTTTTGTGTCATGTGAATACCCCATGTGTCAATAATCAACCGCAGTTTGCCACCGCTAAGTTCGCGGTTTCCAACCCCGCGATATGACTCAGCCTTGTATGACACACAACGCCTTAAAGTTTAATTTGCGCGAATTTGCAACTACTGTTTCTTAAAGCTTTTTGTCACGTTTTTTTGTGCAAATCGCTCGATACAGACAATACTTTATTGAACCGCCTTCCGAAATCCATGCATGCATGGTTAAGCTTCGCGTCATAACAAACAAATTACTCATTGTTGCTGAACTGACAATACTTCACACGAACTTGCGCGTTTGATTACACCGAAAGCTGATTTATATCCCCAATTTTTTTAGAAATACAACAACATTGTGCATCAACCTGTCACAAATGATCCCACATTTAACCATCGGGGAGGGGGGGGGGGGGGGGGGGCGTAATACGTTTTGAATGTATTCACTTCTAATAAATGTCAACTTGTGAAATGTGTTGCTCTGTTATCATATCGATAAATCTTAGGACAAGTCTTACACTTTTATAGACAGCAATAATAAAACAAAGTTTGTCATTAAATGCATTATATTGATAAATGTAAACATTTGGATCTTAAAAGCTCTAGAAAAAAACAAGAATAAAATTAAAGAAAGAAAACACAAACCCTCAACTGGGCTCGAACCACTGACCCCTGGAGTAAAAGTCTATCGCCTAAACCACTCGGGCATCCGTTCTCATACTGTAATAGTTGTATTTTATACTGTATATAAAAGCAATTCTCGTAGCTCTCGTGTCACTAAATTTAACGACAACAACAAAAACTCTCCAAATTATTAAATCGTTTCGCGTTGCAACGCTTTATAATTTTCAGGTTTTAAAATCGTTAAAAGATTCATTTATAAAATATGTTAATCAGTTACCGCTGTATAATAAGTTAATATTATAATGTTTACAAAACAAACATAATTTGATTTCGCCCAGAAAATTTGATGTGAACTTTAAACCTTATGCTCATGCGCCGACTGCGTTATCCTTAACGTTTCCCTAATGAGAGTCTCCTTAACCCATTTAGGCCTAGCGTCTAGAAAAAAGGCCTTGGCAAACAGCGTAGACCCAGATGAGACGCCGCATGATGCGGCGCCTCATCTGGGTCTGCGCTGTTTGCTTAAAGGAATTTCTGTAAGAAATATTCTAAATATAGAAATAAATATACTAGACATCCCTAATTTTGGAAATAAATTGATCCAATTTAGAATGATGGGAGAGTCCACTAGGCATAAATGGGTAAAGTACCGCGCATACAGACCCTTTTGTTGTTTACAAATGAGACCTTTGTATTCGTCTTAAGCTTATATATCGAAGTATTGTTCAAATTTAGCGATGAATTTCAAGCAAGGTATTCGCCTTAAGCTTATATATCGAAGTATTGTTCAAATTTAGCGATGAATTTCGAGCGAGGTATTCGCCTTAAGCTTATATATCGAAGTATTGTTCAAATTTAGCGATGAATTTCGAGCAAGAGAAGCTGAGCCTGAGTCTGCATCTGGAGAATGGATACGTGGACTCCACGACTACACAAGCTGCGTATAATTATTCAGGTAGATTCGCTTTCTCATCCTCCTTATCTTCCTCTTCCTTTTTCTCCAACTCCTTCTCCTCCTCCTTCTGCTCCTGCTCCTCCTTCTCCTCCTCCTCCTCCTGCTCATCATCCTCCTCCTCTCCCTCCTCCTCCTCATCATCATCATCGTTATCGTCGTGCCATCTTCGTCGTCGTGGTCGTTGACATCGTCATCATCATCATCATCATCATCATCAACAGTAATAACAACAACAAGAACAATTACAACAACAACAATAACAGTAACAACATCATAATCATCATCAACAACAACATCATCATCATCAACAACAGCTTGAGAATATTTTTGTTACTTACGTTCAGAGGGTACGGACATTATCCTTCTGGCCTACATGCGGTCCGGCTCGACTTTCCTCGGGAACCTGCTGGGCTGGAGACCGGATGTGTTCTACTGGTTTGAGCCCCTACGTAACTTACGACTTTGGGACTACATCCGGGATTTTGACCTTTTGTGCAATGTTGTTCAGCCCTCTTGCAATATAATGTAAGTCTAGCGTTTTGATCAAGAGACTTGTAATTTGTATTGTGGATCCATTGACTTAAACTCAATTGCATACAATATATACGGTATCAAGACATAGTCCCGGGTCATAAGGACGGGCAAATTATTATGTTTTAT
Source organism: Dreissena polymorpha (assembly GCF_020536995.1). Taxonomy (NCBI): domain Eukaryota; kingdom Metazoa; phylum Mollusca; class Bivalvia; order Myida; family Dreissenidae; genus Dreissena; species Dreissena polymorpha. Next base: position 3,127,507 of record NC_068362.1, read on the forward strand.
CATTGTTATTATAAGTATTACACTCTTATCAAAATATGTCAGTTTTATAGGAAATTAATGTAATGCTTATTTTCAAAAATGCAAAATATGTGAACACGTCCATTAAACGGCTTTAAAATGTATTTTATTCACTATGTTTGACGGTTCATCGTAAGATAACATGAACATTTTACAAGGAAAAAACGCGGATTTGCATAAAATATGAATAAACCATATCCACTTGAATTCCTTCCAAAATAGGTCTACCGTTAAACCGTTGATATTGCGAGGAGTTTTCATGAGAGTGTGAGTTTTATTGAGCCTCGTTCTGGGAAAACGGAGCTTAATGCATGTCCGTAAAGTGTCGTCCCAGAATAGTTCGCACAGGCTAATCAGGTTCGATACTTTTCGCCTAGACAGGATTTTTTTGTTTGGAATTGACTTCCTTTACACGAAAAATTCCATAAAGCGGAAAGTGTAGTCCATGATTAGCCTGTGCGGAGTGCACAGGCTAATCTGAGACGAAACTTTACGAACATATGTTGAGCCCCCATTTCCCAGAGCGCGGCTCCATCCGAAATTTATGACGTCATTCCAAGCGAGAGGCTTCATTTTATGAGCTCTTGACCTTATTATCTTACTGGACTCACGGATATTGACATGAATAGTTCAATTATAACATTCATTAGCACATTTATACCTAGCGTCTAGAAAAAAGGCCTTGGCAAACAGCGTAGATGCGGCGTCTCATCTGGGTCTGCGCTGTTTGCTTACAGGAATTTCTGTAAGAAATATTCTAAATACAGAAATAAATATACTTGACATTTAGAAGGATGGGAGAGTCCACTAGGCATAACTGGGTAAACAGCCAGTTAGTGTTAAATGAAATATATTCAATTTGTTTGTGGCATTGCGTTGTGGGTTGGGCGATGGAGTACGATTGAACCGCTTAGGTGAGAAGCGCGTGAAGCAACCCCTGCGCTAACCGGACAGCCCGTAGATTGCTTACTGTCTAAGAGGTTATGAACCAATATCGAAATTAGTGCATAATTCAAAAGGGTTCATGTTCTCAGTTGGTATAAGACCAATATCGTGTGTGCGTGTCTCTCATTTTGGTCCATGTCAAGTATGGTGAAATTTGAACTGCTACTCTGCGTTTTATGAGGTCGGCTTTTGTCGATAATTCTGTACATGAAAGTGTGCGCGTTTAATTTTTTATACAATACAAAATCACCTGAAATAAAGAAAAATGCCATGAAGTGTTACCGTTTAACACATGTATTATGATCCGATAAGATATTGATTTTGTGTGAGCAAACCATAGAGGGGGTCGAGTCCGGGACCTGAAGGTCGCAAAGCGAACAAGACGCAATTTTAGTAAAATATTAGTAACATCATACAATATAACAGTATAACTTCTGTTGAGATTCACACTTGCGAATTCCAGATTTATGATTGCATTTGATATATTACATATATCTAAAGCAATTGTATTGTGAAGAGCTCAAAATATTGTTGTTGTTATTTAAAAAATATATATTTTAAATGCAAGCTTGTTTTTTCTTATTGGAATGTAACTAATTTAAATGGTTGTTTTTCTCATCTAAGAAGAACTCTCATTTAATACAAAAAAATCGATGAAAGGTCTATTATATTCCCTTTAAGCAGGTGTTTTATGCTCTTCCTATTGTTTTTTAAGTGGTTAAACAGTACAATAAACAGACGGTAATGATATTCAGACTCGAATTTAATTAATTTGCATAATTCTATGACCAGCACGTCACATATAAGAATGTGAGGCGAGTTTTACACATTGACATTATATTGTGCAAGTATCTGTGACGAGACATTGTTTTTAATATCACGCGCGATGACATTTGCGTTGTTGAACAACATGTTCGAAAAATTTACTAAAACCTACACAGCCAATTTAGACTGTTCCCGAGTTTTATTACCGCCCAAAATCCGAGGTCGTAAAACGCGCTACGGAATGCGAAACACAATTCTCTTTGAATAAAACCTGCCGCAAACATTTTTTTAAGTATGAGTTCGATAATATTGAGGCCATTTTACAAATATTGACATAAATATGAACAAAATTGATTTGAAAAAAGCTGAAAACGGCCAAATAAGCATTAGAATTTCCGGGTACATTTAGTATATTTTCCGTACCCGGGGATATATTTAAGTAAACTAAAGAGTACCAGGGGTACATTTTAGTAGTTACCGAGCCGGCAATGATCAATCTAGCGTTAGTGTGCACTAATAATTGTTTCTACGAACCCAATACGCTTGAGCCGCTTTTTTGAACGGCCTCCGTTAAGGCTTATTCGGTATATTACATACTTATGCATGTTTGCATAAGAAACTGTGCTCAAACAAATGATGAATTGTATAGCGTATTACAATGAATTCGATTTTAATTTCAAGGAAGCTCAAGTTTTCAGTGTTTCTGCAAGAAAACATAGTCGTTAATAAAATTCTCATTTTTGATTTTTGTCAATTGTCTTCGAATATTTCACAATCTAGCCTGGTGTTTTTTATATATGAGTCGACCCGAATTAGCATGTGCAGTCCGCACAGGCTTATCAGGGACGTCACTTTCCGTTTTTATTGAAAATTTCGTTTAGAGGGAGTCTCTTCTAATCGACAATCCAGTCTGTACGGAAAGTGACGTCCCTGAGTAGTCAGTGCAAAGTGTACAGGCTAATCTGGGACGACACTTTATAAGCACATGCGTTTAGCCCCGTGTTCACAGAAAAAGCTAACATTTCAATGCTAATTAAATAAAATACCCGGTACACATTTTCAGCCCAGAAACTGACGCGAGGTCCCTGCAGAATGCCCTGTCATTGCTTGACGACATCTTACACTGCCGGCTGGCACATCGGGTCAACGAGTCCACGGATCTCAATTATTCCCCGGAACAAGCCTGTATGATATCTCTGCCTCCGAATTTTCAACTCATGTTTTTTACTATTGTTTGACTCTATTTCTTACTTAAAGTCTATATTTTTCTATAACTTTATAGAATCAAAATGCTGAGAGCGTAGAGAGACCGAAGAAAAAAATACTATGCAAAGGGTTGTGAATTATAACGGAATGTTTCTCATTCAAAAATTTAATGAAGTCACTCTCCTGCAAAATAATTGCGATACAAAAATCACAATAAGCTTTGAAATGCTTTATGAGCAATTCTTTGCTGGTTTAAGTATATTTATATAAATTTATAGCTTCGCTATCGGAAAACGGCGCTTAATGCATGTGCGGACTGCAGGGGCTAAACTGGGACGTCAATTTACGAACTTGCAGCGAGTCTCGTTTTCCAATAGCGAGGCATAGTTGTTTAAAAAAAGCTATACTCCGAACACTGAAGATGTTTAAGACTTTTCAAATGTTCGTGCATAAAATATAAAATCCCCGTCCATCGAGTGGTTACGATTGCCTCGCTATTAAATGTGCACACCTAAATGACAGTATGTGAACTGTGTGAAATTCTGAAAAGAAAAAGTTTTGACCCAGTTATTTTGTAAATGCTACTCTCTTTAAATACGCTAAACGTTACCTCCATCCAATTATTTTAAGGGCTAAAAACATCACTGAATATTAATTAAAGTTTTACATTTAAGGAGGAGTTAAATACTCGGCTGTTGTTTCAGCACCAAGTTGGCAAAGGCATTTGAACTGTACGGCTGTCAACAATGGAAGCAAACTGCATCCAAAGTGCGTCTCGTATCTGGAAGAAGACTGCCATAAAGCGTCGCATCGTATGGTCAAAGCCCTCCGGATAGACCTGAACAGCGTCTCTTTGCTACTTCATAACAATCCGCGATTAAAAATAGTGCATTTGCTACGCGACCCGCGCGGGATTATCAACAGTCGTTTGCGCACATTTTGGTACGCGGCATTCTTGAAAACTGATGCGGCAATAAGCGACGACATTCAGGTGATTTGTTCTCGTCTGCGTAATAACATAGAATCCGGAATACGTCTGCTGAAAATATACCCTAACAGGGTGAAGTTAATTCAGTATGAGGACGGATTTAATGTGAAAAGCCCAAAGATAAGCAAATTATATGAATTTCTTAATATTGATGAACCCAAAGACATTCACGCGAACGAGATCGATAAACTTTCATCGACATACTACGCCAATAGAACGGACGGGTTTAATCCGTTTTTATACAGGCAGCAGTTACCGTGGAACGTGGTTGCTATGGTAAACAATCACTGCGCAGACGTGATGTCCAACATGGGTCTGCGCATGTTCAGAAGCGAAGCGGAACTCAGAAATGAAAGCATTCCAGTGATATATTCGAAACTTACGTATACAATATTATAGTTAAAATATGCTCGTCAGTTTCAAGAATAATTATGCGACTGGTCGAAAGATACCGTAATTAAGTTCGAACAATTGCTGTTAGCTACTTATTATCTGTGTAGAATTGTGTAGAACCACCCATTTAATGTATGCGAGCATCCATGACGTACAAATGCACGCATGGTGAAGGTTATTAAACCAACTACAGACCAAGACTTGCCATTAGTCCAGATGACCCGCGCCCTGGAAGAACCAGACTTAATGCATGTGCGTAATGTGTTGTCACAAATTAGCCTGTGCAGTCCGCATAGGCTAATCAGGGACAACACTTCCCGCCTAGAAAGGATATTTGTTAAGAAGAGACTTTCTGTAAACGAAAATTCCATTAAAAAGGAAAGGGGACTGCACATGCTAATCTAAGATGACACTTTACGCACATGAATAAAGCCCCTGTTTTCTAGACCGGTATTATCCACTATATAACTCTTAGTTGACGGGAGTACCGGGAACAATAATGAACATGGGAAATATTGGTCAAAAAGTAGGTTTAATACTGACATCAAAGTACTCAATCTTATTTATTAAATCTTAGACTGATCAAGTAGTACACACATTGGCAAAGAAGCACCCCATTTGTTGCATTTGTAACAAGAGAATTTCGTTGTTGCTTGCCATCTGCAGTACGTGATATAATTATCCTCCTGACTACATGTATAGACAACTCAGAGATATAAGACTATTATACTATAATATTAAATGTTAATATGATCCATTAGTGTGATATATATTTATTTTTTTAATTACAAGAAAAGTGGGTGGGGGTAAATAACAAATATGAAGAAAACATGCCAAAAGTGCCTGTTAATATATGTTGAGTTTGTGTCAAATCGCTCAGACAAGAAACATTTAATATTGCGTGTATGTTTTTGCAAAGAAAAACACCGCTAGTTGATACAATTGGATATGTATACAGGCATAATAATTTTGAAAAAATAATTATTTATTGGAAATCACAACGTGTTTTTACAGTGTTCATTATTGAACTTAGGAAGTCACGAACTAACCAAACAAACAACAACCTTGCATTATACATAAAAGGGCTTTCAAACTTAGAAATTTATTTGATATTTACTATAATTACTTGTTAACATTATAAAGTAAAATGAAGTATATATTATTGTATATGTACGACACATAGTGTTTCAAGTATGAACATATTAATATATATCGTTACCATTAAAGGGGCCTTTTCACAGATTTTGGCATTTTTTTAACTTATTCATTAAATGCTTTATATTGATAAATGTAAACATTGGATCGTAAAAGCTCCAGTAAAAAATCAAGACAAAAATTAAAAAAAAGGAAAAGAACATTGCCCGGAGCAGGTTTCGAACCAGTGACCCCTGGAGTCCTGCCAGAGTCCTGAAGTAAAAACGTTTTGGCCTACAGAGCTATTCCGCCGAGTACACATTCTTGACGTATTTTATACCTTATATAAGCAATCTTCGTAGTTTCACAAAATTTAACGACAAAAACAGAACTCTCCAAATACACTTTTATAGACAGCAATAATAAAACAAGTGTATGGCTGCTTTGTATAAAGGTCTTTTAAAAGGGCCTTTACACAGATTTTGACATTTATTGAAGTTTGTCATTAAATGCATTATATTGATAAATGTAAACATTTGGATCTTAAAAGCTCTAGTAAAAAACAAGAATAAAATTAAAGAAAGAAAACACAAACCCTCAACTGGGCTCGAACCACTGACCCCTGGAGTAAAAGTCTATCGCCTAAACCACTCGGGCATCCGTTCTCATACTGTAATAGTTGTATTTTATACTGTATATAAAAGCAATCCTCGTAGCTCTCGTGTCACTAAATTTAACGACAAAAACAGAACTCTCCAAATTATTCAATCGTTTCGCGTTGCAACGCTTTATAATGTTTAGGTTTAAAAATCGTCAAAAGATGCATATAATGGCTATATTAGAGCATGGTTAATGTTCAGTATTACCGTTTCCTCACAAATATCATAACTAAAACGAAAACTTACGAATCTGAAACAACTTTTTTCAATTTTGTCAATTTACCAAAGCGTGAAAAGATCCCTTTAATATACATGTATTTGCAAAGTGTTGCTTGTCTACATCATTTACTTAGTAACGTAGTTCGTGTATTTGTAAGTAACTTCCTTTTTTTCTGTATTAACTTGGTTTCATCGTAACAAAAAAGTTTTTAATCGCATAATAGTTTTTCAACAATATTAAATATACAAGCCACTGACTGACCTGTTATAACCGCTATGAGTAATGTTATGTATACTCAAGAACACATATCTATGTCCATTGTATAATGCAAATCGATTTTATCACACAACAAGATCATGCGAAAACAAGCTCGTGCTTCGCAAGCATCGTGTACAGCCACGTGTTCAAGGTTTCATAATGCGCCTCGACCCATCGTGCGTTGTCCCTGGCGGCCTCGAGACCCTGTTCGAATGCCCGCCGCGCTGTGCCAAGGTTCGATGTTCGAGCCAGGAAATTCTTAAGATCCGCGACTTGCTCGTGAGTGGTGAACTCCGCGGTGACGCCAGAAACAAGCCGCGAGAGTTGGAAGAGACTACCAGCGAACCTCTCCAGGAAGTGGCACCAGTTGGTCGTCAAGTGGTTCCAGACCTTGTCTATCGCCGTGGGGTTTGCCGCTAGATCCGTCAAGGCTCGTACTGCTTCTGGCCCTGTAGTGGTCAATAGTGTATACTTTTAAAAAGTGCCCAGTTTCAACCAGTGCTTGGATTTGTTGATAAATCCTTCGATTACGAAAAACAAGGAATGAATTGCAAATGTGCATGCCCATACAAAAGTCATTTCAAGGGACCTGTTCACAGATCGAGATGTTGCCTAATTTCAAATTATGTGACAGGTTGGTATTTTTAAAAGTAACTTCCGCAAGCCAAATTAATTTTAAAGATACGGTTTGTTCTATGTTAGCTTATGAAATTTAGCACCATAAATGCGGAAACATGGGATCGCAAAAGGACAATGACAAAAATGTGAACAAAACCCCCCATAGAAACCCACATAACATACGTTATTATTTTGTTTTCGTATTTTCGTCCTGTGTTTTCAAGTTTTCTTAACATGTGGTACAAAAAAGAAGACGCCATATCATTGATAGTATACCTTTCATTGTAGAGGAATCTTGTGTCAACCGAATCAGCCTGTCCTGCACGGCTGGGTCCTCTGCGCATGTCATTCCATAAAGGTACGCCTGCCTCTCATCGGTGTTCAGTGAGGCGTTATACCGCCCCACGATGAACTCCCACTCGGAGACATTTGCACGCTTCATTACCGTACACAGGATTGCGGGCCGGATGTTCAGCGGAAGCGGGATGACTCTTTCCCGGAAGGCGCCATACCAAGCCCGAGAGTTGGTCACGCATGAGGGATTCAAGAACTTACAGCCGATCGCGAAGAGTTTAGCGTAGAGCAGTTTATTTGAGAAGGTTCCCTGGGAATTTGCAGAGTTTACCAGCGCGTATTTGATGACATTATTTGCGAAGATCTTAAATTTGGAATCAAGCGGAGTCGCGTGGACAAGTCTTGCTATTGTCTTAAGTTCGGAGATAGCGGCTGACCATGGCACGTAGTCATCTTCGAATAGTAAGTATTCAAACAGAGACAGAGCGGTTTCCAAGGGCATTAACTTTGCTTTACTTAAACTGAAAGCATCGTTGATTATTTGTGCTCTATTCAACTTGTGTATTCTTGAATGGTCGTATATTAGGTACTGAGCGATATGGCCCCAAATATCGGGACCATAGTTAACTCTGTAGTAACCCTTTTGCTGTACGTTACCGATAAGCCAATGACCATCTCTCGTCAAGTCCGGTAACCCCTTGTCTATAATAAAAGTTTCTTCCCTTTCGAGCCAAATTATTTTTGAGTTACTTACAGTGAAATTTGCTTCAACGTCGGTTGTATATGTGAATGGAATCGTCCAACGTAGTTTTTCGTTTGTTGAATTTGTCGTATTGGTTTTGGTTAAGTCGTTCAAGAATCTTGACTGGGTAATGCGCAGATATCCCGGTCGTATCTGGGTGACGTGAACAACGGGGTAGTTCGGCTGTAGTACCCATGTTCGCATTATCTCACCAACGTTCGGTGAACCTTTCGGGTCGGATTCCATTGACGCAAAAAATCCATCGTGATCGGCATTCGAATACTCATAGCGCTGCAAATATAGTTTTAAGCCATTCAGAAAGTGGCTTGGGCCAAGGAAAAACTCCATCATACGGATTAAGCTTGCTCCTTTTAAGTACGATATGCTGTCAAACACTTGCTTGATTTCGGTCGAATCAGACAAACTCATGTGCACCGGATGTGACGTCATCAGTCCATCGGTTTCAAAAATCGGATGCATTGTGTTAATCGTAAAATAATCCGGGAAATTATAATAGTCGCTAGAATTAACCGCTGCCACAAGGACGTTTTGCATGGCGACCAATTCAAAATAAGTCGCAAACGCCTCTTTTAAGAACAGATTACCCCACCAGTTCGGCGTTGCTAGGTTACCGAACCACTGATGCGCAAGCTCGTGGGCAACTGTTGTCATGGCGTCCATCCATGCGAACTCGCTGTAATATCTGTCATCATAACAGATACGATCCTGTAAACACACATGACTCGTACATGTTTCAAATATAGTTGTAATAGCTGTTTTTTGCTTATTGTTCATGTCGCACATAATGGACAAATAAGAACGGTCCAGATTCAAAGAATATTTCAACTGTAAATTGAGAAACAATTTGTTCTTAACATCAATAAATCTAAAATACATTAATTCAAAAACAATTTGACTTTCAATGCCAATATTTACTACAAACAATATTATTTTCGCATTCCATAAAACGATAATGAGATATGCACATATTCACCCCAGGCTGGTGTTTTGAATATGTTAAGAAGCGAGAAAAGATGTGTTTTTATATTCACAGCTACGTCTTTCCAATTAAAGATTGATTTAACAAATGATTGGTTTATACAATAGGTGTAAATGATTAAACATGTTTGAATAATCAAATACATTTTCTGTAAATCATTAAGACATACAACCTTAGACACACAATCTAAGACAAGCAACTACCCTCAAACAACATCAGTCAAACAATCTCATACAAACAACCTGATACAAACAACCACAATTAAATAACGTAAATCAAACAACCTAAGACAAACAAGCTCAGACAAACAACTTCAGACAAACAGCTCAGAAAACACAATAAGACAGAGAACCTAAGAAGAAACCCTTTCACAAACAACCTTATTTAAAATAAACTCATACTAAAAAGTTCAGTCAAACAAGCTCAGACAAACAAGCTCAGACAATCAACTTTAGATACAGAAACTCAGACAAACAAGCTCAGATAAAACAACATCAGACAAACGATCTCAGAAAAACCCATCTGACAAACAATCTAAGACAAGCAAGCTAAGACAAACAACCAAAAACAAACAACCTGAGACAAATTAGCTCAAAAAAACAACTTTCAATCAATCAAACACACTCTGACAATAACCTCAAACTAACAACCTCAGACTTTCAGTCTAAGGAAAATATCATAGAGTAATTAAAAGTGACTAAATACCTGTCAATACAACTTCAGACAAAAAATCTCAATTAAACAACCTAAGACAATTACCCTGAGACAAAGAACCTAGGACAAACAACATAAGAGAAGAACCCTGAGACAAAGAACCTAAGACAAACAACATAAGACATATACACTTAGACAAACAATCTCAGAGAAAACCCTTCAGTCGAACAACATTTTACAAACAACCTGGACAAACAACCTGTCACATAAAAAACAACAAATCTCAAACAAACACCTTCCGAAATCATCCTAAAAAAAAAACCATAAGACAAACAACAACAACAATACTACTAATACTTAAATAGTTGGTAAAGTAACAATGTAGTTCTACACACAATCTAACAAAAAAAAACAATTTTACAATAATAAGTGGTTTATTGGCCGAAGATGTGAGGTGTAGCAATTATTTTTGCGCAACGTTGAAGCAGAGAATGTTACAGAAAGAAAAGTCGTTTGGTTGGGAATATCGTTAGTTTTAAAATGTGATAATAATCCAAGGGCCTAAAATCAAGGAGAAAGGATGGTTGCGTAACGAATTAAACCAGTAGTTTAGATTTAACAAGGTGTTCTATATTATGTCGTGTTATTGAAAATTGGTTTTCCTAGAAGTAATTTAAGTCTACTGAGGTGAAAATTTCCTTAATTTTGTTAGCCCACTTTCTTTAAATAAGAATTTGGTAGATTCATCATGTATTTGAAAATTGGAGAGATACGTTTCTTTGCCTGTTAAGGTATGTTTTAAAATGAGATCATTTTACGTTTAATGTTAATTGCATTATGATATATGACAAGTGTCCATACATGAAGGCCGTTGAGGTTGATTTTCTAGCTTTAGTGTTTTTTCGAATAAAGTTGTTATGGATTTTTTGAAGGATATCTATGTTTTTGAAGCCACATTCCTTAGAGTCATAGGTAAAGATTGGTAAGACAGAGTGGTCAAATAATTTTAGGGTAAGTTCAATTGGCAGGTCTGCGTTTTGTGCACGTATGTATAAGAGATGCATTACTTAATTTGCTTGTTGTTTTCTGGCATTAAGGAGGGAAACATTGCTAGCTAGAGTTATGCATATATAGTGATAACGGTCAGTATTCTCGATAGGATTGTTACCTAATTTAGATTGAAGTTCTGTTTTTGTCTTGCACCGAATATTACGATTTTAATTTTGTTTAAATTAACATCACAGTAGTTATAGAAGATGTCTAGACTGTTTTCAAAATTGTTTTTGAGTTTTATAAGATCACTGTGTCGTCAGTATAGAGAAGGAAAAGAAGTGTTAGCCACAGGGATAGGTCCAGGGGATTAATTACTTCTATGCCAATCTAGCCATTAAGATGCGTATTTGTTTGTAAGTCCTATAGACAATCCCAAAATCGATAATATGGGCGCCGCCATATTGGCTATTACGTAACCCGCGATTGAAAACGGTACTGAAGAATTTAACAGATTACAACGTTATCATATTGTACACCCGCTTTATTCCAATAAACAGTACTTTATGACTTCGCACATTAGGATTGAAAACAAGTGAAACATGAAACCAAGTGTCGATATGTATCACATCGTGAATCAATATAATTTAAATTAAAAATATACACGATAGATTCATAAAATATGTGTCTCTGCAACAATATCCAGTGACAACACGTAATGTTTATGGCCGAGTTGGCATTTTTAAGCATACCTTTCAGCATAATGCCTTTGTATAAAATTTAATTATTTCTTTAAGGAATAAAATTATTCAAGCATAATTATAAAGGTGTAGAAATATCTAAAGTGTGAAGTAAACGTTGTGATTTTAGCGTAAATAGTGCCGGAGATATTAACATAAATCTATCAATATATAATGATTGGAAACATCCATTCAGACCATATTTTTTGGATAGATCTTTGATATTAATTAGATAGATTTAAGATCGATGTAGACAATTAAATTGATATCTGCCTTTGTTTAAGCCTATATTATTTTGAATTAAATGTCGTACTTTCTATACTTTCCGGAGATATTCATTAAGAAACGTTGTAAGATTAAAGACTAAGGACGACTTCTTTAATTTAATAATACATCTCTTTGTTTGTCTAAACAGTTACAATTTCGCTATTAATATTTCCCTTGTAAGTGTCATTTTAAAGGTAATATACAAATCTATAGCCGAAATGAAGTTTGTGATTCTAAAATTGTTTCGTAAATCTTTGTTATCGAAACTTTGTAAGATTTTCAGGTAGAGATTTTTTAAAATTAAAATTATGTATCTAGTTTAGTCTAAAACTAAAGTGGTTTTTAGCAATCTTTTATTTAAAAATCGCTCTCAAGCTAATACAAAAATAACTAGCCGGAAATGAATTTTGTGATTTAAATGAACAAGTATCGGAGTTATTCGCTTGCAAAACTGTGTAAGATGTCAGGATATGTCATACTTTTTCATTGAAAAGGACATATCAGCTTTTGCCTACAACTTTCTTATATCATTATTTAAATAACGTTTTACATGTTGCCTGAAATATTATTAAATTTTCTTAATAACATCTTAATTCACGATTGAAATGTTCAACATGAAAAATAATGAGCCTTAAATAAACTTAAATAGTTCCAATTGTGTTCTCTAGATTTCCTAAACGTATGTCTTATTTAAATGTTCGTAAAACGGTCTAAATTTACGCTTAAAAAATAAAAACACGCACAAAATAAGTGATTTATTTTTCTTTAATTACGGATTATAAATGACAGCAACATACATCTCTTGAAAAAAACATCAGCGATAAAGGCGCGAACGAATTCGCTCAATGGGAGGCGATGTTCCAAGTGTGGATTAAAAGCGTTTATGGGTTTGCTTGTGACACCACATGTCTGCACATGTGTTGATACCGAACTTTAGATAAGATATCACGCGTCAAATTTAAATAACATGTTAAATGACAATCAAGACCTTATTCATGCCAGGGACCTACACTAATAGGTCCATGTCCATGCTGTGTGTTATTACTCTTAAACGAATGCAGATGAACCTTATTTCTACTAATTACGTAATTTATATTAATAAAAAAAACACGAACTAATATGTGGTTGTCAGATCGATAACATAAACTCTTTAAATCGTCAAATATATTTGATAAACCCGTTTCGCTTCCTTGTTTTGCGTAGGGACCTATACACACACATATATAGGTCAATGTTTATTTCTTCAGTACCGTTTTTGAGGCGCGCGAGAGTATTCAGGGGCGGGTAATCCGGGAGGTATCGATTTCTGGGATTGTCTATATGAAAAGTAAAAAGTGTATCGGTGAAAAAAATTCTCCTTGTCCAACGCCTATTTTAGACATGAAGGGCTCGAATATATTATTACCATAAAAAGCTTGATTTTATATGGTTACACGTATTTTGAATAAATTGCAGTACATTGTTATTAATATTATGTTTGAGAAGTTTATGTCATAAGCCAACACGCCATACTTTATCAAACGCTTGTGAAAAATCTATAAAGGCACATACAAGATTTTGTTCTCCTGTTTTTCAGAATTTCTATTAATGAGTATAAAGTTAAGATATGGTCAGACCATGAATAACCTTTCTGAAACCAGCTTGATTTACATCTAAGCTGTTCTTTTTTTAAGGATTGAGTAGGCCCTTTATTAAGTATAGATGTAAAGAATTTTCCTAAGCAGCTGAGAATAGTTATCAGTCGGTAGTTGTTTGGTTCTTTTGGATCACCTTTTTTAATATGGGGAGAATAATACCATTTAACCAACTTTGTGGGATAAAGCCAGTTTCTGGGACATGATTGAATTTTAGACTTAATAAATTCACTAACGATATTGTCAAGTAGGTGTTTTTCAGTATTTGAGTTTCTGGACACATTTTGACATTTCTGTGTTAGTAATAAGGATGTCTTATATGTTGCTTGTGTTGCCTGGGAATTTTGAGTTTGTGTAATTGAATCGGTGGTCAATAATGGTGTTGGCGTTTATTTCTTTGAAGTGATTGTAAATCTATTGTAGTGTTGGAGTGTTGTTTACATTATTTGTAGTCTTAGTTTGTTTAAAAAATACCAGAATTGCTTAGGATTTTTGTCATTCTTAATTTGTTGTCTTCTTAAGCGTTGTGGTAAAAACAGCTCGCTATAAAACATTGTTGACCAAACCAAGATTAATTGTTTTAATTGCATTTTTTTTATTATAGATTTTTAGCTCGGCTGTTTTCGGAGAAAAACCGAGGTATTGTCATAGCCAGCTCGTCCGCCGTCAGCCGTAGGCGTCGTGCCTCAACCTTAACATTGGCTCTAAAATCAATGTGCTTCCACCTACAACTTTGAAACTTCATATGTAGATGCACCTTGATGAGTTCTACGCGCCACACCCATTTTTGGGTCACTAGGTCAAAGGTTAAGGTCACTGTGACATCTAAAAAAAAAAAATTTGGCAAGCTTTCGCAGCCGAGCGTGGCGACCGTTATGCGGTGCTCTTGTTTTATATTGTTTTCAGGGTATGTACTGGTGTAGGCCTGGTTGAAAATCGATTGGAGTTCGCCAGTAATGTATCTTACCGTTTGCCGTGATTGTAGTTATGTGTTAATTTGTGTAGTTATGTATTCATTTGTGATAAAATTTTGTTAATGTTATTGTGGTCCTTGCTATTAACAAATGGATCAGCTCATTTAGGTTTCCATTTTGGTTCCTACTTCATGTTTTTCGGGCTTGTGTCAGTTAAGTTTGAGGATTTTGTTTCTGGTATATCTATTGACCAGTTGAGTACTCAGTTGCCGTCTGAAAGTTGTGGTTCTGTTTCAGTTATGTGACAATTTGTATGAAAGTGATAGCTTATTGATAAGACAATGAGAAAATCAATGATTAATTGATTTTGAAAGGTTAAAATATCAGGAGCTTTTTCTGAAGAGAAGAACTTCTACCATAAAGGATAAATATATTTTTATTTTTGCATATATCGATTAGTCCATGTGTATAGGTACTGTGGTCCAAAGTGGTACACGTAAGTGGAATAGATAGTTGTTCAAGTTGTTTTGTATTGGTCAAGATGGCTATGCAAAAACAATATATGACAAACACCATAAGACAAACAGCATATGACAAACAAACTCAGACGAACAACCAAAGATATCTTGTGCATCTCAGCAATAGATCTTAGTTGCACAATTTTTTTAATCAATCAACCATACCTCTTTAAAAATGATCAGACCCCAGTTTTCCATCGCTCCTACGGCTGTTTCCGGTACGACTAGCATGTCTTGTTTCGGCAGTGGAAATGGAATCTCAAAATGACCTTCATAGAACTTTAACACATTGGCTCCAAACTCCACCATTGCCCGCGTTTTGTCTATATTCTCGATGGATGCCCAGGAAGTGAAATTTAGTACTGAGGTCGCCTCAATCGATAAAGACGACAGATCTCCGACTGCAAAAGCCACCAGGTACGTCGACATGACGGGGGACGTCTGGTACGCGTCGGCGACGAACGCACCCGACATTAACCGGCGCTCGGAATCTTTGGGCATGTTTGACAAAGAAACCATGTCCGCTCGTCGAATTATGGTAATCTCGAATCTGGCTTTCCGGTCCGGCTCATCGAAACAAGGAAAGGCCTTTCGCGCGTCCGTGGGGGAAAATTGAGTGGCGGCGACGTGTTGGTTTCTAGTTCTGTGGGGAATCGTGCTGACGTACAGTCCCGTATAATCGGACTTCAAAGGACCGTTGTAGTTGATTTCCACATAATAGTTATTCCCCGGCAGGAAATCTTGGTTAATGAAAATCGTTAAGAACTGCCACTCCGTATCGACGGCGAAGTTTAAAACTTGTATCAGTCCTTGCGATGTATTAAGGCGACCAACTTCGATATCGGCGATTTTCAACTGGTCAACGTTTAAAGTTATGTTGTTTCCCTGCTCAAGACATTGAAATTGCAACCACATTTTTCCCACGAATGAGAACTGGTCTGGATTTTTCAAGTAAATATTTGGGAACACTTCGATCTTGTAAAGGACTGGTTTTAGGTGCCGCGGTAGTCGGCCATGATGGTACGGAACAGTTCGGTTGTTTTCAATTAAGATGGCAGCTTCCGTGGAAGGAACTTGCGTAGATGACGAAGTGCCATTATGACAGACGGCATTGCTGAGTCCAAAGTAGTAAAACAGCACTGACGAACCGATGACCGCGAGGAACATGACCACAAAAAGTGTTGGTAACACTACTGGAAGAAAAGTGATAAGTCCATGACTGAATAAAACATAACTATATTTTTATTATTTCTAATAAAGTATCTTAACTAATTGGTAACACTGTAATCCTAGTCGTTAAATAAAGATTTCCTTTGTTGTACAGCCAAATTTCAACACATGTGAAATCCTTAGCCGTTGTAAGATTTATGTGCCTTTTTGGTTTAGTAATACGTTTAAAATACTTGACAAGTCACAATAACCAAGCGTAATTATATAGTTAAGTTACTACATGCGCGTTGTCGTTTTGGTACAATGAATACTGTGAAAACATATGCGATGTATTTTGTAGCTGTCATGTAGATCCTGAAACGACTTGGGACGAGATGACACCGTAATTACAACAAACACGTTCGATCATTAATTGTAGAGTTATAATAAACAGATATACTGTAAATCATAATCGAGTGTTCGCTATGTGCACACAAATTTAATTGTTCAATGATAATTGAATATTTCTTAATATAAATACTCAGGTGCAATCCGCCACCACAAAGCGGGAAGGGTCTTATAAGAATACGCCTGTACATTTGTTTGTCTGTATGTCCGTAATATATTCGTGTTCTATCCATAAATTCTATATTCCCTTTCGAATGATTTTCATAAAACCTTGCTTTAAATGTTTCGGTTACTGGGACTATGTTTATAAGGCATTAATCAGTAACGCAGGCTAAATGTATATTGCTTTACAATACACTTTAGAGAGAATTCTACAGTTTTACTTATATCCTTGTTGCATAGGCAATTGAAGAATAAAACAGAATATGTTCAATTATCGAACGTAAATAGATTTTTTTTATGTAATGCAGTTACATATTGGATTAATTTCCGTTTCCTTTACTTACGCAAATGTATTATGATCACGAATTTTGATATAACGCTATAAGTGTAGATCTGTTGGCATACGTTTTGCATTACATCGCATAGTCCCTTAAACATAAGCACACAAAGCAGCACCTGTTTCTAAATCACACCTTATTTTTGCAATATATCACAATGACGTTAACTTTGAACGTAACATGGAGTCCAAACATGCGTAACGCGTTTCGTTATAATTTAACCTTCGCATTGAAATGCATTTTGACAAGTGAAATAACATAAACATATAAAAAAAATTATCGTTTAAACAATGCCTTGATGGTGTTAAATGTTAATTTTAATAAAAGATGGATTGAAACCAAGTGTCAAGCAGTGAACAACAATAAGATATAATTTTGAGTTAAATTTGGAAAAATGACATCAAATACAAACAGTAAAAGTCATAGGATTTAAAAGGCTGCTTCTGTAGTAAGGTAAACCCAGCCTCAGTCGGAAAACTACCAACATTCTGATTAAAAAATAAATAAAGATTATCATATAATGAAATGTTTCAGAATAAAACGTTTAAGTAATTGATTGTTGTGAAACTTCTGAATAAATAATAAAAGAGCTGTTTGAAGGAATATCCCGTGACAAGCGTAGCGCTTTTTATTATATGAGTCTTGTTCTGTGAAAATGGGGTTTAATTCATGTGCGTAAAGTGTCGTCCCAGATTAGCCTGTGAAGTTTGCACAGGCTAATCGGGGACGACACTGTCCGCTTTTTCGTTTTTCGTTTAAATGAAGTCTTTTCTTAGCGAAAATCCAATTTAGGCGTAAAGTGTCGTCCCTGATTAGCCTGTGCGGACTGCACAGGCTAATCTGGGACGACACTTTACCCACATGTATTATGCCCAGTTTTCTCAGAACACGACTCATGTAATACGTTTGGTGAAGATCGGATAACGGCCGTTATACATAGCAGAAGTTGTTAATAAGCCGACTTGAGATAAACAAAGGCAATACCTCTACAGTACATTTGACACTTTGACAGAGCGTTAAACATGGTCATTTTTATGATTTGGTCGCAACGAAATCAGCATCGCTTTGTGAAAACAGGGTTTAATGCATGTGCAGAAAGTGTTGTCCCATATTCAAACAGTCCGCACAGGCTATTCGGCGACGACACTTTCTGCCTAAACTGGAGCTCTACGAGGAAGAGACTTAATTTAAACGAATGATACCATAAATGATAAAAGCGAAAAGTGTCGCCCTGAATAGCCTGTGTGGACTGCACATGCTAAAATGGGACGTAACTTTACGCACGTGCATTTAAACCCATTTTCCCAAGGCAAGGCTCAAATATTTTTGGAAAAAAAATCTTTGAAACCTTTGGTCATGAATGATTAGAAACGGTCGGTTTTCTACATTTTCAATATCTTCAGAGCCTTAAATCCACAGTTCATGTTGCGAATCTGCGTTTCATGAACTGGAGATTGATTGTTTGTTGTATTTTAGTTACCGACGAGTCATAACACCGACGAGTCATAACACCGACGAGTCATAACACCGACGAGTCATAACACCGACGAGTCATAACACCGACGAATAGATTCATCGACGGACCGTTATACTGACGAGCCGACCTATATGAGAACAAGAGGGCCAAGATGGCCCTAGTTCGCTCACCTTTTTTACAAGGCCTTGTTCATTGCTTAGTTGAAAATTCAGTACTCTAGAGTATATTAGATTGGTTCTCTTCTGTTTACTTTTTCAGTGTGAGCATATACTTAATTCTGATTTAGTACTGTCCATTTGCATGTTTTTTTTGCAATGCAAACATTTGCAAGTAATGCTAATTCCACATGTGTTTACAAGGTTTTTGTAAGATTTGGACCTCGTGACCAAGAGTTTGACCCCACATGACCCAATGTCAAACTTTGCATAGATATCATCAAGAAAAACATCCTGGTCATGTATCATCATTATTGGACCAAAACTATGGCTTCTAGTGTGTTTACAAGGTTTTTGTAAGATAAGACCCCATAACCTAGATTTTGTCCCCACATTACCAACCGTCAAACTTGACCTAGATATAATTTTTATTGTCCAGACAAATATCCTGGTCAATTTTTATCATTATTGAACCAAAAATCTGGCGTATGGAGTGTTTACGAGGTTTTTGTCAGATTTGATCGGGTGACCTATATTTTGACCCCTCATGACCAAACTTTGCTTACAAAAATAAATATTATGACCAAGATTCATAAAATCTGAAAACAATGTTGACCTCTAGAGTGTTTACAAGGATTTCGTATAATATTATGAAAATTTTGACAATATAAGGGCAATAATTCTAATAATTTATTATGCGATTTTCAAACTTGACTGAGATATTGTGGCTATATAGCTTCTCAGCAACTTTGATAAAGAATGCTTTAGAAATATGAATGCTATAGTGTTTACAAACCAAATGTGGACGGACGGACGGACGGAAGACGGACAAAGACCGATCCTAAAACCTCACCTGATCACGTGAGCTTCAAAATGTTTTTTTCACCAATCTGAGCCATTTTCCAACTTGTCCGAGATATCAATAAAACCAATGTTTTGACAAAGTTTCACGATAATTAGGCAAAAGAAAAAGTGACTTCTGGAGTGTTTACAAGGTTTCTCTGAAGTCATATAAGGAAAACTGCCCCACCACTCCATGTCGGCCATGTTTTTTTGACCGATCGGAACCATTTTCGAACTCATCTTAGATATAAATAAAACTAATGTTTTCATGATGATTTGGCAAAAAATGTGACTTCTAGAGTGTTCACAAGCTTTTTTACTATATAAATAAAAGGAAAATGCGCCCGCCTCCTGGCAGCCATGTTTTTCAATTGACCGGAACCGTTTTCGAACTCAAATCTTGTATCTAGGAAACAAATGTTCCGACCAAATTTAATGAAAATTGGGCAAAAAATGTGACTACTAGAGTGTTCACATGTTTTCACTATATACATGTAGAGAAAACTGCCCCGCCCGCTTGCGGCCATGTTTTTTCACCGATCTGGACCATTTTCAAACTCGTCCGAGATATCAATAAAACCAATGTTTTGACCAAGTTTCACGATGATTGGGCAAAACATGTGACTTCTTGACTGTTCAGAAGCCTGTTTTACTATATAAATATAAAGAAAATTTCCCCGTCCCCCTGGCAGTCATGTTTTTAAACGGACCGGAACAATTTTCAAACTTAACTCATGTATCTAGGAAACAAATGTTCTGACAAAATTTCATGAAGATTGAACCAAAAATGTGACTTCTAGAGTGTTCACATGTTTTCACTATATACATATAGAGAAAACTGCCCCGCCCCCTGGTGGCCATGTTTTTTCACCGATTTGGACCATTTCGAACTTGTCCGAGATATCAATAAATCCAATGTTTTGACCAAGTTTCATGATGCTTGGGCAAAAATTGTGACTTTAAGAGTGTTCTCAAGGTTTCTCTATAGGCAAATAAGAAAAACTGCCACGACCACTGGCGGCCATGTTTTTCAACGGACCGGAACCACTTTTGAACTCAACCAACATATCATTAAGACAAACATTTTGACAAAGTTACATGAAGGTTGGGCATGAAATGTGACTTCTACAGTGTTTACAAGGTTTTACTTTTATTGACCTAGTGACCTAGTTTTTGACCAAGCATGACCCAGTTTCAAATTCGATCGAGGCATCATTGGGACAAATCTTCTGCCCAAGTTTCATGAAGATCGGACCATAAATGAGGCCTCTAGAGTGTTTACAAGGTTTCTCTATAGCCAATAAGGAAAACTGCCCCGCCCACTGGCGGCCATGTTTTTCAACGGACCTGAACCACTTTTGAACTCAACCAACATATCATTAAGAAAAAAATTGCGACAAAGTTACATGAAGATTGGGCATGAAATGTGACTTCTACAGTGTTTACAATGTTTTTCTTTTTTTACCTAGTGACCTAGTTTTTGATCCCGCATGACCCAGTTTCGAACTCGATCGAGATATCATTGGGACAAGTCTTCAGACCAAGTTTCATGAAGATCGGACAAGAAATGTGGCCTCTATAGTGGTAACAAGAGTTCTCTATAACCAAATAAGGAAAACTGCCCCGCCCACTGGTGGCCATGTTTTTCAACGGACCGGAACCACTTTTAAACTCTACCAACATATCATTAAATCAAACATTTTACATTACATAAAGATTGGGCATGAAATGTGACTTCTACAGTGTTTACAAGGTTTTTCTTTTTTTTGACATAGTGACCTAGTTTTTGATCCAGCATGACCCAGTTTCGACTCGATCGAGGTTTAATTGGTTCAAATCTTCTGACCAAGTTTCATTAAGATCGGACAAGAAATGTGGCCTCACTGTTTACAAACCAAATGTGGACGGGCGGACGGACGTACGACGGACAAAGACCGATCCTAAAAGCTCACCTGAGCAATCAGGTGAGCTAAAAACCAACATACCCGCCATCAAAGATGGAGCGCAACATTATCATTTTACCCGTTTTCTTCTCCATCGTGGAAACTTTGTTCATGTATCCACAGGTGGTTTTTATTTTAATTCCCGTTCCTTGAGCTACCGAAACCAAATATCATCTGAATACAGTTTTCTATTATTCCAAAGCGATGTAAAAAGCAATAAATAACTTGTTTGTTCAATAACCGGTCCGTTGCTTTGATCATCACATCAGAAGAATGTTGTTTATGTATAAGACTTCGTGCATATGTTTGCGTACAGATGTTCTGTGCCCTATCATTTAGTCAGCACATACCTGTGTTCATATATTAAGTGCACGCTATCAAGGGAAATAGAGTGGTTGCTAAACTGATATTTTTTAAAGTGAACTGAACACCTGCCTGTTAGTCTTGAAAAAGTTGGTAACTAAGATTAACCACTTAATGTGATAAACATCCATTTATTGATCCTTCAATTTTGGCATCGTCATTTATATAAAAAAAGAGATTAAAGGGAGCTTTTCACGTTTTGGTAAATTAACAAAATTTAAACAACAATATTTCAGACTTGCAAATTTTCGTTGTAGCTATGATATTTGCGAGGAAACAGTAAGACAGAACATTTACCATGCTCTAAAATATCCATTATATGCATCTTTTGACGAGTTAGAAACCTGAAAAGTATAAAGCGTTTCAAACGCGGAACGATTGAATTATTTTGAAACTTCTGTTGTTATCTCTAAAAAGGTCCCTTAAAGATATTGGACACAAATGTTTTATTGTTTTGTTTAATTTACGCTCAGTCTACATGCGTATGAAAGTTATCCCTTTAAACTATATAGACATAATTGTTATAGGTCTAGATTAAGGAATGTCTGGCCCTCTATGGGGTCTTTAACTAATTGTTACAGCATACAAATATGATATATTAATCTAAAATCATTCCTCTAAGCTGACGTACCAATGTACTCGGCATCCGTGTATTGATTACCATTGGTTACCGCTGACGAGGGCCTATGCCCTGTCACAACAGTTTGGTACAAAAAGAGAGATATAATGAAACGGGAGGGGGTCAAATAAAGTAGGCTTTAAATAGGCCTTAACTCATCCCACCGTCACTGTGTAAGTTGACTATCGCACCCAACGTAACCTTGTTTGTACACGATTTAAGTGTTTTCCTTGCTACGTGCTCCAATTCGTTTATTTTTGTTGTTGAGCTTCATGAACATGTTTACAACAGGTATGATTCATGTGCATGCTATTCTTGTAATAAATTAAAATTATATGGCGTTAATTTGACACTTAAGGTCACACCTCTTTTTTTCGCTTAAAAAATTTATTAAACTTTTGGTCACAATACGTTAATTTTATAGCACGGAACGCCTGTCATCATGTCTATGTTACACATTTTTTTATTTATAACTTAAACAAGAATGCCAACTTGTCACAAAATACGCCCGTTTAAAGTTACGCTTAAAATTGATATGAGTCGTGTTCTGAGAAAACGGGGCATAATGCATGTGCGTAAAGTGTCGTTCCAGATTAGCCTGTGCAGTCCGCACAGGCTAATCAGGGACGACACTTTCCGCTTTTATGGTATTTTTCGTTTAAAGGAAGTCTATTCTAAACAAAAATCCTGTTAAGGCGGAAAGTGTCGTCCCTGATTAGCCTGTGCAGACTGCACAGGCTAATCTGAGACGACATTTTACGCACAAGCATTATGCCCAGTTTTCTCAGAACGCGACTAATGTATAAAGGGTGTATTAATTTCTTTAATAAATTATGGCACAGAAAATTATGAAGACAAGAAACCTGGCAATTACATACATCCATTCTACCGAGACTCACAATGTTAGCAAAATAACACCATCCAAGTACAAGCCAAGCTTGGTCTGCAGGTTAGCGATTTGCACACATGATTTCCAGTTAACACCGTTTTTTTTCTATTTTAAGAAACAGTGACCTTGCCCCGACCGGCCCCAAATGCAAGCCCAAGCTAGGTCTCAATTTGAGTCAAATACACAAACAATTTGAATGCACATTATCATTACAAAATTTAATGATAATGTTAATTACAGTTTTTGAAATATTAAGCGGACATGATTTTTCTGGATTCCGCCATTTGCCTAGACGCGGCTTGCGTCAAGTATACCCATAATACGCCCGTTTTCGAAAGGTGGTATAGAAGACGACTTTTTCCTTTTGAAACAAAATGAAAATGTTGCCCAGATACTGTGAAATAAAGTTCCCGTGAAATGACAAAATAAAAGGCGGGTAAAACCGGTTTGTTATAATCGAGGTAATGTTGGCAATTTCGTTATAATTTAACAACTGCCTTAACTCCCTTATGACAAATCTATAAGTTTCAGAACCGACAAAAGATGTGCATATTAACAGATAAAGAATTGGTGAATTCGCAATGTATTATTCATAGATCCTTGTGGATCTAAGTTACATGGTGTGTAGCTTCAGGAATGCGTACACGCATTCTTTGAACGACTTAAAGACTTAATTGTTTTAAGTATCAACACATTTTTGCTGTTTAACATATAAAACAAAAATGCGTCAATATGAGTTAAAAACACTTTAAATATGTAACACGCTTTACCTGTGAATTTCAGACTACCTTTGTATGTAGAAATAAGTACTAAAATTGTGCATGAAATAACGATTACGTTTTCATAATGTATTTTCTAAACAACACAACAAAACATAACAAAACAGGTTACATTAATATGATAGCATTCTGCAATGTCTTTCACATCAAAAGTATAACACATTTCTGGTAAATATTTAAAATGCTTAGAATCTTCAACTTTTATCCTACATTGATAAGCATCAAGACAACACGATTTCGATAACATAATAATGTATGTCGGCAACACTTGGAACCGTTGTAAAGAATGCCATTCAATATGTATTTTCTAAAACTATCAACGGTAACATTAACCTTTGGCGACTGGGACCTTTAATCTATGGACACATATCTGGAAAACCTTACATATTTATCATGTAACCGGGTGATATTACCTCCCGGTATATTAGGTGAATTTCATCCGTTTAAAATGTTCTTTCTTAGATAATGATACTTATTGTTTGTATATAATTTTGGTGCGAATAATACTCTACATATTTCTAAATGTGCAACTAATTGAAGTTTAATGGTTTAATGTTGTAGTTAAATAAAGTTTATATACATGTATTTTGTTATATAAACTTTATTGAATGATGTAAGTTTAGGTAGACCTTTCCACCAATTGGGCAAGGTAATCGGGTTAATCCTGATGAGTAGTGTTCTTTACCCATAATACAGCTATATTTCACATGGTTACTTGCTCTGCTGTTTAATATAATTATCTGAGTTGAAATACAAAAGTTAAAACGATCATTTACAGTTCATTATTTATTACAACCTTCTTTGAGGTGGATAGTTAAGGGACCCGGTCACAAAACAAACCTATCACAATCACATGTCATAATCATGTGGCAACATATGAAGAAGGCCACGAAATTAACACAAAACTACTTATTGAATTAGCATATATACAATCTGGGGACAGATCTAAGTACAACAGTCCGCCCTGTGTTATCCGAATATAAAGCGAAAAACATCGGTATGTTACGGGCGAACCGACAAATTGCATAAATAGAAGTCTAAATTAGTTTACACATATGAAACTATAACACTTTAGACCTCAGAAAATGTTTTGTAAGGAAGTTTATGCCATCCAAATCACATAATTGGGTAATGTCTTGTAGTAGCTATCACGTAATGGCGATTCAAATGTTAATACATCCGATATTTTCGTGTAGGCGCGGAGGATTATAATGCCGTTTGAATCTAGTGATCACATAATAGCATGTATTGCGATGTAAAAGGTGCTATCAATATTTTGTCAAAAGGCAAATTATTGAAGAGGTAGTTGAAGTCTTTGATGAGTTTAATACTAAATCATCAGCTAATATCCTGTATGAATTGAGGGTGCAATCAATTAATATTCATCAGGCACTTCATGCTGTGACATCCTCATTGGTTCATACTAAAAGACTAGACATATCACGTGATGTGATATATTTTGCAAAACCCACAACTAAGCCGACACATTAAAATCGTTTTAAAATCACGTACCATATCAGTCGTTATTATCTGAATGAAAGTACGATTGATGCATTTAATAAATCAGCATTTTTTGTATTTAGTGATTTATTGTTTTCTTCAAAGACTGTTGCTATCCTGGATACTGTAAGTCTTTTATCACAGTGTCAGTCGTCGGGCAATGTCTTGTAGGGGTTAAGGATTCCATTCGGGTCAAACAGATGTTTAATAGCCTTCATGGCCGCCACAGCGGACCTCGACTTGGAGTGGTAAATGTAGTGTCGCTTCTTGAAGCCAAGGCCGTGCTCAGCGCTTATGCTTCCCCTGCAAATGAGTAAAGTTCTGGGAAAACGAGGCTGAATGAATGTGCGTTAAGTGTCGTCCCTGATAAGCCTGTACAAACTGCACACTTTCCACTGAGACTGGGTTTAATTTAGCAGACCTTTTTTACGAGAAATTCCATAAAAGCGGAAAAAGTCGTCCCTGATAAGCCTGTGCAGACTGCGCAGGCTTGTCTGGAATGACACTTTCCGCACGTGCATTAACCCCAGTCTTCAGAAGTCGAAGCTAAATTGTACAACATTCAATTGTTGGGAGCACAGGGGGAAATGAAACACGCAAAATTATCGGGAGAAACCTCACACTAATGAAATGCTACTTGTCCTGTTGGTTTTCACCCTCTCAAAGGTCACTTTCAGTACCGGAAATAGTATTGTATGAAGGTCATAAACATCTAACAGGTCAAAATGCTAGACATGTGAGTCCATGAGTGGTCGCCGGGGGCGTAGTGAGTATGGTGTCATTCCAGTGAACGGAACTTCGACAGTTCGTTCCCGCACTCTGGCAGCCTTCTCAAGAGCTTCTCTTAAGACACTCGTTCTAGTTCTACCCAGGAAACGGACTCAAAAGTGCCTCAATATGCCTTTTGCTTTCGATGCAATTGAACATAAGTAAATATGATTAAACTTATTAAGCGCTGAAGTAGAGTAAATATAGAATCGATATGAGCCTTGTAATGGGAAAACTGGGCTTAATGCATGTGCATAAAGTATCATCACAGATTAGCCTGTGCAGTCAGCACACTTTCAACCTTAAATTGATTTTTTGCTAAGAAGAAAGTTCCTTTAAACAAAAATGCAAACAAACTCAAAAAGTCGTCCCTGATTAGCCTGTGAGGACTGCACAAGCATTAAGCCTAGTTTTTCCAGGCACATATATCATTGGATTTACTGCATACCTGCGCTCTGCAATCCAGTCATACACAAACGGCTCAATCAATGAGGCCACTTCCTCATCATAAGATGGACTAGTTATATTTAAATGGAGATTTCCTGAAAAAATTATCACAAGTCATTTTTAATTATTTGATTTCTCTATTTGTCTTATGTTGAAAATACTCGCAAAAATATGTTTTATTTTTATGTATATAAGCATTCGTGATCTACAGGTGAAACACATTTCAATCTTACACAGAAATCAACAAAATATCCACTATGATTCAACAGTTAAGTGTGATATTCAAGTAAATTATCTAACAACAAGGGCTGTTTGTAAAACATGCATGCCCCCCATATGGGCTTTCAGTTGTAGTGGCAGCAATTGTGTGAATACGTTTTTTGTTACTGTGAATTGACCTTTGACCTAGTGACCTGATAATCAATAGGGGTCATCTGCGAGTCATGATCAATGTACCTATGAAGTTTCATGACCCTAGGCGTAATTATTCTTGAGTTATCATCAGGAAACCATTTTACTGTTTGGAGTCACTGTGACCTTGACCTTTGACCTAGTGACCTGAGAATTAATAGCTGTAACCTGCCAGTCATGATCAATGTACCTATGAAGTTTGATGATCCTAGGCGTAAGCTTTCTTGAGTTATCATCCGGAAACCATTTTTCTGTGTCAAGTCACCGTGACCTTGACCTTTGACCTAGTGACCTGAAAATCAATAGGGGTCATCTGCCAGTCTTGATCAATGTACCTATGAAGTTTGATGATCCTAGGCATAAGCGTTCTTGAGTTATCATCCGTAACCATTTTGCTGTTCGAATCACCGTGACCTTGACCTTTGACCTAGTGACCTGAAAATCAATAGGGGTCATTTGCCAGTCATGATCATGAAGTTTCATGATCCTAGGCGTAAGCGTTCTTGAGTTATCATCCAGAAACCATTTTTCTGTTTCAAGTCACTGTGACCTTGACCTTTGACCTACTGACCTTAAAATCAATAGGGGTCATCTGCAAGTCATGATCAATGTACCTATGAAGTTTCATGATCCTTGGCCTAAGCGTTTTTGAGTTATCATCTGGAAACCATTTTACTATTTCGAGTCACTGTGACCTTGACCTTTGACCTAGTGACCTCAAAATCAATAGGGGTCATCTGCAAGTCATTATCAATGTACCTATGAAGTTTCATGATCCTAGGCCTAAGCGTTCTTGAGTTATCATCCGGAAACCATCCGGTGGACGGAAGGACCAACCGACCAACCTACCGACATGTGCAAAACAATATACACCCTCTTCTGCCAGTCATGATCAATGAACCTATGAAGTTTGATGATCCTAGGCGTAAGCGTTCCTTTCTTTATCATCCGAAAACCATTTTACTATTTCGAGTCACCGTGACCTTTACCTTTGACCTAGTGACCTGAAAATCAATAGGGGTCATTTGCCAGTCAGGATCAATGTACCTATGAAGTTTCATGATCCTAGGCGTAAGCGTTCTTGAGTTATCATCCGGAAACCATTTTTCTGTTTTGAGTCACCGTGACCTTGACCTTTGACCTAGTGACCTGAAAATCAATAGGGGTCATCTGCGAGTCATGATCAATGTACCTAACAAGTTTCATGATCCTAGGTGTAAGCCTTCTTGAGTAATCATCCGGAAACCATTTTAATATTTCGAGTCCCTGTGACCTGTACCTTTGACCTAGTGACCTCAAAATCAATAGGGGTCATCTGCCAGTCATGATCAATGTACCTATGAAGTTTCATGATCCTAGGCCTAAGCGTTCTTGAGTTATCATCCAGAAACCATCTTGTGGACGGACGGACGGATTGACCGACCGACCTACCAACATGTGCAAAACAATATACCCCCTTTTCTTCGAAGGGGGGCATAATAAAGACATACATGTACAGACAGTGGGTCTGTGTGCAGGTGACCAGACCGACAGACAGAAAGTAATGGTGAATTAAGAATGGCATTTGTTAGCTCAAAAATACGCACCATCGCCCACATGTCCATACCCCACCACCCGGGTTGCTTTGTGACCGACCCGACTGCGCATGTCCAGGACAAGGTTGTAGAAGTCATGGAGCGGAAGTGACACGTCATACTTGTAACAGTACCCATCATGTAGCAGTGCCTCCGCCACGCGCTCTCGCAGGCCCCAAATATGCTATAGATATCACCACTTTACCAGTACATGCATCATGTGCCAAAGTGCTAATGAAACTTCATAACCGCTCTATGAAGGGGTTGAAGGGTTCGATATTAAAAACTGTAATGAAGCCATGGTTGAGTGTAGGTGCTTGGTACTGGGCACTGAAAAAAGCCCTCTTGTGTATGCAAGGTCCCCATGGTGCAGTGGATATGGTGTCCACCTAGCAACTGGGAGTTTGTGTGTTCAATCCCTAATGTGGCAGCGTCTTTAGATCCCCCATAGACACCAAGAACTGGTTCTAGTCCCAGCAAACAGACTCAAAAGCTTTTCAAATAAGCATTACGCTTTTGATGCAATAAAGCTAAAATAAATAGGTTTAAACTAAGTATGGGACTCCTGTACATTGCAATATCTGACCAAATCACATAACACATCTCAATGTTTGAAAAAGCAAGTGGTGTTGCTTATGATTTGGGGTGAAAGTAATCTTTTAATGATAGCTTAAGATGAGCTTTTAGAGGAACTTTTCTCGGAAAATTATTGTCCCATGTATTTCATTTAGATCACACTCCTAAAAATATGGGAATGTACGTACATACGGACATATGTACTGAACGAAGCAGACAAGCGCAATTCTTTAATCCCTCTTTGTGGTAACAATAATAGAACAAAAATTAACAAACAAACAATAACCATTTACCTGCATTTGTTTGTCGTCAACGGCAACCGTTCCGTCTTTGACCTTTCCGACGGTCATTAATGTCTCCAGAAACTGTGTCAACTTCTCCTCGTCGTGGGTCCCGTTGGACCCTGAAATCCAGGGGTTTGTAAATATGTGAGTGATTTAGACTACCCTACAGAGAAAACAATGGATTTTGCCTAGCATCACATTTGTTAGGAAACTGCATGACTTTCCATTGAACGACTCTTATTCCTCTCACATAAAAAACATATTCAAGTCAAAAGGGGTGTCGTTTGCTGACTGTAGGAACATGTCTTTAAATTTGTTGAACGGGAAGAAATTAACTCTTTCAGTGCTGGAACCGAATTTTGAAGGTCTTTGCAAACAGTTTGGATCAAGATGAGACGCCACAGAACGTGGCGTCTCATCAGGATCCTAAATGTTTGCTATTCTGATAGTATTCTTTGAAAAAAAATCGAAGAAAATGCTAATTTTAGAAATTCAGCAGACAACATTTTAGCAGCCAACAAATTTCCCAGCATGCCAAGGGTAAAGGTTTGATATTCAGTGTGGAGAATAACATTTCATCAATTATGACATTCATAACTTTCCATGTGGTCATATAAACCTGATGATGATCGACTGCTTACTTTGTTGTTACAATACAAGGTACAATTATGGTTTCCTCACTTTGTATTGTTAACCGTAAATCATATATAAAAGGACTTAAGGTCCAATTAAAATGCAGAATCTTACACCGAGAGCTGTATTCAAAGGTCTTTAAAGGTTAAATGTACTTGTTGTTGAAGTATCAATAAGTTCACAATTAATTTAATTCCAGGTTTTAAAATCTTTGCCGTGAGTCAAACATAAAGGTCCAGTACAATGGAGAGAAGTACATCAGGCTGTTGAAAAAAAAGACATGAGCTTCACTCTGGGAAACTGGAGCTTAACCCTTTGCATGCTGGAAAATTTGTCGTCTGCTTAAATGTCTTCTGCTGAATTTCTAAAATTAGCAATTTCTTCGATTTTTTTCAAAGAACACTATCATAATAGCAAACAGTTTGGATCCTGATGAGACGCCACGTTCTGTGGCGTCTCATCTGGAACCAAACTGTTTGCAATGGCCATCAAAATTCGGTTCCAGCACTGAAAGGGTTAATGATTGAGCCTAAAGTATTGTCCCAGATAAGCGTGTGCAGTCTGCACACGCTAATCAGGGCCTGCATTTTCCACGTTTATTTTATCTTTTGTGTTAAGAAAGTCTGTTCTAGGCAAAATCCGTTTAAGACTGAAATTGTCGTCACTGATACGCCAATGAAAACTGGGACGACACTTTACGTACATGCTATAAGCCCTGTTTTCCCAGAGTATGGCATAACAAGGGACAAAATTGTCACAAAACCAGGCTTTCATTGTGAAAAAAAATCTGATAAAGGGAGAAAACTCAAACTGAACTTTTGAAATGAACAAACAAAATTAACCCCCTTTGTAAGTTTTTTTTTTTTAAATCTATTTTTAGTCGTGGCGACCTTGACATTGGAGATATTAACGTGATTCTTTCGTGCGACACACCGTCCCATGATGGTGAACAAATGTGCCAAATGATTTTAAAATCTCACAATGAATGACATAGTTATGGCCAGGACAAGCTCATTTAAGGCCATTTTTGACCTTTGAACTCAAAGTGTGACCTTGACATTGGAGATATCGACGTAATTATTTCGCGCGACACACCGTCCAATGATGGTGAACAAATGTGCCAAATGATTTTAAAATCTGACAATGAACGACATAGTTATGGCCCGGACAAGCTTGTTCCGCCCGCCCGCCAGCCAGCCAGCCCGCCCGCATTCGCCAATCTAATAACCAGTTTTTTCCTTCGGAAAACCTGGTTAAAAAAACAACTCATACCGGAGGTCTCAATGAGGATGTAGAAGGGATGTTGTGCTATCGGGCTAGCCAGCTGGAGGTTTGAGGTGCAAACCTTGAGAGACTCGCTGTCAAGAAACTCAAAGGCTGACAGGATCTCCGACAGGTGCTTCTTGCTGTCTCGAAAAACGTCTAGAACGTCATTGAAACTATCCAGGCCTAAATACGAGTATATAAAACAACATTTGGCAATTAAAAGAAAGACTTATGGAAAGAAATAGGTATCTTTTGAAGAAAAATATATATTTTAGGTATGACGATAGAGTAAACATTCTCAATTCAATATATCATATTTGCCACTTTAACATATCTTGTTAAACACTTCAAGAGTTAGTAATCATGCATAGTGTTTCTATGAAAAAAACAAAATGTCCAGTTTTATTTTAAATTGTCTTGGCCTTTTTGACCCCATTTCCCACAGTCCATTACTTACACCAACTTTACAGCATATTGTTTAAGATATAATCATTCTTTGTTACAAAGTACTTCACATTGTTAGCCTGGCTGCATGTTTTCAATCCTCTAATTAATGTAACACAAGAATATACAACTGTATTCTATGTACATAGGTTGACAGATGTACTCCAAAACAATTATATAATGCAAATAAGACGAAAACAGGGTAACATGCATGTGCGTAAAGTTTCTTCACAGATCAGCCTGTGTAGTCCACACAGGTCAATCAGGAACAACACATTCCACCTGAAGTGGATTTTTGCTAAGAAAGTTAAACAAGAGGGCCATGATGGCCCTGAATCGCTCACCTGACTAACCAAATACAATCCCAACCCAGTTTTTATCAAGATAAACATTCTGACCAAATTTCATAAAGATTGGATGAAAACTGCGACCTCTATTGTCTACACAAGGTTTTTCTATTATTTGACCTAGTTTTTGACCTAGTGACCTAGTTTTTGACCCCAGATGACCCAAATACATTCCCAAGCAAGATTTCATCAAGATAAACATTCTGACCAAATTTCATAAAGATTGGATGAAAAAATGCAACCTCTATTGTCAACACAAGGTTTTTCTATTATTTCACCTAGTTTTTGACCTAGTGACCTAGTTTTTGACCCCAGATGACCCAAAAACAATCCCAACCCAGATTTCATCAAGATAAACATTCTGACCAAATTTCTTAAACATTGGATGAAAACTGTGACCTCTACTGTCTACACAAAC
Source organism: Dreissena polymorpha (assembly GCF_020536995.1). Classification (NCBI taxonomy): domain Eukaryota; kingdom Metazoa; phylum Mollusca; class Bivalvia; order Myida; family Dreissenidae; genus Dreissena; species Dreissena polymorpha. Next base: position 3,160,257 of record NC_068362.1, read on the forward strand.
AAATTGTTGATGATTTTCTCAACTATTTGACCTAGTGACCTAGTTTTTGAACCCAGATGACCCAAATACAATCCCAACCCAGATTTCATCAAGATAAACATTCTGACCAAATTTCATAAAGATTGGATGAAAACTGCGACCTTGTCTATTGTCTACACAAGGTTTTTCTATTATTTGACCTATTATGTGACCTAGTGACCTAGGTTTTGACACCAGATGACCCAAATACAATCCCAACCTAGATTTCATCAAGATAAACATTCTGACCAAATTTCATAGAGATTGGATGAAAACTGTGACCTCTTCTGTCTACACAAGCAAATTGTTGACAGACACACGCACGCACACACGCACGCACGCACATACGGACGCTGGACATCACACGGTCACATAGGCTCACCATGTCACTTCGTGACAGGTGAGCTAAAAACAAAAGTTTGAAAAATTGCAATAAAAGTGGAAAGTTACGTCCCTGATTATCCTGTGCACAGTCTTCGAAATTAGCTTTGAAAAGTTACATGCCAGTCGGACCAGTTACTTAAGAATTTTTACATGCCCAACATATTTTTACATGCCCAAACTTTTTTTTGAATTTTTGTATGTGCCCGGCATTAATTTTACTCGCCACGGGCGATCGGGCATGTGCTAATTTCGAAGACTGCTGTGCAGACTGAACAGGCTAATCTGGGACGACATTTTAGGCACATGCATTTAAACCCTGTTTTCCTAGACCCAGACTTAAAACATCACCTAAAAATGCCAAATTGACGGTATTGGATTTCTGAGGGCACAAAATGGCTGCCTTGGTGATAATTCCCAGAGCTCCTTCCGAGCCTATAAACAGCTGCTTGAGATCATATCCCGTGTTGTCCTTCCGCAGTGTTGACATACAGTCCAGTATCTCTCCGTTTGCTAAAACCTGCAGAATTACGAAGGGAATATGGTAATTATCTACAAATAAATGTGTACTGTGTTAGAAAATGTATCAAATTTGCTACAATGTTAAGGCACTTTATTAAATAGAAAAACATTACTGGACACCAGCCTGAATCACATGACTTTCTCAAGTTATTCATGTTGCCAGTCCAGATTGCATCCAAAGCATTACGCTTATTTGAAACGCTCTCGAGTCCATTTCCTTGGCCAGTCTTTGGGGGAGATCTAAAGATCGCTTCTAGAGTGGGGATCAAACCTGTGACCTCCTGGTTGATAGGCAGACATCGTCTCCATTACACCACGGCGACCAATACAATTGATACCTGCATTTGTTTAGTGTTGCTGTTAAGATGTCATGATGTCAATTTTCTTATGTGTATATTGTAAAATGCTAGGCTACGTAACACACATCTTAAGTGTGGGCTGTCTTAAAACATGCAGTTCCAATTGAAGAAGATAAGTCTATAAAAGTACTTTTACAATTGGTTATTTATTGCCTGAAAGCAAAATTGTGACTGTGATTGAAAACCTTGAAACAAAATAATTAAACAGAATAAATTGCCAAATTTTTTTTAAATACTATCCGTTGGATTATGTTAACCATGGTTGAATTTTAAATTCACATACATATGTTAATCCTTATTAAATTAGCACTCTCCAGCATTACCCAAAGTATTGCCAGTATTAAGTTCAACCGATTGAAGCTTTCATAGCAAAGTTTATGCCAGTAGAGAAAGAGAAATTTATCTTGGAATTTTAAGAAATGTAAATTTAACCAATTGTTAAAATTGGTACAGCTGGGCCATGCATGTAAACTGGTAGTTTGTTGAAATTATGTGGTCAACAGATGTACAAACACAAACGCATAGATCTATTAATAAAAATGTTTCGTGTTATGGAATGTAAAAAAAATAACAAACTCGCAAAATATGTGACAATTAGAAATTAAAAGGCATGTGTACTATAGGTAGTCAACCACATGCAGATTACTCCTTGTAATGTTCACCTGCCTTAGCAGGTCAACAATAGATAAGATATAGCCCTGCTCAGAACTTGTCATATCTCTTCATGGAGGTAATTAACCCTTTTCCACTAACAGAGTAAAAATGGCGATGTGCAAACAGCATAAAACCAGAACAGACTGGGAGTAACTCGCAGTCTGTTCAGGTTTTATGCTGTTTGCTGCTCATCAGAACCTAAGCTTTGGAGATGAAGCCGTAAAAGAACTTGAACATAGTAAGAAAGGTCTTCAATTAAATATAACTCTCTAAGGGACTACAAATGCGTGAAAATATGTATCTAAGTTGTAAAGGGTTGATCGAGGTACAAACATATCAATAAGCCTCGTTCTGGAAAAACAGTGCTTATGCATGCAGTTTTCCCAAAACGTGGCTCCAATTATAAACAAGACTCACTGCTTCCAGGCCTAGGACACTCCCATGTAGAGAGCCGTATCTTAGCAACCGAATCCCACCAGCGTTGGTCGCTAGGTTACCACCGATGTGACATGACCCCTTGGCCCCAAGGTCAAGGGGCATGATGAGGTTGTGCTGGGACACGTGGTCATTCAGGTTGCCTAGGATACAGCCTGCCTGGCATGTGAGAATACCTGAAAGAGGGGAAAATGAAAACAAATCACAGCAAAAATGATTTATTTAATAAACAAGAGATGTGTTCGTCAGAAACACAATGCCCCACATTTGCGACGCTTTGAAAAAAAATATTGTTTTTTGTTTTTTTTACCTTTGACCTTGTAGGATGACCTTGACCTTGAACTTCCACCACTCAAAATGTGCAGCTTCATGAGAACACCGCTTTGAGAATTTATTTTTTTTTGACATTTGACCTTGAAGGATGACCTTGACCTTGAACTTCCACCACTTAAAATGTGCAGCTTCATGAGAATGCCACTTTGATTTTTTTTGTTTTTTTTGTTTGACCTTTGACCTTGAAGGATGACCTTGACCTTGAACTTCCACCACTCAAAATGTGCAGCTTCATCAGATACACATGCATGCCAAATATCAAGTTGCTATCTTCAATATTGAAAAAGTTATGGCCAATGTTAAAGTTTTTGGACGGACAGACACCATATATTTGACATTTGACCTTGAAGGATGACCTTCACCTTTCACCACTCAAAATGTTCCGCTCCATGAGATACACATGCATGCCAAAAATCAAGTTGCTATCTTCAATAGTGAAAAAGTTATGGCCAATGTTAAAGTTTTTGGACGGACGGACAGACGCCATATATGAGACATTTGATCTTGAAGAATGACCTTGACCTTCACATTTCACCACTCAAAATGTGCAGCTCTGTGAGATGCACATGCATGCCAAATATCAAGTTGCTATCTTCAATATTGAAAAAGTTATGGCCAATGTTAAAGTTTTCAGACGGACAGACGCCATATATTTGACATTTGACCTTGAAGGATGACCTTGACCTTTCACCACTCAAAATGTTCAGCTTCATGAGATACACATGCATGCCAAATATCAAGTTGCTATCTTCAATAGTGAAAAAGTTATGGCCAATGTTTAAGTTTGTTTCGGACGGACAGACTGACTGACATACTGACTGACGGACAGTTCAACTGCTATATGCCAACCTACCTGGGGCATAAAAATGTTAACCACTAGCAGCATTTAAATGCAAAACAAGCCATTCATATGTATTTTGATTCATTTGTAGTCCCTTAGAAAGTTCAATTGAATTTTAGACCTTTCTTACTAGATTCAAGTTTTTTAGGCTTCAACTCTAAACCTTAGATACTAATGAGCAGCAAACAGCATAAAACCTGAACTGAGAGTTACTCGCAGCCTGTTCTGGTTTAATGCTGTTTGCACATCCCCATTTCCACTTTGCTTCTGAGTGGGAAAGGGTAAGGGTATTAAATTTATCTTGTTAAATACTTAAGGTAAATACTTGAAAAATGGTTTAACATCTTGTCACAACTTCTGTAAAGTCTGTTTGAACAGGATAAATGTACTCATACTTTTATAAGCAGTAAATAAAAATACGTGACTTAACCACTTCTTTGCAAAACAGAATTGTTATAATTGAGAATCGGAGTTTCTCAAAATAAATGTTTCTTGCACAATCAAAGATGACACTAAAAAATACCAAGTACAAGTGTGCATCTTGATTTACATTGTAAAGCTCATCGGTAAATGAAGTGTTATTGAGAAAACATTAAATACTGTATAGAAACATATTGAGAATAAGTTTACTACTTAAACCTGTCATTATGAACTTATATTACAAAAATTAAAGAACATAGTTTACAACTTTGAAAAGAAAAACATTTCACAACTAAGTATAAATTATACAATCTAGTCAAGAGGTTTCATTAAATGATTATATGTGTATTCTTTTGGCACAGATTGTGATATATAAATATTTAAAGAAAATGTTTTTAATCATTTACAAAACAATTCTAAATGATTTCCCTAAAAAATAAAGATTAAGGACTATTAGAGTACCTGAGAGAGCATCCAGACTGATGATGTTGTTCATGAGAGACGTGGACAGAATGATTTCATCAAACACTGGAACACTGCCCCCTACCAACCCTGTGTTGCCTCCCTTGGGTGAACAAATAATGCTTTATTGTAACAATTGTAATATTTATTGTAATGATAGAGTAATGTAAGATAACTTATAATAATGATTGATACAGTGTAGGAAAAAAATCATGTTTCAACAAAATCGTTTCATTTTAGAAAAAATATTTTTATTTTCAACAAGGCAGTAGTGTAAGGCAAATTATATTTATTAGATTAGAAACAAGGGAAGTCCAAGAAACAGGTATATCCCACACCAATGCTTTTCTAACCATGAAGAGGTGACCTTAATTTTGAGCCAGTGTTACTGACATTATGCATTCTACACATCGTCCCAATGACCTTAACTTTGTGTCCAAGTTTGAAGAAAATCCTTGCATGGGTAAAGAAGATATGGACTGGACACAAACAGGAAAAAACTTTTGACTTTCAAGTATTAAGCTGTGATGACTGATTCATACCTTCTGAACATTCTCTCAATGACCTGAGCATTGAAGCCAAATTGCATGAAAATCCTTCAAAGTTGATATGGACAAGACTTGCAAAAAGAGGCTCAAATGTTTAACCTTGAAATATAACCTTGACCTTTAGCAGTCATGACTGACTTATCCCTTCTGCACATTGTCTTAATCACCTAAACATTTTAGCCAGGTTTCATGCAATTTTTTAAAAGGTACAGAAGCTATGGAGAAGACATGAAAACGGAGTCTCAAACCTATGACCTTAAAGTAAAGTTTTGATCTTGAATGGGCATGACATGCTTTCAGCATATCGTCACAATAACTTACAAATCTGAGTGAAGTTTTATGAAAAATCTTTCAAGAGGTATAGCAGATATGGAGTTGATCCACAAGTGTTACGGATAGTCTGATGGACTGTTGGATAAAATTGCGCCTACTGCTTTGTGGCTGAGATTACCAATATTGTAATGTAAGGAATATCATGTTTAATTTCAACAATATACCAGTAGTAATATAGAGTAAATCATGTTTAAAAAAACTATATTGTTTAATTGCAACAATATTGTTCTTAAAGCCACACACCTTGAAATGAAAGTAAATTTAAGTAAAAATAAGAAACATATTTTATCTATGCCAATGAGAATATATCTGGTGGTTACAAGGTAGAAATCAGTCTTTTTTGCGCGTTATATGTATTGATTTACATGGATTTCATTTCAAGGTGTGTGGCTTTAATGAAAGGCAAATCTTGTTTAATTGCAACAGTATAGTAATATAGAACAAATCATGTTCAAGTTTTTGCAAATATATAGCAATTTATTAATGAAGTATTTTAAAATAAAATATTTTCAAGGTCTTAAAGATTGTGCATGTAGATTGTTATTGCCATTGTGTCACTTATTTGTAATATTTAAAACCTTTTTTTTAATGGACCTGATAAAATTGAGAAATGTTTATTTAATGAATAACAATGTTCAAAGAAATTGTTGGAGTATACAGGCTTGTTAATGTAGACTCAAGAATAAATTTACTGCTATTTGTAAATTTCTCATTATTTGAAATTCATGAATAAGGTCAATTAAATTTAAAGTTACAATTCAATTACATGACTGTCCGGGACAGCTTTTATCTGGTTACTTCAAAACCCAGAGGTGACATTACATTTTTCTATTAACATAAATCATAAATTATGCCTTCATGATGTGGATGTAATGGTTGTGGATTTGACCCTCATTTTTGTAAGTCATTGGGCACTGAATATTGCAGGCATCTTCAAATTTTCAGCAAAAAAAAAATGAAATATTGAATGAATATGTAACAAGTTCAAATCTCAAATATTGCCAGGCTGTGTTGTCATCGTGTCATTGGATAAAAAACATTGAATATAAACTTAAATCTCTAGTAAATATTGATAACTTGATAATGCTGCTTTTCTAATTTCTATATATATCAGGTAATCCCATATAACCACAAATTTAATTATAAAAAAAATAATTCTGGCAAATATTGAAAATTAATGTGTTAAAAAAATTCATAAACACTAAAGGATACCATTTTTGGTAGTTAAGTGAAGAATGATTTATGGGAATGAGATTTTGAAATCAATCACGCCCAAAGCAAGAAACACAATGTGCACACATCATGTACTGTCAGCTTTTTTTTTTCCTTCTTTGAGACATGCCAAATATCGGCCCTTTCCCCTATACAATTTTTTCCACTCTTATAGAGATTTTCCACAAAGAAATTATATCTTTTTTTTTTTTTGAGAAACCTTTAATTATATAAGTTAACATTATCCAGTGTAAAAAATGGAAAAATATTAAATTATATGTTGCCTTAAATTTGTTTTAAAAACAGTAAAATAATTAAATTGATCATTTAAGACTTTCCTTATTTTCCCCCAAAATCCGGTGTTTGGCGCAATTTTTTTCACCTCAAAAAAGGCCAGGCTCTTTCCCGAAAGTCAGATTAAAACCCATGACTGTTTAAATTTAATTATATATATAACAACCAATGGACGAATCAATAGTTGTTATTCAGAACTCTCCAGTCTGGGTTTTTCCGATATTTGAGCACGCACGGTAGGTACAAACAAAAGCTGACTAGCATATTTTAAAAGAGAGTGAATCAATAATTTCTCTTATCGCTGAATAGTAAACACCACTTTTTCTGCTCAAACGTTCGTAATAGTTGATAAAAATACCATGTTTTAATCATTTTTTTTAGATGAACTAATCTCGATCGTGTTTAATTTGTAATAATACTATGTAACACGATATAATGCTGCATGTACATGTAAACAGCTTCAGTCACATAACTATGTAATTGCATAATTATACTGTGCGTAGGCCTGTGCATACAGTTTTAATAAACGTTTGTAAACAAAACTACCAAGACATGTACTCCATCGTATATATATATTATACTATTCAAATATATTTAAAATCATATAGACAAGTACCAAACAACAAAAACCTTACTATCCTCAGTCCATTCGTAGTACTAGAACTAATATATCATTCTATATCAGTTTGATATTTATATGTCTATTTATATAGCTCTATTGTGATGCTTTTCTTTAATCTATTCTGAAAAGTAAAGAAAATTATTCGCTATTGACTAAGACCTTGAGATTAGAAGGCACATCACTAACGAGCTTTACCATACAATACTTTTTTTTGATATATCTATAAAGCATGCCGAAAAAACAAGAACATGAATAATGTTTTTCAGAAGAAATATTGCATATTTCAAGCCGTTTGTATAGGTTCCTTCATTACCATACAGCTGACAAAGTCTGTTATCATGTCTTTTAAGGATGTTAGCTACTGGACCCATTCGTTTAGGCGGCTTTACATCTGATCTGAACCGTGTATTTAGACTTTAATCCTGTTTTAAACGTCTGACATACATGTATATCCGTGTTAGATTTACTGTGTAAGTATTAATAATAACAGTAATAGTAATATCAACAAAAGACTTAAATTTTGACATTTCCTAAAAGAAACACTACTGTCGTTTAAATTACTTATTATTCACTATTGAATGGGAAGCAAATTGGATATCAACGTTACTGGTCATTACTGTATTAATGACAATGTTTGTACCTCCCACGCGCCCTCAGAAATCGGAAAAACCCACAGAGCGCTAGTTCCGAATTAAATCTATTTAAATTTAGATTTAATCCAACTCGATACATAGCAATTTTTACTGCGTCATACACAGTCATGCAAAAAGTGTGCATCCCAGGGACTGTCAATTGCAATTTCGTTAAGCTTTCTTTTAAAAATGTATGCATACCGATAACCTTCATTAAGCATCTCCGAGAGCCCTGATATTACCTGTGGATTGACAGCAAACTTTTTTTCATTACAGATTTTCAGGATGTCTGACACTTCCTCAGTTGTCTTTGGTTTCAAGACCAGCTGACTTATTCCTGAAACACATGTATATATTTATATCACCAATAGTCATACAACAGACTTTAAGCATAAAAATACATGAAATACTTATACTTTTATAATGAAAGTACCACACTCTGGAAAGCGGCTTGATGATCTCTGTTTACTCATTAATTACAGGGGTATTTTCTACCAAATTTTTTAATCCAGATCTCCAAAACTTTGGAAAACAAGAAACCCTCGGAGACAGGTGATGCTCCCCAAAGTTTTTTTTTGTCACAATATTGCACTATATATTCAGATAAAAGGAAACGTCTTGAGGGCACAGTAGTTGGGGGGACAATAATTTTTTTTTAGAAAATTTCAAACTCTGTGAATAATCATCCGACCAGAACCAGCTGATAATATGCACATCTCCTTTTGGTAGTGAAGCTTCCCATAAAGTTTCATTGAATTCTGGTCATTAGTTGCTGAGAAATAGACAAAAATTGTGCACGGACGGAAGGACGGATGCACACGCACCGACAGACGAAGCGGCGACTATATGCTCCCCCCAAAATAAATTTTGGGGGAGCATAAAAAAACCCATAAATACTGTAAGCACAAACAACACAGAACCCTTTAATGAATAAATTCAAGTTTGATGAAGGTAATAAAACTTTATAATTATAGTATGTGACTTTAAAACTATTTGAAATTTAACAGCTTGCAGGGCTTGACATTAACTTTTTAATCCGCTTGTACTCATCAAAAAGTTTGTTGCCTTGTCTTTAAAATATAACTTGATATATTAAGTAAGTTTTCAGCAGTGTTACAACAGATATATTGGAGCATACCCTTAATATGGCTAGATTGGTAATTGTGGGCTTGGGTACTACTTACATGTACCCCGGGTACTCTTAAGTATACTTACATGCACCCCGGGTACGTTTAATATACTTAAACGTACCAGGTCGATATTAGACTGTACCCAAGTTGTATTCCCGCCCAAAATCTGATGTCGTAAAATGCGCTAACATTCATCTTAGACAAACATCTCTTTTAAAAAAAACTGCATCAATATGTTTTTTGAGTATGAGTTTCGATAATATAAAGGCCATTCAACAGAAAATTGACAAAAATGTGAACATAATTAATTATAAAAAATAGCGGACAACGACCGATTTAGCGTTAAAATTCCCGGGTACGTTTTAGTATATTTACCGTACCCGGGTACATGTAAGTATACTTAAGTGTACCCGCAGTACATGTAAGTTGTACCCGAGCCGACAATGACCAATCAAGCCTTAATATGCCCTTACATCATTCAGTATAGTTAACACAAAATAATGTTGCAAAATGACTAACATTGAAAACTATCAATTTACAATTTCTATAGGGGTAAGGGCATTAATAATTATACAGCCAATTATGGTGAAAAGCAAAATATTCATGCACAAAGAAACAAAAACTGACTAAAACTGCGGATTGAGTTTAAACTGTTACGAATTTATAAAAAAAATTGAAGTAAATTAACTGCAAATGAGAACGACTTTGTTCACGGAACACACAGCCAGAGTGTTGTGAATTGAACTGTGTGATTTAACACATGCTTTAACAAAATTGTATAGTGTGTAAGTATTGGAATACTTTAATTGTGCTTAATTGTTAAAATGTCAACCAGATTTTTTGTAATTTAATTACATGAAAAAAAAATGGATTTTTAAAAACCAATCTTCTTGATAGTTTATTAGAGAAAGAGTTTACATTAAATTTTCTCAATTATCCTGTCGGACAAGGGCATCATTTTTTTCCCGATCAATATTTGACTTGTCCCAGACAACAAGACTAGCTTTAATGTCGAGCCCTTACTCTGTTGAATCCAGAATTCAGTGGAATTTTCCAAAATATCACACATTCCAGAGTTAATAATAATATATTTAGCTTTAGCTGTAGGAATTATATAGTCATCTTTTTAATTCAACATTCACATACATGTACTTTTTTTTTCTTAGACTCCATTTGGTTTTACTGAATAGGACATTTCTCATAAATTGCTGTAATGGAGTCTGGGGAACAAACACCCTCTAACAATAATTACTTAAGTATATCTTATACCAGTGCAATTTAATTTTGGTCATACTAGTGGATAGAACAAGAGCACTGCATAACAGTAGCCACGCTCGGCTGCGGATGCAGATTTGCATAAATGAAAGCTTGTCTGATTTTTTATTTTTTTTAGAGGTCACAGTGACCTATGATCTAGTGACCCAAAAAACGGGTGTGGCATGTGGAACTCATCAAGGTGCAGCTACATATGAAGTTTCAAAGTTGTAGGTTGAAGCACTTTGATTTTACAGCAAATGTTCAAAACCTTAACAAAATGTGAAGGTTTGAGCACGACGCGGATGTTGGACGACGAGCTGGCTAAGACAATACCTCGGATTTTCTCCAAAAACAGCCAAGCTAAAAATCATAACACCAATTTCATGATTAGAACCTCTACAGATTTTGAGCCAGTCAGTGTTGTAGCCTTCCAGGTCTGAAGGATCTGTTAGAACTCTCTGTTCTCCTGGTAGGAGTCTCTCGAACTGTGCAACGTCTTGGTCTGTTAGTTTACTGTAATTTCCACGTTTTAGGTACGGGTACCGCACGCTTGTTAACTCAACTGCCCTCAGCGTATTAGTTATGTGGGCTTCCCTTGAACTTACTGCACTCGATACTAGGCCCAACTTTCTCCATAGTTTACGTACAATATGCGAACGTATAAGTTGACAACTGTGCATTTCAACAAATTGTAAAGTCTACTTAATAAGAAAACATACACGTAGTGGAGTGACACTTTCATAAAGGGCTAAATGCACTAAATCTTGAACTCGTTCTGATTATTTCTTTTTTGTTGACATTAATTTATCGGTGCGCAAAATTTAAATGTTGTGTGAATAATCACAATGATTACATTCCACTCATTCTATACATACAACGCTACGTCAATACTTTTAGTAAATTAATGTGTTTATGTGTTTTATTGCAAATGTAGTTAGTTTTAATCCGTTCTTTTTTCATTTTCATTTAACGGACATAAAAACGACATTTCGTCTTTTAAATATTATAATTAGTTTGAAACGGGACTGATAAAAATGTTACTATTATTAAGTCACTAAGTTATTAAGTGGACATGCTCTATTTCTTGTGGTAAAAAAGAAAACAGAATAAACAGTGCCAGTGGAATTACTATTTAAACTTGGGATGGTTCGACTACGATTTGTTTACTGTTGTGAATGATTCATGTATTACAAACTCATTCCTAGAATCTTGATTTTGAATAACGAAGTAGATTCTATATATATGAAAGTCGTTGCTTGAAATATGATATTGTGTTAAAATTACTATGTCGGAAAAGGGAGATAACATTAACTGTACGTGTAATGCAAGTCTTACATATCCATAGTTTGTTTCAAACGAATAAACTTAATAAGGCAACTAATTTGTTACACTTCATATTTTTGGTCACTGGAAGCTTCGTTTTCTGTTATTTGAACATAAATGCTCACAACACAATAAGGCAACACAATGCTTAAACTAAATGTTTTGAAGAGAGCTACTTTGGCTTTCGGCGGAATATGACTAGTAGCATATCAAGTGACGTCGTTTTTCGGCGATGTGAAAATAAAGGTGAATAACATTACTATATCAAATTTAACTAAACCAATACTAAAACTGACAGAAGGTTACGTTTTTAATGACGCATTTGATCATACAATAGAATCGAAGCATGACTTTTCGTTTTGGGTTTTCCCGAAAATTTGGCTACCGTTTAAAGGAACCAAAGGTGTCATATCATGGCAGATATCTCCGGAAATTCCTGGATCCTACAATTTGTCCAAACATCAACGACTAATTTTGGTGTGGAGAACTCAGTTATTTCGAGATCGCCAGCTTGGTATCGGCGTTATTGATGTCGATGGTACTGCAAACAATTCAAACACTGTCCACGACATGGATTTTGATATGTTGACTAACAAAAGTGGTGACAGCGCTACGAATGGTATTGAACTGAAACGCATGGAGAAAGGGAAGACTAACAAACTTGAGGTTCGAAATGGAAATGTATGTATAGTTGGGAGCATGAGTGCTACTTGGCAGCCCTGGATACACGTGGAAATCAGCGAAAATCACCAGGAGGCATATACTACAGATGTGTCCAAAGAAATCAGGAAGACTGATGAAAATACAGCAACTAATGTAGAAACATCATTGGAAAATGTTGAAAACGTTGAAGGAAATGAATCGTCGTTCAAGGTGTTCATTCTTCTTATCTTTTTCTTTGCGTGTGTCGATTAAGATGTACTTAAAATATGTAAATATTTCAAGTGAATGTTAGAAAGCTGATTTAATTGACTAGAATTGTTTAAACTGAATGTAAAGTAGAATAATGTACTTGAAGTTTAAATAAATAAACAACTGCCAATGTTGAAGTTTGGCATCTTTAATCCTAAAAATCAATCTTGTTTGTTTCCACCAATTTGAACAACTAGAATTTTTGTTGCCGATCCTTAACTTGTGTTGGTATTCAAAGTTGAGTTTTCATTAATTAAGTTGTGCTACATTCAATAGTATTTGCAAAATTAGCTTTTAACTATCAAGAATTATGTGTCTATACATTCATTAGTCTAGTAAGAAAAAGTTGATAAACTTTTTTGCCGAACTACCTACCCTATTTTAGGGATGTAAGTGTCACTTAACTACTTCTTATGTTCCTCGAAAAGTGCCAGCACATAGATGCATTTTAGTCCGCCCATCCGTCAAAATGATGATTTTGATGGAATTGAGTTTGCGTTTGTCTGACGAAATGACAAAACAAATTTCAACGAATTTCTTCTCCTATATGTGCTACTCCATGCTTCTTTCCGTCTGTCCTTCCTTCCGTTCATCTCACTTTTCGTCTCCGTGTAAGATCTCAAAGACTTATAATTCGAACTTGATATGCAGCATCGCTTTACAGTGAACATGCGAAAGGCCGATCCGGTTCAATGATTTTTCAGGAAAATAACTTTTATTATTAATAAGTCACTTTTCGTTTGCGCGTTCGAGATCTCAGACGCCGATGATCTTCCGTCTTTAATGAAACTTGATATGAAGCAGTCCTACAAGGGGGCATGGTATGTCGTTCCACTCTAATGAGTTTTCAGGAATTATTGCCCCTTGATTTTTTGCATTAGTATGTTATAAATATATCCCATTAGTAAACATGCTATTTTGTACATGAACAAGTTTTCTGCTGTACAGAAGATCATTATTGGCAATTGTATGAACTCAAATTTTGTTGATTTATGTGCACCACTTCTTGTGAACTTTTATTAAAGCTTCTTATAAATCAAGGTTTACTTTGTCTATAACAATTGTACTTAAATCTTGTATACTCGCTTTAATATTACAGGCATGATGCGTCACTCAAATGCTAAAACTATCTTAAATATTGCGTATTCTCATCTTGACATTATTCTGCCCAGTTTCAGAACAGATTTTTAACCTAGACACGTATCCGTGACACACAAACGCCCCTACAGTCATTTTTTTTCTTACATTTTACCGCGAGATTTGAACCAACATATTCAGATGCACAAGATACATGCAGTTCTCACGCCTTGTCGGGCTTTTAAACGTACATGTACACTGGTAATTTGTGATGAACACGCCGCACAAGTTCATAATATATATAAACTAAACAAATATTTTAATTTTGCTTTAAGTCAATAACATGGATTATGTCAAAATAAATGCGAAGCTGCACAAGTCCAAATGCTATTTTTACTATGTTTGTGAAGTTTTATTTCTAGAGCAGCAATACTTTTGGAGTTGCGCTCGACACAAAATCGGACGGACGGACTGAAAGACAGAAAGACGGAATGGTGCCAGACGGACAAGGGCAACTTTATTTCCACCGCCTATATAAGAAACTGACTGAGAATCAGCTAACCCATATGAAGAAAGAACAATAAATAAGTTTTAATCAAGCAATTAAACACGATATTGAATATTGTGAAAATACTTGTCGTAACTTTTGGAGAGTTGAAGTGCTGTAACCTGGCTCCCAGGTGTCTAATTTTTGAGAATAAAATTGCTAAATTTTGCATTATTGGGCGACTTATTTCATTATTTAAATTGAGTTGAACTTTATGATTTATCGTCATTTGCTTTTCAATAAATGTGTAAATATTTATTCATTTATTGAAACAGTTCTTTTAATTAAATAATCGAACTCTTGTTCAAAATTATTAACCATTTTTTTGTAACTTAACATTAATGGCTGAAACTTATAGAACAGGAACTCACTGGCTTGCAAATATAACTAGAAGGCCAGTGATAAAAAGTCATTGAGTAGGCTACCCACAAACATACCCCTAACACAAGCCCATTAGTTAATCAAAGAACGAGGAATATAATGCTGATTATGCTGTGATATATAATTAAAAAAGAAAAGAAACAATATTTTACTAATATATAATATTTACGCTGTCAACCAGTATCGAGCCAGATGTAAGAAAACTATTTTATTGGTTTTACATAAAGTCTTATTCTTCATAACACCGCTCATTGATCAACATGAACTTAATTCTGACTCCGAAAGCAATACTTTGTGAAATATAAAGTACACAATGGCATTGCTGCTCATTGTTATTCTTCTTTAATATACGAATCCTTGAGTTTAAGAAACGGAATAATTCAAAGCAATGCTATGAACTCTCTGGTCTCGAGAAGAAGAACTTTAATTTCAACAAATACATATACATATATACACAATTGAAATAGACCTTTATGGTCCTTGTTCAACATGATGTAATATGTACATAAATTTACAATCTGGCGACAATCAGTGCCTAAATACATATCATGATGTAATATTCATATCAGTGTATTTACAAATTTGCTAATCGAGTATGTTCATAACATATGGTATGTATATGTACACTACTTTATATTTATAAAGAATTTCATTCTTAAGAATTACATCTTACTCTATTACATCTATTATTACAGCATTTCTAAAATCTCTAATGTTTCACTTTGTTTCATGTGAGCTTCTAGTCAATTAAAATCTCGGGATTACTACAAATACTTGTTACCTTGACACCTGTCAATTACTGACGAATAGGCAAGTTCAGGTTATTTCCATTTAATTTTGAGAGTTAAATATATATGTATTTCCACCCACGGACTGACCTACCGAAACAAAATATAGGAAAGTCTTGGGAAATGTGTTCGTTACAATTTTTGATATTCCATTGTTAGGTCATGGGTTTATGAAAATATTAATTTGTGCAGCAAACTCATTTTGCAGGCCTAAGCTCAAAAGAATCTTTCTCATTTACAATGATTGTACAAATATGTTCAAGCTACGAATCTTATCACAATGCATAACCGTTTAACACGTAAATTTGTTTCAATAAATACAATAACAAGTAATACCATTCGCTGTAAATTTGTTTTGCGTCGGTAGGTATTATTTAGTATACAATTGAGAATCATTTACATATGCATTACATTATTCTCCTTTTTTCATAGAGTGATTGAAAAGCATAAGTACAATAAATCTAAGGTGATGGGTGATGAAAACTTGAATAAACAATCTCATCAATGACCCAATTATCATCGAGATATGGTGATTATTAGAAAAAAGAGCGGTGAACACGCACAGAAGAGTGGTTGTTATATATAATTTTATCCCATCATAAGACGTGCATTGTCGACATAAACCACGGTGGGATATATTTTCCTTTATTTCGGCAATGCTGAACTAAAGCTGTCACGCGCGGCGGACTCTTATATCAGACATGTGTTGAGGATGGTCATATAACTCGGAATCAACTATAGAGTAATCATTTTTGTACAATCAGATTCAACAAAACAAATAATTTGATACCAAGATTTAAACACAAAATGCAACACAAAAGCAAAAAAAAAACAACAACAACACTTTTTACGAATATTAAGCGTACTCATTACGTCATTATTGACACGTCAAACGACAAAAGTCATATTCTTTCCCACTAAAGCTGAAGTTTTTTGTATTTTTTTTTTCATTATTTCTTTAAAAATCGGGGACGTAGAGGTATGATAAACAGAAAAACAGGTTAGTGCCTCATCTTTTGTAAATTATGCTCGGCACGAATAAAATTATAAAACAATGTTTGCTTAAAATAACTTTGGGATTTTCCGTGTTGTTCTATTTTCCTATTCTATTTTAAAGAAATAATTGACGACGTAGAAAATTGATGGGATAAATCGAATACTAGGTAGGTGCCTAATAAAGCGAAGTTTATTTTGCTCGGCCCGAAAATCTGAATCAATCGCCAAGGCTCGCGGTTCAGATTTTCAAAGCCTCGCAAAATAACCTTAATTTGCTTTATTCGGAACCGACCTAGTATTTTCTATAGACAATCCCAGAAATCGATTTCCTCCCGGATTACCCGCCCCTGAATACTCGCGCGCGCCTCCAAAACGGTACTGAAGAAATAAACATGGACCTATATATGTGTGTATAGGTCCCTACGCAAAACAAGGAAGCGAAACGGGTTTATCAAATATATTTGAGGATGTAAAAAGTTTCTGTTATCGATCTGACAGGCAGATAATAGTTCGTGTTTTTTTTTTATTAATATAAATTACGTAATTAGTAGAAATAAGGTTCATCTGCATTCGTTTAGGAGTAATAACACTCAGCATGGACATGGACCTATTTGTGTAGGTCCCTGGCATGAATAAGGTCTTGATTGTCATTTAACATGTTATTTAAAGGTGACGCGTGATATCTTATCTAAATTTCGGTATCAACACATGTGCAGACATGTGGTGTCACGGGCAAACCCATAAACGCTTTTAATCTACACTTGGAACATCGCCTCCCATTGAGCGAATTCGTTCGCGCCTTTATCGCTGATGTTTTTTTCAAGAGATGTATGTTGCTGTCATTTATAATCCGTAATTAAAGAAAAATTAATCACTTATTTCGTGCGTGGTTTAATTTTTTAAGCGTAAATTTAGACCGTTTTACGAACATTTAATAAAGACATACGTTTATGAAATCTAGAGAACGCAATTGGAACTATTTAAGTTTATTTAAGGCTCATTATTTTTCATGTTGAACATTTCAATCGTGAAATAAGATGTTATTAAGAAAATTTAATAATATTTCAGGCAACATGTAAAACGTTATTTAAATAATATAAGAAAGTTGTAGACAAAAGCTGATATGTCCTTTTCAATAAAAAAGTATGACATATCCTGACATCTTACACAGTTTTGCAAGCGAATAACTCCGATACTTGTTCATTTAAATCACAAAATTCATTTCCGGCTAGTTATTTTTGTATTAGCTTGAGAGCGATTTTTAAATAAAAGATTGCTAAAAACCACTTTAGTTTTAGACTAAACTAGATACATTATTTTAATTTAAAAAAATCTCTACCTGAAAATCTTACAGAGTTTCGATAACAAAGATTTACGAAACAATTTTAGAATCACAAACTTCATTTCGGCTATAGATTTGTATATTACCTTTAAAATGACACTTACAAGGGAAATATTAATAGCGAAATGGTAACTGTTTAGACAAACAAAGAGATGTATTATTCAATTACAGAAGTCGTCCTAAGTCTTTAATCTTACAACTTTTCTTAATGAATATCTCCGGAAAGTATAGAAAGTACGACATTTAATAAGAAATAATATAGGCTTAAACAAAGGCAGATATCAATTTAATTGTCTATATCGATCTTAAATCTATCTAATTAATATCAAAGATCTATCCAAAAAATATGGTCTGAATGGATGCTTCCAATCTTTATATATTGATAGATCTTTGTTAATATCTCCGGCACTATTTACGCTAAAATCACAACGTTTACTTCACACTTTAGATATGTCTATACCTTTATAATTATGCTTGAATAATTTTATTCCATAAAGAAATAATTAAATTTTATACAAAGGCATTATGCTGAAAGGTATGCTTAAAAATGCCAACTCGGCCTTAAACATTACGTGTTGTCACTGAATATTGTTGCAGAGACACATATTTTATGAATCTTTCGTGTATATTTTTAATTTATATTATATTGATTTACGATCGATGTGATACATATCGACACTTGGTTTCATGTTTCATTTGTTTTCAATCCTAATGTGCGAAGTCATAAAGTACTGTTTATTGGAATAAAGCGGGTGTACACTATGATAACGTTGTAATCTTCAAATTCTTCAGTACCGTTTTCAATCGCGGGTTACGTAATAGCCAATATGGCGGCGCCCATATTATCGATTCTGGGATTGTCTATATATCTTTGTGCATCGTTTTGAATATTACTTTTACAAAGTTGAAACAATTGTAGATTTTACTCGCGAGGATCAGCTTATAACTTTGGTCTTTGTTTTACCCGGCAATCTAAATAAACTGTTAACACGTGTATCGTGTTTGTTTATTGTTGACAAATAAACAAATACTTCACTCGTAAATAATTACTAATGAATTGGTGTAATGTAACCAATTTAATGTTGTTTTGTACTTATTTGTCTCCCTTTGACATAAACAATTCTATTCTATCTATTTTTATACATTGAGCGAGAAGTTACCTTCAAATACGGGCTGAGGCTATTTTATGGATGACTGCATTTGAATAAAACTGGCCGCGCACGGAAACATTAAAGTCGTGAGTTTATAGGAATACATGAACACATATTCATCGAATACATTTAAACTTTAGCAGGAGAAAGTCTGAAATACTTGGATTTGATATTTTGGTTTCGTTGTGGTGAATCGTCCGGGAATCATCCACTTTCTGGGAATCGTGCAGTGTTATTGTTAGGCTGTGTTGTTGATCACTTATAAAACGCGCTTACACATGGAATCGATTGATTGAATGGAATCATAATTTATCATACGTTAATGATACACTCAAAGAACAGTGTACGACAGGTATTGGCTTATTGTACATGTATAATACCATCTTACGTACACTATATATATATGCGGGCATTACTTGATATTCATAAAGGGAAGCAATCCTATTTTCGTTTTGCTGCTGCTAAACAATACATTAGAACTAAATACTTTTATTTACTACTCCTCTTATTTACATGTACTACTAGTTCATCAATCAATAACATACGTATGATACAGTATGCAGGAAAACTAATTAAGAAGTATAGAACGACTTACAATTAAACAGAGAAATCCCATATAAACACGGAACGATGTGGATTTTGAGCAGTTTCAAGAAAGCTTCATTAGCCCTTGGCGGCGTCGGACTTGTTGCATATAAAGCCGCGACCTTTTTCGGAGATGTGAACATAAGGGTTGAAAACTCTGCAAAGGCACAATTGACCGACACGCGGATGAAGTTGACGGAGGGGTTTGTCTTTAAAGACACTATTGCAACGGAAATTAAACCGAAACAAGCGTCGTCTTTTTGGGTTTTCCCCAAACTGTGGTTTCCGTACTTGGGCACCAAAGGCGTCGCATCATGGGCGATATCTCCGGTCCAGTCAGATTCAAACAATGAACCAAAGCATCAGAGGTTGTTCGTGCTGTGGAGCGCTAAATTGTTAAAGGAACGAAAACTGGGAGTCTGTGTGACGAAACCGTGTGATGATGTTAACGTTTTAAACGACGTCGAGTCGTTGGATTTTGAACGACTGATTGACGCGGATAAACACGATGGAATAGACGTGTTTGAAATAATACCAATTAAGAAAGGAAAGGCTAACGAACTGGTTGTGGACGCTGGACATATTTCGATTGTTGCGAGTATGGGTGTAAACTGGCGGCCTTGGATAGATGTTGAAGTAAAAGAAAGCGACAAGAAATTAATTCCGGTCAAGCAACCAATAGCTCCTACAAACAAAACAAGTTTGGATGAGGAAGCTTCTGCCGTTGAAATAAAGGACAAAAAAGTTCAAGATTTGAAGATTCTCCTTCTGCTCTTAGTAGTTATCGCATTTAAAACGTATTCTTAAACTCCGATATTATAACTAATAACTATACATAAATAAGGTTTAACATGAAATATTGTATGTTTCCTTTTGTGGTATTTTTGCACAATCAAGTGCAAAAAATGGACAATCTACACGTGAACGCACACACCATGACATCAACGTTTTTTAATATAAATAGTCTAAATCGAAAAGTATGTAAAAGTGATACATTATTTTGGTAAAGTTTGATATCTTATGGAGTTGCGATTTGTTTTTCTGATATCTGTGTTAGGGTCGATCCAGGTAATTTTGTCCGGTAAATTTAGACATATATTTATGTAAATGACGTACATAACCTGTTTAAAAATAACAGTACTGAATGTTTCTTATTTTATATTAGCAATCTTAAGGCTAGCTACTTATCTATAAATAAGATTATACGTTACATATAGCCTTCTTAAAAACATGTTCATTGTCCGAAATTTCCCTAAAACCAGTTCCGTTCGTATTTTCCTTATCCTGTCCAACTATATTGTATTCCGGAATGTCTCATTTAAGACGTAATTGCAGTATTTGTCAAGGAAGTTAGCTATATAATTTCAACGATCCAACTATCCAATTAAAGGAAGAAAGTGATGACCCAGTTTGGTCATCATTACATAGGTATATACTACATTGCGAGGGGCAAAGTATTTTGACGGGAGTTTTCATTGGAAAAAATCGTCCGAAATTACCCAATTTGACCCTCGAGCATATTGTGCGACGTAGCTGTCTTTGATGTATTGACATTCTGACCTAGATGTTTTGAGATAATTATCTGAAGTGGGCAAATTAAATGCCAATAGAATAGCGCAACATTTCATGTTTCTATTAATACAAACTGGGCAATTAGTGTTTCTGTCTTCTTTATAAAAATGCTTAAGAATAAAAGTGATGTGAATACATTAACTAAGGTTTTATCTTATAGAGCTTGATGGGAGATGAACAAAATATTGAGATTTATTTGTATTTTACTCATTTTTATTTTTATGCCCGAGAAGGAGGGCATATAGTGATCGGACCGTCCGTCTTTCTGTCTTTCCGTCACTCTTTGCTTTTAGGTTTCTATGTCACTTCAGATTGCAACTTGATATTTGGCATGCATGTGTATCTCATGGTGCTGCACATTTTGAGTGGTGAAAGGTAAAGATCATCCTTGAAGGTCAAAAGTAAAAAAAACTAATCCAAGGGAAGTAATAAGCTTTAAAGGGAGATAATTATTTGTACCTGCCAAATGATAAAAAAATAAAATAAATCAAAGCAGCGCAGTAGGGGGCATTGTGTTTCTGACAAACACATCTCTTGTTTTTTCCTTTAATTGTGAATTTTTGTACACCATTTTGATTTTTTAAAAACGTTTTTCCCATGGGAATAGACCCTCTTAGAGGCCCCCAAATTTGAATGAAAAAAAACCACACTGAACTTATAACAGTGGTTGTATGTATACCTATGACTCTTGCATAGGTTTGAATATTGAAATTTACTTCATTGTTAATTTAAGCCGTTCAAATAAAGTTACATACATACAAACGACATATTCAATGTTTACTTATAAATTCTGGAACAAAACATGCACATGAATACATTTATTGATTGTGTGATATGATCGAATGTGCTTTTTTAGTCAGCCTTCATAAATGACACGCCTTAAACAATTTGTAATACTGCAATTCAAGGGTTGGGAATTATTTTTGCTTTTGAAATAAATAGCAAAAATGTGTTATCAAATATCGTCTAGCTTATATATACCATACTTTTCATCAATATATTGTATAAGCATTTAATAACATAGCTATTACATGTCTTATGTATGTTGTTTGGCTATGTACTTATGTTTTTGCCAATACAATTGACTTGACTATATTATAAATCATTATTATGTAAAAATGCTATGAAATGTTGTATCTGGCTTCCAAAGCCTTGAATTTATACCAGATGACACGATATTTCTGGCGTTTGATTGATTTTAACTTCCCTTATAAAAGCCGATGAAACATAACTATATTTGGAAATTACTATACAAATGTTCAAGTGACGTCAATATGTAGATATGTTCAATCTATTTAAACTGTTGGATATATGCATATTTTCCTGTCTGATAAATTTTAACGACAAACTTGGTATCAATTGTAATGTCAACACCGATTGTTTTTTAAAAGGGATTTCTTGTTTTCATTTTTTGTGTGTAAATTTATTGTTTACATAAGTTAAAAATCTGCTCTATATGCTGTATTTATTATAAAATTTGCCAAAACATATCTTTCTTCAACTGTATTTAAATCAGTTTAATAATATATGCATTTGGATTCTTTTGAATGTATAGTGTACTGCAAAGCTATCGTTATTTACCCATATATACGTTTAGTCACGCGTAAATATCAATAGATATGTTAATGTACTTACTTGATGAAACATGTATGCTAAATATTATCTGAATTCAAGCACATGTAATAGTAGAACTTAGGCAGCTAGATACCTTGCGAAAAATGTTATATTTTGTTATATTTCGGAATGTTGAACATCGTTCACTATTTGTTTTAAAGTTGATTACTCTCTTCTGTTATTTACTTTTGAGTATTTAATTATTGAAATGTATTTAAGACAGATGTTCTGTTTATCATATGTGCGTACAGGAAACATATACATATGTTATCGTCTTGTTTTTGTCATGGATGCATTTTCCAATTTATCGACATTGCTTTATTAAAAACACGTCTTATAAAACATAACAATGTAATTAGATTCGCATTTAATACATATGTATTCTGGTCTGGCACTATCATAAGTGTATCACAGTCCTGTGATTTTTCGCTGTCTGTACAAAAACTTCATAAAAGTTTTTAAAATTAATGTTATGATTTTCTGGTATAAGAATCCAACTAAAATCATGATATTAAATTAAATTCATAATAATATTTTGTTTCACTATTTCCACGTGCCAAAATACGAAACTATACATATCCCACGTGCTAAAGCGTAAAATCGTCGAAGATGAATGATTTTAACGTGAACTTGTCAGAACGTAGTCAAATGATCACATTAAAAATATGGACTCAAAATATTAACGCATTATAGAGTTATTAAAGTTGAAAAGTGTTGCGTTAGAAAAGTCTCTAAGTGTTTATGTATAAAACAAGTATCGTTGAAAACGATGGATGCTCCCCTTACGTTCATGCTCAAGGTATATTGCTGGACTTTGAATGTTTATACTTGCATCAACATAAGTTGCTGAATATTTTAACCATATGAATGAACGTGTGACCTTAAGAAAATCTATTATTAGCCTCGGTGACCTTCACCTTAACCCCAGTGACCTCAAACCTCATCAAACGGTAGAGGTCCATGCAAGGTACCAAATGCCAAATATGTAAGAGATCGGTAAATTACTGAAGGCTATATGAGATACTGTAACAAAAGTGTGATGGATAAATATATTATTAGCCTCGGTGACCTTGACCCCAGTGACCTCAAACCTCATCAAAAGGTAGAGGTCCATGCAAGGTACCTACATGCCAAATATGTAAGAGATCGGTAAAATATTAAAGGCGCAATGAGAAACTTTAACACAAGTCTATTATAAGCCTCGGTGACCTTGACCTTGATTCCAGTGACCTCAAACAGCATCAAAAGGTAAAGGTCCATGCAAGGTTCCTACATGCCAAATATGTAAGAGATCGGCAAAATATTGAAGGTGCTATGAGAAACTGTACCAAAAATGTGACGGAAAATCTATTATTAGCCTCGGTGACCTTGACCTTGACCCCAGCGACCTCAAACCTCATCAAAAGGTAGAGGTCCATGCAAGGTACCTACATGCCAAACATGTAAGAGATCGGTAAAATATTGAAGGCGCTATGACAAACTGTAGCGAAATAGTGACGGAAGGAAATACGGAAGGACAAAGTGACAACTATATGCTCCCCATATATATATTCAGTATAAGAAAGGTATGTTGGCTGATTAGGGCATTCCTCGTAGTGTATCTGAGTGTATAAGGTCACATGCGTCACAGTTCGTTTTTTTTTTGTCCCTATATGCTGGCTTTACAAAAAGAGTCAAAATGTTACCGGTACATGAAATACGAGATAAAGCTTATTAATGTTGTAATTAACAACCTTTGCGCTGCGTGACGTTCTAGCTGTTGTATAAAATATCAAACTCTATTTGAGATAATTCTCATATAAGTCGTAATTGAAAATTTATTATGTACTAATACTGATTTTTTTAACCGAACGAATGTGCATTTATGCAAATCACATTTGCACTTTTAATTTTGTCATTTTTGTTTTCAAACGATTGAGGATTCTTTGGTTATTAAACGAACATTTTATTTAACAAGGGAAAGATGGCAATTAATTTCAGTCGCTCGTCGTAGCGTTAGTATTTTTTAGGAATGTACGTTTACAAATACTCTAATGGTAACTTGTTATGGTCTTCTAAACAACATGACCTAAATGAAGTGTTCGTTTTTATTATATGACTAAATCTTGTGAAAACTCTAAAAGTCACATTTCATTACAGGTAGATCATAATGAAACTTTTTCAGAACATTTGTTCTCATGCTATCATGAACAGGTTCTAACATTGTTCTCGCCAACCCGAAAACATTTCTACCAGGGGTCGGATGCAGTGTTCCTTTAATGGCCAAAGCTAAACCTTGTAAACACACAAAGACACACATGTTTGCTTGCCCAATCCTCATTAAACTTGCTCACAATATTTGTATAATTATATCTCTGCCGAGTTTAAAATGGTTGCGTTTCGTTAAAAAAAAACGCATGTATGCATGATACAGTTCTGTTTATGGAAATATTAAAACATTTTAAACACTAACCGTCACATTTTTACCCAATCATCCTGACACTAAGAACATTTAAAAAAAGATTCTTATGATATTTCGTTTGATTTTGAAAAATAATTAAGTTCAGTTTCAAACATGGCTGCACGGCGTGTGACATTGCCTTATATGTCTATAGTGGAATAGTGTGAACACAATTGTCTCAGATTTTTTTGTTTATGTTCGGAGTTGCGAACCTTATAGCCGTTGGCTCATTGTTTCTTCATTTGATGTATTTTCTTAGAACCAAAGTAGTGCAATTTTTCAGTTTAGTAATGGTTAAACATGCAATTCAAGCTAATGCGTCACACAATTAAGCTATTGCAACTTTTCAAAATCCATTTGAAATCTTTAAAAAGCTAAAAAGAAAATGTTACCTTGTATATTGCACATACTATTGATGTTGTGTTTGTTTATATCAAGGCTATCAATAGCTACATTATTATAGTGAATTAAACAAATTAGACATATTGCATGTGTGCTCACCGACATGGTGATTTATGCAAAACATTAGGAGTCCATACAATAGTGCATGGCGCAGAAAATAAAAAAAGGAATTACAGGGATAGAACTTGTAGTTGGAAAGATGCAATAATGACCATTTAAGAAAGAATCAAGTAAAACCGAACAAAAATATATCGTGTTTTTTCAATTACAAGTGTTGACAGTTTTCACAAGTGAAGATACTATATGTAAGATAGAAGTTAAGATGCAATCAAGCATTCGTCGTTACGGCATACTGGCGTAGAAAATAAATTCCGTTTTCCATCTAAATGTTGACAACACCAATTTTTGCACCACCAACACCAGAAGATACGACGCTTTGTTTCTGGTATATAAATATATGTGGGGTTATATATATAAATATAATATTTGTCAGTACAATGAGGAAAACAAAAATTCAAACGAGCGATTGCGCATGTCGGACTCTGTTACCGCCATGACGCCGCCATGACGGAATATTTACTACGTTTCGTGTGATTTTTTTTATTATATAAATAATGGATCATTGTGTTTTATGTAATGGACATACGTTTTAAAAGAAATCCAAACAAACACGAAAGTACAATATTTTTTGGAAAATTTCCAATGACTTTTGTAATGTACTTGTAATACCTCATAATGTTATATAATGGACTTTGTATTTGTATGGACTAACACCACCACCACCATTTCCTGTTGAGAGTGGTCAGTATTCTTCTGAACTAGAGTTATTGTTTAGGCAAGTATTACACTGACTAATTATGATTAATATTTGATTGTTATAAAACACACGATACTTTTTCATTTATAGCTCTACTTAAAAATATCTTCTGTGGTCACATGCGAAATAAAACGCAACTCTTTTAGTTTGACGGTTCAAAACGATGTTGAGACAACCGCAGCAAATTCACATTTAAATTCAATGAGACTAATCCTACATATGATTTTAAAGCGATTTCTTGCAATATGAAAACATTGCATAAAAATAGACTAATCTAGATTGATCATACCAACGTATACTATTCTAATAACCGGTTGTGCTTTTAAATAACTAGCGCGTTGTCGTACACCACGTTAGTGTATTGATTTCGTTCTTTAAATCACTGCTCCAGGTTGTGTACATACTCCGGTCTTTCGTTTTACAGAAAACAGAATCACAATAACTGTTCACGCGTAGTTTAAGTTGTAAACATTTAATCATGCAGCTATTAGATACCTGACATTGAATACGTGATGCATATTGAGCAGAATGTATTACATGTAGGTCAGTGGCGTTACCAGTGCCACATTTACCCACAGGGGGCAGTGTAAAATGATGTTAACCAATAATGTCTTTGGTGCATTTTTGATGCCGCTTCAACCATGTTTAGACATGAATATTGTTCGTTAAATATAGATGGTTTAGGCAAAGTGAAGTTGCAAATTGAGTATAAATGATGTATTTCTTTGGTGAAAGTTATACATCGACCGATCAAGAAGTAAAGTTAAAAAAAAATCTGATCGCCACTGATTAGTGATTACCATTTGCAGCCATTTAATGTGAGTATATGAGCTACTTGAAATAAAATATTACGCGATACGGATACGCACACAAAAAATACCATTTTTTTGTAGGTTCATACTGTCTTGATTTCCGTCACGAACGCCACAATTGGTCACACGTAACTTATCGTGGTCTTTCTATTATGATATTTTGTATAATTCGATAAAATGTGATGCGTGCTCAAACGTTATGGTTTGCTTTGTTGCGATCAGTTGGGTTCACGATAAGTTTCGCGCTTTGAAAAAGCCTGATCTCTTATGACATAAATGCCGAGAGACTAAAAACTTCATGTATTAGTCTGGCTGCGCCACTCTTAAAAATATTAATTTCAATGATCCTTCTTGAATGACATTTAAAACTGGAAATCTACCACAACTAACATATATTCTCTCTATATAACATAAATGTATTATAAAAAGTAAAAGAAAAATGACGTAACGAGCGGGCCTTTGTTCGTATCTACCGCTTTAATATGATAATATCCGATCCGGGTCCATTTATCATATAGAAAAGAGTCCAATCGCGCGACTTCAAATGAACAAAATGGGTTCCACACTCAGTCTAAGCAAACGGAGATTCATAAAATGAGAAATAAAATATAATTAAACGTAACAGGAAACCGCTATATTAAAATATTGATAACATCTGTAACTCCTGATGAGATCTTGACACTATTTACGATTACGATTATACGAAATAATAAACAACATGCTTACGTCAATGACAACTTAAATCAAATACTCATGAAAATAAAATTAGAATATACACTTCCTATTTCTTTTCTTCCATCCATTTATCTTTATTTAATATTTAAATAACCTTTTTTGGAAACGTTTGTATCGATCGCTAACATTCTGATAAAAAAGAGCGATTTACGAAATAGAATGACTGGTCAGAGCTATTTATTTAAATCTGACTGAAATTTCCAATTATGACTGAAAAAAACTACAACCAAAAGTATGCTTTGGATTCGTTCGATGCACTCTTTTTTGTTTTAATATTTTAATTAAAAAAACACTTCGTATTGAATTTCCAAAAATTACGAGAGCCTAGATTGTTTCTGTCACAGACATTCGGTTACAGCGAAACGTTATGAATTGCGTAATCAGTGAAATGAAAGTAATATCATTGAAATCAGCAGCAGTAATATTTATTAGTGAAATAACAAAATACGATGATATCAAAAATAAACAATAAAATACGACGGAGCTGGGCTGGACGTCTATAATCGGTCCTAGCAGTATAACGACCGGCACAGAGCCGATTATAGACGTCCGGTCCTTCTCTGAAATGTGTTTTCATCTAAGTATTACACTTAATGTTCTTTTTGTAATTTCAGGTGTAGTAAGTGTGAACCTAAGCCTAAGTAAAAGAAAATAATGTACCATAGGCGTGGTGTTTTCCCCCAGTTAGATTGCATATGCTTGCTGCGAAAATAACACAATGTGCTGGATTGATGTTTTGATGAATACAGTTGTCTAAATCTGTTGTCAAAACCCTGTGTAAATGCTTCCGGAAGTGAACTGTATGAACAGTTTTAAAACTAAGCGTTTTGTAGGAAATTAAGAACTCTTTTAACTTTGCACCTGTAGAATCTAGGGCAAAAATTAAGTGCTCCATACTTTACATATCTACAATATCAAATATAATGCGTTTAAAACAATCAATGAATGCATGCATTTACAGAAACTGGACATGTGAACAATGTGAAGTATTTAGACATTGTAAATTTAAAGGATCCCACTTCACCATGATATTTACTTTATTTGCGAGAATCAATAGTACAAATAATTTAATGGAAGTCAAACAGCATTCATAGTGTTTTACAGCATGATAGTTGTTCTTCAATGTGGGTTGTTAAAATATTATTGAAGAAATGTGTTGAGATTATACTGGTTGATCGTATTAAATTAACCTGAAAGCACGTAAGCATTAAAATATGTATGACAATTTACAGTTTTTTAGCGTAGCTTAGTATATACTAGTACATGAACAACAGCAAACATTACACAAACTTATCAGTGAATTGTTAAGCAGCTGACATTCCAAACACCAAACTTACTTGACATTATTGAACATACATGTTTTACCTGGATAAATAGATATACCTTTGGTGAATTGTTGTGACCCAGGCCAGCGTAAGAGGTAATTGTTTGCGTTTGGAATCATGGCAACAACTTTTCTTTCTACATGTACACGAGGGACAACCCATGTGCTGTTTGTTGTTAACGGAGGTGTCCTGCGTACGTTGGAAAATACACCATGACTTTGTTAGTGTAATGACGGTTGATGTCATATCATTGGAACTTTTGAAGTCATAAGGCATTTTCTACAGTCAGTTTGTACTCTTTAAATGACAATAAACAATTTAAAAGAAACAATGTCATACTCAGCAGCATAAAAGATGGTGCAATAACATCGCATTGTAGCACTGAATTTGCTGGCATCCTTAGTATCATAATCGTACAATTGAATCGGAAAAATGTGGCCTGTATGTGTTTGCTCTAACATTCGCATGTGACATCTGGTATCCGATTAATATCCCAATTGTAATTGCGGCGCCAATCATGTTAGTTGGAACCTAGAGTAATACCATCAATGACATGGGTAGGATAACGAGAAAGGAGCACTTGGATAAACATCGTTGTATGCATTGCTGTATCAAAGGGTTCATGAATACATATTCTGAATCATCGAGCAATATATCCAGGTAGATTGGAAATTGTTAATGTTTACATGATGTTTTTGATTTTGTGTTAAAAACTTCAGTTCTAAGATGTAAAGGCGTGAGGTGATACCATATAAAGATAATTTGATAACAATTTTGGTTTTTACAACTCTTGACATTAAGAGTCAATTGTTCACCTTATTCAACAATCTATATTTGTCAAGGCATGACACCATTTTACCTTATAATTGCCTGTTTTGTTTTCATTATAGATTTATTATATAAAACATTCATCAACTATATAAGGAAGTCCGTTGTAATATGAATAAAACGCTAACAGTTGCTACCTTATGTACGGGCAATAGCTTACATTTACACATTACGGTTAGGTTATAAGTATATGAAAATAATATCCAAAACTCATCACTGCAGGCTTCGCAGTTTGTTTATGAAACAAAACGATAGTAAGCCCTGGATCATGGATTGGCTGAAATTAGAAACACATACATTCGAATGTAAATCATAATGAAAACATTTTGTTTAAAATAACAAATATGTAGAATTTTGTGTCATTAAATACAAAAACAATGGGTTGTTGTTTAATTATTAATGAACATAGCATGTTTGTATGTTGTGTACGTACCCTTGTTTGAACATGTTAGAGTAATTGGGTACTTTTTTACTGCGTACGAGTATCCTATTGCCGTGTTGGCCTTGGTGAATATTTTTGTATTGGTTTTGGTTAGTGATAATATGAATCTGCACTTAAACTAAATTTAGATTCACATCGTACATTGAATCATTTCAGTCGTCAGTTGTCAAAATTAAAGTACGGTTGATATGCAAATGCAGTATTTTTCTCTTTTCGGGATATTGTTTTAGTATGTTTATGCTGCATTAACATATATTAGTGTATATAAAGTGAAAACACCAAAAAAAAAAACAACGCTTTTTGATAGACACCTATAAGCATAGCATATACTGTTAGTTGCGCATAATATCACTGCCGCCCCTCTAGCCCTAAATCCTGTACCGCGCCTGATGTCAATCCGCCATTGTCTAAATCTTTCGTCAAACCAGTGTACTATTTATATAACGGGCTTTATCGCGTCGTTTGAAAGGAGAGGAATACGTAACAAACATAACCGAATCAGATGAGTTTGTATTCGAAATCAGGCGAAACGAATCGATATATTTGAAATTGTCTCAAGGTCGGATCTCTACTTTGTTTTGTAGGCAAGTATATTTGTCATTTATTATGTTGAAACTAATATGATATGACTATTTTAAATATTTTAATACAGAATATATAACAAGAATTAGCATTTAATATTTGTGTTTATAATTTTATAATCATTATACGTGCCATCACGTAATTTATGAAGCTATTGTGTTTTCACTAGGCAGTATTGATCTTGTGTTATGCATGAGCATTTTATGAATATTAAACACAACGCAGTAGTTACTCATCTTTGTAATGGTGTTCTTCAATGCTGAATGAAGTTTACTGCGTTAAAGCATTTTGGGTGTTTAGAGAAGTATTCAGATTGACACGTCACCATTGACTCTTTTATACATGTAATGTCGAAATATTTCAATACATTACTGTTGTTAAAATATAAAGAGACAAATTGCATAGTTTGTAAGGTTAACAATTTGGAATTTGTGACTGTTTAAATAAAATTATTTCGTATTTTAGTCATTCTAAGGATTTTTTTCAAAGTGATAATTTACATACGCACGCTTTTCCTGGCCAGGCTTTGACGATCTAAGTAATTTACCAGAAATTAATTAAAGCACATCATTACGTCAAGAAGTACAGTACATACAATTGCCCTACCCGTATTGGCTGGTTAAATAAATTCTAGAAATACTCCCTTTAAAATTATGTGGAATGGATAATTAGTTCCAAATCATTAAAGGTCATTAAATGTGAACTGTGAGTAATGTAAACCAGCTGATAGCTCAGTGAAAAGTACAACTTGCATTCAAACGAACAACAATACAAATGTCCTCGGCCAAAGCTTATGTTATTCAGTTGACTTTTGATTATTTTCAATGTGACAATTTTTAGCATTATTTAATATCATAACTATAAAAAGTAACAATGTGACGTCGACAGCCGGTCGTTATTATAATGGCGCGCCAATATAATCATATACGCCCGCCTAACCCGGCCGATTTTTCATATCTGAAAAGAAACGGATCGCGCGGCCTATACTTAACAAAATGGCGTCCAAAGTAAGTCTTAGCCAACGGTGATAAACTAAATTAAGCCACAAATCTACAAAAGAATTGAAGGTAATGAAAATAAAATGTAGCACACGATTGGAATAATGAACATATCGATTGCAACTGAAACCGGACTGTAGATTTGATCAATGACAGTCTTTAAAAATCTTTGAGATTCAGCACGAGACATCAAAACACAAAATGTAGTAACGGCACACTTATTTCAATAGCAACTTCAATCCAATGCTTATAGCAATACAATCAAATTGATATGCACTTCCATTTTCTGGTGTCTCCATCCATTTACAGGGGCGTAGCTAGCATTTTTTAGCTGTAGGCCCGAAGTGATACATAAAAATTGGGGGGGGGGGGAGGTCGGGGGGTTCTCCCCCTGAACATTTTTAATCCTATAACGCCTGTGGTGAGATTTATAGCATATCTAGACAAATAATAATATAGGAAAATATAAGACCTTGGCCTGTTTTTCTTCCATATTTCACTGTTTTATCTCAATGTCAGAGAACTAAATTTTACTGTATTATCTTTATACCAGAGAACTAAATTTTAAAACAGTATGGAACAGAGAAACATTTAAAAGTGTAACACTCTACTTATTCGCAAACCATAGGAATTCTATCCAACAATACTGCCTGCATGTCTATAACAGCATGTTTTTGTTCGGCATCAAAGGAACGAACCGACCCGGATTCAGTCAATGTATCGGGATACGGGGGCAAGTGTTCCATTTTAATTTAAACATCATTCGGAATGTATTTTAAAAATCCAATGATAATCGATTACAACTTACTGTAGTATTGAAAGGGAAACAAGTAAAGTATGTAAACTTGTAACAGCAAGTCACGTTAAAAGAAGCGAGCTAGAATCTATGAACATAGAAAGAAGTTGAGTTGATAATTGGAATATATGTCCTTTGAACACGACCAGAATCCATTGTATGAGGATTATGTCAATATGAAATTCAGATTTCGAATAACATCACGCCCCTCATGCTCAACATTTTAATGCGTTTTTCTAAGTTGAAGCATTACAAAAAAAAATCAAAAAAATTGTAGGCCCGGGCCTGCTGTGCCTAATAGCAGCTACGCCCCTGATTTATCTTAATTAATTTTTGACCGCGATATTTGTTGGAATCCTTTGTATCGAATGCTAACCTTTCTGAGCAACGATTTACGAAATCAAATGACTGGTTGGAGCGATTTATTTTATTTCTATTGGAGTTTCATGATATGAACGACAAACTCACAATCCAAAATACGTTTTGAATTCGCTCGATTCTTTTAATTTTATTTAATTTTTAAATAAATCACCCTTCCGGATTGTCGTCCCTAAAATCCATAGAGTTAAACTTGAACTGGTACGTTTCGTCTTAGAAATTACGTCACACGAGATACGTCATGATTTGCGTAATAAATTGAATGAAAATAGAAGTATGGAAAGCTGGTTCCGAAAGAAATTTTAGCAAAGGAGAAAAATAGGTTGATATGTAGAAAAAACGATATCACGGCAAAGCGTGGCAGGACGTAAATAATCGGCAGAAGCCGCATAATGGCATTCGGGCCGCTTTGTTGGCTGCGGGCCGATGATAGACGTCCGGCGCATATCTGCCGCGTGTTAATGTCTAAATACATCGGCATTTGTTCATTTTATACTGAGAGCAAACTATGTCAATAGATGTGTCAAAAACATAACCGGAATATACTTGCTGACGGCATCTTTGGTAAAGTATTGTGTAGCACAATGGGATCTAAGTTTTGAAATAAATAGATGTAACAATATAATTGCAAAGACTGTTAAAACATTGAATATAATAAATACGCATTAACAAATAAGCAATAAGTATTTAAAGAAGTATTTTTTGTTGTTGTTGTAAATGAAATGTATTGATTTGGTAATTGTAGTTTGTGAATATCATTTTCAGTATATCATTTTTTGGAGAAAAGTAATTTTTAAATTGTCCCCTACATGAAACGTGCCTGTCTAAAATACATTATCTCAATTTTATCTCAATCTTTTTTGTAAAAAACATTACCTAAACAAACTGACAACTGATTTATTGTATTCAATCACGTAGCTTTCTAGATTATGCACTCTATACTGTTCTTTAATAAAACGCTTGTCTTGTCTTATCTGCGCTTTATGGCTGATAGGAACCGTATACCACTAGAGTTTGTTGATAACACAGTTAAGAATTTACAATGTCGCTGTACAGGTTATTGATCGTTGTTACTTGAATGCAGTGCATAAATATGTACTATATCTGTCATTATTAATGAAATATATCTCCAGATTACGAATGCGCTATTTAAATATATACACAATTAATAAATGATAAATAATACAAGAATATTTGCTTTTAAGTAATTTATTTATGAGTTTTGCCGATTTGTGTACGCCAATACATACTTAAAAACTAATGCAGTTTTAAATATATATATTTTTTTAATTTAACTATAGGTAGTTACAGGGCGTACCGCTTGCCATATTATTTCTATGAAATTACTAGTTAAGTAATTATTTCATGATTAGCGGTGTTTATAATGTATATTAATACATATAATTGTATCAATTAAAGGCTATAAATATAAATTAAAGTTAAGAATACATGAAGTAAGTTTTCCCGTCAAGCTGTTCAATAAGAACAATGCACAATGTACGTAAAGCTTAATTCAAAGGTATACATAATAATATGGTGAAATAAGCTTATGAAGTTAACATGTATCAAAATCAATAATTGTGTTGTGTTGTAGTTCACCAATAGAATGATAGAAAGTATGTACGAATACATGCCATTAGCTTGGGCTTAAGTACTTTCAAGGTTTGGTTAAGCTTAGATTTACTGTTACCATGGACAGATGTACTGGTACATGAAAGGAAAATGTTGTTAATCATAGGTCAGATCAAACATTAACATACAGAAGTAAATTGCAAAGAAATACAAGCAAATGCCAGTACGTGCTCTAAACAAATGAAAATTGGTTTGTGTTGTTAAAAAAGCAGCGTTTACCAAATCAACATGTATACATTAAATGTATGGTAAAATAATCAGCATATTCATTTGAACAAATGATTTTATATGTCACTTATTTTTGCGCTCTCTGTTGAAGCCGGGTATGAGGCAATTTTTGTTTTTACGTTTTTGAATAAAAACATGGTTTATAAAAAAGTGTTTAATTTTCCTTAAAGCCACACACCTTTGCCTCTGACTTGTAAATGAAATACATGTAAATCAATACATATGGATGCAGTTGAAAGTGTGCAAAATTGTCATTAAATCTATAGCCTAGTTAGCAAGTAAATTATTATTTTTCAACCGAAAGTAGGATTTCTAGACGTATACGTCCATTAATTTTGACAAACGCGATTATTTTTAAGTTTTAAAGCGCAAAAAGACGGATTTCTACCTTGTTACCACCAGATATATTTTAATTGGCATAGATAAAATTAAATCTATAGCCTAGCTAGCATGTAATTTATTATTTTTCAAACGGTACCGCGTTTAAAACCGAAAGTAGGATTTCTAGACGTATACGTCCACTTCGACAAACGAGATTATTTTTGAGTATTAAAGCGCACAAAAGACTGATTTATACCTTGTAACCACCAGATATATTCTAATTGGCATATATAAAATACGTTTCTTATTTATAC
Organism: Dreissena polymorpha; assembly: GCF_020536995.1. NCBI lineage: Eukaryota > Metazoa > Mollusca > Bivalvia > Myida > Dreissenidae > Dreissena > Dreissena polymorpha. The sequence continues at coordinate 3,196,048 of NC_068362.1, forward strand.
TTAAATTTACTATGCCAAATAAGGTGTGTGGCTTTAAGAGTTTACTCCAAGTTGCTTTTATTCTAATATATAATTTATTTCCAGAGAATTTTTCGCATATTGTAAAATTTCAATTTTCTAACTAGTTTTCTCAAGTTTAAAAATAACACTATACATCATGAGCAGTATAACCCTTAAAGTATATAAAGTATGACTCTTTCAAACAAAATGTATTTAATTCATTAGAAATCATTATTTCACATTGGTAACATTAATAAGCGTTCCAAACTACAGAGTAATGTGAAGTGCAACTGGTTTTGTTAAAAAGAGTTACAGCACGTGGATCGCATATATATATATATATATATATATATATATATATATATATATATATATATATATATATATATATATATATATATAAAGTGTGAAATGCATTATGCAATACAACGGTTAGACGATAGCCTTTTAATTCTAAGGATGCCGGTTCAAGCCCCGTTGGTGTAAATTTGCGTAGCTTTTCAACGTAGTCGTAATACATTTTGGGCGTGTTTTTAAATAAACATAAATAAATACTATTAAAGAGGAACATTCCATTAATCATTCTCAATTTAAACTAAATAACAACCAAACATTAATGCAGTCTTGTATTTAAATACGATATACCAGTGTTCATACAATCAAGCGGTTAGTGTGTGTTTTTTTTCGATATTTTTTGTAATTATAAAAATACAAATTAGTAATGTTCATTTAATATCAGTGTGTCCTCCTGCCAGCAAATATTGCAGAGGCCACGCACCATATTTTCAAACATAGTAACACTGTCAGTTGTCATCTTAGATTATCGTTAAAACGTAAATGTATCCTTTTGTCATCTACGCAGTCAACACAATGGCGTAAGAGACTGTTATATCATTATAGCAATGTCCAGAAGTATTACCTATAGTACATTAATTGATATATTTACATCGACAACTTGCACCTTTTACGCAGGATGCTGTGATAATATACCGCAATGCATGTTTTACGGGTCTTGACGATTTTAGCCTACATCTGTACTTTTGAACACTGCATGCAGTTTCCCTTCTTGAGCACAGGGCTAGGTCAATTATATATAACATTAAACTGGTCGAATTCATTTCTCAAGATGAAGTCTCAAAATGCGTACCGAGGGTCACCAAACAATACCCTATAGTTTTTAATACAGATCCCCGCGCATGTCGAGACATGTATATCAAAGTATATAAAGAAAGGTTGAATTTGATATATTAAACGAACAATAGGCAGTATTCCTGAGATTTTTTTCTACATTTCTTTCCGTGTAATTATCAAAAAAAGCAAAATGACACATTAGAGCTTAATTATAAATATCTCAATGCATGTTCGAAAACGTATGTTGAATTTTATTGTATCAACAAAACAAAACAAAAATCGATGTAAGGATTTCAATTTCTCATTTAAGTTCTAGTTAATACTTATCAAGATATTTATGTTTAAAGCTAAAATGTGCGTATCTTTTAAACACGTATGAATTATATTTGTTCACCACCTTCTTATTCAAATATCTGCATCCTACTGGTGCATATCACATAATGAGAAAACGCTGACTTGTTTAAATTTTATATATTATTGCTTCGCACAATAAATCAATTACTTTCACAAGCTTTATACGTAACAGGTGGTGCGATAATTTAAGTCAAATATTTGGGCTCCAGCACAATAGAACGAGATTCGAGAAATGATGGAAATTTTTCTTCAACCTTATTCGGGCCTATCGCTCGGCGATTCTTTCACGGCAATACTTAAATATTTTGAAATGTTTCTAATTTTTTTTTAAATTCCCACCGTGAAGTATAAAGTATGTAGCCACGTCAGTTTACATGGAATAATGCTTATCTTATATCAATCCCTCGCCGTACGGTATTTGTTTTATTTTTGAATGTCAGTATGCATTGAATAATTTTTTATAATAAAGTACGCAATAAATGTTGATATAATGTTTTAGTCTTTTTATAATGAAAACAGCAACATGTTTCTAGATCAGTTGAGCACATCTTATTAGTGTTGTGTTTTGTGGCAATAATAAGCGTCTGCTACAATGATTTTCACCAAAAATTTCACCACAACATGCTTTCAAAACAGTTTAAATCGCCACGGTTCACCGTATATATAAAGTCTCTATACGCCTTGTATTATTTAAACAAAAAAGCTGTATTTATTTTATGCCAAAGCTTTCGACCTTACGGTCTTCATCAGCGGCCATTTTTTATTTCAAGATCATTAATTATATACGGATATGACGTCTTGCATTTCTGGCGTCAACGTCGTTTTTGCGCCCTTTCATGGTCGCTGATAAAAATGGCCGCTGATGAAGACCGTTAGGTCGAAAGCTTCGGCATAAAATAAATATATATTTAACTGCAATACTAAGGCCGAGATTGTTTATATTAGTGACGCAATGTTCAAAATATTCCCTGGGTTACATCTTGAGTAATATTATATATATGAATTGAAATAAATCATGACATCGAAAACACATTTTAGACCACAAGACCCAGATTGGTTATATATTTATATATTTGTCTTTAATACTCATTTACTTTGTCTATAAAACAATTGTTTAAATAATGCATCTGGTGAAGAAAAGGATAAACCAGTGACCACATGAACGTCAAGTGGCCACTGGCTACCGTGTTCTACACATATAGACTAGATTAAAAAACGACCTGAGATTTGTCCAATAAAACAACTTTTTAAGACTGTACCATAAACACAAAGCATACACATATTCTGATAACAAATGCAATTACGGCTACACTTTAAACAAGCGCCACGACTTTGGTTGACATATTTTTCAGTTATAAAACACAAACAACAATACAAGTCTTATATTTGAAGGTAATATTTTACAGTTATTATTTATGGAGGAGTAAATCATATTTCGTATTTTTATTTCCATGAGTTTCGTATCATTCACGATCAAATGAACAGTAAAAAACGTCAAAACGCCACAAAACTAAAAAATGAAAATAAAGCAGATTACATCGCGAATGAATATGAAAGATACTGATTTGTATATTGATCCGAAATAGAAATCCTTATCGCATGCTTAACTTGTAACCCAGTTACAAAAATATTTTGAACAAACTGTTGGATATACATATAAATAGCTACCAATATTCGCATCGGGAATGGACAGTTACATGACGAACATAATAAATAGTAAGATAACGTGCTATACCGACAGGGGCCTTTAAGAATATAAGTCGTTATATACTTTTTGCTTGTGCATTTTTAATTATTATACAACACAATAAGCTCGGGTCTTTAATGCATGGTAAGTCTTCATTGTTTATTAATGTTTAAAATATAAATATTTGTAGGCTCTACTAGTATTGTCTTTGCACTGTTTTGTTCTGTCTGGTCTGAACATACGATATTTAAGAGGGAAATGGAATTCATTGCCTAAGTTATTTCGTTCCTACAATAGCACGTTTCGCCATTTTCATGTTTTAATTGGCAACGAATGTCTATTAATAATAGTATTTTACTATATATTTCTTACAAAAGTAAAAGTCCATAATTGCTCTATAGCTACGTTGTCATTAAATTTGATAACACATGGATCCCGTCGCCAAATGCGGAGGTATCCATCGTGAGTATGAATGAACCAATCGTGTAGCAGGCATCTAAATACAACATACACATATGCTGGTCAAGTTATTTCGTCAATCCTATGTTCAAATGATTCGATCACAAATCGGGAATTCAAAATCTTAAATATTATGAAGCATCAACACATTACTACTTTGCAACGGATCGGTACCACATGCGTCGTCTGAACAGAGTCCGCTTTGTTTCAAATTTATTAATTGACTCGTTAACTAATTTGACCAATGCATTTAGGTTCTCGACTTGTTCAACAGACATGTTTTTGACGATTGCTCACACATATGAATGGTTTGGAAATACTCCATCTGCATAATATTTTACTTTTCTTCGCTATTTTTAACTTTTTGAATGTTTGATTAGACAACACAATCAATAACATACCCTTCTTATTTAGATTTTTTAAAAACATTTTATGATATAATGATATCAACACGCCATTCAAGCGAATAGGAAAAATTGCGATTGTATTATTCTATCACTATGTTTATGCCGTATGGTATCGTACTATTCAACATTTAGTCCTCTGCAATATAACGCATACCTTGTTTCTGTTTTCGTTGAGTGTGCTGCTATCTTAGGAGATAAGAATCGTTTAAAATGAATTCTTCTTACATTTAAAAGCAAAGATGGCACACTCTTCGCACTTCAAACGGCACTTTTTTCTCTGCGAAAATGACGGTTGGGCGTAAAACTATTTCATCTAATAAAAATATTGAACAGAAACAACAGTTCACACCGGACCCACATTTTGTGTTTAAGTGAATCGTAATACTTTCAAGCTATAACCATTTTGTTTGTAATACAAGTCGTTAGCATGAGAACATATACAAAAACTGAGATTTAAACTTTTTTTTCATTGTGATGGTGGCAAATAGTGTATTCATTTGTTTGCCTTTGTAGCAAATTGCTTATTTTGTTAAACATTGTCATCGATTAATGGTAAACCCAACTAAAGATAAGTGACTGTAGTGGACTAATGTTATTGATAGAACATATCGCGATTTGTTGTTTATTTATTGCACTGAAAACACAACAGCATATTTTAATCGTTCACTGATATCGACATTTCTCTTACCAATACAATTATGTGTTACATGGAAAAACATATAAGACTATTGTTTTACTTTACATAGTATACAGATCTAGGTAGCATCAGGTAGAAAGTAAATTTCCTCATACCCAAATGGTGCTTGCATCTCAACTTTATTGTCTTTTCATATTGGGAAAATAAGTTGCTAAATAGAGTAATACCTGTTAGTTGGTTTACTTTTCAGATGCAAGCAATACTTCACAATGGTAACGACATGCATGAGCAAGCCAGATACAAGATATATACTTAAAATTTACAACATTTATACCGCTGTCAAACCGATATATTGTGTAGACATGTGCACATTTGTATTATGGTATTGTTAAGTGTATCAGTCCTTGGATATAATCATATTGTGTATATCATGTTTTGTTCTAAAGAGTCATTATGTTTTTTGATAATCTGTATCGTAATGTGTTGGTTTATTGTAGCGGCTTTGAGTCGGTTGAAAATGTTCTCTCAGATATGGAAAATTCAACGAAATATGCTAAGGCAATGATTCTCCGAATGCAGGTAACTCAAAGCGTGAATCTGAAAATGAAAACTGTCTATTGAAAAGTAATTAACTCTTGAACAATAAACAATGGATGATAAACGTTCACATTTTAAGATTATAGATAAATAAATGTTTTCAATTAAAGACAACTGATAGCATGGGCTCTTTAAGACCGTGAAGCTACGTTAAACAAAAATGTAATGGTCTTGCATTTGTCCTTGTTAAAATCATTCTATATGTTAAAAATAATAATTATAATTTCTTCAAATATATGCATATTTATGAGATAGCCAGCCTCATTACAGTCTTGTAAATGTTTAAAATCAGTTCACATTTTTGCTGTTATTACTTTCTTTATCCATACACAGGAATCAAAGAATCAGTGGTTGCGTTCGTTTGAAGAAACAATAAACTCTATGCAATCAAAGTTGCGACAGGCGAACAATATGTACGGACATCTGAATAATCAGTTCCGACATGTGGTGGCTGCAAACTGGTTTTTGCACGCTCGTATTGCTAGCCAGGTAGACCAACGAACACTTTTCAGTATTTGAATAAGCGTGAATTTAAATGTATAGCTCACCAACAGTAACCTAAAAATGAAGAAAGCCACACTGAATAACATTTATCGTGTCATTCGTGGTAATCTATTTAATAAATATAAATATAAATAAATAAATCAATAAAAATATATAAATATTTAAAATTTCACGTCATGCGGGCCTCGCCACAGCTTCATTGACAATTTGCATGTAATATGCGTGCATTTGATTGCCAGTTTAAGATTACTAACACTCTCAGCAGTTTTCGGATCGGAAAAGCGAGGTGATGTACTCTGTAACCAAATTTCACAGAAAAGAATGAAATTGTACGATTCATAAATAGATCCCGAAAGATATTTAATTGTTCTTCTTACTCTTCATCAATTTGCTTTGACACACGACTTTCAATATGAAAATTAGTCATAACATTGTAATTTTAAGCATGAAGCATATCACAAAAAAAGTTGCACAATCAGAAAGAACTACTTTTTCGGCCGGTATGGCTAGCACGCATTGTATTGGATTGAAGTACAGTTTAAAGTATAGTTCCAAAAGGGTCTCTCCGTTAAATACACATTGCATATACACTTTTACGCATGAATTACGAATTAAATAAGTATATCTCTCATGGTAAAAAACATCTTACGCATTGACCGCTATTGATACACTTTATTCAGAGTTAATGGTTTATTCTCATGGCTATCAGACAAATTTTAAATACAAAGTTGTGGCGTTTGCATTATTAAAAGGATTGTTTTCTTCGGATGTTCTCTAAAAGTTTACTATCTAGGAATAAAATACATATACCGATAGATAGCGGAATGTTCGGTTTCAAATGTTTATCAGTCCTATTTAAATTTTAAATTGTTCAAGAAATAAATCATTAATACATACTCTGGGCTCGACGTTAATCTGACAAAATAGTTGTAATCGTTTGCAATTGTGGTCAAGTTAGTGTTTCTATTCACCAACAGTGAAACCATAAAATCCGTTTGAACAAATGAATTGATCATTTTAAACCTATTAAAACTGTGAACACTGAAAGAGTGACGTCATTAATCCAGCTGTTAACATTTGTGCTGGTCAAAAGTCTTTGGAGTAATGTTTTAGCTTACAGCATTACCCCATAGTTTGTAGCACGCTGAGCACGCCGTCAGTTAAACATGCATTAATCAATACATATTCACATATAACATTCTAGAGGCTAGAGGGAAATGTGAAAGGTGTAAACAAATCAGCTTGAGGTTGTATTGCATGGAATGCAATACAGATTTATGGGTTACATTAACTACATGTATTTAAATGCTAATTGTGTTACCTTAATGTCGTTTTGATGAGTATTTACAATCCACTTGTATCAATACTTTGAACTAGTATGTTTTACTTGTTTACTTTAACTTTGTTATTTTCAGGTAAGAACTCATTCTGCAGAATAAAAAAAACATGGGTGGTTTGGGTATTAGTAATGGATACAGAACAATACTATTCCTCTGAAAAAATCTTCAAAATTTCATGTGTAAATACTCCTAGACCGAAACACTATTTGGAGTCTTGCACTAGTATAGTATAGTTAGTAATAGAACGTTCCACAGTACTTTATAAAACAACATGAATTTAAGGTGTGTTTTCCATTATAAAAATCTCACTAATTATTTGCATGCCGTTCAACACATCGCTTACTAAAACAATGTTTTATAATTAAAGTCGTAAGAGACGAATCTAGGCCTCGATATTAAATTCATTGTCTGTCATATAGCAATCGATTTAAATGTTCAACTCAAACGGACAGACAGACATCAACACGCCGGTGATAAAATATTTCTTTCACATGATTGTAAATGCATATCATTTCCTATCCTATAATATCTAAAATAACTATATATTGTAAATAGATCGTTCAATATGTCACTTGTTTTCGCTTTACTTATTTCAGGAAGAGACAATACAAAAAGATCAGGGCATATATGAAAAGCTCCTAAAGGAATATGCAAATTTGAAATCTAAAATATCCGAAGAACATTGTCGGTATGTCATTTTAATCGGATTTGTTCACCCAACAATATTTTCTTATATATATTCAAACACCGGATAAGGGAATTCGGGCAAGCGCTATATTTCTGTGTTCTAAACAATGGGCGTAAATCGTTGATTGAATTAAAGTGCTTCAATGGCCGCCTTTTCTTTATTGATTTTTCTATGTGAAGACGAGTGTTTTTGAAACAAAAATAAAAATAGATCCTAGATTGGTGAAAACAAACTAGACAACATGTTTAAAAGAAATGGTACCAAGAGATAAACAAGTGTTCTACCATTGAAATAAATTTGCGTGTGTATAATCGAAAACACATTCATGTACACTGTTTGGAAATCTCCAACATTCAGTTCATATTAGCAGTCACGTGATCAATGAAGCCACAATGACGTCACGAAATTTGTGACGTCATTAGATCGTTCTCGACTTATTCACATTTTCACGATTGTGTGTACATATACCTTATATATGCTGGAGTGAATAGGAGAGAATATGTTATTATGTTATTTTGTTTATGAATAAACATACAAACTTGTATATTTGGTTCATTGATCCCAGTTTCGCTCTGTAACAGAGATGACTAAATTTGTTGGCATTGTCTTAGAGCTAACAATTACTTAGTATTAATATATAATTAAAATAAAATTATTTTATCAATGGTTCCATTTATACATATTTATATATGTTATCCATCTTACTTCGTTGGCATCCGTGTGTTGGTTTAAAAAAGTGTTAGATTTAAATCGTAAATACCCGCTTAAAAAGTCATATATTTGCAATTAAATTGCTCATTAGGGGATAATTCATTAGTCTTATTATAGCCCTAGGTTTATTTTGTCATAATTTGTAAGCTAATTCATTGATTTTTGCTCTCATTCGATAATGCCAGCACAACATATTACATAAACATAATTTACCATTTGTTTAACCGCTCAATGGTAGATCCAATCAATGTTGCTTTGCATTTATTTTTTTACAAACACTTAATTACATACCCAGTGGAACATACTTGCTTTGACGATTATTTAGCAAATATACAAACACATTACGGTAGTATTTTAAGTCATTTGAGTCGCCGTGGTGTAATGGATATGGTGTCTGCCTAGCGACCGGGAGGTTACGGGTTCGATCCCCACCGCGGGAGCGTTCTTTAGATCCCCCCAAAGACACCAAGTACTGGTTCTAGGCCCAGGAAACGGACTTGAGAGCGTTTATATAAGCCTTGGGCTTTCGATGCAATCGAGCTAAAATAAATAGGTTTAAACTAACTAATAGATTCCAAACTTGATCCTATTTTATTTCGAGGCTAAGTTTAGTTCCAGGCTCACCAAACTTGACTAAAACTTGACTAACACATTTAACTTAGACGGCAATATAAATTTATACTTAAATATATTTTTCGAATGTTGGTTATTTCGAAAGCATACAGGTATAAAATATTCAATAGCCACATTGCTCCAAGAATTTGTTTTCAATAAAGACGCTTTTGTTAAAAATAATTAAAGTTAAACTACATATATCGTCCTGGAGTAATACTACTATAACACACAAAGCAAATAATATTTTTTCCGTTTACAACTAATATAATGAGTATGTATCGTTTTTAGCCAATCCCACATTGAACCAGATCGGCTGAGTGCAGATCAATCAAACGATGAAATTGATGACAGATCGGTAAGTTTTAATTGAATATCAATACAAAGCGACTGATGAAATTCGATGTTCTTTCTATGTGCAGATGTAATTGACTCACAATATACAGTATATTATACAGCATGTAATTATTTTTCTGTATCTTAATGCATAATACTAAACACAAGAATGGACGAAAGCGTTCGTTGTAATTAGCAGGCATATGCCTACATTTTCAAAACATCACCAACCACTCGTTTTGAATTCATTTCAAAGTGATAAACTGTCGGTTAAGCTTTGACTAGCGAACTTAATATTCAGACAAGTAATTCTGCACGAGTCTAGCTTTACAAGCTGTGCCATAATTATGTTATTTGCTGTTAATAATGTTATTTATTTTAAATGAAAAAAAGCGTTTATATAGATGTACACTTGCATTAGCCTGAAAATAAATACATTATCTTGCATGTGTCGGTCTTTTACATGCATTGTACAGAGAAATGTCGGGGGAGAGATGATTTTACGACAACAACTGGACCAGATGACAAGAGAATACAATGAACACTTACAAAAGTTAAAGACTGAAAACGAATTGCTCGAAAAAAATCAGGTTTTGTATTTTGTTAGGGTGTATATTTATTCTCGTCGTTCGTAGACCGAAGAACTAAATGCTAACAATAAGATGCACCATACTTCAGTCAAATCATATTTGTTATTTAACAAGCCTGTAATTATTGCACAATTACGCTCTGCATATAAAACATTCTATACAACGGTTATCTAAAAATTAAAGAGTACAAATTATGACACTTTGTACATATAGGAACTTGTACACTTTAAAATTATGTAACTTACATCTTTAAACGTGTATTTGTTGATACACTTACTGCGTGTTATGTATTTTAGCTGCAAGTACACGAATGTTATACGAAGGAGATAAAACAAACGGAAGTTGAAATTAAAAAACTACTGCGTGAATTAAAGGCATCTCGAACGCGGTATTTCTAGGAGTTTATATAAAATTATCAATATCAGTAATAACTTTTATAATGCAATGTTTAAAATAAGATTTTAGATCGTATTTGTACAGTAAAGATATAAAATTCACAGGAATGTGTTTCCATAAAGATTCACTTGCCGATGTACATCCTATTTATGATCAGTAACACAAATGTTGCTATTAACCGTGTGCTTTTATGTTTTTGTACGTATAATTCCTTCACGTATTTCAAATGTGAAAAAGTAAGCAATTTCCAAAACCGTATTCGATTTTCATGGTGGTACATCTTAATTTCAGTGAACTTTTGGCGATAGCAAAATCCCCGGAAGACATGATGAAAATCTGTGTCAAAAACGAACAAACTCTTGTGAAGGAAATGGACCTTATTTCTCAAGATGTAGCACAAAAAGAAAATGAAATAAAAGAACTTAATTTGTCATTAAAGTTAGTTCAAATTGAATGATAGACGTGCAAGTTCTTTTATCTTATACTAACAATAGTTGCCTATTCAATCAATAGTTTGATGTATGTGTAAGGTTTAAATATTTGTAATATGAAAAATATTAATAATAACAATAATAATTATAATTATAATTATTATTTATTTTTTATACTACTACTACTACTACTACTACTACTACTACTACTACTACTACTACTACTACTACTACTACTACTACTACTAATAATAATAATAATAATAATAATAATAGTTAATAATGATACATTAATCAATGCTATATATTCTAGGTCCGTGGAGTATCAAAGTAACGAGGACAGAATCAAGTTACTTCGACAGTAAGTAAGGCTATAAATATCACAAGTACGCAGTTGTTATGCCCCCTTTCGAAGAAAAGGGGGCATATAGTGATCGGACTGTCCGTCTGTGTGTCCGTCTGTCCGTCTTTCCGTCACACTTTGCGTTTAGGTTTCGAAAAATGCTCATAACTTCTATGTCCCTTCAGATATAACCGTCATATTTGGTATGCATGTGTATATGGACAAGGCCTTTCCATACGCACACAATTTTACCCCTGTGACCTAGACCTTGAACTTAGGGTTCGCGTTTAGGTTTCGAAATCTGCTTTTAGGTTTCGAAAAATGCCCATAACTTCTTTCTCCCTTGAGATATAACCTTCATATTTGGTATGCATGTGTATATGGACAGGGCCTTTCCATACGCACAAATTTTTTTTACCCCTGTGACCTTGACCTTGAACTTAGGGTCCGCGTTTAGGTTTCGAAATCTGCGTTTAGGTTTTGAAAAATGCTCATAACTTCTATGTCCCTTGAGATATAACCTTCATATTTGGTATGCATGTGTATATGGACAATGCCTTTCCATACGCACACAAATTGTGACCCCTGTGACCTTGACCTTGAACTTAGGGTCCGCGTTTAGGTTTCGAAATTTGCGTTTAGGTTTAGAAAAAAGCTCATAATTTCTATCAAGCGTTTAAAGGGGGCATAAGTCATTCTATGGTGACAGCTCTTGTTTTTAAATTATATTTATAAGCAACTACGTACACTGATTCGTATGGTTGTAATAACTCAATAAGATTAATGCTTACCACTATGTTGAACTATAATTTAATCCATTTTAAACAGTTTTGTTTCATTGAGAATAAGAATATCGGGTTTGAGGTTGAGCGCTCTATAACCAGGTTTAAACCCCCAATGCTTTGCATTGACCGTTCCAAGGCGGTGACCCCAGCTTTATTCATATTTTGTGTTTATGTTGGTTTGTATTGTGCTGTATTGTGCTGTTTTGTACTGTTTGGACAATCGGTCACTTGCCTTAAATAAAGGACCAACTAATTGTTTTTAATGAAAATTCAATACTGCTCCAGCAGCTGGAGTTTCACTTCTTTATATTGATAGCATTTAAGTCAAAATTCATATTGTAAAATATTTAATATCCTTGGAATGCATTAAAATAATCATACAATTATACAGACTGCAGCGAAAGAAAGGGACAATTGTCATCCTGAAGAAGCAGAAACACTTACTGCACACGAGACTGAAGTAAGAATTTACATCATTTGTAAATTTGTCAAAACAATTAAACAGATTCAACCATAATATATGTATATTTGCAAATGCTTAGTATATATTATTGAACAAAATGAGCAGTATTTACATAAACATTAAAAAAAACAACCGTTTTAAACGTAAATTAAATCGTTCAAACCAGCAATAAACGACTTAAGATGATTACAGCACTGTCCTTTCATTCCAGCACTGTGCAAGAATCTGTTGAGTTACTGAAACAAGAGGTTACTACGGGCGTAATCAGCGAACCAAGGTTTGCTATTTTTCGTTTTGCCCCAATGTCAGCTATGAGAGTGTATGTTATCGGTTTGTTAAAGAGTTTCTCATTAACGTGTTTAAAAAAATCACAAGCTGAACTGAAGCACACAACTATCTACGTAAAATACTTTAAGTATACAATTTGTCATGCACTGAGTGAAAATGGTAAGTTCAAAATAACTCTCTTGAATGTATTAATATATATATGTTCAAAACCGTTTTAAAGTAAAGGATCAGTTAGTATGTTGACAATATTTTATGGATATTTGAAAAAAGTGAGAAGATTTAGATACGAAATGGTATTGTTTAGACAGGACGCATTTCGTAGACTACTTTTTTGTTCGCTAAAGCATAGCAATCGAATGATAATAACAGTATAAAAGCATAAACGGAATGACAATAGCACTTATTCAGATATATAACAAGAGTGAAACGTGCACCATATCGTAATTAGTAAATACCTTTTATAAATTATAACGGCATCAAATATTCAACAATGTTTTGTGACCTTTTCAGTCAGAAATTGAAGCAGTTGATCGAAATAGATGTGCAGTTAGAACAAGACTATAAAAGGACTCAACAGGATCTGCAGAACCATGAAAGACGTTGTAGCGAACACGGGGTAGCTACTCCGGTAAATGTTTTACATGTGTTATGGTCCATCTGTTACCACGTATCATATCATGTTGCAAAAATAAAAATCTACATACTTCTATTTTATGTACACTATGTAATTATTCTTCAAACTGTTTAAAGATGTTAATGCTGATCAAAATTGTTAAAGCATACTATTTGCAATTGGTCGATTCCATATGCCACGCTAAGTAAGGAATACTCGCCTTTGATATGTCTGTGATATGCACAACAGGAGTCGTCGTAAAAAACATTTCATAAAGTGTTGATGAAATATAGGTGGGCTATTATTGTCAACAATGATATAAATTTATATGTAAACAAGTAAGCAACTTCAACAAGATACACTTTCAACTCTGAGTAAAGACGATCTTAGCTTCAACCATTTGGAGTTTTGCTTGCCAAGCTTCTTTCAAAGCATTCAATATAAAGAAGTGAAACTCCAGCTGCTAGAGCATGATTCATTACAGGTCGAAAATGCTTTACTACAGAAAATATAAAGTTAACAATGCTTTGGTTTGCAATTCATATGGCACTTATTAGTAATACATGTCTCGTGGTTTTTTAATACTTAAATGCAGTGCATTTATTGAACGTTCAACATACTTTTGTTTTGTTACTCCATTATGCATTCTAAAAAATGCTGTTATAGTTTTTGAACCATAAAATGAATGTGAACCAAAAAAAAATTTTTTTTGCATTATACTCTTACTCAAGAAAAGTAATATGATCTCAATAATGGATATTTAATGTATATCCATATTCAAAAGAATGCAGTTCTGATACGGCATTGTTTTTTGTTTTTATAAACATACAAAATAAGACAAAAATTACATGCATGTGCATTATGCTTACAAGAGTGCAAATGACGTCATCATTTTTAAATGCTAGTTATATTATTTGTAAATGAAGTCAAACATAAGCGTTGCCATGGGGATATAATACCGAATGTTACTGTTAAAGTAATAAAGTAAAACACACTAAATTCATAATATCGTTCCCTTCAATAAATACCTATATATGATAAATATTCTATGGTCTTTTTGCATGCTTGTATAATCCATTTCCTAAATTTACAAGAGACTATAGAAGAGACGCCTGTGTTATATTTAAATTTATAACAAATGTAGATACCACGCAAAAACTATCTATTAATATAACTATCATGTGTTTATATGTTAGATTGAGCTTTTTGAAGAGAACATTCTACATGCCGAAGTTGCCGAAGTTTTGCGTGAAAACACAATTCTTCAAGACATATCAAAAATTTATGATCGGTATAACAATTTCAAGTATTACAATTATACTAAAATGCATATAACAAATTTATTAACTGTATATGATTATGACAATATTGTCCATTACAACCATATTTGACTTTGATAGATTGCAACCGGATGAGACAAGCTCACTTCAGGACGTACCAGGTTCGCACGATGCCCTTGATCCACTTAAGATTCCTGATCTTTACAAGAATTTGTATGATAACCACTGGCGCGATGCGTTTAAAGCGGAAAATATCATTGATTATGATATGCGTCGAGAAAAAACCATTCTTGAAATTTTTGAGGTAGGCTTTTCATCGTTCACTGGAAATCCGGCTGAAAACATTTATCAGAATATAATAAAAGTACATCGAATTTTTGCAGAATAAAATTTCATATAGTTTTTCTTAAAATGAATTGCTTTTTTTCAGGAGGTATGCGCATTTTGTACAGATATATTTGATACACAGAAGATGGTTAAGATAGAGCGTTTGAAGCAAGAATCAACTGATGTACGAAACAAAATCGTAATTTATAATTTCATTGACTTTTAAAACACATGAAATGTAACGACTTGCATAACTTTGTTAACAGGTTTATGTTGGTCAAAAGGATGCTCTTATGTTTCTCTTATACTGAAATTACCTTTCTATTGACGTGTTTAAATAACAAATTGTCATTTATTGAAGGAAACTATTCTTAAAATTTTGAAATAAACTTTGGGAATTAGAAAGTTTTTATTGTCATAAACTATCTTTGCTTTTAATTAAATGATTTATCGATGATTATCATTTAAGGGTTGTTACCCAGATGAGTCACGTGTGCTGGAATTGATGAGGAATGAGACAACGGAGTGTTCTCTAAATGTTATGTATCAGGTAAAACGATTTTCACAAACTAATCTCATTTAAATGAATCTTTTTATAAATTTGACGCGTCTCCATTTGGTTTTGATTTCTTGTCACATAAGCGATTCATTTGCGGTAAGTTGGCAATATGATATCTAGATAAGCAGTAATGTTATTTGCTTTGTTACAAAAAGCTTATTTCACATTTGCATATTTTCTTAGTATCTCACCACAGGTAACACACAACCCAACATGTATTAGAAGGAATAAATAACATGCATAATTTAGTAGATATTTATACACATCTTATCCAGTTTCTCCTCAACAAGTTAACGTGTAGTTTAGGTTCAACAATTTACGTGAAATAAGCCATTTTTGTAAACAGTTTATAGAGGAGGATCACGTAAAAGTACTATTGCGTATGTTGTATGAACAAATCAGCTGATGTAGCGTTTTTATCATATCATGTTTGTACCGCTTAAAGAAGACCATACATAGACAAGTTTTAGTAGTTTATTACTAAGATAGTCAATTAATTGTTAGAATTTTGAATAATCCAATGTAAAAATGTATTTTATGTTTTAGTTATATTTTGCACTTTAAGATTTGTATCACTTCGTACAGTATTTTCGTGTATGTTTTTTATCCATAATTGTGCAAAACATTGTTATCGTGATTCAAAATTGTACTTTTAGGCATTCGATATGGTACTTTATTTTCCCAATTATCGGCGGTATAAGATTATTTTATAATTAGCTTCTATATTCTTATAATCTAGTTAATCTACGACATATTGCCTTCTTTTTTATCAGATATTCAACAATCAACGAGGGATGATGTGGTTTAAACCATCCATAGAAGATAAGTCCCTTTTCGTTAAAGAGAGTATCCGAATATGTTGGTTAATGAACCTCTCTGAGCCGCCTGTCTTAGTTCATACAAACATTAAAAGTGGTGACCATTTTGATCCAAATTTCTATCAACGATATGCTTGCAAAGGTAAAAAAGTTTATTTCGTTGTGTTGCCCGCACTAGTGCGCAGGGATGGAATCGTTGTTGCGAAAGGTATTGTTGAATGTGAACCATCAAAAGGAAAACAAACTAGACCAAGGAAAATTCGTGTCAGATCAAATATAAGGGACAGATTGGATATTTTTATTGCCCCGCTTTATCAGGAAGGAAAATAAATTTTAATTCCTTTCAAGTCTTCCATGTGTCAAATTCTTGTCGTTAAAAGTGTTGCTGCTAGAGTGATAAAAAGTACACACATATAAACACGATCTTTAGCGCCACCATATGTTGCTTCAAACGCTTTCGACATGTAAGAAGAGGTGGCCATTTGTTTGCAGAACAATTACATGGTTTTACTTGTGTAATTGGAAGTACAAAATGCTGCCAGATGGATGAAACATTATAAACATATCAATCATCGAACTTGCTCACCTCCTTATTTCGGTAATCTCTTTCAATATTTCCGGAGCTATAGCCCTCTTTTGATCAAACAACTAATATTTTTCGTAACGTGCGTAGCGCGTTACTAAAACGAAATTACTGCCAGAGGGATGAACCGAATAAAACATATGTTGAACGTGTGCACCTATATAATTTGGATCGCTTTTTTCGAAATTATCTCAGTTTTGACACTCTATTGGTAAAAATGACATTTTGCACTAGTGTTGCAAGTAAATCAAACATATATTGCTGTCATATTTATGAAAGTTTGCAATCACATTAAACATCATCTTACTTGCCAAACTGAGGATTGTCAGACCAACAGTTTATTACCATTGATATGCAACGGCCATATTTCTAGTTTATATTTAAGCAGTATCCATTTTGTATTCGATCACTTGAGGGTCAGCGCGTTGATGAAAGCCAGAGATACGATATTGGTGGAGATACCCAGTTATGACATTTCGTATTGAATATGTTGTAAAGTTTATAAACAAGTGTTTGAAATCTCACAAAATTATATTAACAGTAATTTTGCAAACATATAAACACTTTGTTTAAAGTATACGTAAACACTGCTGTTGAAACCATTTTGCATTAACACAACCCTGTTGTTTAATTCTTAAAAAAAAATATCTAAGTATATATCTTTCTGTTTCTCTTGTAAATGAATAATAATTCGTATCGTCTACCTTGCACAAATGGATCAATAATATGCCCTCCTTAACAAAATTATAGCATTGTTTCGCGTAATTCCGTACTGGTTAGAACCAATGAAGTTGTTTTATTTAATATATTACTTTACTGGAGGGTTGCTTGAAACCCAGATTATAGTTTAATTTGTTTTATATATATGAATAAACGTTGCTGTTTCGCATTAAATATATAATCACTGCTCTAAGAAATATACATACGATTTGATTATAAAACTGTCCCGTTCTGCAATATGAAGGTAATTTGAAATCTTTCAAATGATTGAACTTTGAAGGCACTCCCGTAATTCTTGCAATACTGCAACCGTTTATTTTAGAATTTGGATATGGTAGATCCTTATGACAATATACATGTATACACTGCTGGTCCTCAACTTGATGCAAGTTTGAGTCATTTTGTAAAGAGGTCGACATCGTTAAAGATAATTCAGTCAAAGTCGTCCTGCAAGGACGATGTTCAAATCTTGACTCGATTAAACTCTTCATTACTATCTTGTTGTGTAAGAGTGCAAAAAGAAATATCAAATAAAATATAAACAACTACAATCTGACTTTTTTTAATGTCAAAACGACAAATTACTAGAGATATATACATAGCAAAAGAACACTGAATATTGAATTTCCAAATCATATTAAACTTACCCGTTGTTCATAATTTGTTTTAATTAATCACACAGTTCATCTAAAATTTGCATTGTGTGCTGACATTCTTGTTTCACTTACAGTTTTTGATATAAGCGCATTATTGTTCATTAAATTGTTTGAAATGTTCAAACTCACCCGCTCTATAAGGAACTTTAGGAAATCGAAGCCCTGTGGATTTAAGAATGATACATTTATGGGTTTGACCATTTGGAACTTTGTCGGACGGTTTCTATACGACACCTTCAGCGAAACCTTTTGTTTGGATTTGTGGTCGAGATATGAGCAGGTGGAAAAATATCTGTGACGTTGTAGCTTCTCATAAAATGCAGCGGTCAATGACTGGTACACTTGTGTTTTACATAGGCAGTCAACAAAGCATATGTAAAGACGAGTTGCACATTCCCGTTTCTAGCGATTATCTCAGCGCAATTATTTATCAATTCAACGAGGCTCGCGATTTAAAGGTACTGCTTTATACTATTCAAATGACGCTCATTGTCGTTTGATATTTACAAATTGTGTTTTTCAACTCCCAAAATATGTTTTTTCAAATAAAAGTGTCATTTGATTGCTAAATTGCGGCATAAATCGGCAAATACACGCAATCTAGATTTGTGTTTGTTCAGTGCGACCCAGAGTCGACTTTTTTAACCATGTCTAATCAATGATAAGATCACTGTTTTGAATATAAACATTACCATTTTGTTACTATAATTACTAGGTCATTATTTCTCGATAACACGCGCCAGTTATGTGATCCGCGTGGTATAATACCAATACATTAACTGATATATGAACTATTAAAGTAACATTTACAAAGTTTTTTTGGAAGTTAGTTAAGATAATGTTTAATTGTACATTCGTTAGTGCCGTAGATGTATTAACATACTAATGATACATCGTTAGCTATTATCAAAAGACGCTTCTCTACTTAAATAGAATTATAATAGACACTTGTTTTTGGGTGTTGTGACATTTTCATTGTTTTACTTGCAGGTTATTACAATATGGCAGCTGATTATTATAAAGCAAACAATGAAGCGTCAGAAACTCTAACATGATAACAATTCTTTTGTTACCAGCTACTTTTATACTAGAAACCGATTTATGAAAATAAAATGATTAAACCTTGCTTAACTGAACAGTCAATGTAAAGAATCGTGGAATAGAACCGAGACGGAGGTCTAGGCGAAACTAGCTCTAACCTCAGAATTAATCATAAAATAAAAATATAAATGATAGGAAGTGACGCGTACATCGAATCATACACAAACGCATTCAGTGTTAATGTATTGTAATTATCGGAAATATATTACATCGATATTCATGTATTAATGAGGTATTTTCACATAAATAATATGAAGCATTTTCACGAAATTTAAGAGAATGCATGTTTTATGTTGGGAATGTACTATTTATCATTACATTTAATTAACTATATATTATAACTTATCTCATAAACTTGTTCTATCTTCAGTTATAAATACATTTGAGCACTAATGCAAAGACTTTTAGGAATTTCGCAGGCTTGTTTGTAATAATGATGAAAATGATTTGAACGCATTGTACAGTAACGACTAAACTGTATGATAATCCTATTTTATTTTCACGAGTAAATGTTTTTCAATTGGGTAATCTGCAAAATCATAGACTTTGGTTATCATGAGTTAAGACTGTCCTGACTCGACTCTGATTATACTGTGCATATGAAGGAATAATCTGAAGGTATGGCAGTTACGTGCGGAATGCCTAAATCCACGAAGCCCCTACAATGTTGATGATCATAATGAATGTAACCATTTATTGATTGGCGTCGCTCTGGAGAGCGGCGACTAGTATGTAATGCTTTTTTTTTCGCTTATGGGAGGAGAAGTTATTTTAAGGATCAATGCATATATTTTTGTTTTAAAAATATCTTGCATAGTGGTGATTTTTGTGTAAATTAGTGTAAATAAGTACTGCATTTGTGCCTATTACATTTATTACAACATTTATTGCCAATAATGCAAAGCTAATTGTTTTAACTAATAACTGATCCACAACTGATCACATGGGACAGATCACAGGTACTGGGCGAATACGCGAAACTTTCTGGTTTTGTATAAAAACAAAACATAATCAAAATATCTTTATTTTGTGTTTTTTCTAATTTGCTTATTTAGTGGAGAATCAATGTAGTACGATATTTGACGACTTATCGCGCAAGCAAGTTTATTGGAAGGCGTAGTGGTACGAAAACTTACAATCTATTAGTTTATTAATAGACATATAATAACGATCGCTATACACAACTTCACCAAATAGCAGTACATAATTGATGTCAGCCGGAATAGCTCAGTTGGGAGAACGTTACACTAAAGTTGTTTACGCAACAATCATCTAAAGGCCCCCGGTTCAATCCCGGGTTCCGGCACGAACGGAACAGTTCGGCGGCTGACTTTTTTTTTCAGTCAGGTTAATAAATATAATAAAGCTTTATTTTATGAAGACATTTTAAAATCCATTTTTCTACAATTGGACATTTTTATTAAAATTAATGGATGCCGCGTGGTGACAACGTTAATTTAAATTTCTTACATCACTTAAATATCTTATAAAAAATACATGTGTTTTTATATTAACAAATAAATGCAAACAACACATCTATTATCCATTTATTTTTATGGTTGTCTATCATAGGCCCTAAGTACTATCCCTACCACATACAGAGCGCGAAGCGCGACACGTATTATTGATTGTAACAATGAGTTGCGATAAAGGAAGCAGCCGCTTATCAAGAAGGAGCTGTGTCTCAGCAACCCGTTTCCCTCGGAGTTTTCTTTTGAGAAAAACATATAGCGCGAAGCGCGACACGTATTCCAGGTGGCATGGGCCCTTTAGCATTATCCGACCATTACGTCCATAGTTATCTTTCTTAGAATTTGATAAATTTTCAAATCGTTGTTCGAAGTCCAACATTTTCATCCGATTGTTCCCAAACTTGCACAGGTTTGTTTTATCAATGAGGACCCAACCCAAACTCTCTATATGAGCAATATCGGACCATAAGTCCAGAATTATGTCTCTTTGAATTTAAAAATAATAGTGAAAAACTGCTTGGTTAGGTGATTATGTCAACATTTTTCATCAGATTCTTTCCAAACGTACAGTGTCTTCATATCAATGAGCTTTTTTACCTCATTAAAAATGAGAAATATCGGGACAATAAGTCCAGATTTTTTTTCTATTAAATTTGACAAAATTAACAATTTCCACTTGTTTAAAAGATTTCACAACTTTCATCTGAATCTTTCCAAACTTGTTAAGTGTTTTTATATCAGTTTTACTCGAACCCTATTGAAAATGATGAATATCGGAACAATAAATCTGTTATGATCTTTTACTGAATTTCAAAGTATTGTGAAATGCAGCTTCTTTATGCAATTTACAGTATTCATTCTTTTTTTTTCAAACTTTTACAGTGTTTTCATATCAATGAGTAGTCAACCCCTATCGTCAATGAGCAACGTAAAAATAAGTTCAGAATCATCTCCCGTTGAAGTTGAGAAAAATATGAAATTACGCTTACAAGATGAAGCAGATTTTTTAAAACCCACAGTTTTGTTCCATTAATGAAAACTGCATACGGATGCCAGTAAAAAAAAGGAAACCAATGTAAATAAAATGAACTATGAAATATTTGGGGGGTTACAACACAAAATCATAGATAATGGTTACTTGGGGGATATAACACAACATCATAAATAATGATTATTTGGGGGTTATAACACAAAATTATAGATAATTGTTATACCAGTATCTTTTTCTATTTTGTTTAAAATAATCGGCCAATATATTAATATTTACAGTAGAAACAAATCGTTCCATGTAACCTTATTGGGTGCCTTTTACACTGAAATTCCCGACGCCCTCTGATGCTTTGCATCAATACTTATCTTGTATAAAATTAAAACAATAACAAATATTGAAATGATGCACTCAAATTAAGAATAACATAGGCTTTTTTTACCAAGAAATACAAATAAACATAGACTAAAGAATATGTTTACTGTGAAATTGAAAATATATTATGACTTGAATTTTTGAATAAGACTTATTATTGTCCCAATTCAATAACCCGATTGATCTTTTGTCTTGCTATTGAACTGCCCAATTGAAATGGTAAACTGTTCAATTTGCATCCGTCAGCACTGTTATAAGACCTTCCTGATTCGACCATCATGCGTATGGTACCCCCCAAGGATGTCATACACTTCCTCTGTTGTCTTCACTTTCAATAACAGCTGACTAAATCATAAAGCACATTCATTTGAGCCTCGCTCTAGAAAAAAGAGAATTGTATGTGCCTTATAAAAGTGCCGTCCCAGATTAGTATATGCAGTCTGCACAGGCTAAGCAGAGACGACACTTTCCGCCTTAACTGGATTTTTGCTAGAAAGATACTTTCTTTAAACGAAAAGTACTATAATAGCGAAAAGTGTCGTCCCTGATTAGCCTGCACGGACTACACAGGTTTATCTGGGGCAGCACTATATTCACACACATAAACTGTACGCATATGAATACAATTAATACTAATACTGTAAATGAAAGGAAAACTGTCAGAAATGCGGCTTCATAATATCTGTTTACTTGTTAATGACATTTGTATATTATATTAATAGTTGTAATAAATTTCTCCAAAACTAACAAACAAGATTTTATTCTGTAGATTAAAACAGCACTGACCTCCTCTATGCACAAGTTGGAAATTTCATGCTGATAATTATGGTTGATAAATATGAAATATGACTTAACAAATATTTTAATGAGTCAGTTTTTAGGGCTCAACACTAACTTTAAAACCTAATTGTCCAGTCGGATTAGAATAATTCAATGCCCTAAACGTTCACTTGTTCTGACCAATGAGTTACTTAAGTGTCCTTAAAATTT
Organism: Dreissena polymorpha; assembly: GCF_020536995.1. Classification (NCBI taxonomy): domain Eukaryota; kingdom Metazoa; phylum Mollusca; class Bivalvia; order Myida; family Dreissenidae; genus Dreissena; species Dreissena polymorpha. The sequence goes on from NC_068362.1 coordinate 3,219,289, forward strand.
TACTTAATATACTAAGTAAGTTTTTCGTAATTTTACAAAATATACATATTAGCAATCAACGACTAGAAGATGTCTACTTATTTTATCCCTGAATCTTTCAGTATAATTTACACAAAATAATTATGAAACATAACTGACATTGTTTACTATTTATTCACTCCATTATATATATATTTTACAAACTGTGACATACATAAACAACGAAATCTTTCCTGAAATATACGAGAACTAATGGAAACTGAGCTGTGAATTGAACTATGAAATGTATTTCCCTTGTTAGCAATAAGCTAAAGTGTGTATGTATCAGAATACTTAAACGTTACAATGTCAACATTAAGGTTTTGAAAGTAAATTGTCAACACATTTCTTGATTTTTAAATCCCAATTTCTTACCAGTTCATGAGGGAATAAGTAGAACTTGATTTTTTAACTTGTCCTGCTTATCTGCAAGAGTATTGTTTTACTTTTGTGGAGCAATAATAAGTTGTTTTAGCCAATAGGACTGCCATTTATGTAAAGTTTTTGTTTAAAAGATTCCAATTTAGTGCGATCCCCCCACCCACACACACACAAAAGTGCATAGAAAGTTTATTAAGCAAAGGAATGATAAAGTAATCTTTACAGTAAAACGTTTTTTTAACATACACATACTTTTCTTTCAAAGATTCCAATTGCTTTACCAATTATTTCACTTAAATGTATTAAATTGGGCCTATCAAAAAATCAGCTCTAACAATAACTACTGCAGTATATCTTATATTAGTGCAATTTCAAGTTAGGTCATGCAAGTGAATAGAAAAAAATAACACTTATTTCATGATAAAAGATCTACAGTTTGGAACTGCGCGGCGTCTTGGTCCATAAGCCTGCTGTAACTTCAACGTTTTAGGTACGGGTAACGCACACTTGTTAACTCGACTGCCCTCAGCGTATTGGGTTAAATGGGCCTTCCTTAAACCTAATGTACCCTGGGTACGGTAAATATACTAAAACGTACCCGGAAATTTTAACGCTAACTCGGTCGTTGTCGGCTTTTTAAAAATTAATTATGTTCACATTATGTCAAATGTTCTGTTAAATGGCCTCTTTTTTCTCGAATCTCATACTCAAAAAGCATGTAAATGCAGTTTTTTTTAAAGGAAGTTTGTTTTAGATAAACATTATCGTTTTATGGTCATCGGTAACGCGTTTTACGACATCGGATTTTGTGCGGGAATACAACTCGGGTACAGTCTAATATCGACCGGGTACGTTTAAGTATATTAACCGTACCCGGGGTACATGTAAGTATACTTAAGAGTACCCGTGGTACATGTAAGTAGTACCCGAGTCGACAATGACCTATCGAGCCAAATTTTGATTGATGTGCACCACTTATTGTGGACTTTTATTATAGCTTCTTATAAATCAAGGTTTACTATGCCTATAACAATTGTACTTAAATCATGTATACTCGCTTTAATATTACAGGCATGCTGCTTCACACAAATGCAAAACTATTCCAAATAATGCGTATTTTCATCTTGCATTATTCAGCCCAGTATCAGAACAGATTTTTAAGCTAGGCATGTATCAGTGACACACAAACGCACCAACATTCAATTTTTATCTTGCATTTTACCGCGAGATATGAACCAACATATTGAGGTGCACACGATAGTTCTCACGTTTTTAAGGCTTTTAAACGTACAGTTACTGTAGCACTGATACTTTTTGAATGAACACGCCACACAAGTTCATAATATATATAAAATATAGATATATTTAAAAAATAAATGCGAAGCTGCACACGTTCACATGCTATTTTTACTATGTTTGTGCAGTTTTGTCACTAGAACAGTAATACATTTGGAGTTACGCGTGACACAAAATTGGACGGACGGACTGAAAGACAGAACGACGGAATGGTGCAAGACGGACAAGGGAAATTTTGTCCCCCCCCCCCCCCCCCGCCTACATAAGAAACTGACAGAGAATCAGCTAACCCATATACAGAAAGACAAATAAAGCAATATTTAACTAAGCAATTAAACACGTAATATAATATAGATAAAGTGCTTTAAGTAATTTTGGAAAATGGAAGTACTGTAATATGGCTCCAAGGTGTCTAATTATTGGTAATAACATAAGGAAATTTTACATTATTGGGCGACTTATTTCATTATTGAAATTGAGTACAACTTGATGATTTATCGTCAGTTACTTTTCAATAAATGTGTAAATATTTATTCATTAATTGAAACAGAATATTTTAATTAAATAATCGAACTTTTGTTCAAAATGATTAACCATTTTTGTAACGTAACTTTAATGGCTTTACCTTATAGAACTGGAACTCACTGGCTTGCAAATATTACTGGACGTCCAGTGATAAGAAGGCATGGAGTAAGCTACCCACAAACATGCCCTTAATACAAGCCCATCAGTTAATCTAAGAACGAGGAATATTATGCTTATTATACTATGCAATACAAAAAGAAAAGAAACAAGATTGAAATTTAATGTTGTACTATCGTATTAGTTTATTGTAGACAAATAAACAAAAAGTCAATCTTAAATACACGGTAATTTATAATTAATTAATGTAATGTTACCCATTTAACGTATTTACTTATTTGTCTCCCTTTGACAAAAAAATCCGTCTTTAGCGTACCTATTCATTGTGTACACACCGGTCTTACTGACCTGTGTACTAACGCGAAAGGAATTGTGGGTAGCACTTCTTTTACGATTGAAAAGTGAAAGCGAAAGTAGGTCAGGTAATCGTGCTTGTGATAATCGCTATCAGTCTTAATAGAGATTTAAAATCACATTTAAACATAATTAAATAACATTTCTTTAAACAACATTCCCTTTTACAATAAAAGGCGATTTTTCTTTTATTAGTAACATTTTCATTCCTACGCAGAACTACTTTGGCGGAAGCATAATTCCCCAAATGTGATGCTTCTTAGTATAAGAGGTGACAATAACGTAGTGACGTCACCATCTTTGTATAGAATGCGTATCTATTTTTATACATCGAGCGAGAATTTACATTAACACGGTCTGCGGCTATTGTTTGGATGAATACATTTGCATGATATTGGCCGCGTAAGAAAACATTAAAGTCGTGAGTTCATAAGAAAACATGAACACATATTCATTCAATAAATTTTGACCTTAGCGGGAGAAAGTCTGAAGGACCTGGATTTGATATTTTGGTTTCGTTGTTGCGAATCATCCACATTCTATGAATCGTGCAGTGTTATTGTTAGGCTGTGTTATTGAAATGAGGAGGTATTGATCAATTGTTAAGCGTACTTACACAAGGAATCGAATGATCAAATTAAATCATAATTTTGTATATGAGACACACACACAAAGAACAGTGTGCGACAGGTATTGGCTTACTTTACATGTATAATACCATATAAGGTACCATACACTGTATGCGGGCATTAATTGATTTTCATAAAGGGAAGCAATCCTATTTTCGTTTTGCTGCTTAACAAGACATAATAACTAAATACTCTTACTAACTACACGTTCATCAGTCAATAACATACGTATGCTATGCAGGAAAACTAATTAAAAAGTATAGAACGGCTTATAATTAAACTGTGAAATCCCATAAAAACACGGAACGATGCGGAATTCGAGCATTTTCAAGAAAGCTTCATTAGCCATTTGCGGCATCGGACTAGTAGTATTTAAAGCCACAACCTTTTTCGTGGATGTGAACATAAGGGTTGAAAACTCTGCAGTCACAATTGACCGACACGCGGATGAAGTTGACGGAGTGGTTTGTCTTTAAAGGCACTATTGCTACGGAAATTAAAACGAAACAAGCGTCGTCCTTTTGGGTTTTCCATAAATTGTGGTTGCCGTACATAGGCACCAAAGGCGTCGCATCATGGGCGATATCTCCGGTTCAGTCAGTTTCAAACGATGATCCAAAGTATCAGATGTTGTTCGTGCCGTGGAGCGCTAAATTGTTAGGAAGGAGGAAAAAAAACACGGGTGTCGGTGTGACGAAACCGTGTGATGACGTTAACGTTTTAAACGACGTCGAGTCGTTGGATTTTGTACGACTAATCGACGCTGATAAACACGATGGAATAGACGTGTTTGAAATGATACCAATTATGAAAGGTAAGACTAACGAATTGGTTGTGGACGCTGGGCATATTTCGATTGTTGCGAGTATGGGTGTAAACTGGCGGCCTTGGGTAGAAGTTTAAGTTAAAGAAAGCGACAAGAATTTGATTCCGGTCAAGCAACCAATAGCTCCTACAAACAAAACAAGTTTGGATGCGGAAGATTGCTATGTTGAAACAAAGAACACAAAAGTTAAAGATTTGAAGATTATCTTTATGCTGCTAGCTGTTATCGCGTGTAAAACGTATTCCTTAAATCCGATATAATAACTACCAAGACATATATTTATTAGGTTTGATATAAAAAGTATGTATATCTCCTTTCCAGCTATTTTTGCAGAAACAAGATTTAAACATGAACAATGCTTTAGTGAAAGCACACACGATGACATCTTGATTTTGATTAATAGTTTAAATTGAAGTGTGTAAAAATAATGATGAATTATTTTGGTAAAGGTTTGCATCATAAATTATGGAGTTACAATTCTTTTTTTCCTGATATCTGTGGTAGGGTCGATCCATGTAATTTGGTCGGAATAATTAAGACATGATATATTTATGTCAATAAAGTACATAATCTGTTGTATAGATAACTGTACTGAATGTTCTTTTTTCAGATGAGAAATCTAAGGTAAACTACATGTCTGTATATAAGATGTTACGTTACAAATGACCTTCTTTAAAAAAAGTATTCATGGTAGGAACACAAATTACCTGATGATACTCGCCTAGTTCTCCCAGATTCTTTTAAATACAATATTTCCCTAAAACAGTTCTGTCGGTATTTTCCTTACCCCGTCCGACTGGATCCTATTTAGGATTGTCTCATGTTAAACGGAATCGCAGTATTTTCCAAGTTACTTATACAATTTCAACGATCCAATTAAATGAAGACAGTGATGACCCAATATCGTCATTAATACATAAGTAAATACTTCATAGAGAGGCGCAACGTATTTTGACGAGGGTTGTCCTTGCAAAGAAACGTCCGAAATTACACAGATCGACCCATAAAGATGTAGATCGTATTTTGCGACGTAGCTGTCATATGTGTATTCTGACCTAGATGTTTTGCGATAATTATCTTAAGTGGAAAAATTGAATGCCAATAGAATAGCGCAACATTTCATGTTTTTGTAAATACAAACTATGTGATTTTTTGACCATTGGCAATGGGATCGGGTCCCTTTTGATTGGGAAAATCGCTTTGTTTTGGCAATAATTGGGAAATTAGTGTTGGGGTATTTTTTATTAACAAATGCTTAAAAATTACAATAAAAGTGATGTAAATACATTTATTAAGGTTTTAACATAGAACTTGCTGGGGGATTAAATGCTGAGATTTATTTGTATTTTATTTATTTGTATTTTATTTATTTGTATTTTATTTATTTGTATTTTATTTATTTGTATCTTTCTTTCGTTTAATTTGAAATTTTTGGATCCCATTTGGGAAAAATATATACGTGCTTCCCTTGTGAATGGGTCCCCCTACAGGCCCCAAATTTGAATAACAAAACAAACAAACAGAACTTATAACAGTGGTTTTATGTATACCTATGACTATGGGATAGGTGTGAATAATAAAATTTACATTATTGTTAAAGGCTCATAAAAGGTGACGATCCGTAATTATTACCGATTTTAAAATATTGTTTGCAGATTTTATTTATTAAGGTTATCAAAAAACAATATATATATATGCTGTTGAACATTACCAAAAATTGAGCAATACAACTTGTTTTTGAACTGAAATACAGTGTCCTCCAAGTCAATTATGTTTACAAACATTCAGTATATTTACATCGCTGTTTACCGGTGTGTAGAAATACCTCAATCCCCGTAATTACCGAAATCCCCGTAATTACCAAAATCCCCGCTGTGCAAACACTCAATTTCTCTCTATGTATCAAGAGGTAGTTTACCAACATAATGAATAAGTTGCCCAGCTCTTGCCACGTGGAGGCCATCTCTTGTAAGTGCCAAATTTTGAATTTCATAAAAGAAATTTAAAAAATAGGCCGAAATAGTCCCAAAATATAAACAAGTAGTTAAAATTTGCAACTGTTTGTAATAAAATAAAACAGCACAGCTTTATATAAGCTTGTCTGTCAATGAGTATGTTACCCTCAGTTCCAAATCTGATAATGATAAAAGAAAGAAATAATAGTTAATCCAGGCCATACATAATAAGTGATACATAATATAAAAACATAGAATAAACACATTGAAAAATATATATATACATCCATGTTACATATACATACGCAAAGAAGGTAATGAAGTAACATAATTCAAGATCATAATGATTACAGTAACAAATGTGAACAATAAATAAAAAATGATGATTATCATTAAAATTTATAAAGAAATATATAAGACGGGCATTTAACTTGTGTTTCATTTATTTCACGATAGAAATATCAACGGAATGCACAGGTAAACTATCAGAGGAGTTTTAATTACATCACAACTGATTGAATGTGTTAATTCTGTTATCTACGGAATCCGGTTAGTGCCATCTATAATCTCGCACTTCTTTCATCAAGGGCGACATTAGACACACTAAGCGATACTTGATTTTTTTTCTTGACAGTCGCGGCGACGCACGATATATTTAACACGATATATCGCCTTTTTGGCTACATACACAAGGGCAATATATCGTGTTAAATATATCGTGCGTCGCTGCGACTGTCAAGAAAAAGATCAAGTATCGCCGCGACAGTCAAGAAAAAGATCAAGTATCGCTTCGTGTGTCTAGCGTCGCCCTTGATGAAAGAAGTGCGAGATTATAGATGACACTATCCGGATTCCGTAGTTATCTTATTAGCTGGGTGTTAATAGACCCTTTCAGTTATTCGCATTTAGTAGTGTCTGAGTTGTGTCCCTTAGCCGGATGTGACGTCATGCGATGATAAAAAATCCGCAAGAGATAAAAGTGTACAATGTCGAGCTGATAATATCAACGTATCTTGCACAATAATGGCGTAAATTGAACAAATATGTCAATTTTTATAATACATATATATGCGTAAATCGAACAAATATTTCAGTTTTTTATTATATTGACGCCTATTAGGTCTATCGCTTTTCATTTTTGAACGTTGAAGCGTGTAAATACATTAAACATTCCGTTCAATAACCCTGTGTGTCGCAAGACAAATCCCGTACTGTTCCAACTAAACTTTAAACGTAAATGTTTTATTATTTTATTGTGAAATATTGAAAAAAAGCGCCGAACTTTATATTTTAATGGTATTAACTATTCGCATATGATTTGAGCGCGTTTTTACCACTTGGAAACATGACCTTTACAATTGAAAATGGGAATTCACCCCACCTGCAAAGTTTAGACTCCGCCCACTGGTTGGCAAAAAGATATGGAATTCATGTAAGCGCATATAGCGAAGGTTGACAAAATCATCGTTTGTACTGATATTCAGCAAAATTTCAAATTCTATTATTTGTTTTTACTAACAACAACCTCGGGAGTAGAACACAATGTAAAAGTTCGGTATATGGTTATGACAAAAATCTCCATACTTGGCACTTTCTTCGCGACCATTTTTTGTTACAAAATTATCATCAATTGAACAATTTATTTTAGAATAAATTAAATTCAACGAGCGAAAACTAATAATGGTGAAAACAAACAACAATTAAATAGATCGATTTCATGTATATTGAACAAACTTACCTTGTTACACATAAAATAAATTCCATTGATTAATGTTATTGTTTAATTTAATTGTTCACACCAATGTTGACACTCTCTGTTGCAGCATTTTTATCCCGGTGTTTTATTGCATCTTTGTTCATCACAACCCGATTATCTCATTATGATCCGATACTGCCCAGACAAAGAAAACGAGGTGTCATAAACCCAGGGTCCTATACTTTGGTCGCGGCATACACCACGTGCTATTTATTATACCCCTCATGTCAACACCCCTTAGCATATTAAGCAGTCACTTAAGCCAAATTTTTAAGCCAAAATACTTCAATACAATATTTAAACATTTAAAAAAATGAAGACATTATCGGAAATGTATTTACAGGAACTAGTGTATATGATGTGCCACAAGTGAACGTCAAAAAACTGAATGGCTGACGTCAACAATAAATGTGCTTAATAAAACAAAGCGGTTTAAACATATTAAACATCAACCATTTACCTTAATATTTGGTTATATAGCCTTTCGATTTTATTACACTCTGTATTCCCCTTGGTAAACTCGAATACAAGTTTCTAATATATTCAACAGGAATGTTTATCCAGATGTCCCGAATGTCTGCCTCAAGCTTATTTTGTGTGTCTACGACATCGGGTTGATTTTTTAGTTGTCTTTTAAGCCTATGCCATACGTTCTCTATTATATTTAAGTCCGGACTTTGGGCAGGCCAGATCATAGAATGAATTCTATGTTCTCTTTTGAACTGGCTTACAACCCGGGCTCTATGTATCGGGGCGTTGTCGTCCTGGAATATGTACCTTCCATCCTGGAAATGGCGAGCTACAACGGGCCAGAGATTATCTTCTAGGATGGAAATATACTTTTCAGCTTTAATGTTATCCTTTAGAACAGTTACAGTACAGACATCTTCGTATGTAATGCAACCCCATATCATCAAACTGAACTTAGGGGTTGGGGAGTTCCGAGGCAACACGGTAGCCAATCTTCGCCTACCTTTCTCCAAATGAAAACCTTATTGTCGGTCCCGATATCAACTTGGCACTCGTCACTGAAGATCACCCTTTTCCAGTAATGGCCTACAGTCCTCTTTCTGTTTGTTCTGCACGAGTTAACGCGATTCTTCCGGTTGATTTCTCGAATTCGAATTTACAACTACACGCCTGTGATATCCTTCACTATACAATTTCCTCTGTACGGTTCGTCTGGAAACTGTGTCGTTCCTATTTTGATTGAAATATCCAGTTATGTCCGATAAAGTTCTTTTCCTGTTTTGTTTTACGATCCGCAACAATGCCCGACTTTCACGTTCATTTATTTGTGTCGGGGCTCCTTTTCTCGGTAAGTTTTCAACACTATTCCGTGCGAGAAATCTATTTATAATCCCAGCTATTGAAGTCCGTGGTATGCCTAATCTTCGGGAAATTTCTGTTTGTCGAAGACCTGATTGAAACAATGAAACAACAGCCGTTTTCGTGTCTGGGGTGAGTTCTTTCCTTTCACCTACCATGACTGTTTATAACACGATTTCGGATGCAGATTACGTCATATTCTAGATATAAATACGTCATGATGATGTCACGAAGCATAGAAAAATAATTGATTATAGGAAGGGATATAACCCTTACATTTTTATTTCATTTGAACGTTGTATGTTTACTGCCCTTACCAATGCAGCTATTACTCAAAACGTTATGACGTTCACTTATGACACAAGTCTGTACATAAGCCAGTTTAATCATCATAATACAGTGTTTATGAACTATAAATAAATTAAAAAAAATGTGCAATTTAATTGCTACGCAATAGAGATAATTAACGGGTACCGGCAAATGTAAACTCCGCTTTTACGTGTGCAGATTTCAAGTACGTTATTGCAGTGTACGAGACACCATAATGAAAACAAGCAATCACAACTGGGTAAACAATACTTGCGATACATAAATTAAATATATAGATTTATTGATCATAAAATGCTAAATTTTTATCACTCCTTATCATAAGTGAAGAGATTTTAATATGCATGCAAAGACAGTTCAATTTGCATAATATGCAGAGCTCTTTTCCGTATTTATACTAAAATTTTATAAATATTGTCATTCAATGTAAATGAAACGAAAATCCATTCAATGGAAAAGAAAAAGATGAAAGTTAACGTTTGTTATGTATTTCGCTTTTAAGGGCTTTGTATAACAATTGATTTAACGCACGTTCGATCGCTGATGAACAACAACTATATCCTGACCACTTATAATTGTGATCAAATACATATATATGTTTCATTATGCTCTGTTCTTTAGATACCGTTCCTCTTAGACGTTACATTGGATGCTGTGGGCTATAGTATATATAGTAGATATTGCGTTGCTTGACAGGGGATGTATTCCGGTTTTCCTGAATGCCGACTGGATATTGAGCGGCGTCATGGCCTTCAGGTATGCCTTACATGCTAACTTAGCCATGTCGAAACGAGTAATTTTCTGCCCCATATGAGCATTCATGAAAGACGCGCATTCACTGTAGTAGTAAGATTTAAAAGGCCCAAAGATACCAACATCCAAGGGTTGAAGCACATGAGATGTGTGTGGTGGTAGCACAAACAAAACCACTCGATTTTTGCTTGCCCAATCAATCAGCTCTTGATTCACGTGAGATGCGTGGCCGTCGTAGATAACAAGAACTGACTGCTGTGGTCCAAGGGCAGGGACGTGCTCAAGGAAGTGCGTCTTCAGGTACTCAAGAAATACGTCACCGTGAGACCATCCGGAGTCTGACATGACCCCTCTGGCTCCCGGAGACGTACCTTTCATCAACTCGGGGTTATACCTTTTGCCTTTGAAAACAAAATAGAGTGGGAGTGAGTTTCCTGAGGCATTAGCGCACGCGATAACGGTTGTTGTTGTGGATCTGGGAGAAGTTATGGCCTGTGGTTTGCTGCCGACGGGAGCGATAACATTGGGTGGTCTGTGTTTAGGCTGAATTCCAGTTTCGTCAATGTTGTATATAAGATGTGGCTTGTCTAGGAGATTGCGTTTCTGAAGGGAAATTTCTAAATTCTTGAAATACTGCTCTAACGCTTCTGGGGTTGTTGACTTGACGCGGTTGGTGTCTAATGCTCTCGGCTTTAATGAAACTATTCTTTGGTCCCACCTTTTTCTAAACCCGTAGAGCCAGGTGTTGCTCATTGGTTTGTTATCCGGTTTTCTTCCAAGTTCGTGAAGCAATTCGCCGGCCAGCTGTTTAAGTTTGGTATTGGTTATACCATACCCTAACTGGGACAACGTTGTGATGCGCTCAATTAGGGTTTCTTCTTCTTCTTGGGTCATAGCTCTCCATCGTTCATTTGGATTCTCTGCGTTTACAAGACCCTTAACGCGATCCCTCAATGTTTGAGTCGGAACTCCGAAATTGCGCGCAGCAGTTTTAATTTTCATACCCTTTTCTTTAACTGCCTTGTAAGCAAGAAGCAGGCTTTCTGGATTGTAATTTCGTTTTCCAGCATTGTACTTTTTGGGGACGGGCTGAAAGGCAAAATTAATGCTACCTAAATGTGTACATGTGTTTCATGTGAAGCTCGTATGGTGCATGCTAAACTTTCGATCAATAGCTTCATTGTTCGATCCCCTCTAAATAAAGTTATAAATATCTGCTCATAAACTCAACAATGTGGTTCGCTGAATGGCACGGACTCGACAGTTTTTTCTAGCACACAATTCAGTCGAAAAAATGTGAAACTATTTTACTTAAATTGCTCAAATTGCCATTCATGGCTCAGACATAACGCAATCTTTTTTTCCATTAGATCTGCAATAGATGTGCCGGTAATACCCGGAAAAAATTTGACAACATCTCATTAAGGAAACGGATTTCAGTGCAACCAATCTTGAATACAAGTTTTAAATTGGATTTTAATTGATTTTGATGCACATAAGTGAACATGGTGGTTTAGCGTAGACTTCCTGACATTACCTATACTTTTAAGCGCATAAATATACTGACCTGATTTGTGAGTTACTTCCCTTCTGTGTAAACAAACGACAACATAAATTCATAATTCCAAATCGGATTTTAAAGTAAATTTGGGTCAAAGGGTACTGATTAACATATTGTTTGTTATAATTTAGCATAAATATGATGATTTTCAGCAATATACCTGCTTATGACGCATCTTTTCTTATGTATTTTCTTACAAGGACGAGGTCCAACAAAATTTGCGTAGTTTTCGGACAATGAAAATTTCGCACGCGCTGTAATTCTTGTAATATATGTGACGTAACGGTATCTCGAGAATAACGGTATCGGAAGAATAAGGGATATATTTTAAACATCATTCATAAAAGTCTTTCTATAAGAAATAATACGGCTTATTTAGCTATTGAGTTTTGTGGGATTTTCAGGATTTAGTCTTCCGATCGCGTTCTCTGACGAACAATACCTCTGCTTTATAAGCATTATCAACCGAATATCAAAATTTCATTAAAAATTAATACATTATTTACAAATAGGTAAGTACAAACATTATTGTGCATATGTTTAGTCCTTTTACATCGTTGAAAAAACATTTTCAAACAAGATCTCTGTTCTCGTTTACACTCGATACACTCGATTATCATCGCATGACGTAACAAAAGGGAGATAATTAAAAACCGGCATTAACTGAAAGGGTCTATTAACATGTCGCACATTCTCGGCCCTTTCCGTCAAACATCGGATAAGTACCTCGAAGGAGATAGTATGAATACACATTTCGGAAGCGGTATCGCGGTCTACCTACGCGGGCCTACGCGAATCAAAATTACATAGTAAAAACCAACATGGCCGGTTTTGCGAGTTGTTTACATTTTGCAAAGATGAAAATGGGGATTTTCTATGCTCTGAAGCCAGAGCAAGTACAAACTCTACAGGAATTATGGACGCCATCGTTGTTATTGTTTTTGTTGTTGTAACATTCTTAGAATGGTATCACGTGGGCGGACTACTTTCAACCCGTATTTCTCCCGAGTCCGATTATGATAATCTGCGAGGGGTACCGAATGGGTCTATTAACTCGCCTCCGATTGAAGGTGATAATCTGAATACCCGCAGCGCGCAATCTGATTACCCGCTACGCACACGCGTCAATATGATATAAATGCTTTTGCTACATGTATCATACCTGGTTTCATTAATAAATGAATCGTACATATATACAAGTATATGAATGCTTTATCAACACATTAAAATTTAAGCGATGTCATAAAACAATTATACCGATGACATCAATCACCATTTAAGGCGTACATTTGGGAAAGTCGTTACTCGGCAGGTGTTCTTAATATTAACGATGATTTCGGGGGATTTCGCTAATTACGGGGAATTTCGGTATTTCTACACACCGGTAAACAGCGATGTAAATAAACTGAATGTTTGTAAACAGAATTCACTTCTAGGACACTGAATTTTGAGGTCAAAATATATTGTATTGCTATTTTTTATGAAAATGTCCAATAGCATATGTATATTGCTTTTTGAAAACCTTTATAAATAAATATGCAAAAAAGTAATAGTGTATTACTATATAAAATACTCGAGTATCAGAAACTAAAATTACAAGATCAAATTTGCAGATTAAATCCACAGTATCTTGCAAAATATCTATTCAACAACAGACTTATACGATTCCTTGATATAGACCGTCAATGTTTCGGCTCTATTCCTGATGTGTACAAAATATTACAAAGATACAAACCTACCAACTATCTACATTCCTATGTCGATTCCTTGATATAGACCGTCAATGTTTCGGCTCTATTCCTGATGTGTACAAAATATTACAAAGATACAAACCTACCAACTATCTACATTCCTATGTTGAACACGGAACATTCCCAGTGGAAGCAAATCATTAAACGCAATATCGTAACGCGTATCAACAAAGACTTGGTAAATCGTTTAAAGGCTAGAGACCCATGGGACGTAACGGCGCATGTTATAGAAACTAACGGTTACTCTGCTTTATGGTTAATTGCAAAGGACAATAAGAAACTCTTAGCCTTGTGCAAATCCCTAATGAATGGCATCGGCTTATTAATATCAAATCAGTTCATGTGCAGATCTGCAAACTGTGTTACTTCAGAACGGGAAGCCAAGTTGTGTTATTGCACTGCTATTGAAGCCGAACGTGAGAAATTGTGGACACTTATACTTGAGAGTTGAGGGATTGAAGACTATAAACGCTTCATCCAGATCAGTGCCTTTGAGCAATGTGTGTACTGGGCTCTGAAACATCTCAGGAGCATTTTTTGCACCTTGGTATTGCCGTTTCAATTTTCAAATTGCTTCATTAATACAGCGGTGATGCTGCCAACGATAAGACATATATCCAGGTGAATTATGTTGTTCTTTTTAATTTTTTTCTATAAGCTCACCTGATTACTCAGGTGAGCTTTTGTGACCGGTCTTTGTCCGTCGTCCGTCCGTCCGTCCGTTAACATTTAACACATGTATTGTCCGATCTTAATGAAACTTGGTCAGAAGCTTCGTCCCAATGAAATCTCGGTCGAGTTTGAAAATGGGTCGTGCCGGGTCAAAAACTAGGTCACTGGGTCAAAAAAAAAGAAAAAGCTTGCAAACACTGAAGAAGTCACATTTAACGCCCGATCTTCATGTAACTTTGTCTAAATGTCTGTCTTAGTGATATGTTGGTTGAGTTCAAAAGTGGTTCCTGTCCGTTGACAAACATGGCCGCCAGTGGGCAGGGCAGTTTTCCTTATATGGCTATAGAGAAACCTTGTAAACACTCTGGAAGTCACAAATTTTGTCCAATCATCATGAAAGTGGGTCAAAACATTGGTTTTATTGATTTCTAGGACGAGTTCGAAAATGGTCCAGATCGGTGAAAAAACATGGCCGCCAGTGGGCAGGGCATTTTTTCTATATGTATATAGTGAAAACATGTCAACACTCTAGAAGTCACATTTTTGGCCCAATGTTCATGAAATTTTTCTGAACTTTTGTTTCCTAGATACGTGAGTTAAGTTTGAAAATGGTTCCGGTCCGTTGAAAAATATTGTTGCCAGGGGGACGGGGCAGTTTTCCTTATATTGTTATTGTAAAAAGGCTTGTAAACAATCATGAATTAAGGTCATGTAACATGCGAGACAACTCTTCGTAATATTGCATTTAAGCTTACAGTAGTAACTCCCCTTTGATTATTAATGTTTTCATAATAATACAGTGCAGTTGTGTGTATCATTTATGTATTAATTGTTATTCGAGGTT
Source organism: Dreissena polymorpha (assembly GCF_020536995.1). NCBI lineage: Eukaryota > Metazoa > Mollusca > Bivalvia > Myida > Dreissenidae > Dreissena > Dreissena polymorpha. The sequence goes on from NC_068362.1 coordinate 3,234,383, forward strand.
GGATGTTTTTATGCCCCCTTTCGAGGTAAAGGGGGCATATAGTGATCGGACTGTCCGTCTGTCTGTCTGTCCGTCTGCCCGTCACACTTTGCGCTTAGGTTTCGAAAAATGCTCATAACTTCTATGTCCCTTTAGATATAACCTTCATATTTGGTATGCATGTGTATATGGACAAGGCCTTTCCATACGCACAAAATGTTTTACCCCTGTGACCTTGACCTTGAACTAAGGGTCCGCGTTTAGGTTTCGAAATCTGCGTTTAGGTTTCGAAAAATGCTCATAACTTCTATGTCCCTTGAGATATAACCTTCATATTTGGTATGCATGTGTATATGGACAAGGCCTTTCCATACGCACACAGTATTTTACCCCTGTGACCTTGACCTTTAGGGTCCGCGTTTAGGTTTCGAAATCTGTGTTTAGGTTTCGAAAAATGCTCATAACTTCTATGTCCCTTGAGATATAACCTTCATATTTGGTCTGCATGTGTATATGGACAAGGCCTTTCCATACGCTCAAATGTTTTTACCCCTGTGACCTTGACCTTGAACTTAGGGTCCGCGTTTAGGTTTCGAAATCTGCGTTTAGGTTTCAAAATATGCTCATAACTTCTATGTCCCTTGAGATATAACCTTCATATTTGGTATGCATGTGTATATGGACAAGGCCTTTCCATAAGCACACATATTTTTACCCCTGTGACCTTTACCTTGAACTTAGGGTCCGCGTTTAGGTTTTGAAATCTGCGTTTAGGTTTCGAAAAATGCTCATAACTTTTATGTCCCTTGAGATATAACCTTCATATTTGGTATGCATGTTTATATGGACACGGCCTTTCTATACGCACAAACATTTTGACCCCTGTGACCTTGACCTTGAACTTAGGGTCCGCGTTTAGGTTTCGAAATCTGTGTTTAGGTTTCGAAAAATGCTATAACTGCTATCAAAGCGTTTATAGGGGGCATATGTCATCCTATGGTGACAGCTCTTGTTTTTAGCTCACCTGATTGCTCAGGTGAGCTAAACCTCTAGAGGCCACTCTAGAGGCCACATTTATTGTCCGATCTTAATGAAACTTGGTCAGAAGATTTGTCCCAATGATATCTTAATCGAGTTTTAAACTGATTCATGATGGGTCAAAAACTAGGTCACTGGGTCAAAAAAAAGAAAAAGCTTGCAAACACTGAAGAAGTCACATTTAACGCCCGATCTTCATGTAACTTTGTCTAAATGTCTGTCTTAGTGATATGTTGGTTGAGTTCAAAAGTGGTTCCTGTCCGTTGAAAAACATGGCCGCCAGTGGGCGGGGCAGTTTGCCTTATATGGCTATAGAGAAACCTTGTAAACACTCTAGAAGTCACAATTTTGGCCCAATCATCATAAAAGTTAATCAGAACATATGTCGGACGAGTTCGAAAATGGTCCAGATCGGTGAAAAATGGCCGTCAGTGGGCAGGACATTTTTCTCTATATGTATATAGTGAAAACATGTGAACACTCTAGAAGTCACATGTGTTGCCCACTTTTCATGAAATTTGGTCAGAACATTTGTTTCCTTGATACGAGAGTAGAGTTGGAAAATGGTTCCGGTCAGTTTAATAACATGGCTGCCGGGGGGGGGGGCAGTTTTCTTATATTTATATAGTAAAAAAAGCTTGTGAACACTCTAGAAGTCACATTTCTTGCCCAATCATCATGAAAATTGGTGAAAAGATTGGTTTAATATATATTTCAGATGAGTTTGCAAATGGTCCCGATGGGTCAATAAACATGGCTGCCAGGGGGGTGGGGTAGTTTTCCTTATGTGACTATATAGAGAGAAACCTTGTGATCGAACACTATAGAAGTCACATATTTTGCCTAATCATCGTGAAACTTAGTCAATACATTGGTTTTATTGATTTCTTAAACAAGTTGGAAAATGGCTCAGATCGGTGAAACACACTCTTTAGCTCACCTGATTGCTCAGGTGAGGTTTTAGGATTGGTCTTTGTCCGCTGTCCGTCCGACCACATTTGGTTTGTAAACACTCTCATTCACATTTCTCAAGCATTCTTTTTCAAAGTTGCTGAAAGATCTCAGTCAAGTTTGATGATGAGCAAAATCACATAATTAATGCCATAATTATTGCCCTTAGATTGTCCAAATTTTCATTTCATTATACAGCACACTTGTAAGAAAAGTTTGATGTTTGGTAAGTTGGTCAACTCAAAATATTGGTCACCATTTTAAATCTTACAAAAACAAAAACACTCCCTACGCCAGAGTTTTGGTTCAATAATGATAAAACTTGACCAGGATGTTTGTCTGGTCAATATCTAGGTCAAGTTTGACATCAGGTAAAGATTGAATGAACCGACTCCTCTCAGGTGAGCGAAATAGTGCAATCTTGGCCCTCTTGTCTTTTATGCGTATCTGATTGTCCATAACGTATACTGTGTCTTTATGTTCATGTAAACCTATATATTATTATGCGTGCGTGCGTGCGTGTGTGAACTGAAATCATTATCATTGACTTTATTCATGTCATTGACCTAACAATTATTTTTATATATACTCTAGTTATGTTCCTTATTGTAAATAATATCATGTCTGTATTGAGTTACTTCATGTTCATCTCTTGTATGTGTATATACTCGATTGTATTTAATTGTTTATAATCTGTATTATATGTTATGCTCTCAATGAATGACGGAAAATAAACGTCTATTAAAAAACGGTAATAATTACGGATCGTCACCTTTTGTGAGCCTTTAATTTAAGCAGTTCAAATGAAGTTACATACATATTAACGACATATTCAATGTTAACTTATATATTCTAGAACAGAACATGCAAATGAATACATTTATTGATTGTGTAATTGATTGAAAGAAACGCATATTTCTGGCGTTTAATTGTTTTAGCTGCCTTTTGTAAAGCCGATGAAACATAAATTTATTTTGAAATTACCTTGCACGTGTTCAACCTCGTCAATATATCCTAATATGTAAACTCTTGGATATATCAATCTTTTCCCGGCTTTAAATTATTAACGACACACTTGGTATCAATGTCAACACCGATTAGTTTTCAAAAGAGGTTTCTTGTTTTCATTTTGTGCAGATCACAGGGACTTCTCTCTCCATTGTTCACTTAAGTTAAATAGTTGCCCTTTATGTTGTCATTCCTGTAAAATTGACCTACACATATCTGTCTACATCTGTCTACAACAGTTTCATAATACATGCGTGTTGATGCTTTTGAATGTATTGTGTACCGCTAAGCGACCGTTATGTACCCTTATATACGACTAGTCACGCTTAAATATCAATACCTTTGTTATTGTACTTATTTGATAAAGTATACTAGTATTTATTTTCTGAATTCAAGCATGTGTAATGGTAGAACATAGGCAGCTAGATACCTTGCGAACTATGTTATTGTTTTAGCTGTTGGTGTTTTGAACATGATGCACTATTTGTTTTAAAAATGATTATTTTCTTTTGTTATTTACTTTTGAGTATTTATTGACATGTTATAGACTTGTGTTCTGTTTATCATGGCTGCGTAAAGAAAACAAATACATATATTCTCTTCTTGTTTTTGTCTTTGATGCGAATGATCGAATTTGCGAGACTACTTTATTAAAAATACCCATGTTATACAAATTTAACTAGACTCGCAATTAATAAAAATGAATTGTGGCTTGGCAATATCACACGTGTTTTTATATTCCTGTGTTTTTTCGAAGAATGGGCCTGTGCACAAAAAAGTTACTAAAAGACGCGTTATACACTCCCGCGTTATTTTTTTTATGGTGGCAGATGTGGGCATTTCACGAAGTGTATCTGACTGTAAACGGTCACATGCGTCACATTCCGGTTTCTGCCCTTGTATTGAGCGCTGGCTTAAAAAAAAGTGGGAACATTGTACCGGTACATGAAATACGAGAACAACGCGGAATGTTGTAACTAACAACTTTTGCGCTGCGTAGCATTCTAGCTGTAATACATCAAACTGTATTTGACATCCTTCTCATAATAATCGTAATGTGATTTCGAAAATGTATTATGTGAAACTGATTTTAACGGAATGGATGTGTATTTTATGCAAACCAAATTTGCAATTTTATTTTCCAATCAGTTATATGTGTTTAATTACCTTCTTATTTGTGGTTTCTATAGATTGACGATTATTTTGATCATAACGAACATTGTTTTTTTTTAAAAACGGAATGATGGTAATTATTTAAGTCGATCGTCGCAGTTTTGGTATTGTTTAGGAATGTACGGATATATAATAAGTTACAAATCATAGCCCTCCCAAGAAGCAATTACGCCTGCGTTTCCATTTACACGCTGGTTTTTCGAACACTTGAATGACGGATGGCACTTCGATAACAGAGAAAAAGAAAAGCCACGTGCAGAATATAAGTTCCTCTTTTTTTTAAATGTATATCTTTAATACTAGTTTTTGAGACACGGTCAATGGTGGAGTTGATAAATTGTATATCCTTTTGTGTTATGAAGAATTTCAAGGAAGAATTATTGACTTTTGCCAAAAGATGAGAACATGCCATCGAACAACAGCATAAACTGAATTATCAGTACCTTTTTCAACAAAATAAACATAATTAGAAATATTGCAATACAGTGTTTGCTATTCCAGCATTTAGAGTAATTACTGTGCTTCAAATACTGACATTTTATAGTACCTAATGAAACATGAACGAAGATAGAGCATACTTTAATACAACGTATGCATGTATTTCTTGGACAAGCCCAATTTTTACGAATATTGATACTTATCCCTTGAAATTTGACATTTTCTTTGATATGGAAGGGTCATTAGAAATGTTGATTTGATATTATATTAAAAATCCATCTTTGCAAAATGGAGAACAGGGATGCAATATCACAAACCGTTCGATATGTACAATTGATTAAGACCTGGACTTTCAACAGACAATCTCGAATCACGAGTTCATAGCATAATGTGCTCATTGTGAGCTGATGCGATCACATATTGTTCGTTTTGCTTCGTCAACTTCTACCTGTGGACACTCTAGTGGCGACATTGTTTGCCAGATCTTTATAAAACTTGGTCATAACATTGATCCCAATGATATCTCGGCTGAGTTTGAAACTAGGCCACATTGGGGTCATAACCAGGAATGCTTTTCGTCCAGTCTTCAATAAGCTTACTCAGAAGTGCTCTAATTGTATCTTGTACGGGACTGCTTAACAGCAGAGCCGACAGGGGGCATTCTTTGCATGATATGGCTATAATGAAACCTTGTGAAAACTGTAGAAGTTACATTTGTTACAAAATAGATCAAGATGAAACTAGTTATGCTTCGAACATTTGTTCTCATGCTATATTGAATAGGTTCGAAAATGAGTCAAGTCCAATGAGAAACATGGCTTCAAAGGGTGCTGTTTTACTTGTATGGCCATATCTTTACCTTCTCAACACTCACATAATTTCTTTTTTGACCTGCCTTATCATCATGAAACTTATATGGTAATAGTAAAACAATTTATACACTCTAGACGTCACATTTTGACACGATAATCATGAACTAAGAACATAATGTAAATATATTCTTATGATATTTATGGTGATTTTTAAGATAATCTTGTCAAGATTTTAACACGTCTGCAAGGGGTTGGACATTTTTACTTATATTACTATGAATAAATCCTGTAAGAACTATTTGCTCAGATGTGTAAAATGGCTTAGGGTCGCAACTGTTAGCCTAATGGCCGTTTGCCCTGTTGTTGCTTTAATTATTACATTGTTACCATGTTTTTGACGAATCAGATCGTTGAGTAATTTTGTTTAATGATGTTAAACGATGCATATGCAGGCAAGTTAGCAGAACAGAACAGAGCAGACATTTTGTTCAGACTTATACATAAGTACATCGTCTTTATACATACATTATACAAGTACGATATGTGACGTTTTCAATATATTTAAGTTCAATTCAAATAAAAAAATACAAAAATAAATAAACATTAAGAAAATGCATCTAATAAATAGCAAAACAATTTTTTAACAGAAACTGAAAGCCTGATAATTGCACATCACTCTGATATTTAGTTTCTTCATATCAGGGCGATCAATAGCAACATAATTTGAACAACCATTTCCAGTGTAGACTGCATATGGATTTAGATTGCACTCAGAACCACTGCATCTAATTTGGTAAATGATGATGAAAACAAAATGAAATAACACTGACTAATCATGATTTTTATTATTTGACTGTTATAAAAGTTTATGCTTTGATCCCATGCAGAATATTCAGACCATTACACACGATGATCCTGAAACAATTTGTACAAAAGGTATTTTAACTGATCCTGGTACTTTATAACATATCCAAAATTTACCGAAATCGATCCTCCGGATTTTTTTTCAAATTGGCAGAACAAATATATTTATGATCATAACTATGTAACTATCGTATCGAATTTGTTGATTTTGGTTCGTATACCTAGCTTTCGTGATGGAGGGGATGGGTTGGCAAAGAACACAAACAGATCATCAAACATATTATAATCGTACAAGTAACACAGAAATCAAACATGGCGTCACAAATGGCCACAAAACAAAGAATCACCCGTTTGTAACCGTTGACTTAAACGTGATGATTGTTATGTCAAACGCCATAGTATGGCAGACAAGGATCACTTTGATTGAATTGTTCATAGCACTTATATGTTGAATAATCATGAAATCAAATTTATAACATTCAGTTGTTCACTATCATCTGATACACAATCACATTTTTCCATAAAAATTTGTCTGCGTCGTCTTCATCCTCCTCAGTAACAACCTCTTGAATTGTTTGGATTGTCATAGTTTTTTGTTTGGACAGATGAACAACTCCTCGTCATGATCCAGAAGGATCTGAATCTCGGGATCTTCTTGAGTATTTTTCTTATAAGCTGGTTGTGTAGGGATTGTCATCAAGAAGAGGGCCCCACAAAGCCATCTTGACAGCGTTCCCTGTCTAATGTGCACAATGATTTTCCCTAAAGACAGTCTCAAGTATGTGTTTGAGGCCGGTTGGTTCCACGAGGGAGCCATGGCTCCCAGCAAGTTAATAATTGTATGAAAACACCCGAACGTCAACACAATATTTTTCATACGTACTTTGTGGCGCATTACATGAAGATTTCGGCAGCCTTCCAATACAACGGTTGGTCACACGTTACACTGGTAGGGAGGTTGTGCTTCATGGCAAGGTTGCAAACAAAGTGCAATATTGACGATTTGACGATATAAAATGCAAGTAAAAAAGTGCAATAATCAGCAAGGGAGATACCTTTTCAAAACTATTAGGTACAGGCTGAATCTCAAACAGGACACGTACACTTGGGGGCAAATAGAGCATTACAGTAAGAATCAAACAATTCTTGAACAATATGTGCTGACTGGAACAGTGAGTTTGTACCAATGCACCATGGGGTTACAGAGGGTTATTTAGAACTGCTTTCTCAATGAGGCGTTTAAGCCTCTTCAGCCGACTTAATCAGGACATATGCATAAACAACGTTTAGTCAAAATACACTGAAACGTTTGATGCATGGTAGTGCGATGTTGAATGACACATTGGACGTACCTAACGATGGCCCGATTGTGTGTAAAATTATATGAATGCGTGTCCTGTCCACCAAACATTGGCGGTAGACATACCAATCATCACGTTTGGGTAAATTGTTATGAACTTGCGACAATGTGTAAGCGGTCATTTGGACGCCATATTGGATTTCTGTTTTGCGTAATGCTATAATATATTTTTTGATTATCTTAATGCGTGTTTTCCCCCGAAGCCTAAGTTAAGACACAAAAGCATCATTTGTTTAGCGGATAATTACATAGTTATCAGGATAAATAAGTTTTGGCAGCGGTAGGTGAAAACAAAAACGGAGGTTCTATTTTGGTAATATTTCAATATGTTATGATGACATTCTACCCTAACAGGATCTATTAAAATACCTTTTGTAGCAATTGTATGGTGGTTGATATGGTATTTTTCATATTATGACCCGACTTAAGTTTGACGGATCACAATGATATCATGACCACCACTTCAAATTCACATAGTTGCAACGCTATTGGAGACTTATCCTGCATATGATTGCAATGCCATTTCATGCAGTATAAAAAAATGCTGGTAAATATATTGAGTTTACTGATTCTAGATCTTTGATAACTAGCGAATTGTCGTATGCAACGCCAGTGCATTGATTTCGTTCTTTAAATAACCGAAATGCGCAAGGTTGTTTATCTACTCCGTTTTGTCTTTGGTTACACACAAAATATAATTACAATAACTGCTCGCAACTAGTTTTAACCATTAAATCATGCAGCTATTATATACGTTACATAACAGACGAGAAGCAGTTTGAGAAGAATGTATAACGTGTAAGTCAGTGGCGTTATCAGAGTCGCATTATAGCCGAGGCAGTCTAGAGGGATGTTATTTTCGCATATCGGATGCCACTTAAACCAATCTTTAAAGAAAAGAACATGCCAATTTTACGCTTAATGTAGATATTTAAGTTAAAGTGAAGTTGCAAATTAAGTATACAATATGAATTTCTTTTGTGAAATTATACAATTATACAACGGATGATCAAGAAGTAATGTTCAAGGAACATGATCGCTAATGAGTTCAATTTGCTTTCATTAATTTTTTTTCTAAATAAATAAACTCCCGATACGGACACGCCAACATGAAGAAATTCCATTTTTTGTCAGATTTCCACTGCCTTACGATTAACCACGTACGCCATGATTGCTCATACGTAACTTATCGTGGTATTTCTATGAGATTTAAGGCTTCGATATTTTGTGCTGCGTGCTCGAGCGTTATGATTAGCCGCGTTGCGCTCAGATGAGTTCGCGACAGGTTTCGGGATTTGACACAGTCTGTTCTCCAGTTCAGTTACATTGAAACGGTATGTCTGGGGCTTTTCGAATGAGTCCATGATGGGCTATAAATCCGACACACTCATCATATTGGGTTCCCCGAATTTTTACGTCGATGTTTAAGGTGCTACTGTCACCTAGTCTTTGAAACATAAAAAACGTAAACAACTTTATTTCAGTGCTCATAGAGATTAATTTCTATTTATTTAATTTTAACACAACGTTTTCAAGTGTCCGTACAATATTTTGAACTGAAAGTTACATGAGGCGTAACGGTCGCAGCCGCCCCGCTACAAACCAAATAGTGTGCCCTCTATCCGGCTGTTTGCGTGATACTGTTTTGTTACCTTAGTCAATATACAGATATAAACAATTAAACATTCACTTGTAACGTGTAAATGTTTGACTGGTTATTATTGCATAAACTCTATCTATAATGCCCTCTGGTGGGGTGCAGAAAATGAGGGCTTGAACGGAAGAAATCGTGCATTAACAAGGCGATTCACGTGCCGTTCAAGCCCTGTTATGTGTTTTTCATATCCATTATCTGGTCCACACGCAGTTACTTCCCTTCTCCAGCTTTCGACGACTTTCCAAGCATAAATGGGGAACTGAATAAGCACCAGTTTCGTCATGCATGCAGGGATAATGGCAATGCCTATTTCAATCCACTTTTCAACTTATACCATCTGCACTCTTTTGACAACAGCTTTCTTGTATTGGCAACGTCAATGAAGTTAAGGTTATTTACTCAACACTTTCATGCCCTCGAAAACGTGTATTATCCCTATAATATAGCTTTGCCTTGGTACTTGTTAATTGTTGATTTGCCGACCGCTAATGTATTTACACAATGACACGCCGGGAAATTTACTTTGCCAAAATCATTCATGCTCAACCATTTCAGCGGATGTTAATGATGGCTGATCCAAATTACAATTCTCGAGACAATGAAATTACATTCTAATCAGCATTTCGTCCAGTTCATCGGATTTAATAGATGATTGGACAAGATTATAATTCTCGAGGCAATACAACTGCAATTATTCCGAGTACTATTACCTATTATATATGTTTGAACATCTGTTAAGTATACAGCCTTGAAGAACATATTTACCCTTCCAGAGTATCTACATTTCCGACCCTACAAGTTACTGGTCTAAGAAATACAAAACAATAAAAGTCCGGGATCTGATGGCATCACTAACGAGTTTTATAAAATATTTTGGAACGATATTAAAACGCATTTAACTAATTCACTAAATTATTCATTTAACAACGGAAGTTTAACCACACTTCAAAAACAAAGTATACTATAACTCATTCCAAAACCCGGAAAAAACTTAGAATCCTTGTCAAACTGGCGCCCGATTAGTCTACTTAACAATGATTATAAAATAGCAACAAAAAGTATAGCAAACAGAATTAAAAAAATATTACCATCAATCATTTCAAGATCTCAATCCGGCTTCATAAAAGGACGTTACATTTGTGAAAACGTCCGTCTTATACAAGAATGCATAAACTATTTCAACAATTCAAATAAATCCGGGCTAATATTCTTTGAAAAAGCATTCGATTCACTTGATCATTCGTTTATGTTCGCCTGCTTAGAAAATATGAACTTTGTTGAAAGTCTCATTAAATGGGTTAAACTGTTCTATACCGACATAAATAGAATAATTACTAACAATGGCTTCTTCTCAAACAGCTTTAACATTGAACGAGGAGTTCGACAAGAGTGTCCACTCTCATCATCACTATTTATTATATGCATCGAGTATCTATCACATCACATCCAATCAAGTACACATATAAATGGCATATCACTAGAAAATAACGAAGAAATCAAACAGACCTTATTTGCTGATGATGCAACTTATTTCTTAAATGACATTACGAGTCTTTCCATAACCTAATAGAGTCGTTAACCCTTTTCGGAATAACATCAGGTCTTAAACTAAACAAAAGTAAATGTAGTGTGCTAAGAGTAGGTAAATTAAAACAAAGTCATGTCCATTATAAAAAAGAATTGAAATTTAATTGGACATCAGATGAAGCTACCACGTTAGGAATTACATTTACAAATAATGAAAATGATACAATTCTAAAAAAAAAACTGCCTACATTACAGAATTTTAAAAACTGCTTAAAACAATGGCAACACCGAAAACTTACACTAATCGGAAAAAATACAGTATTAAAAACGTTTGCACTTCCTAAATTAATCTATGTACTAACAGTTCTCCCAAATCCACCAAATGATAGTATTAACGATATAACATCCACAATATTTGATTTCATATGGGACGGTAAACAAGATAAAATTAAACGAACTCAGTTAATTCAATCCGTAGAAAATGGAGGTATCCAATTAACGAACATTGACGCATTCTTGAATGCAATAAAATGCAGCTGGGTAAAAAGATGCTTAGATAATACCAATACGTGGAAATGGAAACTATTCTACCAGAAAATTAAAAAAAGGTGATTCCTTAATTTTGAATGTAACATCAGCAATGATATCTTACATGAAATTGAAAACGAAAACATTTTTCTATCGAATGTTCTATCAGCATGGAGTAATGTTACTCATAATCTAGAAATCCCAACCAATAATAAAATCATTTTATGGAACAATAAAGACATAACTTCAAACAATAAGCCTTTTTTTATAAACATTGGTTTGAACAAAACATTAAATATGTCGACCAATTATACGATTACAGAATTAAAGACTATTATTCTTTTGATAATATATGCTACACATACGGAATACGTTCAAGTAATTTCCTGATGTACTACACATTAATAAAAAACATACCCATGCATATTAAATCTATAACGAATACAAATAACACACCATGCTCTCAAACAACATTCGTAGAAAACATACTTACAAGAAAAATCAAAACAAACAACATATTTTACCTGTTACAAATTAAAAAACCTGTAGAAATCTCTAAAACTCAAAATAAATGGCAAAGCCTTTTTCGAGAACATGAACTTAATTGGAAAGACATATTTATCATGCCATATAAAGCAACTATCGATAGCACACTGATAAATTTTCAATATTAATACATCCATAGAATAATAGCAACAAATTAATATCTTTTTAAGTGCAACCTATCCAACACAAATTTATGTGATATATTCTGCGAACACATTGAAACAATAGAACACTTTTTCTGGGAGTGTAAACATATCTAAACTCTATGGAACCAACTGGCAACATTTCTTGAGAAACAACAAAAAAAGGTCAAACTGTCACTCTTAAATATTAGTTTCGGTGTAAATACCTTCACAATACCAGAAATTAATTACACTTTGAACTACATAATTATACTAATGAAATATTTCATATTCAGCATGAAAAACAAAAAACTAATACCCACTTTTAACTGTTTTATAAACTATTTAAAGCTAAATTTCCAAATCGAAAAAGAAATAGCCCTCAACAACGATACACTTAATATTTTTGAACAAAAATGGAAACACATTAAAATCTCATAACCCAGTCCAGTTGTCTTCTATTATGGCAAGCGGTTCGACGCATAATCCCAAGAAACTAGGTTTCTCATGAGAACCTAGGTTCTCAGAATGAGAACCTAGGTTCTCATGAGAACCTAGGTTTTCAAATGAGAACCTAGGTTCTCATGAGAACCTAGGTTCTCATGAGAACCTAGGTTTTTAAATGAGAACCTAGGTTCTTGTGAAAACCTAGGATACCAAACGAGAACTTAAGTTCTCAGAATGAGAGCCTAGGTTCTCATGAGAACCTAGGTTCTCATGAGAACCTAAGTTCTATGTGTCTATGAGAACCTAGGTTCTCATGAAAAGCCTAGTTTCTCATGAGAACCTAGGTTCTCAAGCGTAAACTAAGGTTTTCAAATGAGAACCTAGGTTCTCATGCAAACCTAGGTTCTCGTGAGAAACCTGGTTTCTTGGGATTTCATAAACCTAGTTTCTTGGGATTATGCGTCGAACCGCTTGCCATAATTAATCTCCAGTTGTCTCCCATTGCTTGGTACACGCTGGCGGTATATGTGTAAAATGAATAGAAATAGGCGTGAAACCGTGAATGTTTCTCCCCAAGAACATTTTCTGAACATCATTCTGAGAACCTAGGTTCTCATGAGAAACCTAGTTTCTTGGGATTATGCGTCGAACCGCTTGCCATATTCTATCCCAACTCATCTATTATTCTTATTACTATATTATAAAAACATATATCACTAATAATTTAAAAAAACCCTGTAAATACTAGCATATCATGTATTATATGTTTGACATTACTACTGTTGTATAATATAACTTTGTTCTTGACCATGCACATATATACATTGTATGTTTTACATTAAATAAAAAAATATAGAAAAAAAAGTTACTGGTCTAAAACACTTTAACAATGTATGTAAAGGTATGCCTGTTTTTGCGAAAATTTTAATCTAAATTATTTTATTTTATTACTTATATTCTTAATTATAATTAAACACTTATTAATAATTTTTAATCTCCATATATTCCATTTCTATAATTATAAAAAAGTTTATCATTATATTTCCAAAATTCACTTATTTTATTACAATACAATTATATTTATAACTTTCAAAATTCTAATATTTTCTTTATATAATCATGTCAATTGTGATGTAACCTTTATTAATTATTTATTAAATTTCGATTATTATATTCAATAATTCCCCAAATATTCGTTACGTTACACTACGTTACAGAAATCAATTAATAATAAATGCTCTTCGTTACGATACGATACGATTGTGGTTGCAGCATATTTTACTTTTTAATTGATGGCTCTGACGATAAGAGCCACGACTTAACCCGATGGATAAAAATGCAGATTAGCGACTTCATCAATTACTCTGGCTATGCCATTCGTGAAAATATAAATTTCTATGATCATTCGTGAATTAAAATTGAAAGTCTACTGAAATATGATATATACGTAGGATTTATTTTGTCTACGGCAGGTAATTTTTTTTTATTAACATAGTTCTTTGAGGTCACTTAAACTATCAAGTCATACAGGAACACATATTTAAATGCATAAGAACTGTATTAGAGTTGTCATTACAATACAGTCACAGTATTAGTATGCAACAAAGAGAGGACAAAGTAAACTCAATAATTATGTAACTTTTTAAAGTAATTATTTAAGAATGGCAAATATTTGATGATACTGTTTCTGGAAAGAGATTTGTGGCTTTGTATTTTTGTGAAATAAAGAAAAACTCACAACATTTTAATTTTTTTATAATTAAACAGAGAACTATAGAATTGAATCAAATAAGTACTGGTGCTATATATGTATTTAAATTATTTATAATCTAGTGTTTAAACACTTGATAAATTGCATAAAATCATTGATATAATTGTCTAAAACTCCATATTTGGATCAATGAGCAAACACTTGAATTAAGGCTGTACAATTGTTAAAAATATAAATATACTGTTTTAAGCCTGTGCCCATACACAACTCAAAAATAGGAAAAACCGACTTCTGGGGTATCTTCTTATAAATCTCCTACAGAATGTTTAAAAAAAAAATCAAATGATTTAAAGGTGCAGTGGTTCCAATACAAATTAATTCATATCATACTTGGAACAAATAGTCTTTTTGAATACAATGAAAATTACAGATGATCTATTATGTTCATTTTCCCAACAAAATGAGGAAAGTTTAGAACATGTATTCTGGGAATGTCATATATCTAAAGCAATTATTGTCAAAATATAACCAGAATAATCTTTTCCTTTCATTAATATGACTATTTTAAAACTTGGGTATTTAACTAAGTCTGCTAGAGCCATAACTTATGTAATTGTGTTTATTAAGCTATACTTATATAAGTGTAAAATGAATAAATGCATTCCAAGCATTCCAAGAATAACAAGAGCCAAGACATATACAAAGTATGAATATGATAATTTCTTTGTAGCATTAGGGCAAACCTTCAACCAAACTTATTATCCTTTATGTATGTATAGATGATAGTAAAATAAATACAGCTATTTACTGGGATATACTTTATTGCCTTTTTTAAAACTATTAAGAAACATGAGTTTTTTACAATGCATTTATTTCTTCTTTAGCAAGGGCCTATTATAGGCCCCATCTCCCTAGAGAAAGGCCCGTTCCCCGAAGACAATTTCTTTAAAATGATGCAATTTTTTAAAATATGTGAGGCTTACTTTCGGATTTTTTTCCCTTTCTCACTTTTGTAAAACATATTTGCCCCAAGATGTAAGGCTGGGCTCTTTTCCCAAATCACGAAAAAAATGCCCTGGCACAGCTTCCTGCTAAGGTTAGTGTAGTTAATATTGGCAAGCAATGAAACATGTTTCTATCAAAAGAAAACATTTTAAACTTGTGATTTGTTTTTTCAGAATCCAACATGTTTGCCAGGCAGTGCTGTGGACCCCAGCGCGGCTTCACTATCCACATCACAGGAAACGCTGAAGTGTTAGGCATTCATCAATTGAGTCTCGTTCTGGGATAACTGGGCTAAATGTATGTTTGTAGTGTTGTCCGACATTAGAGTGTGCAGTTGCACAAGCTAATCAGGGACAACACTTTCCGCCTAGACTTGGTAAGAGATTTCCTTATAACAAAATCTATTTAACACAGGACATTGTCGTTCTTTATTTGCCTGTGCCAACTGCACATGCTAATCTGGTACGCATATGCATTAGCTCAATTCAAAACAAGGCTCAATTTAAGGACTAGTTTAAGGAATCTCTGGCCTCCACATGGGGTATTCCTCTCCATGTACTCCTTTACCATAAACAATCTTATCAAATCCAAAGGATAATAACTAAAATGAAATATTACTTATTGAAACCTCCCAAAAATTTAATTTCATAAAAAAATCCAGGTCTGATTGGTCTTAATGCAAAAAGATACTTTGGATATGTGTATTGATGTCTTGAGTGAGAAAGCATTACTTTTCATGGAAAATACTATGTCCTTATGCCATCTGTTGAACACATATACTGTTTGATAGAATGTTGGTAGCTATTACATTGCAATGTTGCTGATTTCCCTCAAACTATAACTCAATCATGACGCCGTACGTACAAATTCACAGCAGATAATTCGATTGCACCGAGAGGTCAAGTGCTGCGCGGGCTGCCCATGGTGTGTCTGCAGTCGGGGTTGTGTTCACGAGGTCACTGTGGAGTCTCCGCCAGGAACCGTCGTCGGATAGGTTCTGCAAAAGTAGGACAAATGTGATGTGTTCTGGAAAAACAGTGCTTAATGCATGTGCATTCAGTGTCGTCTCAGATAAGCCTTTGCAGTCCGCATAGGCTAATCCAGGACAACACTTTAAGCTTTTATGAAAAAAAGTTAAAACAAAATCTCTTCTAAACTTCTTGACAATGTTTAGGAAAATACTTAACAAACATTCGTTATGCCCTCTTGTCCAAGAACACTGCTAATATTTTACACAGAAAGGCATTAAGCCACATTATGCAATTACCAAAATATTGTTCTTTGCACAAAATTGTATAAAGCCACCTAACATAATCCCAAACATGTATTACTGTACAGAAAGCGGGGCTCTACACCATGTTTCATGATGCCCTATTATACAATAGAAAAAATATGGATTACTTTACACCGAGTGTCATTGACGCTCTTTACAATCACAAAGATATATAACTGTTCACAAAACCGCTTTTTGCCACATCATACCAATGCAAATATTGATCACTTTACACAAACTTGATTGAAGTGTGTTTTTGCCATCCAAAGCATGGATTACTTTACAGCGAGTTGCATTATGACAAATTATACAAACAAAAACATGTATAACTTTACTTAGTACTGAATCAAGCTTAATTTTAAAATAACAAACATGTGTTTGTTTTTACAAAAAACTGCAAAGAGCCACATTCTACAATAACAATAGACCAGTTTCAAAATGCTACCGCTGTTGCCGTTTTTAGATATCAGGTCACGCTTCGAATTTCAGAACGAGGCTGAACGTGTAACATTCTTTGACGGAGAATATCGATGATTTTATACCAGTTGATTGTTGTTCTTTACATTCGGGATTTACATGAGTACTTACACTGGTTACAATAACGTCAAACATATGCATACAGGCATGCATTTAGACAATAAATGTATAAGGAAATACAATATAAACATTAAACATTCTAACACCTAAATAATATTTCAACAACATAATATTTTGTTCCATTAGTGTAAAATTATAAATTTCATTTAATATTTATAAACATACGAGTTACCAATTACCATCAGAGTACAGGTGGTCTGAAGACTAATAATCGATAATAAAACAAAACGAAGATATACGTAAGACGTTTATAACAATACATAGCACCATATAACTATAATTCTTAAAGGTATGTATTTGTTGGTGTTTAATTTTTTTCATAAACGTTCGAACATTTAAGAGGTGTGTTAAATAACCATAAGAAAAACACTATCAAAGTCAAAGAACATAACACTTTTTAGATGTGATGTTTAATTTATTTTTACAGTGTATTTAGAATTTTCCTTTACAGTGAATTACGCTATTAAAGATTTCTATAGACAAGTGAACAGCACAACGGGCGTAGTACAAACTTAACTGTGCATGCAGATTGATTATCATTTATACGTGATTAAAAGTTACAAATATATAAAATAAATCTCTGATGTTTGTATTTAACGGAAACATTATTTATCCCGCAGTGGTCAACGAAAACGTTTGTTGTGATATGTTGTTGCGTACATAAACGTACAGAACAAGGTCAAACTTGATATCATTCTCGTGCTCACGAAAGAAAAATTGTAATTTCAAAAAATAATTTAGAATCCTTTAACAGTGAATTGGAATTGTTTACTAAAATTGTCTCACAAACTTAGAATTTTTTAATGGTAGATAGAGTATGTGATTTTGAAAGGATTTTAATTTTCATTTTTTTACCCATATATTATTTGGTTTTACAAAATTTAAACTTTACCGAGTCCACATTCTGTGCACTTTTATAGGTCACAGTGACTGTCGAGTTCTTTAGTTTTTTTATTGTTTTGTATTGCCCATTTTGGATTAACTTCGGAACAGCTATCTAGTAATTGTAGATGTAAGATATGTATGTCTATTTTATTACATGTAACGTTGATATCCATATGATAATCACTTACTGATACAGGCTTTTATGGTTTGTGATTATTTTTCTTTAGATCAGTCTGTTTCTAATCATGTAAAAGTTAATTTTTATTCACGTAACTTTGCGATATGATAAAAAAACTACACATCGGATTGCATTTATACAATTATCACTTATGAGACGCTGTACCACTGTCATTAAAAGCTTTTAAAAGATAAACGTTGTTGTATTTACTAAATATAAAAATATATGTTTTGTAAATGAATGCATGTGTAAACCTTTAGTTGCAGCTTTACAGTGCATGTACATGTTAATTACTGTATATAATATGAACGAGTGCCATTGATTTATAATACACGCCAGGTCAGATAT
This sequence comes from Dreissena polymorpha, assembly GCF_020536995.1. Lineage (NCBI taxonomy): Eukaryota > Metazoa > Mollusca > Bivalvia > Myida > Dreissenidae > Dreissena > Dreissena polymorpha. The sequence continues at coordinate 3,252,830 of NC_068362.1, forward strand.
TAAACTGAAATAAATCCTACATAAATGAATACAATTGCATGAATCACATAAACACATAATATTATTGACCTGGTCTGCACTTGAATGGTATTCTGGACTTCAAGATTTACTGTCTTAGTATTAGAAGGAAAAGCTACAGATATTTTCCCTCGTCGAAGTTCACATTAATCGCTTTAAGTTTCACTTAAGAACATTCAACACATGTATTTTGTTGCTGAAATCTTCACATGAAATCGCAGGTTTGCTCAAAACTTGTGTTTTCATTTACAAAAAAGTTCTTCTTCAGGGTATCGTCCATTTAAGTTCCTTTTACCTATCCTGGAAACAGAACACATGTCGAATAGTCTATTATTTACATTTAAGTGGGTGTCGCCATTTTGAATGTTATGATTATTTGACTTAAAATCACATGACTCCGGACGGACTACGTTCCAAGCCAAACACAGACCTGAATGTATTGTAACTGTCGTGCAAGAGGTAGGACATAGTGCACATATCTATTTCAAACATGTATAGATTGGGTGAGATTAACCTTAAAATTGTTAGCAGTGGATGTGTCGGATGAATGCATTTGAATGCACAGGGATGAAATATGCCGCATAAGGAAGCAAATAAGTCGTGAGTCGATTGCAATACATGTGCATATAGTCGTCAAACAAATAAGACTCTAGCGCAAGCAAGACCTGGATTTGATATTAAAGATTGATTTTTGTAAATAATCCAAAGTCAAGGAATAGGGTCATGTTATTTAAATCCCGTGCTGTCGTCGATGATATATCGTACTTATAAACAGAATCGAATGAGATACTTTATGAAACGTTGATGATTCACACAAAAAAGAGTGTGCGACAGGTAGTACTAGACTGTACACGTTTAACAATATCGAATGACATTATGTTAGGAAAGTAGTTTATTTTTAATTGTGAAGAGAACATAATGAAACATAATTGATCAAGTCGAACGACTGATTTTTTAATTAAACAATCCAATATAAACAGAGCAAGATGTGGAATTCTAAAATATTCAGGAAAGCTTCATTAGCCATTGGCGGTATCGGAGTTGTTGCATTTCAAGCCACAATCGCCTTCGATGCAAACATTAGAGTAAAAAACTCTGCAAAATCACCATTGACCAAAACTCGGGTGAATTTGACTGAGGGTTTTGTGTATAAAAAAAGTATTGCAGACGAAATTAAAACGGAACAAGCGTCGTCCTTTTGGGTTTTTCCCAAACTGTGGTCTCTGGGCACCAAAGGCGCCGCATCATGGGCGATACGTCAGTCAGATTTAAACGGCAAACTAAAGCATCAGAGGTTGTTCGTGACGTGGAGCGCTGGATTATCAAAGGAGCGAAAACTAGGCATCGGGTTGACGAAATCCTGTGATGACGATACGTTTTTTAAGGACGTCAAGTTTTTGGATTTTGAACAACTTCTCGAGGCTGATAAAATAGAAGCGTTTGAAATGATAAACATTCAGAAAGGAAATAGTAACGAACTGGTTGTGGACACTGGGAATATTTTGATTGTTGCGAGTATGGGTTTGAAGTGGCGGGCTTTGATAAATGTGGAAGTAAAAGAAAGCAACAAGAAAAGAATCTTGGTCAAGCAACCAACAGCTCGTACAAATGAAGCAAGTTTGGATACGAAAGCAGCTAGCGTTGAAAGTTTTGATGTGAAAGCAGCTATCACTGAAAGTTTGGAAACGGAAGCACACATCGTTGAAATAAGTTACAAAGAAAAAATGAAACTCGCCATTTTGCTGCTATTTGTTATTTTGGGTTCAAAGTAAAACGCTTTAAAGTAGGATACTATGTAACGACATTCCCTGCGCGTCTCGTCTATCTAATTTGTTTTGTAAAAAATGATTATTAATCGTTGACCTAGCTTAACTAACCTATCGTCAATGTGTGAACATGTTATTGTACGTTGGAACTTAACCGTGAATGAATAGCAGATGACACGATTTTTTTGATTTATTGGTTTTAACTCTGCCTTCTTAGACGTTGCAGTAAACTGAAGTACGCTGAACTATAGATGCCCGACTATTTAAACGGTTTGGTGGACATATATTTATGTTTTCCAAGACAAAATGTTATCAAGTGTAATTTTTTACAACAATGGTTTGTTTTAAGGAATGTCTTGTTTTCAGTTTTTTGAAAGCACATGGACTTCTCCACCGAGCGTTAAGAAAAATAAATTTTCAGCTCTTGTTGCCGTCTTTCTTTAAAATTTTCCAGAAATGTATTTCTTCAACTTTTTTAGACTAGTTACATTATATTAGTGTATTTATGCGTTTGTATGGATTATTTACCGCGTTTAGATCGTTCTTTACCCTAGTATACACACTAAACAAGGGTAAGACGTGATATCGTAAAGTCACGTTTAAATAAAACTCAAATTTAATTTAATTCATTTATAAAACATGCACAATATTGGCTGAATTGTTTTCTGTTAGAACTTTCTAGAGCCACTAGATACCATGCAGAATATGCTGTTTCTGTTGTTTGTTTTCCATGTTTTTAACATGATGATACGTTGAAATATTGAGTTCCCTTTTTATTTATGTAAAGTAGATATGTTAAGTATGTCGTGAAATGTCTTTTATAATGATTTTCTGTTAATCATAGCGGCGTATAGGCCATGCATGTGTACATTTTCCCTTTGTTTTTACCTTGTATTGCATTAAACAAATACAGTCCACTTTATCAAAAATTCACTTTATTTCACTTCATGTTTTTATTTACATTCGCATATAATGTGTGTTTTTATCCGTAGAAAAAGTGTTTTAAAAGTCATTGGTAGATCGGCTGGTTGCTCACACACTCGAATATATATATATTATTCACAAACATGGTAAGAAAAAGAAATATTATACAGTGAACAATACAAAAACAGCGTTATCCTGGCGAAACAAATAACCGGAAATTTACACCGGTATTCAAAATTACCCATAACCTCAGTAAGAAGCATTTGATTTTGGGATACAAACATAGTGATTTCATGTTGAGAACTACAGTTATACCTTGCTACTAAATTTAATCAATTACCAGAAACAATGCGTTGCTGTTTTCCTGTTGAATGATCTTTTTGTTGGTAATGCTTAGTATTGTATTGAGGCATGGGTTTTAAAATAAGTACGGCATTATACCGGTATCTAAAAACGAAAAAAAGCCAAACGTTTTAATTGACAACCTTTGCTCTGCGTAACGTTTCAAGCTGTAGTAAATATCAAACTATATTGAGATTACTCTCATAATAGTTGTACAGTCTTGTAAAAAAGCCAATTTCTAAAAACATATATTATAACCTTTTGAATGTTTATAAACGCAAACAATATTTGCAGCTTTATTTACATTTTTTTTATTTATGTACTTGTATTCAATTTTGTTAAATAGTGTTGATGATTTTACGGATTCTGAACAAAACATATTTAACTAAAGTCGATCGTTGCAATTAGGTTATTGTTGAAGAATTAACGTCTATGTAATCATTTACAAATCATTATATTTTTATTACTTAACTAACTAAATCATTATAAAGACAACAAATCAATTTTCGGAAAACTACTATAAAAACATACTTAAAATATGTCATACTTCCATGATATTGTATACATATATTTGCAAACTGTACAGGTAAAGTTATTTGGTATTCCGATAAATATGTATTTATATGTAACACATAATAAAGTATTTAACTTCATATGCGTGTTTTGATTCTCTTGATTTTGGCAAAGCGTTTCTAAATATACCGATTCAGGGGGATGTCTATTTGTATCTGTCAGAGCAGAATATGTAGTTATTTTAAAAGTGTCAGGGACTTTATTGTCCTCGTTTTGTGATTCCACCGTGTTTTGTGAGTATTAACACATTGATAAGCAAAGCGGTATCAGGATGATTTAATTGAGTTTTCCTTTTTACGGTTACATACGTACATATTTTTTGGTATGTCTATCGCTCAATCGTTGCAGATGACTGAAATAGTAAAATAATTTTTAACAATTATTAAACTTGCTTTTTAGCATATATTTATTTAATGTAAAGAGCTTTGTTTTTCGAATATTCAATCATAATGTGTGTTTATTGCAACATTAAGGTGTTGCAATATACACACATTATTATATTGGTTATTTTTTCTTTATTGAGCAATCCTAAAATAAACTGAAAATTTATGGCTTGGACTAGCCCGTTTGTTGACGAATATTGTCGCTTGAAACGTGACATTTAATTTTGATGAACAGGTCATGCATATGCAACCATGCTTTGTCATTGGAAAAAACCCTGATAAGAGATTATAACACATATCTATCCAGGCATTATGAAATAAAGCAGTGGAAATAACACACACGTGTTTGATTTATGGGACCTTGGCCTTTAAAAAAAAATCGCTAATCATGAGTTTACAAGGTTTTTAACATAGCTGAGCAAATTGTTCTTATGGTTAAATTTTGTGATAAGAAATTGCACTCGTCGTAACATTTTATATTGAGAACAATATAATGGCGACAGTTATCGTCCAATCTTAATAAAACGTTGTCAAAACATTGGCCTTATTGTTGCAATCTCGGTCGAGTTTGAAATTTGGCAACATGGAGTGAAAATAAAGAAGTCATACTTTCTTTATTGAACTTTATCATATCAATTGTTTTAATTCAACCTAGGCTGAGTTAAGAAATTGTTCCGGTCTGATTAACACCATGGCCTCCAAAGGGTGTACATGTTTGATGATATGGCTATTTTGAAAGTCACATTTGGTCACAAACTGATCATACTGAAACTTGCTAAGAATACTTGTAACTATGCTATCTTGACAAATTTCGAAAATGGCTTTGTTCCAAGGAAAACACATAGTAACTTTGGTGCTTGTGCAGTTGTTGTTGTATGTCCGTATCTTACTCTTGTTAACACGCACGGAGTTAAAACTTTGCTTTGCCCTGTTTTAAATAAAATGTTCTCGGAACATTAGTATGATGAATAATCAGAGGGCCAGATAAGTTGCGTATTTGCGAAAAATACGCACGAAAAAAAAGAAAATACGCATGACTTAAAATTGTGTTGGGTAAAACAACTCCTGTCTAAATTCGGATTACGCATCGTGTGCAATTTCAATGCGTATTAGCCTTTTATACATGCATATAAATTCATGTAAACATGACTGATTCGCGTAATTGTGTCCACACCGGTAAAAACGTAGTGATATCACTATCTATTATAGAAAGTGGTTCCCGACCTAATTTACATCTCAGTCAGAACGGTATCATTAAATTTTGGCCAACGATAAAGGCCGATGTTGACAACGGGCTCCCCGCTGCATTGTTGACAATAGATATACGCTTATGGTGAAAACATTTGACATCACATTCGATAAAACCCAAATCGCCCAACTTCAAGCATATAATGTTTTCTATCAGTTCATTTCTCGTGTGGCACAATGGAAAAACCATTATCCTTCAAGCACTTTTTAAATAAATACATATAAAATACATATATAATAAACAAGTTTTATGGATGTCACCTGCTTACCATTCAGATAACGTGACTAAGCATATGTTTAACCTGTAACATATATTGAAATCCGGTTTGCAATCAATGAATCCACTTGAATCACAATGTAATGCGAACAATTGCTGCTTGCTTGTTTTTCATATGACTGTCATGATCTGTGCCGTCCTGACCGAAAGACTCTGTTCCGAAAGCGCTTTTCTTTTTGTGACGTATGCCGCAGCATCTGCATGTGTTTGTGTTTTATTGTCATGAAAACAGAGGCTTGCCAAATCAAGACGGAAAAATAGATTAATGGCTGCTTATTAGCCAATGGCAAAAAAAGAAAAACTGTAAAATAAAAAAAATGTGATTGCTTTATTGTATACAAGACTGATTGCTGTAGCGAGTTAACACTAATGTACAATTTATTATTAATTCTGATCCTTTGAACATAAATACTCCTTCAAATTATCGGATTTTGATTTTTACTCATCAATTAAAAATTTCATGAGTGAAATACCCCTCGTCTGAAAAGATTATCTGGAGCTATGATGGTGATGGTAAATGTGAAACAATATTAATAGTCTAGACGTAAACGTTTTGACCCAAGCATAATGAAACTAAGAACTATGAATAAAACAAAATACGGTCGTATGATATTTCAGGTCAATTTGAAATCAATATTGCGTTCAGTTTAAAAACAAAATTGCAAGGGGTGGACATTTTACCATATAAGTCTATAGTGAAATCTTGTGAACAATCTTTTCTTAGATCTGTGAATATGCAAAGGGTCGCTGGAGATAACCCTAAGGTAAACAGTTATGGTGCTTTTGAAATAAGTTATCAACCACCATTGCTAGAATGGTCCATGCATACATGTTAAATGAATACTTTGCAAAATTATATAAAGTATTTTAATGATATGTTTATTACAAGAATATGTTAAAGTCTATTTATTTTAGCTTAAGGCCCAAAGCTTATTGATACACTAGAGTCTGCTCCATGGGTAGAACTAGTATTTGGTGTCTTCAAAGAATATTTTGTGAACGCTTCCTAATGGGGATCAAAGCCGGGACTTTCTTGGTGGACACCATATCCTTTATGCCACCAAAACAGTTTAAATAGTCAATAAATATATAAAGTGTTAGTCCTGTATTAACTTCATTACTTTTTTATTACTATATTGTTTATAACTAATTTTGTTTAACTGGCGCCTGTATCAAAATGGTGTATCCGCATGCGCATCACACTAACTGTCAATTAATGAAAAATTGTGCATGTTAACCTCACATTACAAAATGCATTGACACATGAATTGAAGTCTGCATTGTTTTTGATAGCTGTAGACGTTGCATTTTATTTTAAAAACCCTCAAACATTTCAGTGCTCCAGGTAGGATCACTGTACACAATTAATCACTTACAACTTTTGTTCTATACTTAATAAAACTAGTGTCGTCTAGAATTTATTTAATTCTTGGCACTTTAGTAAAATATTGTCTGTACAATAGTGTGATCACTAAAGACGACCATTACTCCAAATGCCACTTTATTGATATCCTCAGATAAATAGTTGTTTTCCTAACTTCAACAACTTTGGAAAACTTATTAAATACGTAGGTACAGGAAACACTGGTCCATATAATCGACCAATGATCCGTTTGTAACAATAGTAATAGCTAGCATATCAAGTAGAAAGTCTATTGAAGGGACAGATTGTACTAAAATACTTTAGTAAATAGTGTCTCCTTACGCTTGATGGAGAATAGTTACATTTCACAAATAACACTGTTTTGTAATATCAGCATTATCCTCAGTACAATAAAGCTCACCTTATAGCAGCTATTAATAACAACAAAAAGAATTCATAAACAAGGACGAATTACATAATATTCACACAATCATGTAAGAAGATACATTGTGTATGTCTTATGTCTGTAATAGAAAATGAAATTTAAACAACTCTGAAGAAAACTTTTTTTACCATCCCAAAGGTGGTCATATAAATGTTAAATGACATTTAATAACTTAAAGGGTACACGGTAAATAAACAGACACCTGCATCATCATGATATCTAGCTCAAATTACACAATTTAGACTTATCCTCTTAGACAGTTTATACCATAATTTAAATCATGGTACTGAACCAGATTTTGTAATAAATTCAAGCATGTGTTTTGATAGAATGTAAAGTCAACATACATGCCATAATTGCTAGCAAGCAGTTTGAATTACTATAGTAATCATTCATTAGCAAGTAAATGTTTATGGAAATAACTTATTATCACTGTGAGGGAGAATCTTTTTTGTCAATTAATTTTAAATAGATTAATTGTAAAATTATGGATTGTTCTAAACATTTTAAAGTAGAATTTGCTTCATATAATCATAGATGCCGCTATTTTGTTTATGAAATATTTATAATAAACCAATGATTTCGTTTTGTGTAGATTTATTGTCTTTCTATATAATGTTGTGATCAGATAAAAAACGGCAAGATCAGGGTTAATGAGGCCAGGATGGGACCTCTGTGCTGCGGATCTTGTTTATGCCCAGCTTGAACAATGCATGTGCATATATGAAAAGAAAGTATGAGTCACAATTATGAGAAATTCAAATACATCAACATGTCATCACAGACTCTAAGTCACATTATCAAGTGATTTTTATTGACAGTTTTTCTCAGACGATCATTTTATGGAATTGCATTATTGACTTTTTCAATCCGGTTAAAAATTCCGTTAAACATTCGAAGAAAAATAAATATTGAAAAAGTATATCTAACAATAACACAGTTGATGACCTAGATTTGCAAAAGAGCGATACGGTTTGGGAATTAAATAAGAAGACAAGATAAGATCACAGGTAAGTTCAGAGTTTATAAGCATATCTGTAAATTGGCATGTGACCATTTAATTTGTTAATGATTAAGGCTGAGTAAGATATTTACACATTTGAATGTTGACAAGTACAGACATGGAAAAAGGCAGCAGTGTGCAACAACCTGTTATTTTGCTTTGGATCTTTAAATTGCACTGTACCAGTAATTTAATACATACAATAAATATGCCACATACATTATTTTGATTCTAAGAAGAATTCATGATCAACATAAAAAAGCCAAATAAAAAATAATAATTATCTCATTTTGGTGGTGCAAACAACTTTCTCATTTTAGTGAGGCATTTCAAGAATAAATACCTTTTCATCAATGTAAATAAAATGTCATCATTATTGTTACTGCGTAGGACTGACATAGATATTTTCTTTCAAATCACTTCATACTACTCAAAACATTAAACAGTTTATGCTTGCAAAATACTATTTCAATTTATCTTAGTAGTTTCTGACTTTTTGAATACTACTTTTTGCTTAGCTATCGTTATATTATGATAGACTGCAATAGTCTCCAGCATAGATCATTTACTGTAACTAAATTGATATATTTTTTATGAAACCTATTATCATATACACATGATATTGGCGCGGTCCTAATCAATATTTGTATGATTTATTTGTGTTCATGAATATTAAGTATTATATCTTTATAAAACCGGAAGTCTTTAAAGGTCGATAATATCATAATCATTAATTGTCATAGTCCAGCACGTTTATACACAGTAGTTTCTCACTGATTGTGGTCTTGTACTGAGTATGAACCACAAACGGTATCATTGTGAAAGTGGCCTGATGCTCATCAGTAAAGCATAAATCGGGAAACTTGTAAAATAAAACATGAAACTCACATTTAAAGACAAGAAGTCATCGTTCTTCTTTGTAGGTGAATACACACTTAATAGTTGTATGTATTGAGACTTTTAAAGTAATGCACACATATCATAACCACCACCACCACCACCACCACCACCACCACCACCACCACCACCACCACCACCACCACCACCACCACCACCACCACCACCACCACCACCACCACCACCACCACCACCACCACCACCACCACCACCACCACCACACCACCACCACCACCACCACCACCACCACCACCACCACCACCACCACCACCACCACCACCACCACCACCACCACCACCACCACCACCACCACCACCACCACCACCACCACCACCACCACCACCACCACCACCACCACCACCACTACAACCCCCACGGCGACCACCATCTCACAAAAACCACCCCCCTCCCACCATCACCACCACCACCACAACCACCACCACCACCACAAACACCACCTCCACCACCACCACCATCACCACTACCACCACTACAACGACTTCTTATACTAATACTTATACTAATACTTATACTACAGCTACTACTATGTAACTTTAAGACAAACTTGAAGTAATTGATACAAAAAACTTGTCATCTATGGTATTTAAGGCTAGAACAGCAATCGGCATTGGAAGTCTAAATTAAATTTTCGTTGTTCCCATACTCAAGTTGAACAATTTTTTTTTAAATTGCGAAATGTTAAACGAATCCAGTTTCAATTTCGGTTTTCACCATATATTCATGTTCAAAAGTGAATTCCAATGTCGTGATTTAGTATTGAAGAAGTTAACAATTTTGATTAAAAGTAAAAATGCTTATCAAACAACGTTGAAAGTGTTCTTCAAACAAAAAGTTCGAGAGACAATTTCGCAAGGCAAACGGGTGGAGTGTACAGCAGAATAACGATAAATGGATTACTCGTTGAGTGTATAAAGCCAAGATGGCAGCGCAATAGACAAAAGCTCACATCTTACGGAGGAGTCCGAAGATGCTCGATGATCACGATTAGCATTTAAAAATACATGTTTGTGTGTTTGCCAATTATGCTTATGAGTACTATATTTATAGAAATGATAAATGTGTTACTTGAGCATTTACGATAATATTAACATTGATGCTGGTCATCTTCACTCCATTTGGATGATATAATATGTTAAATGAATTCAGACATTCGCTTTCAAATCCTATTTAAATTAAAATGTGTCCCAAATAGGGCTTGTGAGGAAGATAAAGGCAATAATATCCTCGATAATGTTCAATATTTTATATCGTATCATCAAATACATTTCACTAGTGTCCAACTTGATTACAATAAAATTAAACCGCCTTCGTCAGACACATTTTAGACCTTGTTTCTCTTTTTCTGTTTAGTATAATTAGAAATAAGTTAACCAAGTTATGAACGATCGTTTTATTGTATCATCTTGTTTCGTAAATGAAATGCCTTTAACCACAGAATGTGGCGAGTGAATTCCTTGCTTTTTATCGTTCATGTGTGAAGTGTGATTTGAAATCATCGGGTTTGAACGAATTTAAGTCTGTTTTCAGTAGTGTCCGTTGATCAAGTCTCAATCATGACTGCTTGAATAATCAGCATGCCCACATGCATGTAATTTTTTCGTTCTTAAATTTCCCAACTGCACACAGCTGTTAATATTTTCCGTGTGGTCTTTTGTTATAGATTGAATAGAAGTTGCAAATCTGGTGTCAACCAATTGTAACAATTTTATCATGCGGCTACCTTTTACCTGAGATTTCAGATATTTTATTGGCGTAGCCAGAGTCAAAATCAAGCCAAGGTAGTCTTGTGAGTGTGGTGGGTGAGTGTTGGCAAGTGATTTCCAGTTAAGCTGTTAGTGCGTGTTTGATGCCACTTAAACCTTTTTTTAAAGAAAAAGCGTGACACGTTTACGCTAAATATGGCTAGTTTAGTTCAAATGAAGTTGTAATCTTCATACAAAAGATTAAATTCTTTGGCGAAAGTTGAGCAAATGCTCAACAAGTTAGGTTAAAAAAATTCTGATCGTCGATTAAAGAAACACATTATTGATAGACGTTGGAAGCGTTCAATGCACAACCGATAACTGTTTTTATAGGTTTGGACTTGTTTGTGTCACTTTGTAATTTAGATACTCTTTCCCATCATCTTACACAAAATACTTTTTAGTAGAGATGTTGGCATAGTGCGAGATACTGGAAACGCCCCTTCCGGAGACGACACTGTGTCATTTACTGCCGATTATGACGCTGTTATATACTACTCTTTGGTTAAAAGTATCTTGCAACATACGATGATAAGGTTTGGCGTAGCGGGAAATATATCATGCGGCCTGAATGCCACGTGTTCCGTAGAATTGATCAGATATTTTTTTTATTGACTGCTCGAAAATCTACAATTATTCTAAGGAGCTAAATACATCATTTGGGTTTTGTGCGCAACCGTCAGGGAAATGACGGTCCTAAATTTTATCGCGGTAGCAGTTCGTTTGTTTTCAAAAGTCTCAATTTTGAGAATGACCCTACGCCGTTAATTACGTGTCCGTCAACCATTCTTAGCGTTAGTTTGGTGTTCTTTCTATATGTTCGTCATTCTAAACTTACGCTGCGTTCCAAGCTCGTCAATAACCCGTTTATGTTTTTCGCTTGCTATCATCTTTAAATAAAACGCTTAGTGGTATTGTGTTTAAACAATAAATGCCACGCTTTGTTGTACTTGATAAGATTTGGATAAAGCGATATGCACAGTGGCTCAAATTACCTACATATCACTTTTTATGCAGCGGCGGCAGACATCTTCAAAGTTATTTGAAAGCAAAGTATTTCAAGATTTTATTCTCTACAAATACATATCGAGGGAGCGGCTTTGTCGTACCTGAAAGTGGCTACTATGCTGTTTTTGCAAGCATTTAAAATAATTTGGACTTGTACATTTTTATTCTATTCTTATTTGATTGCAAAGCATTTAATGATTTTCTGTATACAAATTAAGGCAAGGCAGCTGCATTTTTGTACCTTAGCTCTGTGCACACATTAAGACAAACTTTGAGGTGTTTTTCCTAGAAGAAACTTGATTTTGGAACCACTCTTAACATCAGTATTAAGGTTAATTTTATTCAAGAGTGTATATAGGACCTAGCGCGCACACCTGTGACATGCAGAGACTAAACTTGTATGTGCAGGGTGTGTGATGTTTGTGACTGTGACTGAGGTTTTATCTAAGGTATTTAATGTGCATAACTCATATTTGATATGGCAACGTTACCCCTAGAGTTGGGTTCATTTTGGCCACAGAGGCATGGTTGGAACAAATTTGGGACCACATTACGATATTGCGCACAAAATGTTAAAACCATACCCTTGCTATTTCGAGAATGAGATTTTAATAGTAATTTACTAAAAACGTATATAATAATTATGTTGGGCTGTGTTAAGCTTTGAACCAAGGGGCAAGAGATGAACAAACTTAGTAGAGAATGTCTACACAATTGTAAACTCACATTATTAAACCCCTGAACCCTGTGGTTTCAGAGAGGATTTTTTAAGTTATTTTTTGTAAAAAAAACACATTTTGACATAATGGGTGAGGCAAATTTTCAACACAGGGCTATGGTGTTAACACACTTGGTAAAAAACAACCATTACATACCGAATACCGAATCCCACAACCATTCAGCTTTGACTAAATAGATATAAGGAAAAGAGTAACCTACATGAAGTTCTAATTTGTATCCCAATGTTATTATTTGAACAAGCTTGGTAGAGGACCTATATGCAGTTTCCAAACCAAATAAAAAAACTGACTCTTCCAGTTTCATTATGATTTGTGTGGTTATTTACTTTATAAGTCTATATAAATCATGTGACCCTTAGGACGTTGAACTTTTTACCAATGGGCATAATTTGAACACACTTAGTAGAAAACCACTAGCCGATGTAACACACCAAAAGATTAAATCCCTATATTTTGGCAGAGAAAATTTTGAAAGTTTTAATTTTCAAAATCCAGTTTTAAATCAGGTGCGTTGAATATGCAACGGGTTTAAAGGATTATAACACCTTCGAAAATAGTCACCACTATATAATGCCTAAAGAGTTTGGTCAAAATCTGCCGTTCACTTAACATCTGCCCATTGGTTCATGAGGACATGTGGTACGAAGACACAGTTAACGAACGCAATCTCAGACTGGCGGACGACGGACATCCTTAAAACTCCCCATGATCACTGTGTGCTAAGGTGAACTCATATGGGAATAAAGTAACAAATATGATAGGTTTTTTATATCAAGGACATGACTTAAACCAATTAAGTAAAAAAACAACAGAATGTGTTCAGGCCGATTACCAAACAAGGGCCTACATGGAGAGGAACATTTTATACTTTAATTAGAGTCCGTGTATTTTAATAGCCCATTAAAGACGTTTGTCCGAATTTTCAATACGCCTACGAGTATTACTTTTTAAACATGATATATATTTGTATTATCTATTACACAATTGTACAATATACTACCAAACAGTTATTTACGTATGTATTTTATTTGAATAGGCTGATAAACATACTGTTCGTTGCCTAAGTCCTCTAATTTCAAGTGAATTTGCATATATTTGTTGAAATTGAAAAATATGTCATTTGTTATAATTATTGAATGATTAAAAAACAACACATTGACGCTGAATCAATTCATTACAAAACGTAGTATTTGTGCATAACATTGACTTTTGAACTAAGATACCAGATATGTCCTTGTTCATGATAAATTTGAACTCGAATATCGGATGGAGTATTGCTATTTTTACACATAGCGATATTGATAGGAAACAGGATAAAGCAATTGGCTAGTTAAGTTTTTCAATAATATAATATATGTTCGCGACCCTACAAAAATATCAACCAAGTTGAAAACATGTGTAAATGTGTTGAAATTAGTATTATAAAATGAATGTTTCATTTAATTAACAATTATAATGTCACATTTAAAATCACCTGAATGCAGCAAATGCTTATTAATGGTGACAATAATGTTTATTCAACCTCTTCAACTTTGCCTATATATATTTATACCCTATATATATTTATACAGGGAAACACGAAAACGGCGTCAGTTTTGATCCCATGGGTATGCTATACATGGCGTTACATGACACATATTTCACCCCTAAGCCTAATGCTTTCACAGAAGACGTTTAAACTATAAAAGTCTATATAAATCATGTAAAGTCTCAGACGTCGTAATTTGTATACCCTGGGGTATGACCTAAGCAAATTTAGTAAACGACAAGCAGAACATGTCACAGGTCAAATAGTAATGCTCTGTCCCTTTTTAATTCAGATATATTTTGAATTTTCTTTAAAAATAAATTATTTCGTAGGTTTGGTTACCCACATTTGCAATGGAACGGATCAATGTGCAAAATGTTGACAGAGTGTCAATCAAAAAAGCATTACTGTCAAGTGTCACGAAAGTCTGCTAAGCGATTCATTAGGAAAAGTCGTAAGTCAGATCAGCTTAAACACATTCGGATTTGTTTGTAAAACGTCGATACGAGAAACTGAAACCGAAACCTACTCAAAACCCATTCTTAGAGCTAACGAGGACGTTAAAACTTGCAAGCGGAAGTTTCTTTCTTTACGTTCTTTAAACTCAAGAAATGTGATGATGTGTAGCTGGAGAAATTTGAAAGAAATTTTATCGAACCTTCAATTCAGGCGAGAGTTAAAGCTGAAAGAAACACCTGAAGAAAAAACACAATAGAAAATGTGGAATTTTATAGGAATCAAAAAACTTGTTTCGGCTATTGTAGGTTAAGTCGGCGGCGTCGTATGTTATGAATTCAATCCTTTTCCATTGAACATTAATGGGAATGTACAAATTAATGTTTTTAATTATACTTATAAGGCTAACATGAAAGATGCACAGGTGAATTCGACAAATGGTTACGTTAAACAAGATGTCGAAAAGAAACAAGAAATACAATCGAAACAAGGAACTAAAGTCTCAGTTCTTCCTAAGTATACGTTTCTAGGTTCTAAAGGCGTTGCAAGTTGGAAGATTGTTTCAGGTAATGAAACGAATGGGCATAGGCTCAATGTAGCGTGGGATGCCACGAAGAGAAGACGACTTGCAGTTTGCCTGCAAGAATATCCCGGTTACGATAGGCTTTATACATTCGAGGAACTTTCGCTGCTTCAAGGGACTGTAATTATAAATTTTGTGGAAGGAACGAAAAACGAAGTTAATGCCACCCGTGGTAATATTTCTGTTGTTGCGAGCACGGAAATGATGATGAGCAATGAAGAGAGATCAGACAGGGAAAATAATTGGTTGGTGAACGTTGTAGTTCGAGAACTCGATCATTACTCGGGAGACATGAAAAATGAGAAGAACGCTGTGTTGAAAGCTGTAGTTTAAAAGTTCAATAAGGAAGCTTGAAATACATTTGATTTGAAGAAGACCTGAAGTTGACAACTTTTCTGTGACGTGTGCACATTATAATAGCTGTGATAATATCAATATACAGGTTATCTGAGTGTACCTGAACTGTAGGTATAAGCGGACACGTGTTACAAAAATTAAATGTAAATTCTTAATTAATAATGTTTTGATTTTAGCAACAGTTTTCTATATGTGTCTAATTGCTTTGGTTTGTACTGTGACGTTTTTGTATTGGACTATTTGTATTTGTGTTTTCCCATTAAGGGCTCGAATAAGCATTTTATGTCTCCTTAATAATGAAATTCCTTATTTTACTTGTGGAAATAAAATATCATATAAAAGTCGATATTTTTTTATCATTGTCAGTAATGACCTTAAAGGTACCATTAACCACGACGACGAAGAAAAGAAAATTGCAAAACACCGTATTTTTTTACAATTATTAGTTCATTGATTTAAATATCACGACTGGTATATTACTCGAAATAAGTTGTTAAGTTTTCATATTTTTAGTATATTCGGTAATAAATTTTACTGGGTACCGGTACCAGGTAACTACCAGTTAACGCCAGTAGATTGATCATCATCATCACGTGGTAAACCCAGGAATGCAAATTGTGCATGCGTAGTGAATTGTATAGATTTTATATATAAAATGATCAATCTACTTGTGTTATTTATAGTGTGTATATCGTTATGTCACCTATTTTCGCGATGTACTTTCGATTTCACATTTCGAAATTTTATTACCGAATATGCTGAAAATATGAACTTTTTTCAAGTAATGTAATATACCAGTCGTGATATTTTAATAAATATAAACTAAAAATTGTAAAAAATACGGTACTTTACAACTTTTATCTTCTTCTTCGTCGTGGTTGACGGTACCTTTAACTGGACTTTGGGGGCATATGTACTCTACTGTCGTATTCTTACACTATATCCATATTTTAAACGTTCTTTTATTTCAATATATTTAGAGTAAACAAAGCTCTTTGTAAGTAAGTGATTGTAGTTCTTTTAAACCTTGCAACTTTGTGTTAGATTCTTTGACTTTTTTTGTTCATACACGCATGTTATAATAACAGGCATTTTTTTCGGTGATAGCGTTTAGTGACACACTTTAATATTGACCTTTCGAATTAACATTACTTATCATATTTTCAACATGCTTATTGGACCGCTTATTTAATTTACTTAGCGTATACGAATTAAATCTCATATATAAAACATGACTTGCAATGGATAATTTTTTATTGCGCCACATAATATCAATCGTTTAGATACACGTTGACCAAATAAATACATGTGTATGAGATGTACGTCTTCATTCTTAATAAACTCCACGACATCACAAAATTTGCCAATAACAGTGATGCTTTCTTCCCTGCTGCTGTTATTTGGTTATCATTTTAAAAAAGCACCCAAGAGTACTTTTGTACGACTTTAATTGATTTGTTATATGATTCATTCAATCAAGAAAAGGGTCGACCATACATAAATATGATAGGTGTACAAGCGAAATATTTTTAATGACATTATTTCAAACATGTAGATATTGCATCACATGGGGATGAAATTTGAGGAAACCCTATAAGTCTGTTGCAAGGTAGAAGAACGAGAAGTGTTGTGAGACTTAAATCTTGTATTACAAAAAAAGATGCATTGTAACATGTCAAAGCCTGTGTGTTATTGACGAGTATGCATATGTGCCTAACTTATGTGTAAGCAAGTTATGTACAATATAGAACAATCTGTAAATACACGAGTAAACAGTATTGATCGTTGACAACTAGAAGGAATAGATACTCTCTGTAGAAGTAAGCAACTATAACCGAAATAAGAGTGGTTCGTACAATAAAGCGCATTAATAGACAGCAAGGAAGGGACATGCCATAGTAAAGTTGGTATGTGCAATACAAACCAGAATGATGCATTATTTGAATGATATGACCTTTTTTCACCATGAATTTATAAGAATACATAGGATAAACTTATTGCATAATGTTATGTTTGTTAGTTTTCAAAATCGCCCGCCCGGTGTTAAATTCCTTTCCATTAATTTTCGCAGCTTTAAAGTTTACGTTGAAAAAACGAACGATACATTGGCCCCGTGTTGTTATACATTTCTTATTAAACCTCAACGATTTATATTTAACATTTAAAGTATCAAATTCTGTTTTGGGTTTGCGACAGTTTGCAATTTCGTAAACTACACATTTGCTTCGCTACGACTACATTTACAAAACATGCATGCGGTGGTGAAATGATACAATATACATGCACATGCCTATGCTCAGTAGGTGAGTATATGTTTACTTCCCGTTCGTGTTGATGTACCTTTTGAACGGGTAATTATTAACTTTTGAACGCTTCATGGTTAACAATTGAAAGCAGTAACAATACACCTTATTAGTATAAGTTATATGAAAACCGTACGCAAACCACCTGGCTTGAAAATTAACACATGTTATGTCACCCATATCACTTTATATGCTCATATTCTCATCAACTGGTTTATAACCGCAGTAGCTTAACATTCTAGTGATTTGTATTTTGGCTGGTTACTGTGCTGGTTAAATATGACTAAGTAGATAACTATTCTAGTCATATGTAATGTGGTGTATAAAAGTCCAGGTAAAATGTGAACCTGTAGCTTACCATTCTGGTGATATATACCCTTGTAGGTAATAATGCAGGTACAATATGATTAAACCATTCCAGCCATATGTAAGTGCAGGTACGGTAAGCTTGCTCGTGAAATCTAAATCACAATATAACTAGTCTGAAATGGCGTGATTTGGTTTTTTAACTATGATATGGCAAGTAATCAGTAATTTATCATTCAGTTGTGCTTCGATTTAGTAACACTGCTGGTCAAGTATTACCAGTAACCTTTATGTTCTTATTTGATTTGGTGGTAATTGTACTTTGTTTAGATTAGAGATGTTCTTTTGGTTGGTGACTCGGCTTGTTAGATGAGGTAAAATAAAAAGTTGGTTGTAGTCAAGTCGCATTTAAGGGAAGACTCTGATACATGTCTTTGTATGAAAAATACAGTGAACTTTGCACTGATAAGTTCCTGTCACTGGCATCAGGGCTGTCGGGTACTTAACTGGTAAAGTGAAAATTGAGATGTATTTTCGTTTGCATTCAGTTGATATGTGTTTTATATTAAAATTATCAGCAGCATTTCATGGACGCCAATATAATATTGATTTTGGACCGAGTCTGAGAAGCAGTACGTTTAGTAACTCCCCATCCCCTACACAAAAAGAACAAAAAAAAAGTCTTTGTATAAGGTAAAAAAATGCCTGTTTTAAGTTGTATGTTCTCTTTGTTTTATAATTGCTAAGAACTGTCTCACCCTTAACATCTCAGATTAGAAGTTATTGCATATTTAGTATAAACGGTCCAAATCATTTTAAAATGTTATCAAAAGTATACATTTGAAATGTAGAGATGTATCAGGTTGACTGTTGAATATACTGAACGATCAATTAAGCGATTCCGTTTGTATAGTAACGGTTATCTGAAACTGCTTAAATAAATTTAATAATTTTTTCATGGAATAAATAATACAAATACAAAAGCGCTCGAAATATTGCTAATTCACACTTTTACCAACTTCAAACAACTTGCAATCTGTACAACATCAAATAAAATAAAATAGCAATAAACCAGAACTTAAGTGGTAACAAACATAAATATCGAGTGTTGATTATTGGCAGTATTGTTTTGTTTTACACGCCGCGAACGTTTAACTTGTTATCTAATGGGATTGGGGGAAAAGTCATTAAACTTGAAATAAAACTTATAACAAAAACTTGATAATCCCAACGTTTATATGATTCAGCCATAACTTGAGACGTTGGTCTGCTTTATTCATGTTTTGTTAACCACTTATTGAAATAATACTTCAAACATGAACACTCCTTGCATTGTTTTGAAACAAAAAAATATTCCTAAATTCAAGAAATCCACGTTTATATATAATTTGTATCCGTTTTACAAATCAGCTTTACAGCATTCAAACTTAATGTTCAACAGACAATACTGACAATCTCAGATTCACAAACCTTGTTAAAACATCGGATTGGTATACCGCTTCGATGCACAGTAGGCGAAGCTATGCATATGGGTGACGCATTAAATTAACAGTAAGCTGCATTGTACTAAGCCAACAGTAAGCAATTTACATTCGACCTTAGCATGAAAATAGATAACGGAGAGAACAAATCATTCTCGAACTGTTTGACATTTATGAAATGGGTATCACTCAGCGTGTTCACAGATACAAGATGTGTCACGTTACCAACAGGTAACTGTGCAACTTACTTACCGTCATTGTACAATGTAAACACTAGCATAGTCTCAAAACCATATGATGTATGATTTACAGAACAACAGTCACATGCATAGCATTTAAGTAAAAATAAGTACAAAACCAAAATAACCGTGTTAAGAGATATAAGGATTAATTCCAACATTTGATTAATGTTCTAACAGAAATGATGGTAAGGTTTCTTTATGTTAGATACCACCAGCTTGTCGTGTCACGCTACAGACTATACTGAGAGTCAACAGTTTCAACACGATTCTGTTCAAATATCTGCTTTTTCCCAACCAATCCACTTCAACTTGATTATGTATATACATTTATAGAGCAACATTTTAAATCTTCATGACCATAGAGCTGTTAACATAAATCTGCTTGTTTGCTTCGATATTACAATGTATGTGCTCAAGTAACCCATTGGGGCTTAATGCAAACAGTATAGTAGTTTATTTAAAGGGATTTTTTCAGGTTTGTTTTACCCATGGATTGGTGATCGAGGGGAAAAATATTGTATTGACAAAATGTACTGAACTATTTAATTGAATTGTCTCCCCTTATTGTTGATGGAGCAAAATAACATTCTAACAAATACAACTTTATTGTAATGCTAGTTTAGTGAAGCTCACATCAGAAGGCTATTACTTACAACAACAGTTTTTGAAGAAGGAAATCTAACGAACTATTTTTAAATCATTTAATACTTCCAAAATAGTAAAACTCTCAGTAATTGAAGATAATCACACTGAATCATGTAAACATGTTCGTCATATCAAAGCTGAAAATATGGCTATTAAATGAAATTTAATAACCAAAAGCGTACACGCTTAATAAAAATACCCCTGCATCTGTTGCTTAAATTATATTGAAAAGACTCATCATCCAACACAGTATAGAACATAGATTAAAGTCATATTCATGATCAAGCTTCCATTTTAAATTTTAGAAATTGTTATTACATAAGTTGGTATCAACACACATAAAATAGTGGCTACTAGTTTTATATGTTAATTTTGCACTTCAAATGAA
Source organism: Dreissena polymorpha (assembly GCF_020536995.1). Lineage (NCBI taxonomy): Eukaryota > Metazoa > Mollusca > Bivalvia > Myida > Dreissenidae > Dreissena > Dreissena polymorpha. Next base: position 3,273,869 of record NC_068362.1, read on the forward strand.
ATGTTTTTCCAAAAAAAGATACTCATTGTGAGAAAAATGCTGAAATACATCGATCAATATATTACATCGCTTAACTTTTTCTTCGTCAGTTTCAGCATTTTATAGTATTGAAGCACTTATCTCTGTTAAATTCGTGAACACTCATGTACTGCTTTTGAGATACATTTAAAAGAATCTAGAAGTTTAACTGGTTTAAAGAATGTTTCCAAATGAGATTCACAAACGAGAAATTCAGTTTTGGAATGTGATAAGGAGAACATCTAGGATCAATTCAATGAAGATTTTTGTGAAATGACATAAGCTGGGAATACAAAATTGTTTATCTTAAACAACAGTCTTAAATATGTCCGTCTGTGTTTAACATCATCGCTGTGCTCCTGTGGTATGGTTCAATATTGATCAATCAAACCAACACCAGAACAGTACTTTAAATTTCAAGCAACTTTACCTGTTAATAAGTTTATATGAAGCACTTTACCTTTTTATCATGCAACTAGAATGAAATTGAGGTTTCGATGTTAAAATATTACACTATAGTGAAACCAGTCTTAATCGAGGTCTGCGAAAACCGAATCACTTGTACCATTTACGACCTGAGACATATCAGAAAAGATCCACTTTAGTCAATCGTCATCCACTCTCCGTTTTCTTCTCTCCTTGCATCAATTTTTCGTCATGTATATATTCACATCTATAACAACCACCCATTCCATGTTACTAAGTGTTCTTCGTTTTTCTTAGAATTAAGAGAATGATCATGGCATTCGTTTGAAATACAGGATATATCATTTACCAATCGTGTTCTGTTCAACAAGCCCTGATAATTTGCTGATTTCTTCAGTGTTAACCGCTTTATTCTTCCCAACCCTTTCCATTTTCTATATTTCATTTATCTTTATGTTTAAACACTTTGATTTAAGGCGCCAGGTTTTTTTAAGTATGTTTCCTTGTTTTTTTTGAGATTGTTCACACTTTTGAAATGTAAATGTTACAATTAAAATTGTTTAGCTCACGCTAGCTATAAGAAATATGATCGAGAACCTTTATGTTTTACATTTACGTCAAGATTAAAATATTTAAAGACCCACGTTTCACCTGCTTAAGGTACAGGGATACTTTCAATTCTTAAAAGAGGTTTACGATTGAGGGGAAGCTACCGAAAATTGAGAATTAAACGCCGTGGATGAACACTTCTGTCCCTTAAATAAAGCATATATTACACATTGATTAAAAAGCTTTATTTTGTTTTAAAACGACTTTAGTTCTAATTCAGTCAAATACAGATACATTATTTGTGTTGTGTGAAAAAAACCCACATTTATTAAGAACTATTCCGATTTCAGTAGTGTTTAATGGAAGTGAAACAAATGGAATGATATTTTTGGACACAAACATTGGTTAATATGAACGTCTAGTTTAATTAATGTGTATTATGTGTATTTATTTTTTTAAGAAAAATACTAGAACGATAAATGAAACTCAGCAACTCAATTTTGAATGCGCTCAAGGCTAGCTCTAGTGTGGTCTTTTATAAGTTGAACACTTCTTTTCGTTTGAGTGTATATTTGTTTTGCTGAGACGCGCGTCTTCGTCATTATTGTATGTTCAGCTTTATCGGTCTGATCTCCTATTTGTTGTTTAACTTATTCTGTCCTGTCATGTGTATGAACACTCTTAATCTTCATCTGTTTAATCTGACTTGTTGCTTAGTTAGCTTTTTACATTCTATTTTTTATTTTATTTTCCATCACGAATTTAACGTCCACCATCATTAATGTTCAACCCGTCTTTGAGAGTTTGTTTTGCCTTTTCTGAAAATTGTTCCTCAGCGACATCTTTAACACGCTCAGTTAATTGTTTGTTATCTTGAATAGTATTGCCGAATCAAGTCAAAGGGAGTCGGTGATTCTGAAAGTACAATTAAAATAAAAAACGTATGTTATATGATAATGATTTATAAGTATACACAGATGCGAAAATTGGGTACTTCTCAAATAAATCTTGTTTTTATGTCGTTCGCTACCTCAATTGATCACACAGAAAGACAAATATATGCTCAAATGAGACATTTAAAAATCCGCTATTAAATTGCACGATATTACTAATATTAGGACACAATTCAACGCCATTTTTCATGAAGAATTGGTAAAATTGGGCCTCAAGAATGTTAAGATGCTCTTTATTTCATTGACCTAAGTTTTGACACCACGTGATCCATTTTCGAAATCATTTAAGATTTCATTCGGGTAAAATTAACTCTCCAATTGAACAATAAATGTGGTCGCAATAATGTTTATGAGCGTGTTCTTTAATTTGACCCAGTGACCTGGTTTTTGATCCAGTGTGTCACAGTGTTCGAAGAAGGCCAAGATATATATGAAAGAAATGTTTTGACAAAGGTTATTGATGATTAGGCAATACATATGATTTTAAGAGAATTCATAAGCCTTTCTCTTAATTTGATGTGGTGATCGTTTTACTATAATTCACCAACTTTAAAATTGGCTGCGGTATCAGTAAGATAAATATTATGACCAAGTTTTAGAAAGATTATGCAACAGATAAAGACTGTACAGTGTTCACATACTTTTATTTTTCATCGGAACTAATTACCAGGACAGGAACCCACTTTTGAACCTAGATATCATAAGGACAAACGTTTCATTAAGATTGGGCAGATTGGGTAGTTTATTTTTTGTTTATTCAAATAATACTGTATGATCTATGTTATAATTTTGCAGGATTATAAATGGAACAAGGTTTCTTTGGTATATATTATAATACATACACAATCATATTAACTTAATAAAATCATCATGAATCAGTAAACTATGAACGAACATATTAAATAATAACTAATGCATACACTTATATTAAAAAAATATCACATTATACAAAATATCTACAAACAATACCATCAGATGAAACAAAATATAATCGTATATTAACATCAAAAAGCTCTGACTAATTTTAAAAATTTTACATGTTATAATTACTAGACTAAGTAAATAACTCGGTTTAACGTGACTCGAAAAGTCAATAACTACTTTAGCTTTTGCTAAATGTCTACACTTCAAAGTAAACATCTTTTAAAAATAACATCTAAAAATCATGTAAACATCTTTCAATGTTAAATGCTGTCATTTACTATAAAAGACCCCAAGTTTAACATATAATAATATATTATATATCACATTCATGAACGAACATAAGTCATACGAAAAGTGATTTTTCCAAATGTGTACTGTGACAATATCACACTCGAATCAGCTCCCCTGTCTTCTGTGTCTTGAAATTAACAATTCCTTAATGATGTACAAGAGATAAACCGATTTTTGTATCTGCTTTTACAAGTGTATATGTCATAATATGTTTCAATCAATCATTTTAATGACATTAATAGATCGATGCTTAGATTCAAGTTGCGACTATTTCACCTTAAAGTACTTCAACGATGGCCAAACATACTATCAAAGTAGCAGATGACAAGATATTCGATTTCATAGCAAAATTAAATTTTCAAATCAGAAGTCCCATTTCAGGCTAGATAAAAAGATAAATGACATCATTCCACGATATATTAAATCTTTCATCACTTAATATTAAATAATTTCATTTTTTTCCTAAATTTTACAGCCTGCATCAGAAGAAATTTCGGACTTAGTTTCTTTTTTTTCTATATACAATAAAAAAAAACGTTGACCAAACTTTGAACGACCCTTCAATGAAAGTGTTGTTTCTTAATTGATTTGACTTTGACCACAACTGATTACGAGTAATTTGCTAGCTCTTTTAACCTCCCTGTGTAAGGTGTGATGTAAATGCAAAGTGTTTGAAAACAATTCAGTATGTATTCTTTTGTCGTGTTCTTTTGTTTGTCGATCAAGATTCAGTGTTGACTTCTCTATAATTGCTTAAATAAAAAGCATAGTCTGTTAACTGTCTGTAATGAATCACACTTAATCATGCGGATAGCTTTTAACTGAGTTGGCATATATCGGTGGCGTAGCCAGATTAACATTTTGCTGATGCGGTTTGGTTGTGGTGTGCTTGTGTGCGTGCGTGTGCGCGTGTCTGTGTGTGGGTGTTGGACAAGTAATGTGTTTGGTTCGTTTCGGATGTCACCTTACCCATGTTGTAAAGAAAGAAGCTAGTTTTGATACATAAACAAGATTATCGTCTTTGCAGAAATATTACAAGTTAAAAGCCAACGTTCAGGAAGCGAGGTAAGAGAAACATGATCGTCTATAAGAGTAACATATATCTGAAGGCAATTTTAAAGTTCTCCATTCGCAACAATTTAATGTTTTTAAACGTTTTGAGTTGGTGACTTCCTTTTTAATCAAGTTATTGTAGACTTTTTCTTGTTATCGTACACACAAGACTCGTTGGTTGTATTTTTTTAGACTGCGAGAACATACAGAAAACGCCAATTGCAGAGACAGCCCCGTGTCATTTACTATCCGTTGAGAAGCTTCTGAAACATTTCACTTTGATTTAATGTGTCGTACATAATGCGATAATTAGGCTTTGTGTGTCGGAATATATATCCCACGACCTAAATTGTGTTGCTACGGTCTCCATGGAACTGATAAGAAAGTTTTTCTGGACCGCTCGATAATCAACAATAACTATTCTTAGCTTAAATTATGTCGCGAAAATGACGGCCTTTTGGTGCGTTTGTTTTCGAAATTATTCAATTTAAAGGCTGATCCTACGAGGTTTACTTCGCGTCCATTTAACATTTAATAAGTTTGTTTGTATTCTTTCTATGCTATTGTTCTTAATTCTTAACTAACGAAGCGTTTATAGCTCTTTAACCGTTCATGCTTTTACGACATTCTGTATTAACATATACATGTCACGCTTTGTTTTATTTTATACACTGTATGCATCTGTAATTAACCTTGGAAAAGGCCATGTTCAAAGCATTTACTAGATTTTTCTTTCTACAAATATATGACGTACATGAGCGTGGCTACGACGCTGTTTTTGAGCTAATTAATTCGGACGGTGTTTTTTCCTGAACGAAACTGATCTTACGGTTAAATTATGAACCACTTTAAAACTTTAGTATTAAGGTAATAATCGATTTTAGAGTGCCAACAGGCTCTGGGTCGCTCAACTGAGACATATAGAAATTAAACTTATATGTGTAGATCGTGTGATGTTTGTGTAATGATGTGATTATATCTTGGGTTTTTTACTGTGTATGACTCGAATTTGATATGGCTATACCTCCTAGGTCGGGGTTTATTTTGACCCCATGGGCATTATTGGAACAAATTGAGTAAAGGACCACCATGTTGCGCTCAAAATATTAAACACCAAATCATTGCAATTTCGATAATTAGATTTTAAAGGATATTTACTATATAAGTATATATCAATCATGTGACCCTTGGGGTGTGGTTAGCGTTAAACACAGGGGCATGAGTTGAACAAACTAAGTATATAAAAACTACATAATTGTACTCACACAATATTAAAACCCTGAACCCTGCGGTTTCAGAGATGATTTTAAAGTTTATAAGCATAATTTGACCCCAGGGGTTAGGCAAGTTTGACCCAAGGGGCATAATTTTAACAAAGTTGGTAAAGACAACCATTTAATGGCAAATACCAAAATCTCTCAACCATGCGGTTTCCGAGAGGTATTATTTTCAAAGGGTTTTACTAAATACATATAATGGATAAAAGTAACCCACAGAAAGGGAAAATTGTCATCCCAACCAAACCTGACAAACTTGAACATGGAAGATTTTACTCAAGTACATTATTTCAAGACACTACGTAGAAATCCACTATCTGATGTAACACACAAACTATTTAATTCTTAAATGTGTGTAGTTTCAGAGATTAATGAAGTCTTCATTTTCAAATTCAAGTTTTAAATCAGACGCCCTAAATATGCAACGGAATGAAACGATGAACTCAAATTTGAAAAAGAGTCACAAATTGGTAATTCTTAAAAATCTGCCGTTTAATTCAATTCTGCCAATAGATTTATAAGAAAACGTAGTACAAAAAAACAAGTGAACGTACGTACTAACGGACTGACGGACGAATGACATTCTTAAGCTCCCTATGAGAACATTGTGCTTAGGTTAGCTAATATGGAAGAAAGTAACAAACAGGACGGAGTTTTAACATCATGGACATGACTTGAACCAACTAGGTACAAACAAACATAGTTTGCAAGCCAAATACTAGGCCATTGTGCCTAAAAGTGTCAGATGAGATTTTTATTATTACAGCAGATTACGTGTATTTGAATTGCCCATTTCAGGCGTTTGTCACGTTCAAATTTTTAAAACGCTGGAGAATACATATGTACTGAGTCAGTTATATTGCCATTTATTAAATGTAAATATGACATATACTTGGTGTCATATTTTTTCAAAAATGTATAATATATTTCCAAACTATTAATTTAGTATGCAGATAAACACATTGAAAGTGGCCTTATTTAAATGGAATGTGCCTGTACATGGTGCGATTAAAAAATGTGTAATTTGTGAAAATACCTCGTAATAATGCATTGATTAAAAACAAGTCCAAACCGAAGCTAAATAAATGCGTGCCAAAACGTAGTATATGTGTCTGAATATGATTTTTTGACTTAGATACATGATATGAAAAATGTTTATAGGAATGTCGGATAGAGAGTTGCTCTTTTAACAAATAGTGATATTTCTTGGAAGGAGGATTCAGCCAATGGCAAATAAAATTGTAAAATATATTTTAGCGACCCTACAAAACTGTAAACAAGTTTACAAGATGTGTAAATGTGTTGAAATAGGTGTTGTAAAATAAATGTATCCTATAAACTTATAATTTTACATTTAAATCACATGATTGCAGTCTATTCTTCTTCATAATGAAAATGATATATGATGACGCTCTTCAATTTTGTTGATATAATTTTTACATAAGAACAATATAGCCCCAGGACGGAGCCAGTTTTAAAACAAGGGGCATGATTTATACGATGTTACATGCGAAATATTCTACCTTTAAGCCTTCTGCTATAAGAGAAATCATGTGGCACCTGGGGGAGGGGGGGTGGGGTAATTTTTGCTCCCAATGGTATGACATTTACACATTTAAAAGAAGACCACTAGAAAATGTTACAAATCAAATAGTAATGCCCTGACCCTTGTGGATTGAAATTGCCGTGAAAGTTATTTGTAACGTTGGTGAAATGCATATACAATGTAACGGATAGAAGTGCACAACTTTGTCCTTTAAAGATCATTACTGTGAAGTTAAACGAGAAAATCTGCCCAGATAATAATGAGGAGAATTCGTTGGTCAGGTGTGCATAACACATTCGGATTTGTTTGTTAACCGCCCATGCGATAAACCGAAACCTAAACATCCGTAGCAACCATTATAAGAAGCGAACAAGGACGAGCAAACGTTTCAGCAAGAGAAAAATTCTTTCTTTAAAATCTTTAAACTCAAGATAGCGGGCGGTAGTGTGTATCTGGAGAAATTTGAAAGGGATTTATCGAAACGTCAATTCAGACGAGAGATAAAGGTACAATAAGCACTTGAAGAAAAGAACAACTTGAGAATTTGGACTGTTACAGGGATCAGAAAAGTTGTTCTGTCTGCTTTAGGTTTAGGTGGCGGCGTAGGATGTTATTAACTCAATCTTTACGCTAAAGAAAAATATGGGACTGTAAATATTATTGTTTTTAATGATACCGAGAAGGCTAGCATGAAAGACGTGCACGTGAAGCCGACCGATGGTAGAGTAAAACCAAATGTCGACAAGAAACAAGAAATCAAATCGAAATTAGAAGATGCAGTTTCGGTCCTTCCTAAGTTTCCTAAGCTTTTAGGTTCTAAAGGAGTTGCGTGTTGGAAGATAACTGGAAGATAACTGAAAGTAATGAAAAGAAGGAACAGAGGCTGAATATCGCATAGGAGAACTCAAAGAGGAGACGACTTGCACTTTGCCTTCGAGATTCTAGCAAGGGCGATAGGTGTTTTACATTCGAGCAGCTTACAACTATGCAAGTGACTGTAATTAAAAATATTTAGGAAGGAGAGAATAACGAAGTTAATGCCAAGCTTGGTAATATTTTCGTTGAAGCAAGCATCAAGAAGAAGTCCTCAGCGGGCGTTGAAGCTGGAGGACACGATCAGAAAAAAATGAGCATAGACATGGAGACGGATTGGTTGGTGAAAGTTGAAGTTAGCAAACTTGATAAGAAATCTGGAAAGACATAGGAAGGAGTTTTACGTTAAAGAGGATCTTTAGACTTTTGAACTCTTCAATAACACTGCATGATAATTCCAAAATTAAGATGAATATCACAATTCTTAAAATCTGATTGTGTCTGAATCAATGTTTATGTTTTATCTGTACCCATCCACGGACGGATTATATTCAAATCAAATGTTAATGTGTTTATGCATATTGTTTTCCATATGTATTTGATTGCTTTTGTTTCTATTTTTACTTTATTTTGTATTATAATATTGGTTCGTTTATGTATTTTATTTAGTGATTATCTCCAATAAGGACAACACATTTGCTGCATCTTTTATTGTGGCATTTCATTTTTTTGTCAAAAACAACTTTAAGTAAATTGATTGATATTTTAAAAGGAGAACTTGTTTGGTGACGGTTTATATAAATTATGCTTACGTGACATATTTGCTGTATCGTCTTGAATGGGAAATGCTATAAAACTGTGATCTTCGATATCTCCATATTTAAAGTTAATTGTAATAGTTGTTTGACTTATCCAATATGCACCACTCTGAAAATACAACATACTATTAATAACAATTACGCAATTCTAATAAATTGTTTTGCACTGCGATCATAGGAATGACTTTGTGTCATTTTGTGTCAGGCCAAATGAACATGATCGGTTTTAAATTTTGAATGTGTCATTCTTTAATTTTAAGGCTAGGGTGTGGATCAGTGATTGAAGGATTCGGCAATTTTCAAACGTATTTACATAACATTAAAATTTAGTTTCCCCAAAAAAATTTGAGATAAATACTTGTATTGTTAATATAGAAATACTAACTTGTAGTGAAAAATAGGACTTAATTATTCTTAGCATAAATACAAAAAAGTCTACAACTCTTCTTAATAAGCTTATCGCTTTACCATTGATTGCCAGTAGTTTAATCAAACAATATAAAAAAATAGTTTGTTTTACCAATCTATTTTACCGCATGAAAAATACAGCCTGTTATAGTAAAAAAATAAAGACATCATGTTCACATTCCACAACCGCTTGCTTTCTTATATCAGGCAAATATTAGAAAGCACGATGTGACGATATACACATCAAAATCAATGAAGCAATACATCGTTAAAATTCACATTGACTGAATAAATCCACTTTTATGAGATGTTTGTTTTCATTCTTCAGTAAACTCAATGATATTACAATTCTGGCCAATACAAGTAATGTTATCATGTTTTGTTGTCGTTATTTTGTGAGTGTTTTATGTAATAATTTACTTTAAAATCTATATTTTAACATGAATAAGACAAAGTCGCGACAGTCTTCTTATCCACGACTTCCATTGTTTTGAAAGTTTGCAGTTCATGCAATAAGTAAAAGATTCGACAATACAGTATTATTATAGGTGTATAAGCGATGCACTTAGATTGACAATATTTTAAATAGTACACATTTCAACACATGAGAACAGAATTTGAGATAGCAGTATGTTGCAAGGTAGTAGGAAGAAGATGCGTCATGGGACTAAACTATGATAAAGGAAGATGGATGGTAAAATTTGGAGGTTGGGATTAAATCGAGCATTATGCATATGTGGACAAAAGATGTATTAGCAAGCTCTGTAAAAGGTAGCACAATTAAGAAGGTAGTACACACAAGTAGTTCAACTGTGCTGTAATGAACCATACAATCTAGAAGAAGAAGACACGAACATCGGAAATTATAGCCAAATACAGAGCGTTTTTAACTTTTGAACGAGTCATGGCTAACCATTTAACTAGTCATGGCTTAAAGCAATACAGATAAAACTTATTAAGTTTAGTATTTCTGATACCGTACGCAATTTACCTATGTTAACCAATACAAAAAAGTAATATTTCGCTAATCACTTAGTCCATTTTATATTCGAAATGTATTGACCTAGTCATTTCGTAAAACTATTCGATATTATAGTAATAAGGCAATCGGCAACATTTTTGTCTCATACACCTATTTAGTCTGCTTTTCTCTATATATGTTTGTTAAAAGATGCACCTCTGTGCCATGCATGGTTTGAAGCTATTTAACTTGCAGCTATCAATTTAAACTGAAAATATCCAAACTATCCATATAATCTGGACGTTACAGTTTAAATATGGAACGCAAAATGATATAAAGGGGTGGAAGCGAAAAGGTGATAACCCTTTTTCAGAAAATAACTTTTATGGTATCGTAACTTTTATAAAAATATATTATTCCATGCAAGCAATAATAAATAAGTATGTATCTAAAGGTTTTAAATGAAAACAAAATGTTTTTTTAATGCAAAACGATATGTGTTCCTCGTTTTCACTCTTCAAACTTTCTGACTATCAAATGTATTTGTTTTGTGAGAAACCATCTTTAATTATTTCATTTAAGTGTGGTCTTATACAAATGTCTAATAGTGTATTGATCAAATAACAGATTTCTTAATTTCTTTCTGTTCTGCTTCCTCATGAAAAAGGGCCTTGTTAGGATTTTGAAAACTTAGTTTATAACCATATGAAACATACATTTTCTGAATATTTTCTCACTATAATGTCAGCAACAAATTTCTTTTTCTGAAATTTTCCACAAACATTTCATAAAAACCATGCTGATGAATGGTGGATCGGTGGGTATTCATTCTGGTTATATGCAATGGATTCGTAACTGTGTAGGTAAAATGTGATAAGTAGCTAACCATACTCGTTATTTGTAATTTGGTATGTAAAAGTGCAGGTAACATATTAATCAGTAGCTAATTATTCTGTTTTTATATAATTGTGTTGGTAAGATCGAGGGCAAAATATGAATCAATAGTTAACCATTCTGGTGATATGTAATACGGAAATAACATTACCGGTAAAACATTCAATAAATAGCTTAACTTTCTGGCGAAACGAACTGGTGATGGTTGCAGGGCCGGTAAACTATGAATCACTTGCTAACCATACTGGTGATATGTAATTTGTTTGGTATCAATGCAATAAAATGTGAATCAGAAGTTAGCCATTATGGTATGGTTATTTGGTTACAGTACAATTAAAATGTGAATGATTGATAAGTCATTTCTTTTGTTTATCTTCAAAAAGGAAAATAATAGCATTTCAGCTCAAAAAAGGTCCAGTGAATGTTAACAAATAAATGTTTGTTATCGAAAAGATACACTTCAAAGTAGAAATGCAAAATGTTAACAGGTTAAGCTACTGAACGATCAGTTAAACGGTGGCAGTATTCAAGTGAAAGTTTACCTTCAACTTTGATTTAAAAAGTTAATGCATTTCTTAATAAAATAATTTGAACTCATTTCAAATTTTGCTCTCAACGTACTTCCAATTAATTTTATTACATACGTAAAACAAAAGCCACGCAAAGCAAAGTAAAACAGCATTAAACAAGTACCTTACAGTGATTTAGATTTGATAATTGGTAGTATTTAGGCTGTAATTGACACGGAATTGATTTCAGGATAAAATGCAGAACATGACCTAATAGAATCATTATTACACATAGATATGCAAAATGTAACAATATATATTGGGATTTTGGTATGCTTATTTAATAAGTTATTCACCAATCTTCGATATTGCTTACACGCCAAAAACTGTAATATTGCATGGTCTGAACCATAAAACACGTCTCAATTATATGGACTTTTGGCAAATACCAAAAGCGAAGATATAGAAAACCATGCGTACAGATAGTTTAAATAATTTGCATATAAAACATCCGATTGGTATACCACATGATAGTACAAAAGTTTCAATCTGAAGTCGGCTATGTGATTGATAGACATTTCGTACTGTAACAATTAGTCTATTGTAGGCAGGAAACGATCGTTTTTAGCTAGAAAAGTGTTCATGAATTAGGTGTCTCTCAGGGACTTTCATGGACTTTCGGCCGATCTTCCTTTCTTAGTATAAGAGGAGTAGCTTGAGTTATGTTGCACATTATAAATACTCGCATATTTTCCAAACAAAACGATATATGATCTACAGAACACATGCCAACTCCATATCCTTTCGTTACAAAACACACACAATCAAGATAACGATGTTCAGCGATATAGTTTCATCATTTCTAACATTGATTAAGTAAAGAAATGATTGTATGGTTTCTAAAAATACCAAATATAACGAGCAACATATCAAATCTTCGTAACTACAAAACAGTTAAACCTGATCTTCATGATTACGTGGGTATTAAATGCTATGTCTTAATGCAATACGAGACTTCGAATGAGTTTCATTGGCTACCGCAAGTTCAAGCCTTGATACGTTTAACATATCATGTTGACATTTCTCATTGCGAGACTAGATATAACATGAAGGGAAGTTTTAGACAATGCAAATCTAGACAGTGATTTAACCGACATTTTCTTTTCAGTTTCAACTCAACTTAAGAACAGTTGTAATCCTTCATCAAATCGCAAACTGTTAGAGTTTGCGGTTATTCAAGTCATGCAAATCTGTTATACCAAAAGCGTATAAATGTTTTTTTTCAATTCAAAGTATGATGTAAATTCAGTTTGTAAACGATAACCGTGAACGTTTATGGGTTTAACTTGGCGTTTGACTCGTTCATAATGGAGAGCAAGAGAATGTCTACTTCCCACTCGTCCCATAGCAGACTGTCGTTGTACAATAAAACACTTTGATCGCTCATCGGACAGGTTCAGTAAATGCTTGACTGCATTTATGCGAGAGGCATATTAAGGTATGTTTAGACAGGATCAGCATATTATTTATTACACAAATCAATCTCTGTTATATAGAGCGAACAAAATACATGTCGTAAACAACCAAAGTTCGGTCATATAAAAATAAAACAGTAGTTCGATGTAATCGAATAGGGTTGATAAGTAATTTCTACAGTATACAAGTTCAGATCGTTTACACCATCAACATAAAACATAATGTTATGCCGACAATTGTTAAACATCCATTTCTATTGTATTCAACATTAAAAGCTAATTTGTGTTTCTGAATTGCCCATTTTCTTGTTTTCGTTTTTTTAACAGCCATTACACTGTTAATTTTGTTTACATTATTAAAATTAAGGGCAATGCTTTTTGAATTCAACACAGTAGCAACATTGCATGTGTTCCCATCGAAATGAAGACTAGGTAAAATTGTTTCTAAGTATCTGTTGGACCTAAGTGAACCGCTTGTATCGACATTTGCAACGCCTATGGGAAATTTAACTTGACAAGTGTTATTTTTCGAATAGATCAATTTTCGTTTTGAGGGATAAAGTATTGTATTTCTTTATTATTATATGTTAACAAAGACTTAAAATACTTGATATCTTTTATTGGTAAGGATTTAAAATCACTGCCGCCTAATATATTTACATTGAAAAATAAATAATCTAAAATTATTTAACCAAGTTTCGTTAAAGTCTATCATGGGATAACATTCTCCACGTGTAATTGTAGTTTAAAGTAAGTTTATTCTTAACAAATTAATCTGCCTAAGCTTTTCAATAGAGAATAGCTATTTTACCAGATTCGATCAAATTTACAAAAATGTAATTATACGTGTGGAGATTATGATGGCAATTGTTACTATGGTTGCAAAACCACAGAATAGTGTTCTTTGAAAATAAATCAGTTTTCAGAAGTTCCATGGAACAGTGTGGGCGTAGAAATATCATTTAATATGATATTTAGTGCATATTCTTCTCTTTTAACTTCTTTCTTTGATGTCAAAAAGGACATATACTGCTAGCAACATGCCATATATGCCTTATTCATGGGATCATTTTATCAAATAGTGGCTTCCAATTTAACCTGTACACTTGGAGACTGTTCTAACGCATCACTTTTCAAACTTGAATATCTCAGTTGTGAGTAAAGATATTGATTAAAATTGTTACATACGATCAGTTGACTACATTCTATGCAAGCTCACAATAAAATCATTCATCCGTGACGATTGGACGCTTTAGCACGTGGGGTTGGTGTGGTTCCATATTTTTGCACGTGAAAATGGTGCAACGCGATATAATTCTAGTTTTATTTCAAATAGTTATTTTAGGTGGGTTCTTACACAAGGAAAACATAAAATTAATTTACAAAACAATATAGCTCGTATGAATATTCAGCAGCGTAATCGCGCACTTTGCATTTTGCAGGCTACCATCCCTATTTAATAAAGCGTCTGATCGTCACAGATGAATGCTTTTATCGTTTGCTTGCACATAATGTAATCAAATGATCACATGTGCAATTTTAAATAAAAATATTTACTTATTACTGACATATGTAAGTTTTAAAAGTGTTGCGTTAGAAAAGTCACCAATTGTAGTAAAACGCGATATACATGTTATTCCAATTTCATTTCAATTTCATCATTCTATGTGAGTTTTTACACAAGAAAAACATATCATTAATTAAAGAAAAAACAATATGGCTCGTATGAACATTCAGGAGCGCAACGGCTCAATAGGCATGTTGCAAGCCGGTCAGTTATTAAGACGTGTATATGAGTTTTTCTTTTCACATTGTTATTATTCTACGTTGTACGAGTTTGCGAATTTGACTTTTGAAGTGACGTTTTTCATTTGTAAAATTTTATATTTTATTCTTTTTCATTTTTCAATTACATTTTCATGAATTATAAGATATGTTTTGAATTATTCTTGGTCCAAATTTCAACACAATTTGTTCACAAATAAGGGAGCTATATTGATATAATTAAGTGATGCGTTAGAAAAGTCTCCAAGTGTATATACGAGACGTTATTGCGTTTAAGTTATGGGTAAATAAATTCGTAAAATGAGTAAAAAAACACACTCATTTTACTAACAACATGCGACGCACATGATAATAACTTTTGACGCAGGGGTCAGATCTAAATTCCAAATAGTGCACCGTCACAGCTATGCTCATAGCTACCATGTGTGTAAGTTTCAAGGTTCTAGCACTAATAATGTAGGAGTAGATTATGTCCGACCACGTCCAACCAAAATTTAAATTTTGTTTTAACGTCTTCATTTATTCACCAATCGACTTAATACTGAACATCTCTTATGACAACACGGTCTATCTCGACCATCCATGTCCACATTACCCGCCACAAGGATATTGATAAAGGTAAAGGCAGCTTGATTCCCGTCCTCTTTCAAATTTATAGAGAGGTCCACGGGTACTACTTCCCCGTACCCCCATTTTTTTTTCGCACCCAAAATTTGTCGTACCCAATTTTGTTTCGTCTCCATTTTTTTTCGTACCCATTTTTTTTTCGTACCCAACATTGTTCGTACCCAGTTTTTTTCGTTCCCATTTTTCTTTCGTACCTAACTATTTTGTTCTTGCCCAAATTATATTTCGAACCCCAATTTTTTCATTCACAATTTTTTTTTGTACATAATTTTTTTCGTACCTAATTTTTTTTGTTCCTAATTTTTTTCGTACCAAAATTTTGTTTCCTACCCAAATTTTGTGTAACTAAATTTTTTTCGTACCCATTTTTTGTTCGTATCCAAAATTGTTCGTACCCATATTTTTTTCGTTCCCATTTTTTTTCGTACCCAATTTTTTTTCGTATCTCGTACCCATTTTTTTCGTTTCCAATTTTCTTGCGTACCCAAAATTATTGGCATAATTTTTTTGTTCCGAAATTTCTTCGTACCCAAATTTTTATCGTACCCATTTTTTTTGTTCGTTCCCAAATTTTTTTCGTACCCAATTTATTTTCGTACCCAAAATTTTGTTCGTACCCAAATTTTGTTCGTACCCAATATTTTTTTTTGTTGTCGTACCGAAATTTGTTTTCTTACCAAAATTGTGTTTGGCATAATTTGTTTGTACCCCAAATTTGCTTACCCAAATTTTGTTTCGTACCCAAACTTCTGTTTTAACCAAACTACTTCATTAAATCACAAATTGACTTCAAATTAATACTGAACATCTCTTATGACAACACGGTCTATCTCGACCGTCCATGTCCACATTACCCACCCCGGGGCCCCACCAACATAGGCCTTGCCCACCTAAAATAACCTTTTAATATAACATCTATGCGGCGTGGGGATACACGTCGGCCTCTGCCGCGCCACTTCTAGTTGTTTTATGTAGCACATAATTTAATTGCACGGATAGAATGTATATCATGATCAAAAAGTCGAAACATTATATTTCTACTGGACATGGGTTATCTACCTTATTTATTTTATAAATAGGTGCTACAAGCTCAACTTTCTTTCAATCCGCATACATTCATCATGCGATATATGTTTTTATTTAAATGTAAGGCTAACCACCAAATCTTGTTAAGCCCCCAATTAATTGTAAATGCCATCAAAGATAGTGAAATATTGTACGATAAATACATTATGTTTCTGGACTTAAATCATTTATGTATTCAAAATGTGTATATATTAATATATACATTAATCATTATTTTTATCTAAAATAATTTTACAGGCATCAGTATGTGATAATGTCTTTATTAGAATTGTAAGACTGTATTAAACATGATTACGCCTTATGTTCCCATGTTGAAGAAAAGTTATATGTTGTTTGAATAAATTAACATCAAACCAAAGGTTTACATTGCTTCAATCCAACATTTACGTTTCCTAGCTACAAGTAAAATACCGAAACATGAAACATTTACGTCTTGTGGAGGAGAATGTTCCCATCGATAAATTAACAATTCTAGACTTTATGCTCCCGTCTGAATAAGCGATATGATTTAGACACAACAACCAGATATCAGTGGACCGCAAAATGAATTATAAAATGTTTGATAAACAAGATAATACAATTATATATATGTGTATTTTAACCAGCATAAATGATACACCATGAAAGGAAATATACTAACATCTTTATTTAATTCCCACTTCGATAACAATTGACCAATTCATTATCGAATAACCTTTTTAGTAGATATTATACTTACAATGTTATTTGTTTAGTTATATAAGATTTGTACACAATTAAGAAATTGACCTGATGATACAAGTACACTTCCGACAATTGTGAAGTATAGACCCAATAATCAGATTACTGTTAAAATTGAAATTATTATATAGTCCTGTTTGATGTGACATCATTTTCTCCGTCAAGCGATCGGTAGGATGAAGAATACGTAGCTTTTAGACATGCTTAAAATGTAAGAATATCAATAACTGTCGAAGAAAAGTATATATAAAGTGATACAATTGTATCATTGGTTACATGAATAGTATGTAATTTTGTTTTGATTTGTTTCTAAAAGCATGGTATTTGCAGAGACGCGTGCTTGATTATGGGTCAGGGTAATTGTGACTTTTGTTGAGCTTTATGTTGTTCCGTTCGATTGTATTGTATCTGCCTTTTAAACAGTTATTGGTCATTCTATTTTCATTACAGATCCGAAACATCTTTACGCATATACACATGTTGCTTACATAAATACATAGTGTTATTGATTTAAGTATGCTATCGTATATTTTGTTTTTCACATAAAGTTTTCTTTTGAATATTTTATAACCGTTCTGTTTGCTTCATGCATTGTTCAATATCGTGAGCAAATGCATACATGCGTATATAGAAAATATGTAATCTAATGGAAATGCAGACAAATTATATTACAAGCTTTCGTGTTAACGCTATATGCAACGCTTAGCTTCATAATTCAGTTGTAAGAAATCTGCGATGGTAAGTCTTAAATTTTCTCTGAACATTAGCACAAAGCTTGCTTTTAAATTGGCACATTATGGCTTCTGTTCTAGAGCTATTATTTTCACATATGCATGCAGAGTTATAACCAAAAAAAATCGAGGAATACTGCTTTATTTTTTCTACAATTGTTTTCCGCAAGTACGTGCATTTTTAAAAATAATATCAAGGAAAAACACAAAAATAGTTAAGTGTTGTATTTTTGTTAGTTTTAAAAGTAACGTTTATTCTCATTTGTATCGTTACATAGAAATAAGTCGATTGAAATCAAGTGCATTTGCATGTCGTGTTGTTTACTTGTGACTATGTTTTCAACGATACATTGTTAACGTTATAAAAATCGATCAAATATATCATTGCTAAGATTGATTCTAATTAGCTGTCATGTTATTCACATTATACAGGTGTTACAATACATTTGGATGATGATGTGAGTTGCTCTCGTAGGGATAATTAAACACTCTTTTAATAAATCATCAAATACACTGGCAAATAATTTCGTTTAAATAAATTCTTTTCCTAGTTTTATTGCACCATTGGTTTGATTGGAGTAATCCAGCAATTCGAAAATAGTGTAAACGGTGCTTTGTTACACAAGTCGCGATTACCCAGGTCACGTGGTTACAGCTTCCAGATAACCGTTCGCCTGCGTTGAGGACTGCAAGAAAAGTAATGTTAACAATAATATTTAATAAAGAGAGAAAATGTGTTAAATAAAAATATTTTTCCTCACAGGAGGATCGAAACAATAACATGTGGTGCTACAACTGAATTATCTACTACTGTCCCTGTATCATTTAAGAACGTAAGCGTTCTTAAATTATAAAAACAGAAACACGTTTTTTTCTGTGATCCACGACTAGTGCGTGCAACGTATTTATATAATGTTATCTTACTATAAATTTTCATTGATGATAATCTATTTATTAAACCATTTAGTCTTCTTAATGTATGATGTATATATTATGTTAATGATATATCATTTTCGTTAATAATAATTTGCCCCATTTGTTTAAAGGTCATATTTCTTTATTAAAATACATTACAGTTCATTGCACATGTATGCAAACACTATGTTTAACCAAATGATCTTAACGTTTTATTGTTTAATAAGTTTTATTGTAAATACTTACTTCCAAATTAATATAACATTAATCCTTCACAAATATTATCATCAGCTCAAAACAACCTTAAACGTTTGCTAACATTCAATACGTGTATTTGATTCTAATAAAATATTATGTTCATTCCACTTAAAAAATGAAATTAAGAACGACTCAGACAAGAAATAAATAAAAAAAAGAATTACAAATCATAACTATTGTATACCATTGTGTATATGATTATAATAAACCTAAAATAACAATAAATCCTGGTAGCTTTATATTTCTATTTGGGGATGTTTATAACTTTAAAAAAATGTTGTAGAATATCGAAAAGAGCTTTACATTTTAAAACATAATTAACAAAAGTAAAAAAACATTTCCTTAATGTGTATGCATTTAGCGTTCAGTTTAACTTACATGTTGTGTACCCTAAATGATGCAAGACGAATACTATTGTATAATATGCACATGATTTGCTACATACCGGAGAATCCTTGTGATGAAAAATATTAGCAGAATGACGATGACAAGAATAAACACTGCTGGGACGATCACGCTGAATGCTGTGATGGCGAATCCATATTTTTCATTTTCGTTTTCCCGCAAATTATTATTCCGGATTATGATGAAAGCTTCATCAGTTGAATTTCCCATGTCGTCCTATTTAAAATTTGAAAAGCAAATGTTTATGAATTGTATTATAAGTAAAGTAACACTTTTGCATGTCGTAGGCGTCTGTTGTGTTTTGTCATTTTGAAGTATTATATCCAATAAAAACCACATCATATATCCCATTTACTTAGTAACAACGTTTGACGATACAGTATTGTGTACTATTATTTATACAGATATATTCAAAACATTATGATTGTAATAACATCACTCCACCGATTTCATGTACGCACGCATATTGGTTTGAAGGATCTGTCAAACAAGACATTGTAGCGCATTGAATATTCATTCCGCCTTAACCGTTCGTTGACACATCGGCGAGGATAAATATCGACGATTTCTAGAGCAGAACAAGACAGAATCGCACAGAACAGAACATAATTTTATTGCACATAAACTTAACATGTTCAGTGTTAAACAAAAATTATACAAAATACATGAATTTCGAAAGTGGATCTATCAGAAATATTATAGAATAGTAATTGATTTTCCTCGTTTTATAAAACGTGTTTAATATCGCATGTACACAGTGTATTTAGCTACATATGGACACTTTTTAATAATAGAGCAAGTATATATCTGCATAAAGATATCTTTCTAAGTAATGTTGAGTCTCTCAATAAGCCTTCAACCAACTGATCTTTGAATAGATCCTTAAACCACATAAAGACGTAAATTACTTGTTACCCACCTATATTATTTGACAAATCGCTAACATGGCTCGATAATATAACGTACAATGGTTTGCTCATACGATTTTTACAGTCAGTGGTTTCCTTTCAAAACTTTCTAACATATCGAAACGAACACTAATGTAGTTTTACCATTTAAGACAGCATGCAATACTTCTAATTGCTGGGTCAAGTGTGAGGTTGAGCGCTCTAAAACCGGTTTAAACCCCCAATTCTTTGCATTGACCGTTCCAAGGCGGTGACCCCAGCTTTATTCTTTTATGTGTTATGTATGTTTTTTTATTGTGCTGTTTTGTACTGTTTTGGCAATTGGTCAATTGCCTTAAATAAAGGACCAACTAATTGTATGTAATGCGAATTCAATACTGCTCCAGCAGCTTGAGTTTCACTACTTTGTATTGTTCGTTTTGCCAATTTTTGCTGAATTATTTGTGGAACTATTTTTTATTTTATTTAACTTCTTACATTATCATCGCATGGAATAATAAAGCCACTCAAGATCTAAAGTGGCATATTATTCGGCTACTATAGTATGTTCAGGTTGGAAGTTGTATCAGGATTACCGTTTGACATTCACAATTCAGATAATAAATAATGAAAAGTTAACATTATGTAGATAAAGATATGTTAATTTGAGCTGATATTCAATTTATATTTATGCGGTCATGATATGAATGTAATGGTTATTATATTGTTTTAATTAAATTTCAAACGCGCTTACGATTTCAGCGAAGTTGACAACATTCTGAAACATTTATTTCAATAAGATACATATATATTCTATCTAATGTTCAATTAGAGAAAAACATTTTATGAGTCATCAATTATTACCGAAAATTCTCATGGACGATTTCTTCTGACATATCCATTCTGTTATGTATTTTTAATTGTGTGCGACATCCATTTAATAGTGAATTTAACGAATAAACTAAGATAACGTGCAGCGGTATATTGAGATACAACATTCAAATGGGTTACTGGACACGTATTTGTATTGTTTGCCCAATGTTCATAGTTGGTAAATGACGCTTGGGAATTATTGTATCACCAGCGCTATTTAAAGAAAGTGATACAGATTACCAACGCCGTTCATTCGACGCATTGCAGTATGAAATCCCTTACGTATTGACCAACGATTGGAAGTATATGAATGAAATCAATAGAATTTTGATAAACAAAGCGTATTTGTCTTTCATTGCGGTATTTATTATAACTAAAACAAATATTAAATGTTGTCATTTGTTTGAAGAAATGCAGACTACTGAGACCCACTTCGCATACTAGTAACCTACATGTACGCTCAAAACGTTCAAGCCAAAGACTATGGTCCGGAGACATGGTTTACGAGCTGACTAATAGATCACTTTTATGCGAGAAGACCCTCTGTGATTTCTAAACCTTTTTTAATTATAACGTATTCTTACGAACTTGCACTGTATACTAAAATGATTAAACTCCACATACAAATATTCTTTTTGCAAACTACAAATTCGTCTGACGTATGAGCAAATCTACAAGACCACAACCTCGCATCATGGATAGTACGTGCTTTGTACACAATGCAAAGGATTTGCAAAACTGGAGACGAGTGGGCACTTGCACAAAATAACGCCCGAAGCCGGATACTATTTATGGGAAACCACTGTTTAAAAAATCTAGGTAACAAATAATTACGCAATTGGAAGCATACCATCGTAAGGTGTTATTGAATATGCAGAGGTCTAGATTCAATTAACAATCAGCTATGATTCAGGTCGCACCAAATCAAGTTAAAATACATATCTAATCCAGCGTTTCACCATTCACTGATTATCAGTAATGCTTTTTTTATCTTGAAAGATAGATTGACATAAGGTCTATGTAAATGATATCAGCAAATCACAATTTCCGAATCCAAGTTGAGAATGATATGGATTGTTATCATATATTTCAATGAGCGGTTAGTTTAGTGTATACTTATTTTTTTGCTCGACTGCATCGCAAGTTTGAGCCTTATTTGAAACGCTCACCAATCCATTTCCCGGGACAAGTACCAGTACTTGGTGTCTAACGAAGAGATCTATGGAACGCTCCCAAAACTGGGATTCAACTCACACTCATGTGTTCACCGTTATGGACATGGACATTGTTTTTTTATGTCATAATTACGTATCATGTCGTCTCGATTATTCTGGGACATCAATTCTACATAAAATTAATACACCCTATTATGCATATAGGATCATATATCAATAATGAGTGAATGTATGTGTACATAGGGTCATACATGAGTTATGAGCAGTTACATGCGAACATAAGAATCTGAGATGAGGTATACACACTTGTATGCAAACATTCAAAAGTTTACATGAGTTACGAGCAATCGTATGCAGGATCTGACATGAATTGTCGTTCCTTATCTTAAACAATTGTATAACTTAGAAATAAAATCTTTCAATAACAAGTTAAATGTGCAGTTATTGGTATAAACGTTAGAATCGTTTCAAGGCAATCGAATCGAATGTGTAGTTTATGTCAGTTTCAATTTATTGTCGATTGATAAAGCCACCTAATATATCATAATCGACTGATGAAACAACCTTTTTGTGTTCAAAATGACTTAATAAATTCCCATCGACTTGCAGGAGAATACGTGTATGTACTTACACATTTAATCATAAGCCCGCGATCTTAGTAACTCTTGAGCTATCTACATTTATGATATGAATGTTTATTAATGTAACAGAGATTGCTCACAAATCACGACTGCTTGTCTTAAAATATAATTGCTTGATCAATAATCAGTTTTATTACATGACCCGCAATTAAACCCATCTAATATTACACACGTTTGATTGGCTCTCATATTTATGATTGAAATGCTTGTTATGTACTCGGATTTGCAGACAAATCCTGTTACTTTCCAGTACATAAACTCAGTATCTGACAGTCTTGTTGACAATTTGGTTGTTCAAATAATGTGATGATGGATCATATTATATTCTCAGGAAACTAACGTTCACGCTTACTTACAAATTGGCAAATTGCGGTAGGTATCATGGGATTACTATTGCGTCCTACGATAGCAGTGTAATAACAGGATCTATTATTGTATACAGATTGCTATATTTCCTGTTGGCTTGTTTTGGGCATGTAGTTATTAATAGCACTATAACTACGTCACATAATTGTGTTATGATTCCTATTTAATATATGTAATAAAATTAACTACTCAAATATGTAAATCAGTTGGTGTTAAATTTGAATCACTTAAACTTACGGATAAAATATTTCAGAATATGAATCTTCAGATATGTATGTTTTATTAAATACAGTATAATTAAATGTCTGCATATAAATGTCCTCATTAAAATCTAAAGCATATGTAACATGAACTGCTTTCGCTTAAAGTAACTGTACTTACTTATCGTTTCTTGGTAGTGTCTCCTCCAAGAAGCATATGCTTTCACGTTTAAATGCCACAACAATGCATCAATAAAATGAATACAAACACAATGTACATTTAACATATGTATGAAATATCATTTGACACGGAAAGCAGTTTATGATTAATATTTGTTACCACTCAAATGCTTGACAACATACACCTACACATTTCATAATAACAACACAGAATATACTTTTAAATAATTATATATGAAAAGTATTTGAGAAAGGTAACACCGTGTAGTTTGTAATTATATTATTTAACTTCGATGCAAACCAATGACAAGTTCAAGTATTGTAAACCATTGTTTTCATTTATTCTTCAGCAAACTGATTAAATTGTCATTTCGAAAATTGTTTTAATATTTAAATAAAACTTACATACTCAGAAAATAGTTTAATGACATCGATGGAAAAGCCCACAAATAATAAAAAAAACGAATAATCAGGGAAGCCTTTAAAAGGTTGCCGTGGTAAAGTTAAGGTGTCCGTAGGAGCGTTCTTAAGATATCCCCAAAAGTCACCAAGTACTGGTTCTAGGCTCAGGAAACGGACTCGAGAGCGTTTTCATAAGCCTGTTGTTTTCGATGCAATCAAGCTAGAATGAATAGGTTAAACTAAACTAATCAAGGAAGCCAACACTCATAGAGTGCAACAGGAATACTTCTGGTTGGTCATGGGTGCATTTGTAATGTTCCAATTAGAACACACCGAAATATAAGTCAATATGTTTGGATATTTGTAGTTTTCATTTATCCCTGGACGACAGGCGAAAAGTAATTTGTTATTGCGAGTCTTAGTTGATGAGTCTTATATTTGCGTGTTTGTTTCGTCTTGTACAAAAATGCAATTGAAAAATATGTCACGGCATTAAATAACGTAAATACATTCGGACTAGTTAAATAAAGAGTGCAACCTCACCATCTTGTATTTGTTCTTGTTTCCATTGGCACCAAACCAAATGTTTATATCGTTCCAATCAATCATTTTGTAGAACTGAGCACCGATTCAAGCTCTAAAAATCAGGAAACATGTATGCCTTGTTGTTAAGAAAATGTCATAAAATGTCAATTCTTCACAGATATGCACAAAGACTCTATTTCACACTTTAGTGTAAACGCAATATGCAGCGGTCTGCTTAATAACTCAGTTGTGAGGAGGTGCGAATGTAATTCCTTAAAGCGGGTATATACGATTTTTATATGTGTTTAATTGTAATATATTGATAAAATATGTTACAATAACACAAAATAGGCAAGAAAAATTATACATTAAAGCCGAATTTCATAAAATGCAGCAAAGACAATTTAGCGCCCCGAGCCGATAGTGACGTACATATTTTCCTACAATAACCGAAGCATTCGTCTTTGTATTATAAATGTAAAACTACGAGGGGTGTTCCAGAAGTTCGTGGATTTTCGCTATAACTTATTAGTTTGCTGGTAAAAGTCAATGAAATTTACATATTATACAAACCAATTATCACGGACTTTATATATAAGCTAAAAATGCATGAATTCCATAAAGCGCGTTTGAAACGCGTTGCCATAGAGACCTCAGTAACGACATGCGGCGCACGCGTGTATTTTATTATAAGTATGAGCGTTACGCGAATTTTAAATTTGGTTTAAATGTCGTTAATAAACAGAATTTACGGCAAATTTCACGTTACAGCGCCTAAGTCCTCCTTACAGCCCGGCTTTGGCCCCTATGGACTTCCGCGTCTTCCCGGAAGTTAAATCACAGTTGCGCGGTATTCGCTTTGCAAGTAAACAGGAACTTACAGTTGCAGCAAAGCGAATCGTGTTGTCTTTTGACGCTGAATGGTATAGAGACACTTTTGACAAGTGGATTTCCCGACACAAAGTGCATTCGCGTTGGAGGTGATTATGTTGAAAAGATTTGACAGTTGTTAACTTCATAACGTCATTGACGTTGAACAGAAACGTTACACGTGCGTATGTGTGCGCATTGTGCACATTTTTAAATCTCTGATATATATTTATTGTTTTATGTTTTTCCATGATATTTGGAGAGTAGATTTGGAAAGGACGAAATATTCTTAGCATGCTATTTGTTTGTCCATTTATGTTACCAAATGAAAGTTATAGCGAAAATCCACGAACTTCTGGAACACCCCTCGTAAGTTTAGATGCACATCGTACATGTATGGTATACATGCTGGCGAATTCGGCTGTACAGCCGTTTTCAATTTCAGAATTAAATATCTGGCTTATTTCGCATTTTTCGACACATGTTCTTCTTAATTTTTATTTTAATTTATATTGAAATATATATAAAATAAGTTGTTTTACACAGTTTATATAAATTCATAAATATTTGACAAAATCGTATATACCCGCTTTAATGTTCTCTGATCTTGAACACTGAAGCTTGCTTACAAATTTGCAATTTACGGCTTCTAGAGCTTTCTTGTTCAAGAGAATATTTATATGAACAATTGTTTATTTGTTGTACATTTGTTTTTAGTACGTACGTGCATTAGATAATACTAGTATCACTTTATGTTCAACACAACACAAATACGGTAAACTAATGTAATGTTGTTTTATTATACTTTAGTTCTTCACTTGATCGTTAACTAGAAATAAATCTATTGAACTCAAGTGTATTGGCATGTTGTATGATTTACTCATTCGTCTTTTTTTCACCGATAAGAATTACACTTTTACCAATCATTATGCCTGCTAAGATTTATTCTAATTGGCTGACCGATTATACATTGTAAATTATACACGTTATAAACTGTGATATGAGTTGCTCTCGTAGTGATAATCAAACACTCGTATATTGCATCATCCATCAAATACACAGGCAAATAATTTGAATTAAATTCTTTTCCCGTGTGTTGCGCAATTGATTTGATTGGAGTAATATAGCAAGGCATAAATAGTTTCAATGGGGCTTAGTTACACAAGTCGCGACTTCCCTGGGCACGTGGTTACAGCTTCCAGATAAATGTTCGCCTGCTCTGAGGACTGCAAGAAAAGTAAAGCAAACTATAACATTTCATAAAGAGAGAAAATTGTTAAATAACATTGTTTTCCTTCACAGGACTTTTGGTACTACAACAAATGCTCTTCTACTTGGCCTGTCTCATTTTAGACCTTAAACGTTCTTGCATTAAGAAAAATAGAAGCACAATTTTTTTGTTAGAAGACATTTGTCTGATCTGTTTAAAGGTCCTATTTCTATATTAAAACACATTACAGTTCGTTGAATTTGTATTAATTTAAACAAATGATCTGAACGTTTTATTGTTCAATACGTTTTAAAATAAATACTGACAGAGAAAACAACCCTAAAACTTTGCTTATATTAAGTACTAATATTTGATTCTCATAAATAAATATGTTCATTCAACTAAATCGTGTAATTAAAAAAGTTGGGGTAAAGAACGGTTCAGTGAAGAAATGAATGCACAATATAACAAATCATCACTATTGTATTCTATTTATTAAATGTATATGCCGATAATAATCCTAAAATAAAAATAAATCCTGGTAACGTCATATTTCTATTTGGCGATGTGTATAACTTTAAAAAATGTTGTAGTATATAAATCAATGGTTTACATTTTAAAACGTAATTGGATAGTTAAAACTTAAACAAATATGTCTTTCATGTAAATGCTTTTAACGAGTAATTTTACGCTAGTATACCATAATGATGCAATTCGATTGCCGTTGGCTAATATGAACATTAGCTGCTACCTACCGGAGAATCCTTGTGATGAAAAACATGAGCAGAATGATGATGACAAGAATAAACACTGCTGGGACGATCACGCTGAATGCTGTCATGACAAATCCATAGTTTTCATTTTCGTTTTCCTGAACATTATAATTCCTGATGTTGATGAAAACTGCATCAGTTGAATTGTCCATGTCGCCCTATTAAAGATTGAAAAGCAGAGATAGAATCTAACTCAAAGCATGGAAACCCTTGTGCATGACTTAAGCATCTGGTTTCTTTTGTCATTTGGAAATCACTAAGTTACCGCTGCCAATGTAAGTGGAATTATATCCAATAACACGACAATATATATCCTGTTTAAACGATACAATATTATGTAAACAGATAAATATTCAAAATATTATGTTTGGCATAGTATAACTCCAGAGCTGTCCTCCACGCACGCATATTTGTCTGAAGGACTTGTCAAACTGGAAAATGTTGCGCATTGATTATTCATTCCGGATAGGCTAATTATTGACGAGTAATTGAGCAATTCTATCGTAGCATTAGAGATGTCGTTGTAAGTTATGTTAAGTGAGTCAATGAGCCGTCACCCGACTAAATTTCGAATCGATATTGAAGACGTGAAGAAGTTGTTGCCCACTTTTTATTTTTTACAAAACTTTATTCTGGCTCGAGAGTGTATAGGATATTGGTATTTACATACAATTATATCAGTCTGTTGTGTTATATTTCAATATATTTAGCTATTGATATTATGAGTTCGAGCTGATATTAAATGTATATTTATACGGTTATAATATTAATGTGATATTTCTTATTTTGATTAATGTTTAAAACTCGTCAGTTTTAAGCCATTTTGACAATATGTTTCAACATTAATTTTAACAAGAGCAATACATATAATATCTAATGTTCAACTAGAGAACTCCGTTTTATGAGTCATCACTTATAACTTAAAACCCTACATGGAAGATTTCTTCTGACATTTACATTATGTTGAGTATTGCTAAGTGTGTGTTACATTCTATAAAATTATATATTTAACAAATATACTAAGATAAGTGCCAAGGTTTATTGAGATACAACATTCAAGTAGGTTATTGGACACGCAATATTGTTATTGTTTGCCAATTGTTCATAGTATTTTAAATGACGCTTGGGAATGTTTGCATCACCAGCTTCTCTGTATAGAAGTAAACATATTACAAATGCCGTCCATTCGACGGATTGCAGTATGAATTCCCTTGCGTAGTATTAAGTTGGCTTGCCCTTTACTTGTAAATATTAGAAATATATGCTAGAAATCAATAAAATGTTGTAGAACGAAGTTGACCTGTCATTCCACGCCGTGTTTACTTAAACTAAAACAAATATTTAATGATATCAGGTCATTTAACAAATCTACTAAGATAAGTGCCAAGGTTTATTGAGATACAACATTCAAGTAGGTTATTGGACACGCAATATTGTTATTGTTTGCCAATTGTTCATAGTATTTTAAATGACGCTTGGGAATGTTTGCATCACCAGCTTCTCTGTATAGAAGTAAAACATATTACAAATGCCGTCCATTCGACGGATTGCAGTATGAAGTCCCTTGCGTAGTATTAAGTTGGCTTGCCCTTTACTTGTAAATATTAGAAATATATGCTAGAAATCAATAAAATGTTGTAGAACGAAGTTGACCTGTCATTCCACGCCGTGTTTACTTAAACTAAAACAAATATTTAATGATATCAGGTCATTTAAAAACTAGAGACGACTGAGGACCACTTCGCATGATATGTACCGACCTGTAAGCCCAATACGTTTAAGCCAAATGCTGTTTTTCGTTTAAATGGTTTGCGGTCTGACTTATAGATCATTTTAATGCAGGCCCTCTGTTATTTGTACTACGTTTTATATTATAATATATTTGAACGAACACTGTAGCACTTGCACTGTATAATAACATGATGAAACTTAACATACACAATATTATGAAATGTTTGCGTATTACTGATTCTTCCCAAATATGAGCAAATCGACAAGAACACAGTATATAACCATTGAAATTAGGTGCTTTGTGTGATGTAGTCGTCGAAACACAATAAACGCACACGACTCAATTACAGTGTTAATAGCGATTTATTTATGTTATTTTACTTCTAACACAACGTTTGCCAGTGTCCGTACAATATTCTGAACTAAAAGATACATGTGGCGGACTGACGGCCCGGTTACTCCCCGTTACAACAAAACAACCTGTGCCTTCTATATCAGGCTGTGTGCGTGGTACTGACCTCTCTAATGAAGGACTTTGAATGAATATAGATAGAACACTCAATGGTGACGAGTGCATTTCCGACGGGAACGTGTGCACAACCACGAGCCCAAAGGCAATGACGTAATATGACAATGCAACGGACGTATATGGACGTTAGCCCGCCATTTTAATTAGATAATACAACAATCAATGGGCCGCATGCTTACCCAAGACATAATCTATCAACGAAACGAGCAAATGCCATTACTTGGTGCGGTCTTCTCGTCTAGTTTGGCGTTCACATCTGTGTATATTTGCATATCTATTTAAATAGACAAGATATTGAAATTGATGAAAAACGAATATAAATAATTACTTTCCTTAGTAATATATCATAGGCTCTACGTGATTCTTTGTATACATTACACAGGTTTAACACTAGTGGTGCTGAGTGGACACTTATACAATATAAGGCCCGGAACCATAGTGTATTTTATCGCCCCGCTAATATGAAGTATTGTCATATAATGGTGTACAGAATACGATTTAAGTATATCATTGGTTCCAGGGAACAAATCAATACTGTCATATTTAAATCAACATCAAACAAGTGTAAACATCTACCTAAAAAAATTACTTTGCTTACCAACTATAATTTAATATTATCAATAGAGTTTTTCTAACTTCGTTATTCATGATAATAATTGCATGATTCTCGGAAATACTCGTATATTTATTTGCACGGTATTGAAGCACACATATTGAAAGATTGTAATTAGTTATTGACTTAAAAGTGTGTCTTCATTGCATCAATATATCAAAATGAATACTATTTTTAATAAAATGCAATTTTATTGGTTTTATCCTGATTTATTACTTACATGGCATTTTCAAAGTTAAGGGTTCAGAATGAAGAGTCAGGGCAATCGCAATATCTTGTAGAATTTAATGTTTTGTCCTTTCTTTTTTTAATGCGCGTGGCTTTTGAACATATACTTGTCATTCAATGTTAAAACAAAAATTCCGAAATATCTCAGCATATAAACATGTGTCTCACCACATTCGTTTTGATATATGATTGCATATACATAAAGAAAATGGTTTCTTTTAGCAAATGACGCAATTGCATCCGTAAGTAGAACTAATCTTTTATAAATGGTAGAATAATTATTTATAACAGCATGAAAATGTGTCTCAAATAAATCTAAAAACTCGCTGACGTGTAAGCAAATTTAGTCGTAATCGAACGTTCTTAGGCATAATTAGTTCCTACTAATCTCCGATGTCAAAATCTTAAAAGTCATAGATTCTCAAAAGTATTTAAAACTCCTATACTAATTCATTATTTACTTGAAATATAGTTTTATAGAAATGAATATGTGTCATACCCTGTTTCATCTCTTAACCATATTATATTCCGAGTCATTTAAATTAAAGAATGATTTCGTTCCATTTTTGCGGTAGCATACATAACTTTGTTTGTGTGTGCGATTTATAATCGTTCGGATGCTCATACAAGTTGTCATTATCGTTTGTTTAACAACGCAACCTGGCGTATTAAGTGCATATGTAATCTCATGGATAATCAGACAAATCCTTTTAGATACTCTAGTGTTAACTCAATATAAAACAGTCTGCTTATTTTTGAAGTTGCGAGGAATCTGCATTGGCAAATACTTAAAGGGGCCTTTTTACGTTTTGGTGAATTGACAAAATTGAAAAAGTTGTTTCAGAATTAGCAAATTTTCGTTTTAGTTATGATATTTGTGAAGAAACAGTAATACTGAACATTTACCATGCTCTAAAATAGTCATTAAATGCATCTTTTGACGATTTACAAACCTGAAAATTATAAAGCGTTGCAACGCGAAACGAATTAATAATTTGGAGAGTTCTGTAGTTGTCGCTATTTGTTGTGAAACTACGAGGATTACTTACATAGAGTATAAAATACCTTGGTCATTGCATCTGGAAGGATGGCCGAGTGGTCTAGGTCGCAGACTTTTTACTCCAGGACTCAAGGGGTCAGTGGTTCGAGCCCTGCTAAGGTTAACTTTTTTACTTTTTTAAAATTTTATTCTTGATATTTTACTGGAGCGTTTTAGATCCATTGTTTACATGTATCAATATAAAGCATTTACTGACAAACTTTAAAACATGCCAAAATCTGTGAAAAGGCCCCTTTAATGGTCTGTGATCATTCGTTCTGAAGCTTGGTTAAAATTGGAAAATTTCGACTTCTAGTCTAGAAATGACATTTCCTCATATAAAAGCAGTATCATGAACGGACATTTCTGGAACAATGTTATACTTGCTGTACAGTTGTTTTTAGCAAGCACATTTATTTGGTTAATTCAAATATTTAATGTAAACAAAAACATGTCATGCAACACACAATTTTACTATTCATAGGAACGTCAAGTCAAGGGCATAATTATGCAGCCCCCGAACAACCTGACAGAGACCCGGTGCATTTTTACAAGGTATATGCCGTCAAACGCCCTGTTGACATGATGACGGAAGCAACACGACACAGCAATGCTGGTTCAGGAAGTCAGCCATGGGGATAAACAAGTTGTACAGCATTATGCCTGGATGAAAACAGATTATGGTATGCAAGAGCCAAGAATCACACCATACAGGTCAAAATCCTATATACAATTTGCAAACAAAGACTAAAATATATAATACAAGTCATTTACCTTCCAGTTTATTAAATAGGTTTTGTTTGTCCAATTTAATGCTACACAACTCTTAAAATCTTAATTCATTAATCCCCTGTACTCTACTACTACTCTACTTTTTGGTTCCATTTCATCCAGTACTTGACAGATCACAGTGCGTTTATTCAAGCGTTTCAAGAGCACAAAAACTATTACAACTTATCTTGTGTAATATGTCATGAGTACAGGTGAAAGGTGATTTAATTTTTACCATATGCATGTTTCTGAATGTTCCTGCTTATCAAATAATACCGATTTCCGGGCACATAATTGTTAGCAGCGTAAATAATTACAGCATTTTGAATAAGGAACAGTAAAACAATATTTTAAAAATACTTTCGCATTCAAACCAGTCAGTTGAAAAGCACAACCGCACTGCCACTGCGTCAGCCACACCTGCATCGAGTGATTTTCCGATGGCTCGATGATTTTTCGTCAACTCACATTTCCATGGCAAAGTCACATGTAATTTTCACAACTCTGAATCTAGCATGGGCCTTTCCCAGCCACAGAACGTAGTCAATCATCAGAGGCAAACTCTATCCGGTTCACCGGCGGTAACCGCAGATTCCCCAGTACAGCGACGCTAGAAGCGAATCCGTCTTATTGCAGAACGTGACAGTGATTGATATCGAAACCATTTAGCACAAAAAAACTTTTGAAATATATGTGCGTTCCTTGTTTACTCCAGTTATATGTTATTAATCCAACAAGTCTTAGAAGTGTTGTTCAACATGGCGAGAACTTTTGTGACTTTGAGTTTAGTTGATAACACACATTACTACGCCAGTATAGGCAACACTATTTATTTCATAATAATTTAAATTGAACTATTGTCTGTTCTAATATTGAAGTATAAAGTATTTAATTTGAAATAATATTTAAACACTCGTTTATTACATCCTCAAATGCACAGGCAAATAATTTCATTCAAATAAATATTCCCGGTTTGTTGCACAATTGATTTGATTGGAGTATTACAGCAAGGCATAAATAGTTTCAACGGTGCATAGTAACACATGTCGCGAAACCCTGGTCACCTGGTTACAGCTTCCAGATAACAGTAAGCCTACTCTGAGGACTGTAAGAAAAGGAACGCAAACTGTATTATTTAATAAAGAAAAAATATTAAATTATAATATGTTCCTTCACAGGAGGGTCGAAGCAGTTACATTTGGTGCTTCAACAGAATACTCTTCTACTTGGCCTGTCTGATTTGAGACCTTAAACGTTATCAACTAAATAAACATAGAAGCATGTATTTTGCAAAAGATCGACGAATAGCGTTTGAAACGTTTTTTAATAATCGCATCATTTTTTTCTCTAGATAATACTCTATTAATTAAACTATTTGGCTTCTAAATGTTTATCATGTATTCATTATTTTATGATAAATCTTCTTGTGTTAAAACACATTTGACTGATCTGTTTAAATGTCATATTTCTATATTGAAACACATTACAGTTCGTTGAATTTCTATTATGTTTAAGCAAATGATCTTAACGTTTTATTGTACAATACGTTATAAAATATATACTGACATAAAAATTAACCTAACATTAAGTATTCCCAGATAGTAATAAACAAATAACACAAACTTAAACATTTGCCTACATTAAAGGGGCCTTTTCACAGATTTTGGCATTTTTTTAACTTATTCATTAAATGCTATATATTGATAAATGTAAACATTGGATCATAAAAGCTCCAGTAAAAAATCAAGAAAAAAAATAAAAAAAGGAAAAGAACATTGCCCGGAGCAGGTTTCGAACCAGTGACCCCTGGAGTCCTGAAGTAAAAACGCTTTAGCCTACTGAGCTATTCCGCCGAGTACACATTCGTGACGTATTTTATACCTTATATAAGCAATCTTCGTAGTTTCACAAAATTTAACGACAAAAACAGAACTCTCCAAATTATTCAATCGTTTCGCGTTGCAACGCTTTATAATGTTTAGGTTTTAAAATCGTCAAAAGATGCATATAATGGCTATATTAGAGCATGGTTAATGTTCAGTATTACTGTTTCCTCACAAATATCATAACTAAAACGAAAACTTACGGATCTGAAACAACTTTTTTCA
Source organism: Dreissena polymorpha (assembly GCF_020536995.1). NCBI lineage: Eukaryota > Metazoa > Mollusca > Bivalvia > Myida > Dreissenidae > Dreissena > Dreissena polymorpha. Next base: position 3,308,432 of record NC_068362.1, read on the forward strand.
ATTTTGTCAATTTACCAAAGCGTGAAAAGATCCCTTTAAACACTGATATTTGATCCTTATAAATAAGTATGTGAATTTAACTTAATCGATAAATCCAAAACGTTCGAGTAAACAATGATTCAGTGAAAAAATTAATGAACAATATTAGAATGTACATAAGTATTCCATTTAATATATATGACGATAATAAACCTTAAATAAAAATAAACCCTAGCCACGTCATATTTCTATTTGGCGACGTGTATAACTTTAAAAAATGTTGTAATGTTTCACATTTTAAAACTTAATAAGTTACTTCACAATTTAACAAACATGCATTTCATGTTAATTCTTTAAATGTTTAATTCCACGCTAGTATACTCTAAATGATACAAGGTGAATACCGTTTGCTTATATGAAAATGATGTGCTACCTACTGGATAATCCTTGTGATGAAAAACATAAGTAGTATGACGATTACAAGAATAAACACTGCTGGTACGATCACGCTGAACGCTGTGATGACAAATTCATATTTTTCATTTTCGTTTTCCCGCAAACTATTATTCCGGATGATGTTGAAAGCTGTATCAGTTGAATTGCCCATGTCGTCCTAGATTGAACAGCAAATGTTTATGAATTGTATTTTAAGTAAAGTAACACTTTTCCATGTCGTAGGCGTCTGCTGTATTTTGTCATTTTGAAGTCATTTAGTTACCCCCTGCGAAAATAAATGGAATTATATCTAATAAACATCATATCATATATCCAATTTTCTTAGTAACAACGTTTGACGATACAATATAGTGTACTGTTATATAAACAGATATATTCAAAATAATATGATTGTACTAACATAACTCCACCGATTGCGTGTACGCAAGCATATTGGTTTGAAGGATATGTCAAACAAGACATTGTAACGCATTGAATATTCATTCCGCCTTAACCGTTCGTTGACACATCGGCGATGGCAAATATTGACGATAGAGCAGAACAAGACAGAATCGCACATAACAGAGCATAATTTTATTTCACATAAACAGTTTAAAGTGTTAAACAAAAAATAATACACTAGACATGAAATTAGTAAGTGGATCCATCAGAAATGTTTTAGAATAGTAATTGATTAACTTGTTTTTTATAAAACTCGTTTAATATCGCATGTTAACAATGTATTTAGCTAAATATGGAACCTTGTTAATACTAGAGTAAGTATATATCTGCATAAAGATTTCTTTCTAAGTTAGGTTCAGTCTGTCAATAAGCCTTTAACCAACTGATATTTAAATCGATCCTTAAAATTCGTGAATACGTGAATATAGAGAATACATGGTTGGTGCCGAGATGGAGAAAGTTTATTCGGTGAGGCTTAAAAAAAAAGAAAATAGGGCGAGCTTTAGCGAGCCCTATTTTTCTTTTTCGGGCCGCACCGGATAAATTTTCTCCATCTCGGCATCAGCCATATATTCTATTTATCCTGCTACATGCCGTTGACACATTTCATCAAAGACATATGATAAATTGACATAACAATATAATTATTCTTGTCGAGCCTCCTACATGTACACAACATTCCAGATGACTGAATAACTATCGATTGTGTCACGTAAAAATAGTTCCTCTTTAAACTGTTACTTTTAATACTTTCCTATTGAAAATATGAGAAGAAATAAAAAACGAATCGAGAATGTGATATTTTTCTTGGTAAAAAAATGCAGCAGCAAAACAAAACTAAATGTTATTTACCGTAGTGACAACTTTAATCCATTGTTTTTATTCCGATCGAAGTTAACAATTATGAATGACAAACACACAATTCGAAATACGTTTATGATTCGTTCAATGCTATAACAATATTTAAAAAAGCACTGTTAAAACCACACTGTCAAAATTGTCGTCCCTAAAATCCTGAAAGAAACTATCGATAAATAGTATAATTCGTCAGATAAATGACGTCACACTAGATACGTCATAAATTGCGTAATGAAGTAAATGAATATGATAAATACGGAAAGCTGTTTTGGTAATACATTTTTAAAAAGAAAAAAGGATGATATATAATATAACGAAAACATTCATGACGCGTACCAATATATTTAATAGGTCAAATATTAGAACATGTTAATCGTCGCAGCGTGCGTAGGAATACAATACTTCCTGTTGACCGTTTTGCCATCATTGCTGACTTATTAGTTGTACTATTATTAGTTTTTCGAAACTTCTGAATTAAGCATTGCATGGAATAATAAAGCCACTCATTTTGCTACAGTGACATATTATTTGGCTACTAAATTATGTTCTGGTTAGAAGTTATATCAGGATAACCTTTTGACATTCAAAATTCAGATAATATATAATGAAGAATTATAATTATGTTATAATTAATTCGAGCTGATATTCAAGGTGACAACATTCTGAAACATTTATTTAAATAAGATATATATATATTCTTTCTTATGTTGAATTAGAGAAATACATTTTATGAGTCACATAACAAGTCTGTTAAGTATTGTTAATTGTGTGCGAAAATCCATTTTATAATGTATTTACCAAATAAACTACTATACTGTGCAGCAGTATATTGAGATACAACATTCAAGCGGGTTACTGGACACGTTATATTTGTAATGTTTTCCAAATGTTCATAGTTGATAAATGACGCTTGGGTATTATTGTATCACCAGCGCTATTCAAAGAAAGAGATACAGATTACCAACGCCGTTCATTCGACACAATACAGAATGAAGTCCCATACGTATTGACCAAATATTGGAAGTATATGAATTAAATTAATAGAATGTTGCTGAACAAAGCGTATTTATCTTTCATTGCGGTGTTAATTGTAACTTAAACAAATATTTGATGTTGTCATTTGTTTGAAGAAATACAGACCACTGAGGCCCACTTCGCATACTAGTTACCTACATGTAGGTTAAAACATTCAAGCCAAAGACAGTGGTCCAGAGACATGGTTTACGAGCTGACTAATAGATCACTTTAATGCGAGAAGACCCTCTGCGATTTCTACAACTTTTTTAATTATAACGCATTCTTACGAACTTGCACTGTATACTAAAATGATTAAAGTCAAAAATTATGTTTTTTGCAAACTACACGTTCGTCTGACATATGAGCAATTCTACAAGAGCACAACCTTGCATCATGGATAGTACGTGCTTTGTACACAATGCAAAGGGTTTGCAAAACTGAAGGCGAGTGGGCACATGCACAGAAAAACGCCCGAAGCCGGAAACTATTCATGGGACACCACTGTTTAAAAAATCTAGGTAACAAATAATGTACGCAATGGGAAGCATTGTTACAACCCGTTTTGTAATAAAAACCCGAATTGTAATAATTATTACAAAGTGGGTTGCGATGCATTATTACATTTCGGGTCGACAGTAACAACCCGTTTTGTAATAAAAACCCGAAATGTAATAAATTTTATCATGTCCATTAAATCAGAGATACAGACTTTTTTAGAAGTTATTTTCATGTTTAAATTAGTTTAAGAGTATGCATTGACAGTTCCCCCGACCTTTGTTCTTATGGACTCCAACAACAAATCATGAATGTAATAATTTATTACAAAGTGGGTTGCGATGCATTATTACATTTCGGGTCGACAGTAACAACCCGTTTTGTAATAAAAACTCGAAATGTAATAAATTGTATCGTGTCCAATTAATCAGAGATTTATACTTTTTTAGAAGTTATTTTCATGTTTAAATTAGTTTTAGAGTATGTATTGACAGTTCCCCCGACCTTTGTTCTTAGAGACTCATCAAAAAATCATGAATGTCATAATTTATTACAAAGTGGGTTGCGATGCATTATTACATTTCGGGTCGATAGTAACAACCCGAATTGTAATAAAAACTCGAAATGTAATAAATGTTATCATGTCCATTAAATCAGAGATACACAGTTTTTTAGAAGTTATTTTCATGTTTAAATTAGTTTTAGAGTAGGTATTGAATGTTTCCCCGACCTGTTATTGCTATAACAATATTTAAAAAAGCACTGTTAAAACCACACTGTCAAAATTGTCGTCCCTAAAATCCTGAAAGAAACTATCGATAAATAGTATAATTCGTCAGATAAATGACGTCACACTAGATACGTCATAAATTGCGTAATGAAGTAAATGAATATGATAAATACGGAAAGCTGTTTTGGTAATACATTTTTAAAAAGAAAAAAAGATGATATATAATATAACGAAAACATTCATGACGCGTACCAATATATTTAATAGGTCAAATATTAGAACATGTTAATCGTCGCAGCGTGCGTAGGAATACAATACTTCCTGTTGACCGTTTTGCCATCATTGCTGACTTATTAGTTGTACTATTATTAGTTTTTCGAAACTTCTGAATTAAGCATTGCATGGAATAATAAAGCCACTCATTTTGCTACAGTGACATATTATTTGGCTACTAAATTATGTTCTGGTTAGAAGTTATATCAGGATAACCTTTTGACATTCAAAATTCAGATAATATATAATGAAGAATTATAATTATGTTATAATTAATTCGAGCTGATATTCAAGGTGACAACATTCTGAAACATTTATTTAAATAAGATATATATATATTCTTTCTTATGTTGAATTAGAGAAATACATTTTATGAGTCACATAACAAGTCTGTTAAGTATTGTTAATTGTGTGCGAAAATCCATTTTATAATGTATTTACCAAATAAACTACTATACTGTGCAGCAGTATATTGAGATACAACATTCAAGCGGGTTACTGGACACGTTATATTTGTAATGTTTTCCAAATGTTCATAGTTGATAAATGACGCTTGGGTATTATTGTATCACCAGCGCTATTCAAAGAAAGAGATACAGATTACCAACGCCGTTCATTCGACACAATACAGAATGAAGTCCCATACGTATTGACCAAATATTGGAAGTATATGAATTAAATTAATAGAATGTTGCTGAACAAAGCGTATTTATCTTTCATTGCGGTGTTAATTGTAACTTAAACAAATATTTGATGTTGTCATTTGTTTGAAGAAATACAGACCACTGAGGCCCACTTCGCATACTAGTTACCTACATGTAGGTTAAAACATTCAAGCCAAAGACAGTGGTCCAGAGACATGGTTTACGAGCTGACTAATAGATCACTTTAATGCGAGAAGACCCTCTGCGATTTCTACAACTTTTTTAATTATAACGCATTCTTACGAACTTGCACTGTATACTAAAATGATTAAAGTCAAAAATTATGTTTTTTGCAAACTACACGTTCGTCTGACATATGAGCAATTCTACAAGAGCACAACCTTGCATCATGGATAGTACGTGCTTTGTACACAATGCAAAGGGTTTGCAAAACTGAAGGCGAGTGGGCACATGCACAGAAAAACGCCCGAAGCCGGAAACTATTCATGGGACACCACTGTTTAAAAAATCTAGGTAACAAATAATGTACGCAATGGGAAGCATTGTTACAACCCGTTTTGTAATAAAAACCCGAATTGTAATAATTATTACAAAGTGGGTTGCGATGCATTATTACATTTCGGGTCGACAGTAACAACCCGTTTTGTAATAAAAACCCGAAATGTAATAAATTTTATCATGTCCATTAAATCAGAGATACAGACTTTTTTAGAAGTTATTTTCATGTTTAAATTAGTTTAAGAGTATGCATTGACAGTTCCCCCGACCTTTGTTCTTATGGACTCCAACAACAAATCATGAATGTAATAATTTATTACAAAGTGGGTTGCGATGCATTATTACATTTCGGGTCGACAGTAACAACCCGTTTTGTAATAAAAACTCGAAATGTAATAAATTGTATCGTGTCCAATTAATCAGAGATTTATACTTTTTTAGAAGTTATTTTCATGTTTAAATTAGTTTTAGAGTATGTATTGACAGTTCCCCCGACCTTTGTTCTTAGAGACTCATCAAAAAATCATGAATGTCATAATTTATTACAAAGTGGGTTGCGATGCATTATTACATTTCGGGTCGATAGTAACAACCCGAATTGTAATAAAAACTCGAAATGTAATAAATGTTATCATGTCCATTAAATCAGAGATACACAGTTTTTTAGAAGTTATTTTCATGTTTAAATTAGTTTTAGAGTAGGTATTGAATGTTTCCCCGACCTGTTATTGCTATAACAATATTTAAAAAAGCACTGTTAAAACCACACTGTCAAAATTGTCGTCCCTAAAATCCTGAAAGAAACTATCGATAAATAGTATAATTCGTCAGATAAATGACGTCACACTAGATACGTCATAAATTGCGTAATGAAGTAAATGAATATGATAAATACGGAAAGCTGTTTTGGTAATACATTTTTAAAAAGAAAAAAAGATGATATATAATATAACGAAAACATTCATGACGCGTACCAATATATTTAATAGGTCAAATATTAGAACATGTTAATCGTCGCAGCGTGCGTAGGAATACAATACTTCCTGTTGACCGTTTTGCCATCATTGCTGACTTATTAGTTGTACTATTATTAGTTTTTCGAAACTTCTGAATTAAGCATTGCATGGAATAATAAAGCCACTCATTTTGCTACAGTGACATATTATTTGGCTACTAAATTATGTTCTGGTTAGAAGTTATATCAGGATAACCTTTTGACATTCAAAATTCAGATAATATATAATGAAGAATTATAATTATGTTATAATTAATTCGAGCTGATATTCAAGGTGACAACATTCTGAAACATTTATTTAAATAAGATATATATATATTCTTTCTTATGTTGAATTAGAGAAATACATTTTATGAGTCACATAACAAGTCTGTTAAGTATTGTTAATTGTGTGCGAAAATCCATTTTATAATGTATTTACCAAATAAACTACTATACTGTGCAGCAGTATATTGAGATACAACATTCAAGCGGGTTACTGGACACGTTATATTTGTAATGTTTTCCAAATGTTCATAGTTGATAAATGACGCTTGGGTATTATTGTATCACCAGCGCTATTCAAAGAAAGAGATACAGATTACCAACGCCGTTCATTCGACACAATACAGAATGAAGTCCCATACGTATTGACCAAATATTGGAAGTATATGAATTAAATTAATAGAATGTTGCTGAACAAAGCGTATTTATCTTTCATTGTGGTGTTAATTGTAACTTAAACAAATATTTGATGTTGTCATTTGTTTGAAGAAATACAGACCACTGAGGCCCACTTCGCATACTAGTTACCTACATGTAGGTTAAAACATTCAAGCCAAAGACAGTGGTCCAGAGACATGGTTTACGAGCTGACTAATAGATCACTTTAATGCGAGAAGACCCTCTGCGATTTCTACAACTTTTTTAATTATAACGCATTCTTACGAACTTGCACTGTATACTAAAATGATTAAAGTCAAAAATTATGTTTTTTGCAAACTACACGTTCGTCTGACATATGAGCAATTCTACAAGAGCACAACCTTGCATCATGGATAGTACGTGCTTTGTACACAATGCAAAGGGTTTGCAAAACTGAAGGCGAGTGGGCAAATGCACAGAAAAACGCCCGAAGCCGAAAACTATTCATGGGACACCACTGTTTAAAAAATCTAGGTAACAAATAATGTACGCAATGGGAAGCATTGTTACAACCCGTTTTGTAATAAAAACCCGAATTGTAATAAATATTAGTGGGTTGCGATGCATTATTACATTTCGGGTCGACAGTAACAACCCGTTTTGTAATAAAAACCCGAAATGTAATAAATTTTATCATGTCCATTAAATCAGAGATACAGACTTTTTTAGAAGTTATTTTCATGTTTAAATTAGTTTAAGAGTATGCATTGACAGTTCCCCCGACCTTTGTTCTTATGGACTCCAACAACAAATCATGAATGTAATAATTTATTACAAAGTGGGTTGCGATGCATTATTACATTTCGGGTCGACAGTAACAACCCGTTTTGTAATAAAAACTCGAAATGTAATAAATTGTATCGTGTCCAATTAATCAGAGATTTATACTTTTTTAGAAGTTATTTTCATGTTTAAATTAGTTTTAGAGTATGTATTGACAGTTCCCCCGACCTTTGCTCTTAGAGACTCATCAAAAAATCATGAATGTCATAATTTATTACAAAGTGGGTTGCGATGCATTATTACATTTCGGGTCGATAGTAACAACCCGAATTGTAATAAAAACTCGAAATGTAATAAATGTTATCATGTCCATTAAATCAGAGATACACAGTTTTTTAGAAGTTATTTTCATGTTTAAATTAGTTTTAGAGTAGGTATTGAATGTTTCCCCGACCTTTGTTTTTGTACACTCCATCAACAAATCATGAATGTAATAATTTATTACAAAGTGGGTTGCGATGCATTATTACATTTCGGGTCGACAGTAACAACCCGTTTTGTAATAAAAACCCGAAATGTAATAAATTGTATCATGTCCAATAAATCTGAGATATATACTTTTTTTAGAAGTTATTTTCATGTTTAAATTAGTTTAAGAGTATGTATTGACAGTTCCCCCGACCTTTGTTCTTATAGACTCCATCAACAAAGCATGAATGTAATAATTTATTACAAAGTGGGTTGCGATGCATTATTACATTTCGGGTCGACAGTAACAACACGTTTTGTAATAAAAACAAGAAATGTAATAAATTTTATCATGTTCATTAAATCAGAGATACAGACTTGTTTAGAAGTTATTTTCATGTTTAAATTAGTTTTAGAGTAGGTATTGACGGTTCCCCCGACCTTTGTTCTTATAGACTCCATCAACAAATCATGAATGTAATAATTTATTACAAAGTGGTTTCGATGCATTATTACATTTCGGGTCGACAGAAACAACCCGTTTTGAAATAAAAACCCGAAATGTAATAAATGTTATCATGTTCATTAAATCAGAGATACAGACTTTTTTAGAAGTTGTTTTCATGTTTAAATTAGTTTTAAAGTAGGTACTGACAGTTTCCCAGACCTTTGTTCTTATAGACTCCATCAACAAATCATGAATGTAATAATTTATTACAAAGTGGGTTGCGGTGCATTATTACATTTCGGGTCGACGGTAACAACCCGTTTTGTAATAAAAACCCGAAATGTAATAAATTTTATCATGTCCATTAAATCAGAGATACAGACTTTTTTAGAAGTTATTTTCATGTTTTGAATAGTTTTAGAGTAGGTATTGACTGTTCCCCCGACCTTTGTTCTTAAAGTCTCCATCAACAAATCATGAATGTAATAATTTATTACAAAGTGGGTTGCGATGCATTATTACATTTCGGGTCGACAGTAACAACCCTTTTTGTAATAAAAACCCGAAATGTAATAAATGTTATCATGTTCATTAAATCAGAGATACATGCTTTTTTGTAAGTTGTTTTCATGTTTAAATAAGTTTTAGAGTAGGAATTGACTGTTTCCCCGACCTTTGTTCTTATAGACTCCATCAACAAATTATGAATATTATAATTTATTACAAAGTGGGTTGCGATGCATTATTACATTTCGGGTCGACAGTAACAACCCGTTTTGTAATAAAAACCCGAAATGTAATTAATTTTATCATGTTCATTAAATCAGAGATACAGACTTTTTAGAAGTTGTGTTCATATTTAAATTAGTTTTAGAGTAGGTATTGACTGTTCCCCCGACCTTTGTTCTTTAAGTCTCCATCAACAAATCATGAATGTTATAATTTATTACAAAGTGGGTTGCGATGCATTATTACATTTCGCGGCGACAGTAACAACCCGTTTTGTAATAAAAACCCGAAATGTTATAAATGTTATCATGTCCATTAAATCAGAGATACAGACTTTTTTAGAAGTTATTTTCATGTTTAAAATAGTTTTAGAGTAGGTATTGACTGTTCCCCCGACCTTTGTTCTTAAAGTCTCCATCAACAAATCATGAATGTAATAATTTATTACAAAGTGGGTTGTGATGCATTATTACATTTCGGGTCGACAGTCACAACCCGTTTTGTAATAAAAACCCGAAATGTAATAAATTGTATCATGTCCATTAAATCAGAGATACAGACTTTTTTAGTAGTTATTTTCATGTTTAAAATAGTTTTAGAGTAGGTATTGACTTTTCACCCGACCTTTGTTCTTAAAGTCTCCATCAACAAATCGTGAATGTAATAATCTATTTCAAAGTGGGTTGCGATGCATTATTACATTTCGGGTCGACAGTAACAACCCGTTTTGTAATAAAAACCCGAAATGTAATAAATTTTATCATGTCCATTAAACCAGAGATACAGTCATTTTTAGAAGTTATTTTCATGTTTAAATTGTTATTTTCATGTTTAAATTAGTTTAAGAGTAGGTATTGAATGTTTCCCCGACCTTTGTTTTCATAGACTCCATCAACAAATCATGAATGTAATAATTTATTACAAAGTGGGTTGCGATGCATTATTACATTTCGGGTCGACAGTAACAACCCGTTTTGTAATAAAAACCCGAAATGTAATAAATGTTATCGTGTCCATTAAATCAGAGATACAGACTTTTTTAGAAGTTATTTGCATGTTTAAATTAGTTTTAGATTAGGTATTGAATGTTCCCCCGACCTTTGTTCTTAAAGACTCCGTCAATAAATCATGAATGTAATAATTTATTACAAAGTGGGTTGCGATGCATTATAACATTTCGGGTCGACAGTAACAACCCGTTTTGTAATAAAAACCCGAAATGTAATAAATTTTATTATGTTCATTAAATCAGAGATACAGACTTTTGTAGAAGTTATTTTCATGTTTAAATTAGTTTAAGAGTAGGTATTGACTGTTCCCCCGACCTTTCTTAAAGACGTCATCAACAAATCATGAATGTAATAATTTATTACAAAGTGGGTTGCGATGCATTATTACATTTCGGGTCGACAGTAACAACCCGTTTTGTAATAAAAACCCGAATTGTAATAAATGTAACTGAGTCAGACAAAGTCCGAGATACAGTCATTTTTGAAGTTATTTTCAAATTAACATAAATTTTAGAGAAGGTATTGACAATTCCCCCGACCGTTGTTCTTATAGACTCCATCAACAAATCACGAATGTACTAATTTATTACAAAGTGGGTTGCGATGCATTATTAGATTTCGGGTTGACAGTAACAACCCGTTTTGTAATAAAACCCCAAAATGTTATACATTTGCCCATGTCGTATAAAGTCCGAGATGTTGATATGTTTTGAATTTATTTTCAAGTTTAAATACGATTTTGATTAGGAATTGACAATTCACCCGACCTTCGTTCTTGTAGACTCCATAACAAAATCATAAATGCAATAATGTATTGCAAAGTGGGTCGCGATGCCTTATTACATTTCGGGTTGACAGTAACAACCCGTTATGTAATAAATCCCCGAAATGTTATAAATTGTCCGATGTCCGATAAATTCCGAGATATAGATTTGTTAGAATATTGTTTCATGTTAAAAAAAAATTTGAGTAGGAATTGACTATTCACCCGACCTTCGTTCTTATTTCATCAAACAAACATAAATGTAATAAAGTATTACTTGGTGGGTTGCGATGCATTATTACATATCGGGATGACAGTAAAAGTTATTCAAACGATCTGCGAAAATATTTTCATATTTAAATATAGCGACTACCCAAATTATTTACGACGACATACATGCGTTTTCAATCTGACTTAATTCGTCGATCATTGTACATATATTTGTAAAGCGTCTGTACTTTCAGTTTCTATTACGATGCGAAAAATTAAAATGTCTAAGAGAGGTAGAAAGACGTCCGCGATTGTTGCGCCAAAATATCAGTTGACAGTAACAAAGATATCAGGTAACATCAGTTTTTTTATTTTATTTAAAGTGTATTTCAAGGATTAAAGATGTTATGAAACATCAGTTTATTTTAGTTAATTATGATAGTTTACAGTTTTATTGAATCAATACAAGTGTGCAGCTTCAACAGAAGTTAATCAGCAATGACTTTAAGGTATGCACTTTTATAACTCATTTCATCCTATTTCAAGAATGAAATCACCCTATTTTTCAAAATCAACGGGTGAAAACCCCATTTCCCAAATAATTACCTGGGGCACTGTATAAACCATAATATAAACACGAAAATAGCCTTATAATTCCTATGATAGCCTACGAATCTTCGACATAATTCTACGTCTAATACACAGTGTATACTAACTTCTAAAAGTGTAAACGTAATGTTCAAATCAAATAATTAAATTGTAGTCTGTAATCAGCCAGTGCTCATTTTCTAAATATAAGTAAACACGTAAATGCACTATGGATACTTGTAGAACAAAATAATTAACCTGTTCTTACCTGTAAATTTACTTAAAACTTAAAAAATCCTTGCCTGCATACGTTCTTCTCAATAAAACGGGACGTATTTGAGGACTTTGTACCTAAATTACTAGTTGCAATAATACAACTCCCAGCTATTGACTCTCCGCGTCGCTCGTATGTACTCATTAAAGCTCAGAGCATTCAAGAAAAACTACCTAACTCACCTGCTCGTTATCATTGTGTATAGGTTACAATATACTAAATCAACGTACACACCAACACCCCGGCCAACGTACACACCAACACCCCTGCCAACGTACACATCAACACCCCGGCCAACGTACAAATCAGCACCCCTGCCAACGTACACACCAACACCCCTGCCAACGTACACATCAACACCCCGGCCAGCGTACACACAAACACCCCGGTCAAGGTACACATCAACACGCCGACTAACGTACACACCAACACACCGGCCAACGTACACACCAACACGCCGGCCAACGTACACTCCAACACCACGGCCAACGTACACACCAACACGCCGGCCAACGTACACACCAACACGCCGGCGAACGTTCACACCAACACTCCGGCCAACGTATACACCAACACCCCGGCCAACGTACACACCCGATCAGTGGAATAAGTGTAAGGATATATGCAGAATCTGGTGTTTTTTCGAGTTATATATTAGTGAATACAATTAATTTATTAACAAGTATGTTAGTTTTTGTTGTACAGCCCTTTTAAACGCTTTAGGACAGACCGACAGACAAACAAACAGACAGACAAGTTCACTCCTGTATACCCCCCCCCCCTAAACTTCGTTTGTGGGGGTATCATAAGGTCGTTTTATTTGTCTATTTTTCACATTAAAAATGATTAAAGTGGACATACTAGTATATGAAAAGTTCGTTATATATTTGAAGACAGATAAATTTGCCATTGATGTGGTTTTGTTGCTTAAAGGGATCTTTTCACGTTTTGGTGAATTGACAAAATTGAAAAAAGTTGTTTCAGATTCGCACATTTTCGTTTAAGTTATGATATTTGTGAGGAATCAGTAATACTGAACATTTACCATGGTCTAATTTAGCCAGTATATGCATCTTTTGACGATTTAAAAACCTGAAAATTATAAAGCGTTGCAACGCGAAACGATTGATTAATTTGGAGAGTTCTGTTATTGTCGTTTAATTTTGTGAAACTACGAAGATTGCTTATATAAAGTATAAAATACGTCACTCATACATACTTGGCAGAATGGCCGAGCGGTGTAATTGGTTTTTACTCCAGGACTCCGGGGGTCACATGTTCGAGCCCTGAAGAGTGCTACATTTTTTTCATTTTTTTAATTTTATTCTTGATTTTTTACTTGAGCTTTTTTGATCCAATGTTTACATTTATCATTATAAAGCATTTAATGACAAACTTCAAAAAATGCCAAAATATGTTTAAAGGCCATAACATAACATAACATAACATTTATTCGGCATTAAATAGCATATTGCAAATTTATAGCCTATACACAGTATGTGTTTGAGATAGCAAATAGGGTAGATAGATGGTACATGTATTTGAGAAGTACAACACAAAATGATGTATACAAATAGTGGGTAAAACTAAATAGAAAAAAAAAAGTCAAAATCATTCAAAGAATAGAACCAATAAGTCATTTCCATAATGAATATATAATTTCGGTGGTGAATTTCATTTCCAAAAAAAAGTTCTCATTGTTTAAATGATCGATTATATTTTCAATGCTGGATACAATTAAAAATTTCAAAATTGTTCAATTACACAGACTTAGTTAAGTAACATTATAACGTAATGCTTATGATTAAATTACAAAAAATAATGAGTAGATTTATTTAATCATTTAGCATTAAACATATGTTTGCTGTCTCTTTTATGTAGATTGAATATTCTAATTGATAATGATAACAAAACAATCACCTTTAGAATATTCTAATTGATAATGATAACAATACAATTACATTTTCAAATTTTGAAAATCATACAAAGAAGTGATCTTCTCCATTACAAATAGTCAACATAATATAAAATAATCGCACAAGTTGATTGCTTTTACTCTATCCAATACAGTCATTCGATCACCTTAATATTTTAACAGTAGGCAAAAGGAAATAATAATCATAGTTAATACGATTCACTTATTATTGTATCTGTTTTAATAGACATACAAAAATGATGGCGTTAACAGCATATATTTTACACTACGTGTATTGTATAATTTTCTTGGCGGCATGTTTCACAACTGCGTCATTCCGATATGAAACGTCAGTATCGGTATATTATAAAAGACCCACAGTTTCCACTACTGCGTCAAAGGTACCGAAACCATTTCATAAGAAACAAAATAGTATGTGAATAATTAAGTATAATTAATTAAGTATTATTTTTAATATTCTAGAATGCGTGTTCCATCCTGGATCATCTTAGCGAAACACAACGAATTAAAAAAAATATTGTGGATAATAACTGTGAAAACACATTAATTCGTACAAAAAATCAAATTAATTTATTATCATGAATATAATATTTAATATGTATTATCTTACCCCGCCTGAGAAAATATGAGGCCTTTTCTTGTGTATAACGTTAATAAAACAGATACCTTCCCCTCATTGACTTCTCCATAGAGCATTAGTTATAGACTAGTTAACTTTTAAAAGAAATATTAATTCGAGTTATTCGAGTTCTATCCTTTTCGTATGTCATTTTTATTTAAAATTGAGTTAAATATATATAATAATGTTTATTTGACACTGACATATGTAGAAGACTAAGGGGTTTAATGCATGTGCGTAAAGTGCCGTCCCAGATTAGCCTGTGCAGTCCACACAGGCTAATAAGGGACGACACTTTGCGCCTTTATGATATTATTCGTTTCAAGAAAGTCTCTTCTTAGCAAATATCAAGTTTAGGCGGAAAGTGTCGTGCCTGATTAGCCTGTGCGGACTGCACATGCAAATCTTGGACGACACTTTACGCACATGCATTAAACCTACTTTTCACATAGCGTGGCTCATATGTTTTATTGAACATATCGTACTGAAACAGACTACTAGACTGACTGTTCAGGTCTAGTGAAACATTACGTCGGGCCAGTGAACATTTAGTCATGTATACAGTCGGTCTCGTGTAAACTTCACATGTTACTTTAATTGTATAATTATACATGCTTCTGCATTATAAAAATAATTATGAACACTGATTAAATGTTAGGATGTTATATTATTATTATCCTTGATTCAGCAAAAGCAGGGCCTTAATCAAACAAACATAGTTGTTAATTTTTACTAAGGTTAAGTTGAACAAAAAAACATATAAGGTTGTAAATATCAAAGTTGTAATACAACGATATTAATAAAATATTATTTAAAGCTATTGATTACACGACGTTGTCGCGAATTGACTAGCGAATAATTCTAATCTGTGCTACAAATTGATTTTACGATCAATAATTGTTTAATTTTTTGCATTGTTACGTTTTCCTTGACGTATTTAAAATGAGTTGCACACTTAAGGCATCTTTCAAACTTCCATTCTTAACGTAGTACTAATTGCCTGTTACTTTCAGATACATGTATTAGAGGTTACTGCTATGTTTTTATTAACGGCGTTACTTGGTACACATCGAGCGTAAATTATAGTTTTCAATTATGGCATGTAAATGTGTTTCATCATCCTGAGGTAAGTTAGGCAATTGCAATATAAAGGACCGACTTGTTCGTAAAATTGTTCACAAGCAGCCTACAGTATACCTACATTTCATTAAACACGGAGTACGCATACAATTACTACAGCGATTAAATCAAAAAAGTCTCGCTCTGTGAAAAGGGGGTTTAATGCATGTGTGTTAATTTTCGTCCAATATTAGCCTGTGCAATCCATACAGGCTAATAAGGGGCGACACATTCCGCATGAATATTTTTATTTGAAGAGAGTCTCTTCATGGCAAAAATCCAGTATAGCCATTAAGAGTCGTCCTTGATTAACCGTTGCCGACTTCTAATAGCACAGATTGGTGCAAAAAATTTTTTGTATTAACTCCCGTGAACAACATTGTTTTGGGTAAACTCTGCTTATAAACAATTGTATTCAATAATATTGTTCAATTCTGGATACAAAATGTATAATGCATCAAGATTAAGTACCTTTAATTGTTTCGATTGTATATAAAATATTATAATATAAAGTAATAAGAATTTCTATTAATTTAGTATTACTAATTCATTCGCTTAATGAATAATCAGTATTTGACCGATTATGAAAAAGAAAAAAAATTGACCGACGTTAACCTTTACCTAAAAGGAATTTAAAAGATCAAAAATTGTTATTTCTGTAAAAATATCGAAACTGTTTCGCACCTATTTATAGAATGTTCCTTTTTAGTCCCCTTAATAAAATTGTTATATATTTGTTAAATATTGCCTCAGAATCAAAAATCACTCTTTCTGAAAAGATATTTAGTTTTTTTATTTTAAAGCAGATAGTGCTGGACATAATTACACAATTTAAGTGATCTTATCTATTTCCAGATTTGCTATTTGGCATTTGCAGAATCAAACAAAACATCATAAAAAACAGTTTAAAGTTATCGATAGTCTTACTATGTTTTTGTCATTATTTAGATTTAGAATTTTTGTTGATTTAAAAAGATTGAATTACTCTCAATGTGTTGAATCATGGGGATTGTATGATATTATCGCCCCTGTTTATATGAACTTGTTTTCGGGGCAGATAGTTTTGTTGAATGTTATGTTAAAATATTTAAACTGTAATTGTATTACTTTTGAACATGATTGATGTCACATTCAGCCAGGAAATGTTGAAACTCCTGGGAACTGTAATATGTAACGCCATCAGAGACTAATCTCTCTGGTGCTGTTTAAAGTGATATTACGGGCATTTTTCATTGTTGAATTGAGCTGAAAAGAATTAACAGGTCAAAAGAGTTAGTTAAAATGTGGTTACTTACCAATTATCTGCTACTCATCTTGCTACCATTTGTATATAAAAATATATTTTATATTCGAAATTTTACATGACTCACCCAGTCCTGTAAGCCAAAATGATCCGTAAAACAAAATTGTGTCATTGTGTCGTATGAACGAATCTGCACTAAAACTAAATTTAGGCTCCCATCGTACATGCATGATCAGTTGTCAAACGAAAGTACGGTTGATATACAAATGCATTATTTTTCTCTTTCCGGGATATTGTTTTCGTATGTTGATGCTGCATTAACAAATATAAGTGTATACGAAGTGAAAACACCAAAAATAAACAACGGTTGCGATAGACACCTATAAACTGTTAGATGCCCATAATATCACTTTAATTTACCCAGTTCAAAGTATTTTGAGTAAAAGTCACAGGCGAAAAGGTAGTCTTGACCATTAAATGTAAATACATCAGTGCCAACAGCCTGCCAAGGATAGAGAGGAAGTGGCTCTTTGATGATTGAACTTCTGGGATCCAAATAAATTGGGCAATTGAGAACTAACTGTGCTGAGATATGCGGCCAGAACATGTTTTTATAATATTTTTCAATAGTTGATAATTAAGGTGCTAAACGCATTGGACTGCGAACACCGTCACATTATTGGTGTATATGCCTACTGTAATTGATTTTACCATCCATACAGTCAGTGGTTTAAATAATTTAAATTTCTTATTTATTGTTTGTTTGTTTTGTATTATGTTAATCACATATTTCTTGTCTGTATATAATAATAAATAGTTAAAACTTATTCAATTTAAACATCAACATGTGTCGTCTGCTGTACAGATTTAATACTTTATTGAACGCTTAATTTGTCTTTGTATATAACCCCGCTAGAATGTACGGTAGTGTATGGAGTCGCTATCGACTTATGTGTTTGAATAGGTTTACAGGTAGTGTACAAGGAGTGTAGTGCAATTAATGCTGATATTATATTTGCTGTTGTTCTTTTTCTTTCTGCTTTCAGGTTGACGGCGGCCATTTGGTGGCGTGTAGGACACCGGGGCTGTCATCCTGCAAGCAGAAAGGAGAAGACTATTGTTTTTTCCGTAATGGATGAGCTATCTTTCTTTGTATATTGTATATGACATCATTTCTGTTTCATGGTCGTTCTGTATACAGTTATATAGAACGACTTACTAACTTTTTTTTATCAATGGATTATTCATTTTTATCTAGTCTTTTAGTAAGTATTAGCCTTCATGACATATGTCACGTTTATCAGGCTGTGCTTGTTTTAGGGGCCTGTCCACCACGGTCTCGCGAAAGGTTCTTAAACCAGCCCCGCCGTAGACTACGGATGTCAGCGGGCGGTTGGCGGCTTTTTTCCGGATGAGGAGGCCCGAGCCTTGTTATATGAGAGAACGCCGCCACCTGCTTGCGCTTCCTTTGTTTTTGCATTTTGTGTCTTTGATTTCTTTTATAACATTTCATTGTTAGTTTGAAGGTGCGTGACATAATTCCAATTATATTTTATAATTTTATTATTTTATTAATCCATTGGTATACATGTACTAACATTGTCCGATACATTAAAGGTTGGTGGAACTGTTTTGTTTAAAGACTGTAATATTTGTTATACATGAGATATATGTGATTGTTTAACAACTGTGATATCTTATAACGGGCAGACGTGAAAAGACTGAAAAAAATGCTTACGTGCAGACGTGAAAGACTGAAAAAATGCTTACGTGCAGACGTGAAAGACTGAATTTTTACTAGTGTTTTTAAATTCAATCCTGCAGACGTCAAAGTCTGTTTTGTGTTGTTTTTTGTTTAGTTTTTTCATATCCATGTAAAAGTCTATTTCGCCACGTTTTTGAATTAATTTAATGTCTTTTTATCGGGCACTGGACAGCTATACTTTCCAGCTACGTAATGAATAAAGTTTTATGGAAAAAAAAATTGACCGACGTTAAAGTCGTCGTATTACGTCATGCAACTGTATTAACAGTCAGTTAGGTAAAATAATTTTAACACACTGCGGTAGTATATTTAATTATTACTTAACTTTAAAATAAAAGACGAGCATGTGTTCAATTTGTTCGCCCCATACATGTTGAGCCTTGCCAATAAAGCTCGAAACTCGCCTTATACGAGAAAAAGGCGGCCAAAATGGAAAAACACGGCCAATACGGGAAAAGTTCGGCCAATACGAGATTCAGCAAATCAGAAAAAACTCGGCCTTATATGAAAATCAACAATTTCGACAATTTTGGACGCCATTTTGAAGTTGTATGCTTAGTTTCGGTGCAAAAGTTAAAATCTTAAAAAATATAATATTGCATTATTGCAGTTTACCGAAAGGCTCGCAAAAACCATTAGTTGTTTCATATCTTTATTGGCTACAGCTTATTATGTTCTGAATATCATTTCCGGCTTCAGCAGACGACACAAAACAGCGAAAATTGTAAACACTTGCGATAATTTAACGAAACAGCAAAACATCGTAAACACTTAAATAATTTAAGCAGCACAATGGACGGTGAGGGCATGATGCGCTCGGCCGATGACATGTTGACTATAGAATCTTTAGCTGTATAAGACGTGAACGAGATAGAACAAAAGCTATTACTTCGTGAAGTTGAACTGCTGTACCATGGGAATTAGAAGATTTCCAGGCTCCGCCAGCGTCGGAACCAGACAGTGTCAATGAAATTGTGAAGAAAAATTCAGGCCAAGTACCAGTTTCGAACGTTTTAAGCGGTGGAATTAAACGATACATAAAAAATGGTGATGACAATAAAGCGCAGAACACAAAATACAAGACCAAAAGGTATGAAAATATTTATTAATATATTGGAATAAAACCCCAAAATGTAATTAAGTCTTCGATGTCCGATGAAGTCCGAGACAACAGTTATTTTCGAAGTGATTTTCAAGTTTAAACAAGTTTAAGAGTAGGTTTTTGACAATTCACGCGACATTTATTTCAACATATTTCATGAAATAGAAATGAATGTAACACATTATTACAAAGTGAGTTCCACTGCATTAATACCATCGCGTTTATTTTAATAAGTGGTTTTGTGATTTAAATTCTAATAGTAATGAATTTTCCCATGCAAAATATCGTATATGTATAAATAATTACAATCATGATTTGTTGATGGAGTCTATAAGAACAAAGGTCGTGGAAACTGTCAATACCTACTCTAAAACTAATTTAAACATGAAAACAACTTCTAAAAAAGTCTGTATCTCTGATTTAATGAACATGATAACATTTATTACATTTCGGGTTTTTATTACAAAACGGGTTGTTACTGTCGACCCGAAATGAAATAATGCATCGCAACCCACTTTGTGATAAATCATTACATTCATGATTTGTTGATGTAGTCTCTAAGAACAAAGGTCGGGGGAACAGTCAATACCTACTCTTAAACTAATTTAAACATGAAAATAACAATTTAAACATGAAAATAACTTCTAAAAAAGACTGTATCTCTGATTTAATGGACATGATTAAATTTATTACATTTCGGGTTTTATTACAAAACGGGTTGTTACTGTCGACCCGAAATGTAATAATGCATCGCAACCCACTTTGTAATAAATTATTACATTCATGATTTGTTGATGGAGACTTTAAGAACAAAGGTCGGGGGAACAGTCAATACCTACTCTAAAACTAAATTAAACATGAAAAAACCTTCTAAAAAAGTCTGTATCTCTGATTTAATGGACATGATAAAATTATTACATTTCGGGTTTTTATTACAAAACGGGTTGTTACTGTCGACCCGAAATGTAATAATGCATCGCAACCTACTTTGTAATAAATTATTACATTCATGATTTGTTGATGGAGTCTATAAGAACAAAGGTCTGGGAAACTGCCATTACCTTATCTAAAACTAATTTAAACCTGAAAACAACTTCTAAAAAAGTCTGTATCTCTGATTGAATGAACATGATAACATTTATTACATTTCGGGTTTTTATTACAAAACGGGTTGTTACTGTCGACCCGAAATGTAATAATGCATCGCAACCCACTTTGTAATAAATTATTACATTCATGATTTGTTGATGGAGTCTTTAAGAACAAAGGTCGGGGGAACTGTCAATACCTACTCTAAAACTAATTTAAACGTGAAAATAACTTCTAAAAAAGTCTGTATCTCTGATTTAATGGACATGATAAAATTTATTACATTTCGGGTTTTTATTACAAAACGGGTTGTTACTGTCGACCCGAAATGTAATAATGCATCGCAACCCACTTTGTAATAAATTATTACATTCATGATTTGTTGATGGAGACTTTAAGAACAAAGGTCGGGGAAACAGTCAATACCTACTCTAAAACTAATTTAAACGTGAAAATAATTTCTAAAAAAGTCTGTATCTCTGATTTTATGGACATGATAAAATTTATTACATTTCGGGTTTTTATTACAAAACGGGTTGTTACTGTCGACCCGAAATGTAATAATGCATCGCAACCCACTTTGTAATAATTATTACAATTCGGGTTTTTATTACAAAACGGGTTGTAACAAAGCATACCATCGTAAGGTGTTATTGAATATGCAGATGCTTAGATTCAGTTAACAATCAGCTATGATTCAGGTCGCACCAAATCAAGTTAAAATACATATCTAATCCAGCGTTTCACCATTCACTGATTTATCAGTAATGCTTATTTTATCTTGAAAGATAGATTGGCATAAGGTCTATGTAAATGTAATCAAAAATCACAATTTCCGAATCCTGGTGGAAAATGACATGGATTGTTATCATATATTTCAATGAGCGGATAGTTTAGTTTATACCTATTTTTTAAGCTTGATTGCATTAAGTTTGAGCCTCATTTGAAACGCTCTCGAACCGATTTCCCGGAACAAGAACCAGTATTTGGTGTCTAAGGAAGAGATCTATGGAACGCTCCCAAAACTGGGATTCTACCCACATTCATGTGTTCATCGTCATTTACATGGACATTGTTTTTATGTCATAATAACGTATCATGTCGTCTTGATTATTCTATGACATCAATTCTACATTACATAAATACACCCTATTATGCATATAGTATCATAGATGAATAATGAGTAAATGTATGTGTATATAGAGTCTTAAATGAGCTATGAGCAGTTACATGCGAACATAAGAATCTGAGATGAGGTATACACACTTGTATGCAAACATTCAAAAGTTTACATGAGTTACGAGCAATCGTATGCAGGATCTGACATGAATTGTCGTTCCTTATCTTAAACGAGTTTATAACTTAGAAATAAAATCTTTCAATAACAAATTAAATGTGTAGTTATTGGTATAAACATTAGAATCGTTTCAAGGCAATCGAATCGACTTTGTAGTTTGTGTATGTTTCAATTCATTTGCGATTAATAAAGCCACCTAATGTATCATCATTGCCTGATGAAACAACCTTTATGTGTTCAAAATGACTAAATAAAATCCCATCGACTTGCAGGAGAATACGTGTATTCACTTACACATTTAATCATAAGGCCGCGATCTCAGTAACTCTATAGCTATCGACATTTATGATATGAATGTTCATTAATGTAACAGAGATTGCTCACAAATCACGACTGCTTTTCTTGAAATATAATTGCGTTATCAATAATCAGTTTCATTACATGACCCGCAATTAAACCCTTCTAGTATTACACACGTTTGACTGGCTCTCATATTTATGCTTGAAATGCTTGTTATTTACTCGGATTTGCAGACAAATCCTGTTACTCTCCCGTATATCTGACAGTCTTGTTTACTTTTGGTTGCTCAAATAATGTGATGATGGACCCCATTATTTTCTCAGGAAATAAACGTTCACGCTTACTTACAAATTGGTAAATTTTGGTAGGTACCATGGAATCACAATTGTGTCCTAAGATAGCAGTGTTATAACAAGATTTATTCTTGTATACACATTGCTATATTTCCTGTCGGCTTGTTTGTTTGGTGCACGTAGTTGATAATAACACTATTAATTCGTCGCATTATTGTGTAATGTTACCTATTTAATATATGTATTAAACTTAACTACTCAAATATGTAAATCAGTTGGTGTTGACTTTGAATCATTAAAACTTACGGATAAAAATTTTCACAATAGGAATCTTAAGATATGTTTTTTTTTATTATATACAGTATTATCAAATGTCTGCATATAAATGTCCTAATTAACATCTAAAGCATATTCAACTTTCGTTTAAAGTACTGAACTTACTTATCGTTTCTTGGTAGTTTCTCATCCAAGAAGCATATGCTTTCTTATGGTGCTGTTCACGTTTAAATACCACAACAATGCACCAATAAAATAAATACAAACGCAATGTTCATTTAACATATGTATGGAATATCATTTGACACGTACAGCAGTTTATGATTAATATTCGTTACCACTCAAATGCTTGACAACACACGCCTACACATTTAAGAATAACAACACAGAATCTACTTTCGAATAATTATCTAAGATGTATTTGCGAAACGGAACAACGTGTAGACTGTAATTATATTATTCAACTTCGATGCAAACCCATGTAAAATTCAGGTATTGTAAACCATTGTTTGATTTACCTCCGCCTCTCGTGTGATATGTCATCACACAAGCCACTCGAGTGATACAAACTCTTGGAACAATTGACTAGTCTAATATTCCTTATGTATTAGTTTTCTCTTTCCGGGATATTGTTTTAGCATGTTGATGCTGCATTAACAAATATACGTGCATATGAAGTGAAAACACTACAAATAAACAACGGTTGCGATAGACACCTATAAACTGTAGCATATACTTTTAGATGCGCATAATATCACTTTAAGCCCCTTTCCCGATAAACGTAATGTATATTGACGTATATTATGCGACTTATTTTTAATAAAAGAAACAAGCCCTGACATTTTACTTTATTTCTTAGACAAATACGTTATTTTAAATGTAATGCTTGTTTTAATGTGTAATGCCAAACACTATTTTGTATAATCATTTTCGGATAGTTCATATTGTCAAATTATTGCCGTTCTTTTATCTAAAACTTGTTTTAAACCATTTGTTAGAGAATATTTTTTCGCCCTTGCTCGGGAACTGAAATTGCTATAATATCAGTACTTGTCGATAATTCAGTGTATAAACAGATACGCCTTTAAAAGGTCGCCGTGGTGAATATAAAGTGTCCGCATAGCGACCCGGAGGTCACGGGTTCGATCCCTACTGTAGGAGCGCTCTTTAGATATCCCTTAAAGACACCAAATACTGTTTCTAGGCCAAGGAAACGGACTGGACACCGTTTCAATAAGCCTGTGGCTTTCGATGCAATCGAGATACAATAAATAGGTTTAAACTAAACTAATTAGGAAAGCCAACACTCATAGACTGTAACAGGACTATCTCTGGTTGCAAATGTTCGGCGTTCATTTGTCATGTCCCAATTAGAACACAACGAAATATTAGACAATATGTTTGGACATGTACAGCTGTTGTCATTTATCCCTAGAAGAAAATCGATAATGAATTGTCATTGCGAGTCTTAGATGCTGAGTCTTATATTTGCGTTTGTTTTTCGTATTGTACAAATATGCAATTGAAATTACGTAAATGCATTCTAACTAGCTAGATAAATAGTGCAACTTCACCACATTGTTTGTGTTATTGTTCCCATTGTCACCAAACCAAATGTTTCTTTCACTCCAAAATTTTATTAAACTGAACACCGATTAAAGCTCTGAAAATCATTTATGCCTTATAGAGGAGAAAATGTCCGTGAATAAAGTGTCGATTCCTCTCCCGACACGCGTCGAAATAAGCGATGTGATTTAGTTACTATTGCCAGATACCATTGGACCTCTACATGAATTATAACGACATGTTTAAATATATGATTTAATTTAATTTAGTATTGGTGAATTTTCCTCAGCTTATATGATATATCCTAAAATCCTAAAATTTAAAATGCTAACATCGTTTTGAACATTCACAATTGGATGAATTTGACCAAATCATTATCAAATTACCTTTCCACTGACAATGCTATTGGCACAGATATTTATTTTAATATATCATATTATATTTTTGTACAAGTTATGATACAATGATAAAATTGATGATACAATGTGAACTTTACCGATATTGTTAATTATATACTGAATATGCATATTTGTTTGATTTGGATTTATAGTACAGACTTGTTTGATGCGACCACATTTACTCCATAATAGCGCCATTTGATCGGTGTGTTTATAGGTAGCTTTTGGCACGCACATTATGTAAAATATCAATTACCAACGTAGAACAGTGTATATCGCGTGATACAGTTGTGTAATTGGGTTCAGTCAGGAATATTATTTTATTTTAATTGCATTGTAGTGTTTTACAAGCACGGTATTTTCAGAGACGCGTCCTCTATTGCGGATCAAGGTAATTATGAGTTAGGTTGAGATTTATTTTGTTCCGTTTTTATTTAATTTGCCTGCCTAGTAAAATTTTTGACTACATGTCATAACATTTTAAAAATATGCACATGTTTAACATGGATACATCTATTTATAGATTTTGGTATGCTTTCGTATCTTTATGTGTGTTCACATTTTTTTATATATATCTTTGATAACCGTTTTGTTTGGTCCTTTTTTCAAAGTCGTTAAAATGTATTCATGCTTATAAACTATAAAGATTATTACGGAAATGCACTCAAACTGTATATTACATTTAAATGTAAACGCAATATGCAATGGTCTGCATAATAATTTAGTTGTAAGGAATTTGCGATGTTCACTCCTTTAGTTAATGTTCTCTGATCTGTAACACTGAAGCCTGCTTACATATTTGCAATTGTCGGCTTTTATTCTAGAATATTAAAAAAAAAAAACATTATTAAGAACACTGTTGTATTTGCTGTACAATTATATTCAATACATACGTGGATTTGATAATAATAATATCACTTTATGTTAAAAAACAACACAAATTCGGTTATGTACTATTATATACATATTTTTGTTCGTTTTAATGTAACTTTAATTCTTCACTTGATCGTTAAAACGAAATGAATCTTTTGAAATCAAGTTTATTTGTATTTTGTATGACATACCTGCTCGTCTTTTTTTACCGATAAGAATAAAACGTTTTCCGATCAAACTAATTTTTTCTTAATAAGATCGATTCTAATTGTCTGACCGGTAATGCACATTATACAAGTTACAAAGAAATTTGGGATGAAGATGTGAGCTGCTCTAGAAGTGATAATGAAACACTCTTTTATTACATCATCAAAGACATATGTCAATAATTTTGCTACATAAATTATTTTCCTTCTTTGTTGCACCATTGATTTTATTGAAGCTATCCAGCGAGGCGTAAATATATTTAAGTCGCGACTACCCTGGTCTCGTGGTAACAGCTTCCAGATAACTGTTTGCCTGCTCTGAGGACTGTAAGAAAAGTTAAGCAAACTTCAATATTTAATGAAGAGAGAAAAGAGTTTTAATGGACTTTCAACCACGAATGACGAAAAATGAAAGTTCTAAAATACCGTATTTTTTTAAAATTGTTAGATTATATTGATTAAAATATCACGACTGGTATATTACATTACTTGAAAAATGTTGGAATTTTCAGTACATTCGGTCATATAATTTTGCGATGTAAAATCGAAAGTACATCGTGAAAAAAGGTGACATAACGATTTACACACTATAAATAACGCAAGTAGATTGATCATCATATATATATAAAATATATACAATTCACTACGCATGCACAATTTGCATTTCTGGGTTTACCACGTGTCGATTATGATCAATCTACTGGCGTTATTTATTGTTAACTGGTAGTAACCTGGTAGACATACCAAGTAAAAATTAATTACCAAATATAATGAAAATATGAAAACTTAGAATCTCTTTCTAAGTAATGTATTATACCAGTCGTGATATTTTAATCAATATAATTATTGTAAAAAATACGGTATTTTACAACTTGTCTTTTCTTCGTCGTCGTGGTTGACAGCCCCTTTAAATAAAAATATTTTCATTCACAGTAGGGTAGAAACAGTAATATTTAGTGTTACAACAAAATGCTCTTCTACTTGGCCTGCGTCATTTTTGACCTTACACGTTCTTAAATAAATACAAATTAAAGCACGATTTTTTTCAAATGATCGACGAATACCGTTTGAAACGTTTTTATATAATTGTATCATGTTATTATCCTTGATGATACTATATAAATTAAACCATGTTGGCTTCACAATATATAATGTTTTCAATATTTTTATGAAAAAAACTGTTTTGCTTTAAAGACCTTTGCCTGATCTGTTTGAAGGTCCTATGTCTATATTAAAACACAATTCATTTCGTTGAATTTATATTATTTTTAAGCAAATGATCTTAAATACTGACATAAAAATTATTCTAACATTAAGTTTTCCCAGATAATATCATATCATAAACTGAGAAAACAACCTTAAACCTTTGCTTACATTAAATACTTCTCAAACAAAAGTATATTCATTAAACTTAATCGATTAATTAAAAAAATTGAAGTAAAGAACGATTCAGTGAAGAAATAACGAACACTATTACAAATCATAACTATTGTATTCCATTTAATAAATGTATAAGCCGATAATAGACCTAAAATTAAAATTAATTCTGGCAACGTCATATTCCTTTTTGGCGATGTGTATGACTTTTAAAAATGTTGTAGTATATAAATTAATGCTTTAGATTTTTAAACATTATTGGATAGTTAACACTTTAACACATGTCTTTCATGTTAATGCTTTTAACGTTTAATTTCACGCTTGTATACCATTAACGATGCAATGCGAATACCGTTGGCCAATATGAACATTTTTTTGCTACCTACCGGAGAATTGTGATGAAAAACATTAGCAGAATGATGATGACAAGGATAAACACTGCTGGGACGATCACGCTGAATGCTGTGATGACAAATACATAGTTTTCATTTTCGTTTTCCTTAACATTGTAGTTCCTGATGTTGATGAAAACTACATCAGTTGAGTTGCATATGTCGCCCTATTAAAGATTGAAAAGCAGAGATAGAATCTAACTCAAAGCATGGAAACTATTGTGCATACTTTAGGCATCTGGTTACTTTTGTCATTCTGAAGTCACTTAGTTACCGCTGCGAATATAAGTGAAATTAAATCCAATAACACGACAGTATATAACCTATTTAAACGATACCATATTATGCAAATAGATAAATATTCAAAATAGTATGTTTGCCATAGTCTCCAGAGCTTTCCAGCACACACGCATAATGGTCTGGAGGACTTGTCAAACTGGAAAATGTTTCGCATTGATTATTCATTCCGGAGAGGCTAAGTATTGACGAGTAATTGAGCAATTATATCGTTGCATTAGAGATGTCGTTCTAAGTTATGTTAAGTTAGTCCATGAGCCTTCACCCGACTGAATTTCGAATCGATATTTACACCTCATGAAGACGTGAAGAACTTGTTGCACACTTTTTATTTTTGACAAAACTTTATGCTAGCTCGAGAATGTATAGGATATTGGTATGCTCATACAATTATTTCAGTCTGTGGTTTAATATTTCAATATATATAGCTATTGATATTATAATTTCAAGCAGATTTTAAATATAATATAATATTAATGTGAAATTTCTTTTTTTAAGTAATGTTTATAACTCGTCAGTTTTCAGCCATTTTAACAACATGTTTCAACATTAATTTTAACAAAAGCAATATATATCATATCTTATGTTCAACTCCGTTTTATGAGTCTTCACTTATAACTGAAAACCCTACATGGAGAATTTCTTCTTATATTTACATTATATTGAGCATTGCAAAGTGTGTGTTACATTCTATAAAATAATACATTTAACAAATCTACTAAGACAAGTGCCGCGGTTTATTGAGATACAACATTCAAGTGAGTTATTGGACACGCCATATTGTTAATGTTGCCAATTGTTCGTAGTATTTTAAATGGCGCTTGGGTATGCTAGTATCATCAGCATTTCTGTATAGAGGTAATACAGATTACCAATGCCGTCCATTCGACGGATCGCAGTATGAAGTTTGCGTAGTGTAAAGTTGGTTAGCTCTTTACTTGTAAATATTAGAACTATATGCAAGATAACATTGGAATGTTGTAGAACGAATTTTTTATTTGTCTTTCAATGCCGTTTATATTCAAACTAAAACAAATATGTAATCTTTTCGGGCCGTTTAAACAACAGAGGACCACTTCGCATGATATTTACCGACCAGTAAACCAACCTTATACGTTGACGTCAGAGGCTGTGGTTCGTTTAAATGGTTTGCGGTCTGACTTATAGATCATTTTAATGCAGGCCCTCTGTTATTTGTACTACGTTTTATATTATAATATATTTTACCGCACACTTTAGCACTTGCACTGTATAATAATATGATGAAACTTATCATAAAACATATTATGTCATGTTTGCGTATTATTGATTATTCTGACATATGAGCAAATCGACAAGAACACAGTATACAAACATGGAAATAAGGTACTTTGTGTGATGTAGTCATTGAAACACTAATAACTCACACAACTCAATTGCAGTGTTAATAGCGATTTATTTCTGTTGTTTTGCTTCTAACACTGAACTACAAGATGCGTGTGGCGGACTAACGGCCCGGGGACTCCACGTTTCAACAAAACAACGTGTGCCTTCTATATCAGGCAGTGTGCTTGGTACTTACCTCTCTAATGAAGGATACTATTTGAATATAGATAGAACACTCAATGGTGACGAGTGCAAAACCACGAGCCCAAAGGCAATGACATAATATGACAATGAAATGGACGTTTATGGACGTTAGCCCGCCATTTACATGAGACTATAAAACAATCAATGGGCCGCATGCTCACCCAAGACATTACCTATCAGCAAAATGAGTAAATGCCATTACTTGATGTGTTCTTCTCGTCTAGTTTGACGTTAACATCTGGTGTATATTTGCATTTAAGTAGACAAGATATTGAAATTGATGCAAAACGAATATAAATGAATACTATCCTTAGCAAAATATCATAGGCACTATGTGATACTTTGTATACATTACACAGGTTTAATACTACTGGTGCTGGTGCACTTCGACAAAATAATGCCCGGAACCATATTGTATTTTATCGATCCGCGAATATGAATTATTGCCATATAATGGTGTATAGAATAAGATTTAATTATATCATTGATTCAGGGAACAAAACGATACTGTCATAATTAAATCAACATCAAACAAGTGTAAACAAATACCTTAAAGATTACCTAACAATAATTTAATATTATCAATATAGTTTTTGCTCACTTCGTTATTCATGATTATTATTGCATGATTCTCGGGAATACTCGTATATTTATTTGCATGGCATTGCAGCACACATATTGAAAGATTGTTATTAGTTATTGACTTAAAAGTGTGTTTTCATTGCATCAATATATCAATTGAAGTATGTTTTTAATTAGTATGCCACTTTATTGGTTTAATACTAATTTATAACTTACATGGCATTTTCAAAGTTTGGGTTCACTAAACAGAGTCGGGGCAATCGAAAAATCTTGTAGAATTAAATGTTTTTCCGTTCTTTTTTTTAATGCGCGTAGCGTTTGAACATATAATTGTTATTTAATGTTAAAAAAAAACAATTCCGAAATATCTCAGCATAAAAGCATGTATCTCACTACATTCGTTTTTTATATAAATGCATATACATAAGGAAAACGGTCTCAAATGACGCAATTGCATGGGTAAGTACAACTAATCTGTTATACATAGTAAAATAATTATTTATAACAGCATGAAAATATGTGTCTCATATAAATCTAAACACTCGCTGACGTGTAAGCGAATTCAGTCGTAATCCCACTTTCTTATGTATATTTAAGTTCTCACTAATCTACGATGGCAAACTCTTAAAAGACATAGATTCTTAAAAGTATTTAAAGCTCCTATACTTGTTCGTTATTCACTTGAAATATAGTTTTATAAAAATGAATATGTGTCATACCCTGTTTTATCTTTTAACCATATTATATTCCGAGTCATTTAGATTTATGTATGATTTCGTTCCATTTTTGCGGTAGCATACATATGTTTTGTTTGTGTGTGCGATTTATAATCGTTCGGATGCTCATACAAGTTGTCATTATCGTTTGTTTAAAAACTCAACCTTACGTATAAAGTGCATATGCATTCTCATGGATAATCAGACAAATCCTGTTAGGTACTCTCGTGTAAACTCGATATAAAACGGTCTGCTTATTTGTTCAGTTGCGAGGAATCTGCATTGGCAAATCCTTAATGGTCTCTGATCATTCGTTCTGAAGCTTGCTTATAAATTGGCAAATTACGACTTCTAGTCTAGAAATGACATTTCCTCATATGAAAGCAGTATCATGACCGGACATTTCTGGAACAATGTTATACTTGCTCTACAGTTGTTTTAAGCACATTTGGTATTACAAATATCACGACATATATATTATCACACCACAAATACCGTAATTTTATTTACTATTCCGATTTTTCTTTTACATAACACGAGTGTCGTAACAAGTAATATGTGCTGTTTTTTTATTTTAATTTTCAGAAATATACATTTGTACATCTATTGAAATAAGATAAAAAAACATTTTAATAAAATGTATGTTCATTTTGTATTGATAACGTGTCCGTCATTTATATAAATCCAACAAACAGATTAACGTGAAATTATAATAAAAGTTGAAAGTGCATACATACATACATATTTAGATATCACTTCTCAAGGGTTAAACCCGTCCCCGTCGCATCAGAATTTAGTTTGTGGTCGAATTTCGGATATGTTTGGTTTTCTCCGTAAACTCCGGTCCTCGGACCACATTAAAACCCCCATCCTATCGTTTCATGGGTCCAGCACGTTTGGTAGGTAAAAGAGCTGGGAAAACCTCCGAGACCTCGTATAATGCAGCCTACGTTTCGGAAGAATAATATAAACGTTGAAATACACATTGAAAAGGACTTGTGTATGGTAATTGTTTCTTTCGTGACCATGTCCCTTGTCATTAAATACGTATATTGCATGTACAGAGATGAAAGTCTAACAGGTTCGTTTACATGCATGATTTTTTTCTTTTGTTGCAACGTTGATGTTGAAGCAGTACTCTAACTTGACGTTAGAATTGTACGCATAGTTACAGAGGTCGCGCCTATCCTTGTCACGTAATTACAGCTTCCAAATCACCGTTCTCCTGCTCTGCGGCATGTAATGAAAAGAAACAAGTATATGCAGTGGAATTTAAGACATTTGTGTATTTTGAAAGATATCCCTCGATATTTTATTCAGAAGAAATTAATACTCTAAACTTTTCATAATTATAATAGAAAGCATACAAGATAAGTAGTGATGCATCAAAGGGCGTCGGGAATTTCAGTGTAAAGGGCACTCAATGAAGTTACATGGAACGAGTTTTTCTACTGTAAATATTTATATATTGGCCAATTATTTTAATTAAAAAAGATACTGGTATAATCATTATCTTTAATTTTGTGTTATACCCCCCAAATAACCATCATTTATGATGTTGTATTATAACACCCAAATAACCATTATCTATGATTTTGTGTTGTAACCCCCAAATATTTCATAGTTTATTTTATTTACATTGGTTTCCTTTTTTTACTGGCATCCGTGTACAGTTTTCATTAATGGAACAGAACTGTGTAGGTTTAAAAAAATCTGCTTCATCTTGTAAGCGTAATTTCATATTTTTCTCAACTTCAAATGTTTCTGAACTTATTCTTACGGTGCTCATTAATGATAGGGGTTTAGTACTTATTGATATGAAAATACTGTAAAAGTTTGAAAAAAAAAATGAATGTAAACTGTAAATTGCATAAAGAAGCTGCATTTCACAATACTTTGAAAATCAGTTAAAGATCATTATAGATTTATTGCTCCGATATTCATCATTTTCAATAGGGTTCAAGTAATACTGATATAAAAATGTTGACATAATCATCTAACCAAGCAGTTTTTCGCTTTTATTTTTAAATTCAAAGAGACATAATTCTGGACTTATGGTCCGATATTGCTCATAAAGAGTTTGGGTTGGGTCCTCATTGATAAAAAAACCTGTTCAAGTTTGGGAACAATCGGATGAAAATTTTGAACTTCGAACAACGCTTTCAAAATTTCTCAACTTTTAAGGAAGATAACTATGGACGTAATGTTCGGCGAATGCTAAAGGGCCCATACCACCTAGATAGTAATACGTGTCACGCTATGCGCTCTATATGTGGTTCTTAAAAAAAGGCTCCGATGAGTGCTTGACTCTAGGGAAACGGGTTGCTGGGACACAGCTCCTTCTTGATTAGCGGCTGCTTCCTTTATTGCACTCATTGTTACAATCGATTATACGTGTCGCGCTTCCTATGTGGTAGGGATAGTACTAAGGGCCTATGATAGACACCCATAAAAATACATGGATAATAGATGTGTTGTTTGCATTTATTTGTAAATATAAAAATACGTGAATTTTTTTATAAGCTATTTAAGTGATGTAAGAAATTTTAATTAACGTTGTCACCACGCGGCATCCATTAATATTAATAAAAATTCCCAATTGTAGTAACATGAATTTTAAAATGTCTACATACAATAAAGCTACAATATATTTATTAACCTGACTGAAGAAAATGTCAGCCGCCGAACTGTTCCGTTCGTGCCGGAACCCGGGATTGAACCGGGGGCCTTTAGATGATTGTTGCATAAACAACTTCAGTCTAACGCTCTCCCAACAGAGCTATTTCGGCTCATATAATTTATGTACTGCTATTTGGTGAAGTTGTTTATAGCGATCGTTATTATATGTCTTTTTATAAACTAATACATTGTACGTTTTTGTACCACTACGCCTTCCAATAAACTTGCTTGCAGCGATAGGTCGTCAAATATCGTACTACATTGATTCTCCACTAAAGAAGCAAATTAGAAAAACCACAAAATAAATATATTTTGATTATGTTTTGTTTTTATACAAAACCAGAAAGTTTCGCGTAATTGCCCAGTCCCTGTGATCTTTCAAATGTGATCAGTTGTTGATCAGTTATTAATTAAAACAATTAGCATCGCATTATTGGCAATAAATGTTGTCATAAATGTATTAGGCACAAATGCAGTACTTATTTACACTAATTTACACAAAAAATCATCACTATGCAAGATAT
The DNA here is from genome assembly GCF_020536995.1 of Dreissena polymorpha. Classification (NCBI taxonomy): domain Eukaryota; kingdom Metazoa; phylum Mollusca; class Bivalvia; order Myida; family Dreissenidae; genus Dreissena; species Dreissena polymorpha. The sequence goes on from NC_068362.1 coordinate 3,342,974, forward strand.
TCTTAAAACAAAAATATATACATTGATCCGTAAAGTAACTTCTCCTCCCATAAGCGAAAACATAATGCATTACATAAAAGTCGCCGCTCTCCAGAGCGACACCAATAAATTGACAACACATATTTTTCTCCAAGAGAGGATTTAAAGCCGGTACATTTGGGATTAATATTTAACGCTCTACCACTTTGCCTCAAACACTTATTTCAATAGTGGTCTTTAAATAATTAAAAGTTACACATATTTATCAAATTTAAGATGAAAATCGTTTTAAACTTTGTATTATGTTGTCAATTTCCATTTACGATTATCTAATTTGTTAGCCATATCCTTAATTTTGTGTCACAAAAATATATTGCTCTATAAAATATAATGTACACAATATCAATGGGCAATAAACATAAGAATAACCAGAAAAAACTACTTAATGCTTTGCATACTTTAAATACTAATCGTTGAATCTTGTTTATAATTATGTTAAAAACAACTCAGTCAATAATCAAATTCAAAGCTATTTAAATCATAACTTTCAAAAACGTTTACTAATTCAGATGATAAGAATTCTTAAATAAAATATAATCCAGGAATATTTTTTTAACTGGATGCCTGAACCTTAAATATGTTGAAGTTTATAATTATACTCGGAATTTCATTTTAATGAATGTTATAAAAAGTTTAACAGCATACAACCTTTTGTTTAACAATTTCGTATCCTAACTGATGTAAAACAAATACCGTTGTTAATTATGAAAAATATGCTCCTTACCGGAGAATCCGTGTTATGAAGAACATGGGAAGAATAACGATTGCAAGAATGAACAACGCTAAAACCACCACTCTGAAGGATGTGATGACTAATCCGTCCTTCTCATTATCAACATCAATATCCATTCCAGTTTAATTTCTGATGCGAATGGAAGCTGCATCAGTAGCATTGTCCATGTCGTTGTTTTAAAGAATAAAAAAGCAAATGATTAAAAGGGCCTTTCACGTTTTCCTAAATTGATAAAATTAAAACAAATTGTTTCAGATTCGCAAAGGTTCGTTGTCGTATTGATATTTGTTAGGAAATATTAATTCTGAACATTAACCATGCTGTAAAATATCCATTCTATGCATCTTTTGACGATTGAAACACCTTAAACTTAAAAATCGTTGCAACTCAAAACAATTCAATAATTTGGAGAGTTATATCGTTGTCGTTATATTTTGTGATACGTCGAGGATTGCTTATATAAATAATATAAAAACTTTACTCATTGTATTGGCAAGGTTGGCCGAGTAGGCTAAGAGATAGACTTTTACTCTAGGGGTCAGTTGTTGGAGCGCAGTGGAGGGTTACTTTAGTTTCTTTCCTTAATTGTATTATTGTTTTTTAGTGAAGCTCTTTAGATCCAATGTTTACATTTATCAATATAAAGCATTTAATAACAAACTTCAATACATGTCAACATATGTGAAAAGACCCCTAATTATTTTTTAATATAGGGAAACATTTCTCAATTTCTTTTGCATCTGCTGTCGTTGGTAATTTGCAAGTCATTGTATTACCGATTTAAAATTGAGAAGACTTGTATTCAATAAACACAAACTTTAACAGTTTTATCGATTGTGTAATGCAATTGTATGGCCATACAATAACTGTTTCAGTTGTTTTAAACCTGATATTTTCACAAATTAAAACAAATAATCAAGCGATGGTTCAACAATTTAAGATCTCATTTAATATAATTGTTCGTTTTTAGAATTTTAGATTACTTCTACGTTTCACTCAACTTCTTTGTTAGGCTTCGCATTGATTCATAAAGCTGATGTATAAACAGCGGTATATTAATTGGCGTCTACATCATGTCCCACATGTGAATTTATATCACGGAAGGCTATGTTCATAATAAATAAATAAATAGTCGGAACATAACAATGGCAACTAATATATCCCTGGACCAGGGCGCTATTGAAGCTATCACCGATGCGCTTAAAGACACTATACGAAGCAACATTGAGGTTATCTTTCAGACATCAATTCTAAGTCGAGGGAAGTGATTTCTGGTCTGCAATCAAAATTGTGCAAACTTGAAGAGGAAAACAGCAGCCTTAAAGCCTCTAACGAAATCCTTAGAAAACGTTTAAACGACCTAGAACTCCGCTCCGACGCATCTGAGCAGTACAGGAAACGCATCTGTTTGCGGATTTCTGGCATACCAGAATCCGAAAGTGAAAACACCGACGACTTGGTACAAAGAGTTTGCGAGGCCCTTTAAACAACCATAAATGTCGCCAACATCGATAGAAGCCACCGTCTTGGTAGACCAAGGCAAAAGTGTTCAAGAGATATTCTGGTAAAATTCTCAACATACAGAGCCAGAAAGAAACTTTACAATATCCGCACTAGACTGAAGGTCTTAGATGACAAGTTTAAAGGGATTTCCATCAATGAACAGCTTACACCTATCCGTTCAAATCTCTTGTTTGAAGCTCGCTCGCTGGTAAAAGCAGGCAGCCTCCTTGTGGCATGGTCTTCAGATGGAAACATTCTCATCAAAACTAAACACGAAGAAGGCACATATATACTGCGCATTGTTTCCCAACAGGACTTAGAGCCATATCGTTAGATAACGCTTTTTAATTTGGACAGTGTATACTAAATAAGTAACGATACTACTTACTCATTTACATACAGTCGCTGTTTTAATGATTTGTATGCGCTTTGCATTAATGTTCAGTGTTAGTTTTGTTTCGTGTCATTTAGTGATATCAATAGATAGTGATATTTCTTTTTAAGCACGCTAATTTATCTTATTCTCAAAGTAACGTAGTATATTGTTATACTTACTCCTAAACTTGTTTTCACGCTAAATGTCAATTGTTCGGAATGTTAACAATGTACATATACGCTGCTTACTGAATATGACCATTACCCCCAAACAGTAATGATCTGTGTGAACATAGCTGTTGACTTAACTAGGCTACATGTTGGAATTCTGTGTAAGTTTAAATTGCTTGTCATTATTCCTTTTTTCGGCTTATGTCCCATCTCTGATTTTTTACTTGAGTCTCCTATGACAGGTCGAACAATATCGTCGTCTTTCACTTCCGCCTTGGCTCTCACTCTTACACGCGCACATGCACACCTCCCACACACATACACGGACCCACACTTCATACTTTATCACCCACGCAAACACATACACAGGTACAAAAACACGCATACATTAGCACACTACTAAAATCCGTTCGCTTTTGTACTAGAGCTGCCATGATGCTGGTCTAATACCAAAAGGACCAACATATTACACAAGGTAAACGGCACTTCTTTTATAAAACTGGCCCTAATAATCCATATGCCTACTCAACCAAACTTGACTGACTTTGCCGTTCGGTATCTTACTTGTAGTAGAACGCTTGATGCCAAATTTAGACATATCCCCATTCCTCATACCCGCACACTCTTACTTTAATCGCGACATGCGAGACATGCCTCTTCGCTTCTCTCTTCTGTTTTCTTGTTTTCTGTTCCTGTCCTCCTACACTTTACTTCTTGGAACAACCCATGGAGTCTGGTACAATTTCAAATACTTATCAAAACTGCCGATGGTATCGGTGTTGTTTCTCGTGCCTAACGTCAGTGAATTATTCAGCCCAGGAATAACATGATGTCTAGCAAGTGTTGTTTTTGCACGAGAAAAATACGACTCAAATATTAATGGCGTCTTGTAATTTCTTTCTTTTGCACAATGGTACTCTTTCCTGTAGAGATATATTCTATCCTACATCATTTGCAAACCACCACGGTCGCAAAACCTTTACCACCGTATACACATTCAAAGATCACAATCTCGGAAACTCACCGATACAATATCAATCTGACGTGCATGTTACTAAAATTCCTGATTTCTTCATTTGGGTGTGCTGTCGCCTTCATGTTCCTACTTATCTTATTATTATGTGGTTACATCCACTCTAATCCCGGTCCTTTTTCTACACAGAACCCAGAGTCTGCTCTTCAACATCAATTACCTCTTCTTTTCAATCAGTTGATGTCAGTAACCATTTATCGTTCATGCACTACAACGTCCAATGTATCCTAAACAAATTAGACTTTTTATATACCGAATTTAAGGATTTTGACATTCTATCGTTCTCAGAAACATGGCTTAACGAAACGTCCCAAACACAAGATCTTATTTTCAACAATTTTCACTCCCCTGAAATAAAAGATTGGACGGGAGAGCCACGTTGGTGTCCTAGTCTACGTAAAAAGTAATTTATCTTACAAAAGACGCACTGACCTCGAAATAAATGGTAATGAATCAATTTGGATCGAACTTAGTACCTTTTCAAAACATATCCTATTCGGTGTATATAACAGACCACCAGATACATCGGCACATATACACTTAGCTATAGAAAACACTATACATCTTGCTGTTGACACGGGAATCAATAACATTGTTGTTACCGGTGATTTTAATATCAATTTCTAGGAGCCTTACAACAAACTCAAGCAGCTATGCAACCAATGCGGCTTCTTACAAACCATTAATGACCCAACACATTATACTGAGCGTTCCTCCTCAACAATTGACATTATACTTACCTCTGATCCTAATCTTATTCACTTATCGGGGGTGGGAGACCACTTTCTTCATCAAAATATTAGATATCACTTCCCTATCTATGGTCTTCTTAACTTCAAAAAGGCACATAAACGCACATATTAGCGTCATATATGGCTGTTCGATCAGGGTAACTACGAAACGCTTCGCCAAGTAATGGCTAACACAGACTGGGACGCAATGAAGCATAACGACCTTAATATATATTCAAAAAAATTAACCGAGTACATAATATCTATAGAGAAAAACCATATTCCAAACAGGCTAATAACAATTCGCCCAATCGAACCACCCTGGATAACCACACACATAAAAACTCTGAATCGGTGTCGACGACGGTTGTTTCGCAAAGCCAAACAAACAACCCTTGAACGCGACTGGGGTAAATTCAGAACTATGCGAAACAAAGTCGTTGCCGAAATTAGACGCGCTAAACTTAATTACCAAGAAAAGTTGGCTGAAAAGCTTCAATCAACGCCAAATTCTAGATCATGGTGGTCATGTTTAAAAAGCCTTATTCGACTCAATGCAAATTCATCTATACCCTCACATATCGATAACTATTCAATAATCGAAGACGACACACAAAAGGCTACTGTCCTCAATAACTTCTTCACTGAACAAACGCGCCTTGACGAATCAGAAACACCTAACCTAAGCCACTACACTTATCAGCACAACGAATCTCTGAGTTATCTCGTGGTTACTCCAACTGAAGTCGAATAAGTGCTACGGGGCCTGCCTTAAACAAAGCTGCTGGCCCAAATTTAGGTCAACAATCGCATCCTGTGAGAACTTTCAACTGAACTCTCTGTTCCCCTAAGCGATATTTTCAATACTTCTTTACGCACCTCTGTATTCCCAGAACCATGGAAAGAAAGTTTTGTCACCCCAATATTCAAATCAGGAGACTCATCCAACCCAGCCAACTATTGTCCTATCTTCCTACTAAGCACACTTGGAAAAGTATTTGAAAGAATTGTATTCAAACATACATTTAACTTCCTAAACACCCTTCATAGTATTTCCCCGTTACAATCTGGATTTGTTCCTGGTAACTCAACAATAAACCAGCTAACGTTTCTATATTACTTCATTAGCGAGGCAATCGACTCTGGAAAAGAGGTCAGAGCTATATTCTGCGATATGAGCAAAGCATTTGACCGTGTATGGCATAAGGGATTGTTGTTCAAGCTTAACAATATAGGCATAAGAGGCAGTCTTCTATCTTGGTACATATCTTACTTTACAAACCACAAACAAAAATTTATTCTCCCAAACGCAGAATCCAATTGGTCTCATATCAACGCTGGAGTACCCCAGGGCTCCATTTTATGGTCTCTTTTGATTTTAAATCTTTAATAATTATATTGTTCTTAATATTAAAGCCAACGTCAGGTTATTTGCCGACGACACAAGCTTTTATGTTGTTGTCGACAATCCAGTCCACACTGCAGCTACACTTAACTCCGATCTCGATATAATCGACAAATGGGCTAAGAAAACGGAGTGAATGATTATAAGTCGCAAGACAAGCATAATTCAACATCCCCCTGTATGTATGAATTACGTCGCAATAAGCGAAGTCACAAAACATGAACACCTAGGGCTCTACTTTACTAAAGACCTCAAATGGGGCACCAATATTGAGTACAGTCTTAATAAGACCTACACAAGAATAAACATTATAAAAATGTTAAAATTTAATTCAGACCGTTCCTCATTGGAAACCATCTGCTTATCATGTATACGTCCTCTACTCGAATATGGCGATGTCATTTACGACAACTGCTCATTACAAGACTAAGAAATGTTAGAAAGCGTCCAAATTGAGGCTACACGAACAGTCACAGGTGCCACGAAATTAGTCTCAATTCAAAAGCTTTTGGAAGAAGTCGGAACGGAAACTTTATGTCGACGTAGAGCTAAACATAAACTCATTCTTTTTTACAAAATTATAAAAATCTAACCCCATCTTATCTATCTGACTTGTGTCCACCCATGAATACCAACGACCGCTATAATTTAAGGAATTCTAACACGCATTACATCCCAAGAGCTAGAACTGCGCTCTACTACAACTCTTTTATCCCATCCACTACTCATGCATACAATAGCCTTCCAACCGAAACCTCGAACGCAACAGCCATCAACTCATTTAAAAAATGTCTTTCATCATCAGTGGTCAAAATTCCAAAATACTATTACTATGGCAAACGTATATCCCAGAAATGCATACGCGACTACGCACAAACTGCAGTGTGCTTTTACGAGATCTATTTAGTAATCAAAATACTGACAGTACTGGTGTGACGGAATTTTGGTACACACATTTTGGGAACGAAAAAAATTATGCCCAAAAAAATTTGGTTACGAAAAAAAATGGGTACGACAAAAAAATGGGTACCAAAAATTTTTGCAACAAAATAAAATTGGGTACGAAAAAAAATTGGGTACGAAACTATTTTGGTACGAGAAAAAAAGGGGGTACGTAGAACTTGACCCAAAGTAAAGTCACATATTTCAATCTAGGCCATTTCAAACTCAAAGTGTCAAAGTCAAATGAAAGATGCGTTCATTAATTATTGTCCCATTGTTTACTACTGCTGTGAGTTTTTATATAATATAACTGATGACCATTATGTAAGAGAAAAATCACATTATCTTAGTATATCAGGTTTAGCAGCCTTTTAGATAACAAAGTTGGCTAGTTTTCAATGTCGCTTCTGGGGATCAATCCCGCAGCACATTCTCCTGCAATCAAAGACGACACTCTACCACTAGGCTTTTAGGAAGATTCTGAAATTGTTCGATACCTCGTCAGAGCAACCAAACAAAAAATTAAGTCAAATATAGCTGACACGGTTTTATTGAGTCAGTTCATGAGAGATAATAAAAGATGCAACATCTCTCACGCCCCCTAGCATCGCCTTAAGCAGTATTCAATATTATCAACAAGAAAGTGCTGGAGTCATTGATCCCGAGGGACCAGAAACAAGAGGGCCATGATGGCCCTGTATCGTTCCACTGTTTTTGTATGTGAAAACAAGGGCTGTTTGTAAAACATGCATGCCCCCATATGGGCTAGTCAGTTGTAGTGGCAGCCAGTGTGTAAATACGTTTTTTGGCACTGTGACCTTGACCTTTGACATAGTGACCTGAAAATCAATAGGGGTCATCTGCGAGTCATGATCAATGTACCTTTGAAGTTTCATGATCCTAGGCATAAGCTTCCTTGAGTTGTCATCCGGAAACCATTTTACTATTTCGGGGCACCGTGATCTTAACCTTCGACCTAGTGACCTGAAAATCGAAAGAGGTCATTTGCGAGTCATGATCAATGTACATAAGTTTCATAATCATAGGCATAAGCGTTCTTGAGTTATCATCCGGAAACCATTTTACTATTTCTGGTCACCGTGACCTTGACCTTTGACCTAGTGACCTGAAAATCAATAGGGGTCATCTGCGAGTCATGATCAATGTACCTATGACGTTTCATAATCTTAGGCCTAAGCGTTCTTGGGTTATCATCCGGAAACCATTTTACTATTTCGGGTCACCGTGACCTTGACCTTTGATCTTGTGACCTCAAAATCAATATGGGTCATCTGCGAATCATGATCAATGTACCTTTGAAGTTTCATGATCCTAGGCCTAAGCGTTCTTGAGTTATCATCCGGAAACCATCTGGTGGACGGACATACGGCATACGGATGGAAGGACATACCAACATGAGCAAAACAAAATACCCCCTTTTCTTCGAAGGGGGGCATAAAAAGCGTGCAATGCGCATGGGTTGCAATGTACTCAAGCATGTGACTTTCTCTTTCTATCCCTCGTCCCACTGGACGCTTAAAGTTGGAAGGGTGAGCATTTTTATATATAAATTTGGCCCCAGGGGCATAATTTGAACAAACTTGGTAGAGAACTGTAAGATGTCACTACATACCAAATCTAGTAGCCATAGGCCCAATGGTTATGGACAGGAAGTTTTAAAGTTTGCACAAAATAGGCTTTATATAAGCATATGTTCAGTTTTGTGACCCCCGGGGCAAGGTCAAATTTGAGCCCAGGGGAATAATTTGAACAAAATTGGTAAAGGACTATAAGTTGTCACTACGTACCAAATTTAGTAGCCCTAGGCTCTAGAATTATGAACAAGAATATTTTAAGTTTGCACAAAATCGGCCTTATTTAAGCATATTTTCATTTTTGTGACCCCCGGGGCAGCGTCAAATTTGACCCCAGGGGCATAATTTGAAAAACACTTGGTAGAGAACTTTAAGATTTTAATACATACCAAATTTGGTAGAAATAGGCCCAATGGTCATGGACAAGAAGATATTAAGTTTGCACAAAATATGCCAAATATAAGCATATGTTCAATTTTGTGACCACTGGGGAACGGTCAAATTTGATCCAATGGGCTTAATTTGAACAAACTTGGAAGAGGAATATTAGATGTCACTACATACAAAAGTTGGTAGCCCTATGCCATACGGTAATGGACGAGAAGGTTTTTAAAGTTTGCACAAAATAGGCCTTTTTTAAGCGTATGTTATTTTTTGTGACCCCCGGGGCAGAGTCAAATTGACCCCAGGGGCATAATTTGAACAATGTTATTAGAGAACTGTAAGATGCCACTACATACCAAATTTGGTAGCCCTAGGCCCTACGGTAATGGACTAGAAGGTTTTTAAAGTTTGCACAAAAAAGGCCTTTTTTAAGCGTATGTTAATTTGTGTGACCCCCGAGACAGAGTCAAATTTTACCCCAGGGGCTTAATTTGAACAAACTAAGAAGAGAACTATAAGTTGTCACTACATACCGAGTTTGGTAGGCCTAGGCCCTACGGTTATGGACAAGAAGGTTTTAAAGTTTGCACAAAATAGGCTTTATATAAGCATATGTGCATTTTTGTGACCCCCTGGGGCAGGGTCAAATTTGACCCAAGGGGCATAATTTGAACACATTTGGTAGATGACTATTAGATGTCACTACATACCAAATTTGGTAGCCCTATGCCATACGGTTATGGACAAGAAGGTTTTTAAAATTTGCAAAAAATAGGCCTTATTTAAGCGTATGTTCATTTTTGTGACCCCCGGGACAGAGTCAAATTGGACCCTAGGAGGCTTAATTTGAACATACTAAGTAGAGAACTATTAGTTGTCACTACATACCGAGTTTGGTAGCCCTAGGCCCTGCGGTTATGGACAAGAAGGTTTTTAAGTTTGCACAAAATAGGCTTTAGATAAGCATATGTGCATTTGTGTGACCCCCCGGGGCAGAGTCATATTTGACCCCAGGGGCATAATTTGAACGAATTTGGTAGATGACTATTAGATGTCACTACATACCGAATTTGGTAGCCCTATGCCATACGGTTATGGACAAGAAGTTTTTTTAAGTTTTCACAAAATAGGCCTTATTTAAGCGTATGTTCATTTTTGTGACCCCCGGAGCAGGGTCAAATTTGACCCCAGGGGCATAATTTGAACAAACTAATTAGAGAACTCTTTGATGTCACTACATACCGAATTTGGTTGCCCTAGGCCCTACGGTTATGGACAAGAAGGTGTTTAAAGTTTGGACAAAATAGGCTTTATATAAGCATATGTTCATTTTTGTGACCCCCGGGGCAGGGTCAAATTTGACCCCAGGGGCATAGTTTATACAAACTTAGTAGAGAATTCTTCGATGCCACTACATACCGAATTTTGTAGCCCTAGGCCCTACGGTTATGGACAAGAAGATTTTTTAAGTTTGCACAAAATAGGCTTTATATAAGCATATGTACAATTTATTGACCCCCGGAGCGGGGTCTAATTTGATCCCAGGGGCATAATTTGAACAAATTTGAAAGAGGTTCACCCCAGGAACATTTGTGTGAAGTGTTATCAGAATTTGACTTGTGGTTTAGAAGAAAAAGATGTTTAAAAAAAGTTTACGCACGGACGTACGCAAGACGGACACGGGACCATGACATAAGCCCCGCTGGCTTCTGGCCAGTGAAGCTAAAAAAACACTTGATTAATTTTCGAAATAAAATCATTTGATTAATGACAATACTATTATTTGAGACATGTCACAGGGAAAGGGCAGTCTAATCAGTATCCAATCAAACTATGTGTTATTGTCAGAAAACCGCTTTTAAGCAAACAGCTTTCAAGCAATTGCAGGCTGATCTGGATCCAAATTTGCCACAATCGCCTTAATGTCGCTTTTACTGTGACACAGTTCATTTGACTTAAAAATGATATGTAATACAGTCGATTGGTGTATAACTGATAGCTAAGGACTTCGAGTCTCATTTCAACGTAAACACCATGCATTCAGTAATTAAACCTTTAAACCTCGAAAGACAAATGTCTTTCCTATTGAAACATGCCAGCGGTTTTAAAATTTCGACAAATATGATTTGTTTACAGCAAAAATTTCCGGGTAAACCGATCTAGCAATTACCGGATCGCTTAGGTTTTTATCGGATTACATGTGTATCGTATTATTTCTTGAAAATATACCCAGCATTTGTAAAACATATTGCAAGATATGTACATTTCCAGAAAAGGAACTTCATTTCTGCGTTTAATAAGACCGAGTTCATGGAAACTGCTGCACAATTTAAGAAGTAATGGCTTTTCAAAGCTTTGCACCCTATATTCGGGTCGTTTTGAGTTGAATACCTTGTTATATATATATAGATTTGATAGTGAAAACTTTTCAGAGAAATCGATTTTTTGTTATAATTTTATTATTTTTCATTCAAAATGATGTTTTTACTAATAAATATCATAGCCACGCGCCAAGCCACATGTGTATTGGACAACTGTAATTGAGTTTTCATTTAGTTTGAGACAATGCCCACATTCCCGAATATGTGTCGCCACATGTCCGTTATTCACTTAATCACGAGTTGCAGCTCTCATGCTTATTTTATAAGGTACGCGTCAATTTGGTTTCTGAGCATTCTTACTAACGGACACATTATACTACAATATTACATCAATGAACATTATGTTTACCAAACAAAATCTACAAAATTCAGGAAATCATACGTCTGCACATTTCCTTTCGTCACAAAAATGGTGGGTACATAACGTGACCTTGTTTTGCTTTCGAAAAAAGAAACACTCGTAAGTTAAACATTGATACACGTCAACTAAAACATAAATCGACTGAACAATGATAAGCATTTTGTATTCACTATAAATCTTTGCATAAATAAAAGTATTTTGCAAAAAACTTTTAACCTATCCGTTACTCACTAAAATCTGCTATACACCAATCGACTGTACTAAAATAGAAAGAAGAAATAATACAAACCCGTAACATGAGTAAAGACTTACTCTCTTAGTAATCAATGTTTTCAGGACATCTTGGTGATCTGCAAATCACATGTTGATGTTGATATAGGGTATCATAGTCATTCAATAAGTCGCAAAATGCTCGAATACAATTGCCAAAGCAAAATGTGACATAAATTGATAACTAAAAATACCACTCGAGCTGTCAAGTCTTAAGATCCAGAAGTCCTGCATTCACATCGAATGTATCCTCCGAATACAATCCATTGTTGACATTAGCGGAGATTTAGTTAATAAATAACTCATATATCGTACATGACAGTTTCTAAATAACCAAACAAGCCGATGTATGCTGAAAGAAAGTTTCGACACGAGTGTGAACATTCATGGGCGCCGCCATTGTTGTATGACCTTGAGGGGTGTGCAGAAATACTGAATCCCCGTAATTATCGAAATCCCCCGAAACCCCCAGATATCTTCCGAAATCCCCCTTAATATTGATTATTTATCAAAATACTGCGGATATTAATATAGAATATTGCAAAATACAATAAAATCACATATGAAACATTGTTTTTATCCAAGTTTGATAGTTAGAAAACTAACATATATAATTTAGGTAATTACGGGGATTTCGGTATTTCTCGAACCGAGCATTATCTTAATCGGACTGGCTCGGTCTTTTACATAGGTTGCCACTGTGAAGATTTTTTTCATGGTATCATAACTTAGACGATGCTGAAACAGCTTCGTCAAAAACATAATACAATCACCCCTTTGCTCCTGTGGCGAAGAAGAAACAGCTAGCCATTATTTATTGCACTGTCCATTGTACTCGACCATTCGAGTGCGCCTCTTAAATTCTGTTTCACACTTCTGCATACCCTCAATCAAGGTATTGCTTTTTGGAAATCCTGTTCTTTCTTTGGAGGCCAACTGCAATATTTTCGCATCAGTGCATACGTTTATTGACCAATCCAAACGCTTCGATAAGACGCCGACGCCTGTGGTACCAATTCTCTCATAATCTTCATGTGCTCCCCAACTCCCTTCTTACTCTTGCTCCAACCTTGTTCTTTTACTCTTAGTCCGTTTCCATTTCTTCATCTATTCCCTTCCTTCCATATCTCTTCCTGCAAGTATTTTCCACCTCAACCACTCGACACTAACATCTTTATCAATTGAAATGCTTCTCGCCTAATGCATCGTTTTTCTTCATGCTCGTGGAACGACTTACAATAAGCTGAGTTTAGCTTCCAGGTCAACCCACATATTACTGTGTATATTATTCATGTATTTGCATTTCGAAATAAAAATGTTTAAACCAAATAAATACGAATCATATTTGAAATACACAATTCTGATAATAATTAACACACGAAGTATTATACTTTTGGTCAAACTGATTTTCCATTTGTATTTATACAATCAGGATAGGCATGTGATATATCTTAGGGTAATTATTATGCGAACAACCTGAAATTTGCATATTCGTTGACAAAGGTTTAAACATGTTTTTCATCAAGAAGCAATATGAGAAACCCGTGATATCAGTCATCAAATATAACTTAAAATACAACATGGACAATTTCGGCTGACATCTAAATATTGTAAATTATTGTAATTGTAAATTTATTTAAGCATTCCATTCTATTATGTATTTAACAATAATACCAAGACAATATGTCAGAATATATTGTCGTCCAACATTTAAAACTATGCGAATAATTTGACGCGCTGAACTGGGGAACTGGAATGTCATTATTGTGTCGAATGCAAAATTGGCAGATTATTGTCAATGACGCTTGGAAATGTTAATTTTATTATCACCAACGCTATTGATATATTCCCATTGATTACTCATTCCGTTTTTTTGCAGTTCGTTGATAAAGGCTAATGTTATGCGCCTTCTTGAGTCCATAATAAGCATGATATATGTCTTTCTAAGTTAAATCAGGTCAGTAGATGGGCCTTCGCCGTATTGATATGTAAAACTTTCCTGAAGACGTGAAGAAATCGATTCAAACTGCTTATATTAAGGAAATATTAACAAGACCATCGATTGTATAGCACTTTGAAATGACCATACTTTTTAACGTTTTTTTTGTAAAACTTGTATAACCTATAATTTGTATAGATCGAAAGGAATTATACTGACTTAAAGATATTACCGAGGAAGGACACATTTATCTGTTAATGTTTTTGTTCACATTATTGCTGACTAATATGTCTCAGTTAACTAATTTATCTACTTAAATTCCAATCTTAACAGTCATAGTTTAATGGCAGTCATATAAAGATCAAGAATGCAATATTGTAAGTGAAATTATGCTTTTTAAAAAGTTTAATAATATATTTACATTTTAAATAAACAATTATGATAATTATGAGGACAATCATAAATGTGTGTTTGTTCGCGTTTTTATACTAGTCGTGCTCATACAAATGCGGCTGAAAAGCAACTACTACTTGGTATTTTGATTAAGAGTTGACATTCCCTTTTCCAGTAGTTTTGTTTAGAGACTCAAATCAATTCTTATTAATGACATTATTTGTTTATATTTTAATGTAAAAGCTGTTGATTGTATTACTCATGAAAGGTGCTATAATATGCATATATTGTTTGTAAACTATGTACGGTGTGGAGTGAGATGCCCTCGACCCATACACACCTATTGACGAGGAAATAAAATATATTGAACGAAAAAACAGCAAATTTACATTCGCAAAATAACGCACACGTTAGCGCATGTTAACAATATAAATAAATCAAATAGGTAAGATTCCTGTTGTACTCTTGCCATCTGCTTTTGTTTTCACGTAACAACACAATTATTGTTTAAATGCAACAAGTTAGAGTTTTATTTTGCACTATATTACTAAATAAAAAGTTAAGCCATGAATACATGGAAATATCAATCATGGTCATAACAGGAAACCATGTCTCACAATTCATTGACAATACAGCTCTCTTTACATATAGATAATGTAATACTTTGTTCATATCGTAATTGTCAAATACCCGGGGACAATGCTATTGATTGTGCCCACATTGTTCGGTTAAACGGGTTAATACCGATACATATATGACGTATTTGATATATCCGTAAGGGCAACAGTAGAGTTTAAACTTCTCACTTGGGCGAAAATAAAGATTCAACGTCAGGAAAATCAATGCTTTTTAATTGAACCATTCCGTGCAAGAAAATGTTACTAGCGGAATTAAGCAGGCTTTGTGTTAATTAAGATTCTGAGATACTTAAACCATGCTTATACATGTATATTGTGTACAGGCATTGTATTAGTTAGCAAGATCTAAAAAAACGAATTTCCCTGTCTTCTCTTTTCATTGAGTAGTTAAACATGAATTTAAGTGTCAGATCTTTTTTTGTCACATGCTGTTATAGTAGAAAAAATGCCTATATGTTTAAAAAGATATCTTGATACAGTATATTTTCAACGTCAATCTGCCATAATTGCATCACCGTATGTTTAAGAAAAGTGTTAAATAAATATGAATGAGGTACAAGGCAGAAATACTGATACTTGCCTTTGTTTTATCAATACCTTTTGCACATCAGTGTAAAAACATATTTACGAATGATCTTATAAATCATATACATTAATAACTATTATTAATGACTATTATCAATATTAATTAACTTCATGATAAAAGGAAATGATTGTGGGAATGCTTTTTATACTGGTGTTGTAACACAATTACACTGATGATATTAGTATATCGATTGAGTTATTAATTGTTGTATAATTTTGTTTCCAAATAAATCAATTATCGATTGCACGGTATTGTCCCCAAATGATGTAATTCGAATGACATTGTTTATGTAGCATAGCAATATCAATGGCGTATGTGTAACATAATATTGCATCCATGTTTGACGGCATTGGCCATCTAGAGTTCCGTTTCATTTGCATATGCCTGTCTACTAAAGAAAATTAAACACACTGTATGTCAGAAATATTGAGATTCTTGTAAAAGTAAAGTGTGACCAAACTTTAACTATTTGTTAATTGACGTAAGTATAATGATCAGCATCTTCCTTTCTATTTATAGCATCAATTTACTATCATTAAAGAAAGGAATTTAACTGCGTAATCATTGATTATCGTTAAGTATAAAATACACACTTTTACATTAAATGTATTTGAAACCTTGTTGACACGCGGTGAAACGTTATATGTATAAAACGTTCAATCATATTTTGTGGGTTTTCGTCATAGAATAGTTGTAGCAAATCTGCTATAGTAAAGGCTTGATGCTGGTGTGGTTGTACTTTTGTTTAAATATTTCTTGTTAATCGTAATCCTGTCCGAACATATACTTCCACGGTTCTTGTTTGTACCAAACTCATACATTTCCGTTTAAATAATCTTAAGATTTCGCTTCTTAAATATTGTGATAAATATTTAGTGCAGCATGCACATGTGCGCCTCAAATAAACATTCAATTGTATTGACGTGCAGTCGAATCGTTTTATGACACGTTCGATCGTTATCCCACGGTCTTAGTTATTTTTTTATGAAAACTCTGCGATAACATGATAGTATCAGATATTAAGCAGTGTCGAGTGTTTTTTACTAATTCGTTGTTTTTCCAGGAAATGTTATTTGAAACAAAGGATATAATTAAGTACATGTCGTTTCTTTTAACAGTGTTATATGAACAGGACTTGAGATTTAGTGTGTTTTCGTAATATTTGTTTTGTAACATTAAGATGTTTTATTTTTTGCCACCACTTGGTTTACTACAAATATTCGTAAAGATCGTTTCTTTTAATTCAACCGTGTAAGTATTTATATTATCTCACGGAAATGCAGACGAATCCTGTTACGCATTCTCGTGTTAACGAATTATCCAACGTTCTGCTTCGTAATTCAGTCGTGAGAAAAATGCGATGGTAAATCCTTATTTTTTTTTTGCTTACAAATTGAACAATTACGGCTTCTCATCTGGAAATATTATTTTGTCATATGTTAGCACCATTATAAATTAACATTTCTATGAACAATGCTTTATTTACTCTACCATAGCACGTACATTCGGCAGTAATAATGTTGTTGTTGTTGTTTATAGATTTAACTTTAATTCGCCTTTTCATCTTTAAATATAAATCAATCTAGTGATAACAAGTTGCATGTTGTATTATTTACTTGTTTAATCATTTAAAAATACAGATGCAATGTTACGTGTAGAATTTGTACAATCATATATATATACATTGCTGAGATTGATTCTTATTTGCTGTGCGGTTCTCCGATTAATACATTATATCAATTGCTTTGGGTGATGTCTCTGATTATTAATACTATCGTTGTGTTGATCAATGGTAAATATCGTTAAGATTCATTAACATATATGATTTTCCTGTTTGTTGCAATATTGATGTAATAGCAGAACTGCGGCGATGTGTTACACGTTGCATAGTCACGCGAGACGCGCCTACCCTGGTCGCGAATTTAAAGCTTCCTAATCACAGTTCGCCTATTCTGAGGACCTCATGTTTTAAACAAATACTTACGTGCTATGGCATGCAATAGCCATTAGTACTTAAACGGAATTCTTAAGTATTTTTTATTAGAAAAGAACAATACATAATTATAATTGCAAGAACAAAAGTGGAATACAACTATTTTCCGCTGAGATTTGAACCAGGGACATTTTGAACTAACACATAGCGCTCGCTGCTAAAATATAACACTCTACCGTTTTGCCTCTAACACTTAAGTACCCACGCATTATTTATATTAAAAAATATAAGCACGTTTTTGTTTTTTTGAAACTATCGATGACGAGTGTTTTGAAAATTTGATAATGTAAGTCGTTCCTTTTTATAATTATATATCAATAAAACCATAATTGTTATATGTTTTTAGAAGTTTTCATTTGGCTTTATAATATATACTTTACTTTTTTTTACATATTACAAGTTTGCTTTTGATAAATCATATTCCTGAATTCGTCCCTTAGAACTGCATAAAAACAAATAACATATTCATGTCATTTGTATGTAAAAAAACTATTCATGGGAATGTACACACTTTTATTTATCTATTTTTGTTATACAGGTTTTCTTGCAAAAAAACACTTTAAATACAATGTTTACAAACAAATGCATACAGAAAAGCAACCTCGGTATGCATTTTAAACAAAATTTGGATACTAAACATCATTTATGTTATTAAAACCTTATGGATTAATTAATAAAGTTTGAATAAAAACAACTTGGTCAATAAATAAATTGAAGCTTAAATAAACGTAAATTCGGGTAACTTTATATATCTATTTGGGGATGTTTAAAACTTAAAAATATTAGTTTATTAAAACATGCTTTAAATCTTAAACATTAGGTGCTGATTCATAATTGAACAAATATATGCTTATTGTGTATGCATCATACATTCTTTTCAAACGCTAATGTCCCTTTAATGAGGCAAGACTTTACCGTGGTATAATATGAAAATGATTTGCTACCTACCGGAGAATCATTGTGATGAAAAACATGAGCAGAATAATGATAACTACAATGAACACAACTAGGCCTACCACGCTGAACGTTGTCATGCATTGTAGCATTCGCCATGTCGTAGTATAAAGAATCAAAAGCACATTCATAAGAATGTGGTGCGATGTAGACCATCTATTGGGCGTTTCATAGGCAGTGATAATTTTTCATGTGCGTTTAGCGTTATTTGCGCATTAAAATTACCAAACGCGCATGTTAGAAAAATATCTGCGTCTAAAAAAGCGCATTGATTCTGAAGAATGACAAAATCGGAAAGATACTTGTCAATACTTAACACGGCCCGAATTTGTCCGCATTTTATCGGAACGCAAAAGGCGATTTCTACTGTAACACCGGCTATTTGTGTGCTACGTCATACTATGTCATTCGTATCTGAATTTCATAATGGTTCTCTGCTTTGTGCGTGAACTATAAGTTTGAATAAGACGACATAGATCCATCCAAACGTTCGCATCCGCTTTCACTTTCTGAACTGTCAAAATGCCACCCTAAAAAATTAAAACCCTGTCAAGATCAATTAACTTTGAAGGCTGCATTTGGAATTGCCGAAAGAAATAAACATGTAGCATCATCCGAGATCGTCATCGAGGCAAGTACATCTACTATTTCGAACAAGTTTTTGCCTTAATGCCTATATTCAAAGAATTGAACTCGGAACGCAGTGTTAATGTTATGTGTTTTTAGTTATAACAAACTTGGAACTCAGTGTTAATGTTATGTATTTTAAGTTATAACAAACTCGGAACTCAGTGTTAATGTCATGTGTTTTTAGTTATAACAGTTACTTTTAGAAGTTATAATGTTTATGAATCATTAAAAATTCGTTGATGTTTCAAGTGTTTTTATTAATAATTTGAAAACCAAAAAAGCTCATTGTTTTTGGAAAAAGCTCATTTTTTCAGCACATGTGAACTTTTAAAACTCATTGGTTAAAAAAGAAAAATTATCACTGCATAGGTATCTGCCGTCTTTCGCCTTTTGAAAGTCATTGAGTTAACGCTTCGAAATTTAGAAGAACAAATCAAATAAACATCAAAACATATATCCGATTTCATAAACATACTTATTAACAAAGTATAAACGATAATATATTCTTATAAAAGCAGAGGATAGACTCAAAGATAGACTCAAAATGTTCACTCCATCGCTTTCCTTTACGCACGCACACCAGTTTTGCTAATCTGTCAAAAACGACATAGTTTCGCATTTATTATTCATTCCGTCATAAACGTTTGTTGACATGCCAGAGTGGTAAATGATTGACGATCACTTGAGAAAGTCTATCGTAGCATGAAATATGTCTTTCTTAGTTAGGTTTAGTCATTCAATTAGCCTTTCCCCGATTGATCTTTGAATTGATCCGTAGGCCTTATTAATACGTTAAGAACGTGATGCACACGTTTTATAATTGATGAAATTCTAACATGTCTATAGAATGTTAAGTACAATGGTATGGTCATACTATTATTTCCGTTAGTTGTTTATCATTTCAAACATTTGTGTATATAGAAACGAATAATAAAATTGTAATAATGTTTCAAATAAAATTAAAAAAAATAATTGTTCGATTCAGACATTAAGCTGACGATAAATTTAATTGAACTTCTATATTAAGCTTCTCATTTACTCATTAAGCTTCTCAGTTGTATATTAATTAGTCACTAAATAATGTTCACGTATACAGTTATATTAGGGAAGTTAATGATATGTTCCTAAATCAGTACACAAACATATACACTGTTTTAATACACAATTCTGATCATTAATAACACACGAAGTTATCATAAGCTATTTATATTTCTAATTTTATTTAATGGTTGACACTTTCACGCTTAAACACAAGCAGACATTAAAACTTTAGAAATATCATTTATACTCTATTAGCAATCCAAAATTGAAGTAAGCGCGATTGTCGGTGATTTTCAACTGTGAAAATATTTGACCACCGGATATGGAGTACTAAACACTTAATCTTTTTATTGCTTGCCAATCGTCCAGTGTATTATCAATGACGCTAGAAAATTTTGGGTTTGAGTAACACCTACGCTACAGTTTGAAGTGCTACAGATTGCCATTCATTCGAAATATTTAAGAACGAATTCCGTTCTGTAATGTTTGCTATGTGTGCCTTTAAATTAAACGTGTTTGGACGCATATGCGATAACTCAACGAAATGTTGCAGAATGACGTGAAGTTGCTTTGCTGTAAAATGACAGTTTGAGCAAAATAAAGTCTTTCAAATCAGTGTTTATTCCAGCTTAAACACATATAAAAATTGTGTCAGTCCCTTCAACACGGCCCTTCAATAGGCAGATACCACTGAGTGTCTCCTCGCATTTAAGTCACCAAATATTTAGCCCCAAAACGTTGAAGCCGAATCTGATTGACGACATTATTGCAACTTGAAAAGTATTTGCGTTGTAAATAATTGCAAAAGTTACACAGCAGTGGAGCTGATCGAGCGGTAACTCAAAATAATGCCCGGAGCAGTATACATTTTTTTCGGTCCGCTTAAATACGTATTGTGAGCTAACCAATAGAACATACAATGGGCATTAAGTTAATTGATGACGAATCAATTGATGATTACGTATACCAAAATAACCTATTTACTAGATAGAACCCTAGTGAAGCGTACCATCAGAATGTTTATGGTCGAGTCAAATGATTGTTTTACATTGCACAAAGAAAGTGTAACTCGTTGCACTGAAGTATAGATTATATTCATTATATCGCTTAAGATAGATAGTCATAAGTAAATGTTATTTCTGTCAATTAATGTACAATACACTTGTCAGTGCCTACATCTGAGTATATGAAATAATAAAATCACAATTGCCAAATAACAGTGGAAAACAATAAGGATCATCGTAAGCAAATAAGAATTAAAATCCCGTGTCTTACGTATATGTCATATTATATATCATGAAAGAAAATTGTAAATGTTAAAACTTCCCACTTGGCACAAATGTAGACAAGTAATTAAATATGTTTTTCCTATCTGTGTGCTGTTAAATTAAACGATATTGTTATGTATGGTGCAAACATACGTGGCTTAACACAATTAGCAGTCTTATGTGTGCATAACGGTGGTGGCATGTAGTCCGGTGGCAATGATGTAACAAGTCGTCTTCTAGACAGCCTCCAACTGTCATTACAGCTAATCTTGTCGGCTCACAGGTTCGGGCAATTTATGTTCGCTCTTAAGTAAGTGGTCCTGTATTCCTTCATGATGTGTTCGGCCTATTTTTATTCTCCACGAGTGAATTTTTGGGACGGCATGAGGTTGTTTGTCTTTAATGTACTGTTTGCATGTTTAAGGTGATGTCCTGTAGTTTTTAAATTGTGAAAATGGAATGTTGCCATGTTTGGATGTTAATACACTGAATTATTGATGAAATGTATGCTCATAATTAGTAATGATTTATCTCTGGAAGTCAAGTGATTTAAAAGGTCAGTGCAAAACCTTTTTGCCTTCTTTTTGCGATGTGTCTTCGCCTCAAAACAGAAATATAACGTTTGGAACTTTATCACGGTCTCGTTAACGCATACATTTTCAAACAAGCTATATGTCTAGTGCAAGCTTTCCACTATTTACATGTTATTGTTTCAATTGACACTAAACCAATATTTCACGTTTCTCCATCCCACCTCTTTATGATGTACTTTGGTACCAGTTAAGCTCCAGATAGCAGGAAACATTTATTTCCTTTAAAGGAGAAAATGTCGGTCGATCAATAGTCGCTTCGGCTCTCTATAAACGCGTCTGAAAAAGCGAAAGGATCAATATAATATTACCCGTAACCATTTGACCACTATATGCATTATTAAGACATATTTAAATAAACGGTTTAATGCAATAAATAACTATTTTACAATTACCGACGTATATGGTATATCGAGCTACACCATTTTTTACTTAGCTAAAAAATAACAAAATTAATATTGAGTTATATTTCTAGTGAAAAGGAAACTTGCAATGCTATTTAATTAATCCCATACATTGTTTGCATAGAAGTAAGAAACTAACATGAAGATAAAATAGTACTCACAACAATTGTGCCTTATGTACGCAGGATGCATATTCCTGCTTTTATTGGTAATGATAATACGGTTCTCCCCCTTGCAATACCATTATCACCTAAATATCACCTAAATAACGACATAGGTTACCGTGATTGTTAGGTAAAATAAAAGGTAGTTATTGGACACGCACACGATGGCAGAACATCAAAGCGTTCAGTAAGACAGCGTAAAACGTGTAATACAATCATAAAATTAGTTCAAGGGGGACAAATAAATACTATGATATTTCGATCAAACCCAATTCATACAAGTGCAACGTATACCTTTTCGTTTCCTTTGTTTTATAACATTAATTTACTTTTATCAATACAGTTTGGTCACTGCATTATTCAATAGAATTTCACTTTGAAGGTTGTAAAACGTAGTTTTCGTATTTGCAGTAGGCTGTTGAAGCATGTTTAATGAGTAATTGTCTCACTATTTAGTTTTTATTGCGATCGAATAAGAAACCAACTTCATGTCAAAATAATGTTATTTTTTTGCATTTTATTTTTATACAGACATGACAATTAAAGAGGTCGGTCAACGATTAATAAATGTAAAATACAATACTAAATATATTTTAGTATATAAATATATGAGTATATATAATATAAATATGTAGTTGACCGCATTTTTTCTATATAATGTTACATATGTAAATAAAATGCCCGAAGACTGAAGCACTTACTGTCATGGCACTAACAAGTACCCAACAAAGTTGTATGGTTGTTGCTATTAAATTATTTACACACATTATTTATTGAAACAAATATATACAAACTCGTTGACTTGTAGGTTTTTAATCGTTATCCCACGTTCTAAGTTGTTTTTTTAGTTCGAAAAATCTGCGATAGCAATGTCTGTTTAATCAGTTTTTTTTATTACAATTTACATTGATAAAAATAATGTGTTTTTGAAACTCTATTATATTCTCAAGAATATGTACTTAGGTATTATTTTGTACTATTTTACGGTAACGACAATATGTTGTGTTTTCTTTTTTTTTAGGGGGGGGGGGGGGGTAATCGTTCTCTCCGCTTGTAATATTTATCAACATCGTTTGTATTTTACGCAACCTAGCTTTTAAGGTGCGTGTGTAATGTAATTGAGATCCAGAAAAATCCTGTAAAACACACTTAGCTCATTATACAACGGTCTGCTTTATTATTCAATTGTTAGGAATCTCTTCGATGGTGAATTCATAATGTTCTCGGACCATTAGCACTGAAGCTTGCTTTAAAATAAGAACATTATGGCTTCTAATCTGGAAATATGATTTTGTCATTTGACAGAGTTACAACAGGACCTTTCTAGGAACAAACCTTTATTTGCTGCACAATTGTTTTTCAGCGCTTATATACATTTTTTTAAATAATGGACCCGTTTCAGAAACAATGCTTAAGTTTTCTCGTAAGAGTTTTATGATTGTTACGTACGGACGTTCTCATGCCAATTCCTACGAACGTTTCATAAACACGTTCATAAACTTAAGAATTCGTACGAGCTTACGCTCGTTAAACCAGTCTACGTTCTTCAGTCGTTAGAACAAACCCGTACAAATATCATCATCATCATCATCATCATCATCAACATCATCATCATCATCATCATCATCATCATCATCATCATCATCATCATCATCATCATCATCATCATCATCATCATCATCATCATCATCATCATCATCATCATCATCATCATCATCATCATCATCATCATCATCACCATCATCATCATCATCATCATCATCATCATCATCATCATCATCATCATTATCATCATCATCATCATCATCATCATCATCATCATCATCATCATCATCATCATCATCATCATCATCATCATCATCATCATCATCATCATCATCATCATCATCATTTTCATCATTATCATCATTATCATCACCGGTTTGGTCGTTGGGGACGACGATACACAAATACTCCTCCATATTGGTCTGTTATGTGCTGGTAGGAATAATTCGTCCATGGGGAGGGACGTTCACTCTTTTACATTATCCATCCAGCTTTTTGTCGGACGGCCTCGACGCCCTCTGTGCCTTGGGGTTGCACAAAGAGTCGTGTTTGGTGACATGTCCAAACCAAGCCAATTTTCGTCGTGTCACTGTCACCAGTAGGTGTTTTTGTCCGGACATACTCGTTGGTCTTGTGCTTTGATTAGGAGAGCCGGAGCAGTCTTCGGAGACATGTTTGTTCAAGTGCCTGTATTCTGCGTTATGTGTTCGCCTGAAGCGTTTCTCCAAAATTTAGCTTTTGATTTTTCAAGTGAAAAACACCATAAGCATGTAGCCTAAAATATGTTTACAAAAAAAGATATATTTTTTTGTTTTAGAGTAATTATATCTCGACCAAGGATTCAGTTATGATGCAAAAATTCTTAGTTTATATAGACAACACAATCTGAAATGTAAGCTAAATAACTTTTTTCAGTAAAAAACCTTTACACAATTTATCAATTAAATCAGAAGACTAAAGTTAAGCATTCGATGTATGCCTTTCAATAAGAAATCCTTATACCATTTATAAGATAATGTTAATTGTGCAAGTTATACACATTTCCCACACATTCAGCTGTTACCAGACATTGTTGATTTTGCTAAAAAAAGCATACATTTACTATTAAAAAATGCCAGTTACACAATAGTAACATACCATACATGTTCAAATATGACATTTGATATTTGAAATGTAATTGTATGCAAACATGAAATGATAAATATAAGATAACAGGCAAGAATAAATTATGTATTTAATCAAATTGTGTTGTTATTCTCCTGTTTTGAACATTTCATTTATTATAATTTACTGATGCATTGAACATAATCAAAGATAACCTTCCAGTTTATTCAATATCATAGAAGGAAACTTTGATTTTGTTACACTGTAAAGTCGTAAGTAGTAGCCACACTTAACATGTCCGTATTGCTGTATCAATCATCCATGTATTCCAGCTTGCTTCATACATTCCAATTTGACATATATCTAACTTACATTTTAATAAGAATCGCTTTTGTAATAAACCTCATTTCTGTATTAAACCATGCTTTTCAAGTACTGCAAATAATTGTTAGTGGTAATTCAAAAGAAACATTACATTAAATTGTGTTTTCGAAAACAAATGAAACAACTGTGCCCTCTATGTTGTATATTTCATAAAGATAAAATGTACAAAATGTACCGACTTTTTAATTTTTAAGAGAAAAGCCATGAACTAAAAATCGTTTTGTTTTTGTAAAATGAGTGAAGACGTTCACTCGCTTAGGCGACAATATTTGCGAACGCTACGACAGCCCTTGACCATGTGTAACTATTTATTACATATATGTATACATACGTTCTAAAGCGTGCGTATGAAACGTCCACAATATTGGAAACCAATCAAACACAGATATGTTTCACCTGACAACACTGGATTATGGTGATGTTGATATGTTTAAAAGTAACTTTTGTTAAATATGCAAACTAGTGTACAAATGTCTTCTTAACGCTTATAAACAAGCACAAATTAAATGTGTAACAAAGTGTAAAGACTAACTTAACACAAACACAATTGACAATACACAACTCTTCTGTCAAACTCCATTACTTACTGTAGATACTAAACTCAGAACTGTTCAATACCAATTCATTACAAATATTATACCAAATCATTCCTATCTGTTTTAAGTGTAAACTTGTAGAGTACAAAAACCGATTCTATAAAACACATGTTTTGGGAATGTAATCAATTTCAACATTACTGGTCGAAAGTAACACTCATGTTACAACACACATTTGGTTTAGAACATAACACGCACATTACCATTGAAATTAGTTCCATTTGTAATCTTACGTGCACACAAGTACAAAAAGTAATGCAATTAATGTATACTATCATTCTTTCAGCCAAATAAAAATCGTTAAATGTAAATGCGAAATCATCGCCCCTATATTCCCACAATATATGAGCTACTTAACCCATTTGCTAACAAAAAGGAAACAATATCACACATAAAACACACATATAAATAGTCAACGATGGAGCACATTCCTAGAAAATACAGCCGTATGGAAACGCCAATCTCTTCTTAATATAAAACTTTTAATAGACTCCATTTAAATCGCCTACCCCTTTCTTCTCCCCACAACATAATATTCTGAAAACATTTTTTCAGTTACGTTTGATAGAGCTTACATTCTCAAAACTCTATGGTAGTTTGTATGACTGTGTAATGTATGTTTTCAGGAACAAAATGTTATGACAAAATAACTCTCATTCTTCTCTGTATCTTTCAATAGAAGTAAATGTATGGAAATCAGCTATACAAACATGTTTCTCAATTTTATATATTTATATTTATTTTTTAACTTGTACATCATTGATTTTTTTCCCAGAGAAGATTTGCAATAAGATTCATCTGTTTTATTTATTTAAATCTATTTTGCTGATATTCGTTTAAGCTGTGTGTCCGGTAATACGCAGTATACACGTTATATGGGACTTTTGGATGATGACGAGAGTTTCAATCTTGCTGATGCCTCTAAAGATTAAATACATTTTTATTAAATAATTACAGTTGATAACGATCAACATCGTAAACATAATGACTCTTCCTGGTTTGTTACACAATTGCTTTTATAGCAGTACTCCAGAGAGGCATACTTTCAGCAGTGCATAGTTAAACGAGTCGCGCCCAACCTTTTCACGTGGTTACAGCTTCAAATCACCGATCTCCTGCTCTGAGGGCTGCAAGTGTATAAACAGAAACGTGAAATGGATGTCATCAGTTGTTCGATATTTCAAAATATAACCTTTTTTTCAGAAGAAACATTATATGATAAATATTGATAATAACAAGACAACAGGGTAAATAAAATGTATGTTCTCTCAAGGAGATTTAAACCCGGGTCAAATGAGGCTTAAACCTAACGCTCTACCGTTTCACATGTCACTCTTTAGCATGCACGCGTGTACACTTTTTTCAAATAAACGATTAAAATAGTTTCGAACGTTTAATTATGAAATCAATTGCTTTTTATAACTATCTATCATTAAAACCATATTTCACATATCTTTCTTTGAAGTTTTGAAATTGCGTGTTAAGATATCATTTGTGCATAAGTTTCTTACATATATCATGTTTTTACTTTTTCATTGTCATTTATCTTTGTTTTTGTACGGTATGAAAACATTAACTTTGCATGACAATTGTATTTTAGAAACTTTATATTTGGGCATATAATAAACGTTTTATTGTACAATTTGTATTATTTATATAATGTCTGAAAAAAAACATAAACAGACAGATTCTAAACAAAGGCATGCATTAAATTTTCTTATGATTCTTGTTACAATTATGTTAATTAAATTTAATTGATTAATTTGTAAAGATTAAATAAACACCGACTCACTTAATGAAATAATAACAGTTCATAAAAATCATAAGCTTTTTTAAAACATTCAATACATGTTAGTAATAATTCTTAAATAAAAGTAAATACCTGTTACTTCTAATTTCAATGTGTGCATGTCTTAGAACATAAAAATGGTGTTGTTTAAATAATGCCTGATTTCAATTTTAAAGCATAACGAGAAGACTCAAAATAAAACAAACGTGTGCTTACTGTGTATGCATCCAGAAATGTTACGTAATGCTTAAGAATGATGAATGATGCCAACCAAATACATTCGTCTTATATGGTATGCTACCTACCGGAGAATCCTTGTGATGAAGAACATGAGCAGGATAATAATGACAAGAATGCACACGACTGGAACCACCACGCTGAACGCTGAGATGTCAAATCCATACTTCTCATTATCATTATCATAGTCCCGGTTATAATTTTTAATATGGATGAAAACTGCATCGGTAGCATTGTCCATGTCGTAGTGTTGAATAAACAGAATTAAATTTTGCAGATGTTTTTCTTTTAAAGATAGAAAGCTCTAATCCATTTCTCAGGCATCAACTGTATTTTGTCAATCGGAATTCACAGGTACCGCTGCGAAATAAAGTAAAATTATATCTAATAAACAACAAAGCTTAAATCACATTATATAAATGCACTAAGTTACAACAATAATGTATTATATAGTGTAACAAGAAGAGATATTCAAAATGATGCGTAAGACATAACAACACTCTAACCGCTGCCGAGCACGTACAGATATTGGCTTTGAGGATCTGTAAAACGTGACATTGTCGCGCATTGATTATTAATTCTGTCTTGGACATGTTACAGAGGCTAATGATTGCGAAAGTCTAAAACATCATAAAATATGTTATTTTGAGTGATGTTAAGCATGTTAATAAGCAACCAGGTGATTTATCTCTCAACTAATCA
The DNA here is from genome assembly GCF_020536995.1 of Dreissena polymorpha. Classification (NCBI taxonomy): domain Eukaryota; kingdom Metazoa; phylum Mollusca; class Bivalvia; order Myida; family Dreissenidae; genus Dreissena; species Dreissena polymorpha. Next base: position 3,371,854 of record NC_068362.1, read on the forward strand.
TGAAGACGTAAAGTACTCGATTTACCTTTTTATTTTATACGATACGTTTAATGGACCAGCGATAATAAACAACACTTGTTTAGGCATAGAATGCTTCAAGTCCGCGGTTAAAGATCCAAAATAAATGTCCAAAACTGCTATGCTATATGAACAACAAAAAAGGCCATACAAATGTACAATAATAAGACCATTAAACAAAATAATTTGGCGTTACAACGTTACAAATCTACAATTTGTTAGAATCGAAAAATCGTTTCACGATGCAATGTTGTTTTGTTTTACGGACGATCTCGAGTAAGAACCGGATTCATTCGAGTCGAGTTAATTTGCATAAGTTTGAGCGATCTTGCCTGTGGTTTCTATCAGTTCCGGGCGCTATAATTATAGATATCGGGAAACTTCAAAATCATAGGAAAACCCCATTCTCTCCTTACGCAGTTCCATTAAGTTATTTTTTTCCCAACAAACACTTTCATTTTTGCACGCTTTATTAACAATAACTTATAGATTGTGGTGCAATACATAATGCAAAAGAGTTATAGCTTTCTTGTTGTGAAAAATAATATCCGTGAAAAATAATATCAGTATTTGAATAGCATTTTACTGTAAATTTTATGTCGTTTTATTGAGTAATTCATCTAAAAGTTTGTTACCATTGCAATCACATATCAAATGAGGTGCATGTTAAAGGGATCTTTTCAAGGTTTGGTAAATTGACAAAATTGAAAAAAGTTGTTTCAGATTCGCAAGTTTTCGGTTTAGTTATGATATTTGTGAGGAATCAGTATTACTGAACATTTGCCATGGTCTATTATAGCCATTCTATACATCTTTTGACGATTTAAAAGCTAAAAATTATAAAGCGTTGCACCGCGAAACGATTGCATAATTTGGAAAGTTCTGTTGTTATCGTTTAAATTTGTGAAACTACGAAGATTGCTTATATAACGTATAAAATACGCTTCTCGTGTATGCTTGGCAGGAATGCTCAGTAGGCTAAAGCGTTTTTGCTTCAGGATTCCGGGGGTCACTGGTGCGAGCCCTGCTGCGGGCTACGTTTTTCCTTTTTTAAATTTTATTTTTGATTTGTTACTGGAGCTTTTAAAATTTAATGTTTACATTTATCAATATAAAGCATGTAATGCCAAACTTCAAAACATGCCAAAATATGTGAAAAGACCCCTTTAAATAGTTTGTCATTTTATTGACATTGTATATTTTATATACATACATTTTCGTGGACTCGCCCATGATTACGAGTCAAGTTAAATGTGAAGTTATATTTTACTTTTTATGTTTCTTTCTATATCAAATTGCCGGCATTTTACATATTTGACATTCAATTTTCATATCAGTGGAGAGCAATCGTAAAACATGTAAACATCTAACTAACCCCATTAGTTCTATTTATTTTCATATACTTGAACGTATATCGTTAAGAATCAAATGCAGCCTTTGCACTGCCAAACACCGATTAATTTGTTGTAAATATTGGACTATATATTAAGTGCAGCATGCACATTTGTGTCTCAAATGAACGTTAAATTGTGTTGTCGTTGAGTTTCTATATTACACGTTTAATCATTATCCCGCGTAGTTATAATTTGTTCTGAAAAATGTGCAATAACACAATATAACTCGACTACGATTCTAAGCACTGTTACAGATCCTTTACTTTAGTCGTATTACATAAAAAAAATCAGGAAATGTAATTTGTAAAAAAATATAATCGATAACCTGTCGTTTGTTGTAAAAGTAATATAGTAAAAACTTATTCACAGTAATATAAATTCAGTAGGTTCTCGTAACATTTTCTTTGTAACATAAAGTTGTTATTTTTTGTTTCCACCGTCTGGTTTTAAACAAGTTCATGAGTTTTATTCATCATCGTTTTTATTACAACAAACTTAAATGGTGCAACTAATGCCTTAGTATAATATGAAAATGATTTGCTACCTCCCGGATAACTCTTGTGAAGAAAAAACATGATCAAAATTATGATGACGAGAACGAAAACGACTGGGACAACCGCCCTAAAGGCTGTTATGACAAATCTGTACATCTTTGAACCGTTCGTTGACATGTCAGATTAGTTTATGATTGATTCGTTCTTTAGCCAGTCTTTCGTAGCATGAGATATGTCTTAATAAGTTAGGTTAAGTCAGTCAATGAGCCTACGATTGATCTTTGAATTGACCTTTAAATCTCATGTAGACTTGAAGAACGGGTTGCACACTTTTTATTTTTGATGAAACTGTCACATGGCTAGAGAATGTATAGAACAATGCTATGCTCAGATAATTATTCTGGTAAGTTGCTTAACTTTTCTAACATGTGTATACATCGAAACGAATAATACAGTGGTATTGCGGTTTAGAAAAAGTTCAATAATTATTGTTCGTTAATACATGTTAACTGACTTATAAGTTTTATTGAGCGCCTAAATTAAGCTTCTGATTGACTCATTAAGCTACTTAACAAAAACAGTGGTATATAAATTATTTGCCAGTATGTAATCGTCTGCAGTGATATAAAAGAAGTTTGCGATATGTTCCTTGTGGATACACTTACATATAAAATGTTATTCAATGATAAATGTTTGACGTACATGCAATAACGCAATGAAATTATGGAATGTTGCAGAAGGAAGTGAAATTGTCTAACTGTAAAATGATAGTTTGCACTAAATAAACGTCATTCATAGAAGCGTTTATTCCAACAATATTTTTTTTATAAAATTGTTTATTACCTTCAACAAGGCCCATCAACAGGTAGATACTGCTGAGGATCTCAACGCATTATAGTGACAAAATAATCAGCCCAACAACGCTGAGGCCCAATCTGAAAGGCGACATTAATACAACTTAAAACATATCTGCGTTGTAAAGATTTACAAACCTTATACAGCAGTAAAGCTGAGCAGGCGGTAACTCAAAATAATGCCCTGATGCATATGCTTTTTGTTTCAGCATTTTGCATTTTTTAAATTATCAGTTTGTTCATTTCTGAACAGGGACGTTGACATGTTCCGATGTGAGTACACCAAATTATTGATGATAATTATATTGTTCATGTATAGTCATGATTAATCCATGGGAATTAAGAGAATAACAAGGTGTACCTTAAACTTAGTGGTTTATATTTTTGTTTTGCGATGCTTCTTTGCCCAATACAAAAATGTAACGTTTAGATATATATCACGGCGTTTCGTTATGTATACATCTTCAAACACGCTCTATGTATGGTGCAAGTTTAGCACTGTTTACATGTTATTGATTCAATTGGCACCAAACAATATTTCGCGTTGCTCCAGCCCTACATGTTATGATATACTTTTATTCTAGTTAAGCTCCTGATATCAGGAAACATTTATTGTAAACAGAGGAGAAAACATCGGCAAATCAATATTAGTTTCGTCTCTCTATACACGCGTATGGATAAGCGATAGAATCAAGATACTTTTACCAGATACCAGTGGACAACAATATGCATTATTATGATTTAAATAAACGGTTAAATAAAATTAAAAACCAGTTTATAACACCCAACCTGCCCGATATATTGAACATAAAATATACTAACAAATACAAAATACAAATTGAGTTACATTCTAGCGACATTACTACTAAAATGCTCTTTATTTAATTAAAAATGTTGTTTCCGTACAAGAAAGAAACCTACTTGAACTTCAAGATAAAATAGTACCCAAACTGATTATGCTTTACGTACACAAGAAGCATATTCCTGTTATAATAGGTATTAATAATATAGGTCTCCTTCGAGCAACATCAGTATCACCACAATGCGGTTGGTAGGTTTAGAAATGAGTAGCTATTGAACACGCTAAAAATGTCAGTTTATCTAAACTTTCGTACAACAGCGTTAAACCTATGATACACGAATAGAATTAGTTCTAGGAGGACAAATTAATACTTCGATATTAAAAAAAGCATTAAAAAAATTAAGTGTCAACATATAAAATTGCGTTTACTCTTTTTTCAAACAATTTACTAATCAATACATTTGTCGGCACTTCGTTATTAAAAAAAAACCCACCTTGAATGTTTTAGTTAGTAGTATATGTATTTGCATAACAATTCACAAAATATTGAAGCATTTTTATGAGTTCTTCTGTCCTAATTAACTTTTTTTAGTTTTTAGCGATCAAATAACGAGCGAACTTTATGTCAAAAATGTGTTATTTTATTAGCATTGCATTTTATAAAAACATGGCAAGTCAAGATGTCGGTCCTCGATTACGGGTTACGTTTGTTGTAAAGTTATGTTGGCCTTTATGTTGTTCCGTTGTTTTGTAATACCTGCATTTTAAACATGTATTCGACATTCAATTTCCAAAACAAAAGCGAAACATATATAAGAATATCATTATTTAGTTGACTATATGTGTTCAATATAATTTTCATCTATGTAATTAAATGCTATAGAATGAAGCAAATTACTTTATTGCACTAACAAGTGCTCAAAAATGTTGTATAATTTTAATAAAATTATTTAAACACATTTATTAAAATAAAATAATATAGAAACCCGTTGTCATGTATGTTTTCAATCTTTATTCCGCGTTCTTAGTTATTACTAATTCTGAGAAATCTTCAATAAAAAATTCTTATTAGTCACAGATTCTTAACAATGTAACAAGCTCTTTAACTTCAATCAGTTTTCTGAAAATACAATTTAATAAAAATCATTCGTTTTTTTGAAACCGTGTTATATTCCCAGTAGTATAAATTCAAGTATGATTTCGTACCATTTTTCGGTAACATAAAGGTGTTTATATTTTTTTTGAGTTCTTCATAATATTAATCAATATCGAGCGCAATTGTGGTTACAAAATAAATATGTAATCTAATAGAAATGCAGACAAATCCTGTAACACACTTTATTATAAACTCCTTAAACCACGGTCTGCTTCATTATTAGGTTTTGTGGCATCTGCGATGGTAAATCCTTAATGTTCTCTGATCATTAGCACTAAAGCTTGGTTACAAATTTAAATGAGTTGGCAAATTATGGTTTCTACTCTGGAAATATTATTTGGTCATATGAACCCTGAGTTATAGCAGGACCTTTCTGTGAACTAAGCTCTATTTGCTGTACAATTGTTTTCAGCACGTTTATACAATTAGCTACAGTTATATCAATTGATATTGGAAACCAACACAAACACAGCTATGTTCGGCCTGATAACACTGGGTTATATTGATGTTGATCTGTTTAAAAGTTACTGTAATTCTTCTCTTTATGAAATTTCTCAACACAATCATGTTTTTCAATTTAATATTCTTTTCAACTCGTACTTCAATGATATTGTTTCACAGAAAAGATTTAGGTTACGATTGAGTTGTTTTATTAATATTAATCTGCTGTGCTGAAATTTATTATACCTGGTTGTCCTATTGTGCACATTATGCACGTTTATAGGACTTTTGGATGATGACGAGAGATTTTATCTTACTGCTGCCTCTGATGGTTAAATACTTTTTTATTAGAGTATCATAGATAGTGATCAATTGACATCGTTAACATAATTGCTCTTCCTGGTTTGTAGCGGAATTGCTTTTATATCAGTACCCCAGCGATGCATAGTTTCAACGGTGCATAGTTACACGAGTCTCGTCCAGCCTTGTCATGTGGTTACAGCTTCAAATCACCGTTCTCCTGCTCTGAGGACTGCAAGTGTAAAAACACACAATTACGTGAAATTGAACTCATCAGATGTTTGTATTTTTAAAATATAACTTTTGATATATTTCCTAGAAAAAAGTAAATAATGTAAAATATCGATAATAACAATACAAAAGGATAAATACAGATATTTTCCTCTCAAGTGTATTTAAACCCGGGCAAAATGGAGCTTTAACCTAACGATCTTCCTGTTAACCGGGCAAAATGGCGCTAAAACATAACCATATACCTTTTAACCGGGCAAAATGGAGCTAAAACTTAACACTCTACCATTACACCTGTCACTCTTTAGAACGCACAAATTAACTTTTTTTTTAAATTATCGATCTAAAGCGTTCCCAACGTTGAATTATGCAATCAATTGCGATTTATAATTATATATAATTAAAAACATATTTAAAATATTTTTTCTTAAAAGTGTTAACTTTGCTTGATATAATGTATGCATTAGTTTCTAACATATAACATGTTTTTGTTTTAAATTTATTAATTTCCTTACTCTTTGGACTATATGGAAAAAAACATGATTTTCATTATATGTGTATGTAAGAAAATTTAAGAAGTTTTATTCTAAAATTCGTTTTATTGTTTGTTATGTCTGAAAACATGAGCATAAACAGACAAAACTTAAACCTTGACATACATTACCTACTTTACTAATCATATGTTTCGTGTTACAATTATGTTAATTTAATTTAATTAATAAATTAAAAAAGTATGAATAAACAACGACTCACTTAATAAATACAAAACAGTTAATAAAAAGTAAAAGCTTTTAAAAACATTCATCGCATGTCTTTGATGATGAAACTTCTAAAATAAAAATAAATAATAGTTACTACTTATTACTATTTGTGCATGTGTTTGAACTAAAAAAAATACAATGTGTTGTTTACATCATGCTGATTTACATTTTACAACATAATGTCATGATTAAAAAAATAAAACAAACGTGTGCTTACTGTGTATGCATCCAACACTGATATTTATAGCTTAAGTATCTCACAGATGCAAACCAAATACCGTTATCTTAAAGGGTATGCTACCTACCGGAGAATCCTTGTTAAAAAACTAAAAACACACTTAGTTACAACGCTGCAATATCCTATACCGCATTAAAAGAGAGATAAAAAATGATGCGTTAGTCATAACAACACTCATACCGCTTCCGAGAACGCACAAATATATTCGCTTTGAGTATCTGTCAAACGTGACACTCTTGCGCATTGATTTGTTATTCCGTCTTTGCATGTTAAAGAGGCTTATTATTGAGACTGTCTAAAATATCATGAGAGAAATAACGGGAGCAGCGATAATAAATCACAATTGCAAGGGCATATTATGATTAATGTCCCCGGTTAAGCATTAACAATATCCAAGGACACTGCCCAAACCTAGTATGCTATATAAAATCTTCCATCAACAAAAAGTGCCATACGAAGGTTAAGTACAATAGGAAGACCGTAAAAAGGTAACATTGGCGTAAAAACGTTAAAATACGAACATTATGCAAATTTTAAGCATCTCAAAAATTGTTTGACAATGTCATCTTGTTTTATTTTATAAATTATCATGAGTCAGGATGGGATTCAACCGGTTTGCGTTATTTTGCATGATTTTGAGTGCACTTTCCTGTTCTTTCCATTCGGTTTGTGCGTTACCCGGCAACTTCAAAATCATAGGAAAACACCATTCTGTCCTTGACCCAGTTATATTCAGTTATGTTTTGCCCCGCACACACTTTCGTTTTTGCATGCTCTCTTTTTTTTGTTCTCTTGCTGAAACGCTAAGAGCTTGAGCTCCGCTCATAAATAACATAATTAATATTCCTGAGAATCACGTCATGCTTCTAACGCTGTCTGAAGCTAATCCGACTTTCGCTTGTCAATGTTCGGGGTTTGTTTCGAGAAATTCAAATGGAGTACATTTTCCCACAAATAAAATAAAAAAAATCATATTGAGTCGCGTTAAATCAATTTTACCTGACAACATCTAGCAAAGACAATATGGCTAATGCTATTATGAAACTGGCTTTTGGGGGGGGGGGTTCGCTTAAACTTGAGTGTTTATGTTTCTTTAAAGAATATTTCTTATGCATATTGCATTAAATAATGTTTTGACGGTATTCATATTAAGATACAAAACACTATAATAACTGTATATTTTTTATAATTAAGCGACATAAATGGTACACTGACCTATGTATTTATATTTTATACAGACCACATTAAACAACATCTGAAAATAAATGTGATGTTAATAGCATATGAATACGCACATACATTCACATTTTAATAGTGCAAGTCAAATAAGTATGGAGAAACAAAAAACAACAACATAATTTCGCACTGATCTTATATTCGTTTCAATTAAGTGTTGATACGCATGAGATACTTCGTAATTTGGTTCATGCTTAATATAACAAGCCTGCACAAATGATGTCACCTAATTTCAACATTCAAGTGAAACATATTTATCAAATTAAATAAGAGTACATGCTGTAATTCCTTTGTTGCTGTTTATATGAACACTTTCTTATAACTCTGACAATGCAACACGGAAATATATCCAACGGAAAATCCTCCTGACATTAAAACTTCATCTAAGAAAATACTCAATTAAACAAATATGTCTCTGCATATTGCGATCTTACATTCAAGGGAGCACGATTGTCAGTGATCTCAAATTTTGCGAAACGTTTGACGCACGGTTTATGTTATTGCTTTGCAATTATTCAGTAGACCAGATAACGCTTGTAAACATAGGAGTGTATGATCGACACCGCCAGTGCAAGTAAGTTACGCAGATTTGCAATCACGATCATAGCACTTATGTCGGTGTAAATATACAGGTGCATTTTAAATATGTGTGTGTTAATTCCTTACCTGAGCAAATGGTGAGCTTTTCTGATCGCCTTGTGTCCGTTGTTTGTCAAGTGTCGTCATAATTTGCCTTGTTAACACCTAAGAGGTAAGATGTAATGTCATATCTTAAAACGACTTAATCAGAACAATTGTCCAAATCATACTTCGACTGTATTCAAAGTTTGGTAATAAGGGTTCAAGCATTACGCAACTAGGCAAAATTATAGACAAAGCTTGTCTAAAATCTAGAGGCCAAAGTAACTCCTTAATTTGAATAACAAATAGTAAGACAATTAGTTCCTACAATATTGACCACGTCATTTGTGATGATATTCCGGGAGAGTTTTACACTTTGTCTTATGGGGTATGGAAACAATGACACAGAATTCAATTGAAAAAACGGTTCTGAAACATTGGAAGCAAAATTCATTGTCCAATATTCATATTATTTGCCTTTAGCACGAACCATATCACAGCCTGGTTCGATACTGGATCGCGTAGATTCCAACAATGGTAAATATGTCAAATAAAGAAAATACCTAGGAAAACTCTAGAAGTCAAACTGTTATGCGAAGTCTCCATTATACTTGCTAGAATCGTTTTGTTCCTTTTATCTCTCCAACGAGTGAGGTTGTGCTACTTGGAACACATTTACTATCATGAGGCGTGGCGGTTCAAAAAAAGTTTCAAGATGTATCACAAATGTGACTTCTAGAGTTGTCGAATTGCTTAAATGTTGCCACTTGCTATAAATACTTAAACTACTTAAGATCTTAGGAGGGTGACTTAGACATATTGCCATTATACGGAAATCAATCAATATAAATATTCAGTGCAAAACTTACTGTTTAGCTAGATATAAAATTTAAGTGTGAAAACATGATTGTCAAACATGTTGGGCGCTAAAGAAGTGTAGAACATATTATAAAGGATGTGTGTTGATGTTATTGTAAAATCGTATTTCCATTTCATGAGTGGTAGAATACAACATATCTAGTCCATGGGGGAAAAATCCATTCGTCATATTATTACGTTAATAGCTATTTAGTTGATAAATGCTTTGCTGAAGCTATCGAGCTTCCATCAGTCAAGTATTTGTCAGGGAAATATTCTAATTCAAACAAATGTGTTACTTAAATCCAACCAACGTTTGCGGTTTCTCTAAACTACCAGTTTCCCTAGAATATCTGGAGGCATAGACGGAAATTAGAGGATATAGTTTACACAAGTGTATTGACAATCCATCTTTCATTATATACGTCTGAGTAAACGATGCGGTCGAGGACCAATTTTAATGTCGTTGTGGATTTCGAATTACAATAAACGGTTAAATGCCAAATACTACTTCGCAAAATATATAATTATCTGCGAGTTAGATTTGCTTTTCAACTATATTCAGTTTAACGATAGCACAATTGTGTATAAAACCAAAAATTGCACACTTTCACATTTTTACAGCAGTATGGAGTCAGTACTATAGGGCAGATATATACAAAAACTTTGTTTAAACCTATTTATGTTAGCTCGGTTGAATTTCAAGTACTTACTACTTATATGAAACTCTCTTGAGTCCGTTTCCTGGGCCTAGAACAAGTACTTGGTGTCTTTGGGATCTAATGAACGCTAACACAGTGGGAATCGAACCCGTGACCCCCAGTCGCTAGGCGGACACCATATCCATTGCAACACCGCGACCGCGCTTTGTTGTAAAGTAATCATGTCAATTGCAGCAATAAAATGTACTGCTTGTCAAACTAAAATGATGTTTGATAAAGGTATTGAATATCAATGACTCAAGTATATGAATAAATATATGAAAAACATCAAATCACAGAGCAATACGCCTCTCATACACGCAGTACTGTAACAAGGACATTATGCACAATTTATAACAAGTGATTATGTTATGGCAAAATCCCCGATTCGTATAAAAATACACACAGTACAAAAAACGACACGCCACATACATACACACATTCATAAAATAAGGACTCACACACATTGATAGCATTCAACGAATGCCAATATAGAAAAAGCACGCAAGTATAATACATGGTAACGAAGGCAAAAAAGACGTTTTATCGTTGCGACCATGGGGCATATGACAATGTTGTTGTTTTGCCTCAGTTGTTATATGTTACATGTTTTCGATAATTTATAAACATATCAGTATAGTAATTTTTATGTATCTTATATTTATTGAATATCACTTATATTTTGGAAATGAATCTCGACGGTGAACACAAACACAGCAATATGCTATTGTTGGTACTTAGTCGTGATATAAAATACATAACTTTAGTCTTTGATACATTCGAATGCAAAAATTGAAAGAGTCAACATTCATAAATAATTATATATTTTGGAACGCTTTTCAAGGATTCGAAGGATTTAATATATATATATATTATATATATATATATATATATATATATATATATATATATATATATATATATATATATATAGTTGTAATGAAATATTGAATGGTTATAAATAGGACCTCTTTTCATATCCGGAATTAAGATGTTTTTTAAATTGCTTAAGTAAAGTACTATATTTTTATTCCAGATGGTATATTTTTGTTAGTTATTAAATGAAATGAATTTAAATGTCCCCAAATGTCCCCGCATAATTATACCCATGCTCTTTTGTTTAACTTTCCTTTTCTACAATTGTTTTAATGGCATTGCATCTGATCTTTCCTCAAGACAACGAATAACGGGGGCATACCAATAAATTTAAATATTTATGAAATGTAATGTTTCTGCCCAGAAATTTACACATTCAAGTTATTCTAGAAATAAATATCTGAAGTAGGATTACATTATCAGATAAAGTGTTATGAAGATTAACACATTAAACATTCACCAGAGTGCTTAATTGAATAATATATAGATTCGGAAGTGTCGGGAATGGTTTGTGATATAATGTCAAGATTCAGTGATAAATTATTGTTTACGACATATTTTACAATGTGGTGTTTGTTCCTCGTTGTTCACTATACAGCTGCGTAATTGTTCTAGTTTAAGTTGACAGGCACAAGGCTTTTCCACTTATAGGGGTCGGTAATACAATTAACAGTATTTGGGAATAGAAGAGTTATGGCCCTTATCATTGTAATCAATGATCTATGTGGTCTGATACAATTTAGATACTCGAAGGTACAATAAGTGTATCGTTCATTTATAGGAAGACACAGATGTGCTTATGTTTTACAGCATTTCGTGTTCAAGTTTACTGGAATACATTAAATGTCGTAATGCTTTAAAATGCTTTAAAAACAACTGATGTTTGTTTTAATGAAATAGGTTTCTTAAATCTGTTTTTATGACTCGATACACGTTTATATTATCTGTACTCAGACTATAAACTTAAAATTCGTCAGTAGTATTTGCATTTACCCACGTACTCGTTCATTTAGTTAGCCAATCTTTCTCGTTTGAATCCACTCACCCACACACACACTAACTCACTCATTCACTCTTTAGAAAATATACTTAATGGATTCACTCACTCCTTAACTCATGTTGACACATTTACCAACCGAAAACTCACGCTCCTTACTACCTCAGTCATTCTTAAGCTTTTAGCATCATGTCCACCTATTTACTAATCTGTTACCCATTCATACGAGATTCATCTTTTCCTGTTTTGTTAATTCCTCGAGCATTATCTGATCCCTTAATTATGAACTTAACTCCTGCGCCTGTTCACTCACCCACCCACAGACAACTCGGGAAAGGTCGAACAGCGATGTTAACATTCACATTGACATCTTCTAAAAATAGATCGCAAGCAATCATTGCAATAGGTTGCCGTTAAGTATGTTTTATTGCATTACGTCATATCTCGTATTAAGAATGCGCTGCGGGAAACATCGATACTATTTATATAAGCCTCTGAGAAACCTCGCGGTTCTTTCTATTGATTTTGTGATCGAAGCAGCGTCAGATCTCAATAGAACATTTAAGAAGAACGTGGTTTTCGCGTAGTGATTTCTGCTAGGAGAAGCTTTATTTATTGTTCGTATGGAACGAATGTATGTAACAGATTCTCATATTAATGAGAACATAGATTTGAATATCGTGTATATGCATAGATAATATAAATCAGTTTGAAATCCAGTAATCTCTCGATTTTGTAAATGGATTTCCATATCGAACATTGTGGGAATTCAAAATGGATATGCATCATCAACGCACAACAAGACAAAGCATGTTTGCAAATAAACCTTACGTGGAATAAAATGTGAATATTTAAGTTTCAATTTATAAAAGTGCTAAAATAACTACTTAATGAAATGCATATTGTTCTGTGGACAGCATACGTTATATCCATCCCAAGACTAAGTACATGATAATGTAACAATACACCGTTTTAATAATACATCAGGACAATGGGATAAAATGCAAACAAACCCATTAAAACACGTATGTGAACAATATCATAATATCTATATGTGTAAAATGATTGCTTGTACCACGCTATATCACGTCATTTTGTTTCACAAATTAGTAACATACAAATGTATAAATATCAAGTTCTTGTAAACGACTTGTACAATTTGACGTTTATTTGTAAATAGTAAGCTGCGAAAGTAACAACCATCTTTTGTAAGTACAGCACTTAGCAAATGTGTCTTGTTCTGTAACAATTGGGAAAAATGCATGTGCGTAAAGTGTCGTCCCAGATTAGCCTGTGCAGTCCGCACAGGCTAACCAGGGACGACACTTTCCGCTTTAATGGTATTTTTCGTTTAAAGGAAGTCCCTTTTTACCAAAAATCTAGTTTAAGCGGAAAGTGTCGTCCCTGATAAACCTGTGCGGACTGCACAGGCTAATCTGGGACAACACTTTACGCACATGCCTGATTCCCAGTTTTCTCAGACCAAGACACAAATACTTAAATACTATACAATGTCTATTAACGTAAACGCGTCCTATCGGAAAATATCACTGCATGTATTTCACAAGAACTTTATATCCTTTACAGTGTCGTGTTAACATTTCTGCCAAACGAATGTCATGCTACTTCAGTCGTATCTCATTCAACTCGACAGCAACGAATTCTTTGATGTCATGAAAGAAAAGACTTGCAAGACATCCGAAGACATTCGAAGTGGTTTATGGTTGAACATTGACGCGTCTATTTGATGAAAGTCCTATCGGACTCTCAACATGATTACAATGAATATCACATCGACAGTGGCAACGGTTGTGACAACAGGGGTTTTCAGCTACGTGTATACATTTTATTCATATTTTGCGCCAATCCTTTTTATTCTCGTCATTATTATGCTGCTAATGTCTGTGTTTTTCCTCATTTTGACTCATTAAATGATGTCAGTTGCTTTCTTAATGTCCATAATTAGACTGCTTCATGTTCATACTCCTCAATTTATATGCATTTGTTGTGATGGCAATTTTAATAATATTTCGTGTAAAAAATGGATTTGTTTGATGGTCATTCGAATTTGACTAATTTCTTTATATAAGATTAAATGTACAGGAACTACCAATGACATTCACATTCTACGAAGAAAATGCAAATGTACATAGATTATGAAATCATTAAAATGTGTTTTTTATATATTCACATATCATAACAGAAAGGTTCCTGCACTATTATAAAGTCTTTATTCAGGGTGTGTTATTAAAGACCACAACTTCGATATGCATTTTAATGAAACTGAGGTAGTTTATAGTCGGGTACGTGTTTCTGTACTAAACTAAGAAAATACACAATATGAGTTATTTGTGTGTAATACAAATCATAACAACAATCACCAGAACGATACAATTTGATGAAATTTTAAAGCCTCTATAAAGGTGACGATCCGTAATTATTTACCGATTTTTAAATATTTTTTCCATATTTTATTTATAAAGTTTATCAAAAAACAATATATATATGCTATTGGACATTACCATAAAAATATGAGCAATAAATCTTGTTTTGAGCTCAAAATACAGTGTCCTCCAAGTCAATCGTGTTTACAAACAATTAATTTATTTACTACATCACTGTTTTCTCGGGAAAGTGAAAGTGAAAGTGACTCAGGTCACCAAAAATATATCATTGATTTTCAACGTTTTTCGGTATCACTCACAATGTTGGTCTCTTCTTAATATTTAAAACGTTTGTAGTGATCTATTATTTCTTTTGGTAAAAAGTTGTTTAAAATAGAATAAAATTGAATGTTTTTTCGGCTATTTTTAGCATACGTCACCGCTTTGGGGCTACACATCACGTTAGTTGCAAAGTTGAAATCATTTCTTTCATTTATGAAACGGGTATATCTTCCATAATTCTTGACAACGTTGCACCTAAGCTGTGTTATTAGCATTTCTTATGCAAGAGTAACTGAAATCCGGTAAAAATTAGACCAGTTTATATGCATAATAATTGGAATTGTCACCTTTATAGGGCCTTTAATATCACTGCACACTCGCGTGTATCACTTTCAACGACTTACGTTTTAAAGCATAAACAATCACATTGAAATTGATGTTATGAGCCGCATTCTGAGAAAACTGGACTTAATGCATGTGCATAAAGTATCGTTCCAGATTAGCCTGTGCAGTCCGCACAGGCTAATCAGAGACGACACTTTCCGCTTTTATGGTATTTTTAGTTTCAAGGAAGTCCCTCCTTATCGAAAATTAAGTTTAGGCGGAAAGTGTTGTCCCTTTTAGCCTGTGCGGAATAAACAGGCTAATCTGGGATGACACTTTACGCCCATGCATTAAGCACAGTTTTCTCAGAACAAGGATCATATATTTTCATAGTGATCTCTTACACACACATTCTTTATTTCCTTAAATTTGTTTTCACGGTAAGGATTGACAACATGGCATTCCTGCAGATGTTTGGCTTGTGATGTTGCATCCTTTAAGATTGAACACACAGGATACCAAATGCATTTAAAGATAACGATTTGATTGCATATTAACAGGTAATCTGAACGTAATCTCACATTGATTGCATATTGACAGGTAATCTGAACGTAATCTCACATCACATCAAGTAAAGAAGCGTCTAACTGGAAATGATTTTATTTCATTGATTTACATTTAAACATACGTATGAACTATAATCGTTTCATTTCCTAATAGAAAACATTACACTTTTATGATTCTGTAAGCTTACCAAATTTAAGAGCATAGCATGGAATACAAATGTTTTATCTTAAATATTAAATATATTAACATGAGAAATCGTAAGGTTTTTCAAAAAACGCATTAATCAAGGACAAAGTTCATTGAAACAATTTGTGATCATTTACTTCACTGATAAAAATAACAACAATGATGCCATGTAAATTCGGGCGAAACATGTTCAATGCTGTACCACGGCTTCAAACAGACAAATTATCGTCATTTTATTAATTATTTTGAAACTAAAAAATAAATCTGTATGTTTAGATATACGGTATTTTTGAAACGTCGTCATCTTTCTTTTCGGGCATACGTATCACTGATTCGTTTAAGAACAATATTATGCAAAGATTGAACAGTTAGAAGGGTCTGCTTTTTATGATTTTGTCCTATTGATTTAAATACAAATTTAATTATATAATATATTCTTTTTCTTTTTCTGCTTAAAGCAAAGCTTAACATCTATGTGTCTTTGAGCTTTCGAAGATTCGCAACTTAACATGGGGCAAATCAATTGATACCCAATTCGCGCACAGCCAGAATAAGTTCTTTTTTTGTGCTGATATGTGTTTCATTGTCGAAACTAACGTTTATGATCTTTGTTTTCATGTAAATAGCATGTTTATCGGGCGAAATGGCAATGCATAACCACAACTGACTTCTTTCAGATTAATTGTCGTCATCAATTTAGTATTTTCAACACGGAACATCTTCTCTATTTTAAGACATGACATAGATGTACAGCCTCGTCATCTTTCCAATCCGGCAAAACTATGCCTTACTCGTTGAATAGCTAGATTATATAATGAAGGTACAGTTTTAAACATATCATAGATAACTCGGCAATGTATTTTATTTACTATAAAAACATAAATCAAATTTGCTTTTTAGCATTCGCTTATTTTACAAACACTGTATGTGGTTGGCCTACTGACGTGTCGTTAATCAAACATGGTTGCAGTTTTGTATCATGTGTTGAAGTGCATATGCACAACGATGTTGTAGGTAAAACACGTTACTTGTAATTTAACATTGCATGATGATCAACATTAATTTTGTAATATAATTCTAAAAAAATATTTTTGATCATCATTAGAGGAATTCGTATAAACATCCGCTAGTCCTTTATTTAAAGCAAGTGATGATTTTCATATCACATTAATCTTTTGTTAAAATATAACATGCATACAGATTTTTAAGCTTCACATTTAGACATAATGTTATTATGCGATAAGTAAAATACAACATTAAATTGAAACGCCATTGCAGAATGAATACTGTTCGTTTATGGCACGATATAATCATACCTAGTGGACGTTTCGCGCATATATAGATAAACACACGCGTATAAATATCCCTACATAATTAACATCGCTTACAATTAGAATCATTCATATGATATATAGTTCTTAAATAATTATTTTCCATCAAATTAGTGTATTCAATAACAATTAACTTTGTGCTCTGATTTTCTCTTGAAATAATTATTTCAAATTTTAATTCCATTGTATTATTGTTTTTACATTGTAATGTTAGCGATGCGTCCTGTTCAAATTACTTGTCAACAATGTTTTATTTCTCGGGAGCTCACATTATTGATACAAGTGTAATACTCGTGTCACCCATAACCTGCATAAGAGACATTAATGTCTTGAATGAGTAACGAATACCCGTAACAAGCAACCCGATCATTTCATTCTATGTCCATTTCATTTAAAAATAATTTTAAAAAGCGACAACATTGCGCTAAGTGAAGCACGAGCAGTGAGCGACAACGTACCGTTATCATAAAGACAAGTCCATAATTTGCGTTCAAAATAGACGAACTTACGTAAACCGCATCCGTTTTTGGTTTTTTGTCATTGATTGTTCAAATGCATGCAATGACTAGAATGAATGATTTTTGACTATGTATACTGTCAAAATAACAAATGTTGCAAACCTCATCAAGGTTGGTTTGCCAAGCAATTGTCAAAAAATTAAATAACAAGAAAGATCGTGTATTTAATTTCAAGTATTTTTTTTCGCAATTATAAAAAGCTTTGTGTTGAAAGACATACAGGATATTTGTTCATGTCAGTGTAACATCGTTTATTATTTCACGAAGATCAAAGAAAATATATTTGAACGAGTGGCGCAGCCACGAGTGAAAATATTATTTTTTCTATGATCACGAGTGAAATAACAAACGATCTTACACTGAAATGAACAAATGTTCTTTTTCTTTTATGCCTTTTTTTCATGAAAATTATTAATAGATGTTTCCTTTTCGCTGAAAAATAACATTTTTTTCCCGTGGCGTGCCTCAATACATTTCCAAACACAAAATGACGTCATTAGTGTGACAAAATGACGTCATTATATCAGCGAAATTCTCCAGTTTAACTCTTTTAAAATGTAAATAAACGGTGAAAAAGCATAAAACAAACACAAACATTTGTTGGATTCGGTGGAATTTTGATTTTAATTAACTTGTGATCATAGTAAAAATATATATAAATATTTATGATAATATAAAAATAGAAAAAGGAGTTCCGAAAATTTGTTATTTTCACCGGTGAAAATAACAATTTGTTTTTTTTTTTCACTGCTGTTATTTTACTGCAGAAATGACATATTTTAACATAAGGTATAAAAGAAAAATACATCGTGTACAGAAACAAATCATGTTTATCTTCTGTAAGGCGTTGTTATCAATAATTCAATCTTTAAACAAACTACATTTCGACCGTTTTATAAGAACATTGTCACGAAACAGTATTATTGCGAGTATATTCTTATGTCTGTTTTAAGTAATTGGCTTTAGCTCAACATTTTCATTTTTCACTAAAACATACGTTACTCATTTAAATGGGGAAATTTGCATATTAAATGAAATTTGTGTTTCTGATAAACACAATATAGATTTTAAGCTGCTCCTTTTTAACTTATTGAATTATTTTCAAAAGTGGTGTCATATACGTTGTATGGTTAATCAAGAAGCAGTTGATGGCGTTTCAAGTGGCACACTATCTTACTGGCTGGCTATATTTGCCGGTCTTATAGATAACTTTTGCATTTGTTCAAGAGATGGAGCCAATGCCAGGGGTGTGGGCGCTAAGAACAAGAAGTTGCACCAAATATCGATATATGATCAAACGGTCGTATCCCGATAATATGAGCACATAACTTAAATTGAGAGATTATGTTCCTTTTTTATTTTATTTGTCAACGTAAATACGTAAACCCAAATGTATGCAGAACATAAAAACGTTCTATAAAAAATTAAAGATGTAAATATTTAAATATATAAGTCACCAACTCAGTTTAAAAGTCAGGAACCTGTCACAACGAATAATATATGTGTTTATATACATGCAGTATCTAACAGTAACTCATTAGCAAACACATAATCATTTTATCATTCAGTAAGACTATATGTACAGTAGAAATGTATAATACATTTCAAAGTAGTGTATACATATTTTGCTGAAGTTGAATAAGACAGAGTAAGAAACAAGAATGGTATTGATATTTTAATAGCATATATTTCAACAAATGATTTGTTACTTGACAACATTCATCTTACATATTCGTCTGTTCAAAGCTAGGTATGTTTATTTAAAAAAGATTTCAGAAAGTTTTAAATTATAAGTGTAAAAATTAAAAACACATAGACATTTGATCACACTGGGCTTGATATAGTTACTTTAATTAATGAATTCATTCCGAATGTCTACATACGTCGATGAGTCAAAACACTTAAAATTGTTAACATCCTGAACATCAATCTAACTTCAAGGTCCAACAACATCCGCATTCTGAAAAACATGCATTAATAAAATCATTGTAAATTTCATACATGTGACTCACCTAAGACTTATTACCGGTATATAAACAACAATATTTTAAATCACTTAACATCGGACTTAACCACGTATCAAGTTAAGACTTCTCTTTTTGATTGTAGGTAAGATTTGATTTGATTGTTATTTTCTATTTGTCGAACTTAGCGTTATATTTCTATATAGTAAAACGCTTTTCATAATATAATTATGAACGTATCAAAATTTATTCAATATGCATTTTGTATACAGCTTTGTAGATTAATACTTGCGTTGCTTACATTAAGTGTATTTTTATATTTTATAATATATACCTTGAATACTATGTTTGATTGATTATTCAAATCGAATGTTTTATCTTTAAAAAAAACAGTAAAAAACGAATGGTTACACAATTTATTTAAATTTAGAATTCAAATCTTTACAAAGTATGTACCAATTATTCCACATGTAAAGCGTTATATTTCATATACATATATTAAAAGTATGTGTTTGCCAACTTTTGAAATATTTCATTTACACTATTTAAAGAATTTGTTCAACATGTTTCGATACATTTCATTTAAACGTTAAACGTGTACACTTCACCTTTGACCTTAAACACGTAACATCAAATCATCATCATCATCATCATAATCATCATCATCATCATCATCATTGTCGTCGTCGTCGTCGTCGTTATCATTATATATATATATATGTACATACTGATGTTTTTATTGCAGATGGCTAACACATTCACGTGGATCTTGGTGGTTGCCACTGTAGTCGTCTATGCGCATCCCCAGTTCGACGATTTTTCTTTAGGCCGTAAGTATTTCGAGCAATAGTATGTACAATTAAATTCTTAAACGAGAACATGTTTGGAAAATGCTGCGCCAATATATTAATAAACGGCGAGAATTTCATATCAAATTACTAAAAGTTGTCAAATGGACTGCAGCCATTAACCATAAATGGACCTAAATCGAAATATATAACAAATTCGTTTTTTATATGGCTGCGTATGGTGTGTTTGGTCGTAACTGAGTTCCTTAATTTATTAATGTATTATATATATATCACTTGATATATTTTCATGATCTCACTGTACACCCTTACGTATTCGTTGACTATTTTAGTCGACGCAAACTGTTTGAAGAAAACACCTGAAGTATACCGACCTTGCAGAATGCGAACGATTTGGACGTTCGACTGGTGCGCGCTTAGGTGTGTTCAGCGAACTGGATGTTTCCCACCTGGTAACCTGGTCAACGCATTTCCTTCGCAACAAGGTTGTTACATGTATTGCAGCAGACGATACGAATAGGTGTATGTCGTGTAATAAAAAAGAGCATAAAGACAACATACAATAGAAATTATGTCGTTTCATTATACCATAATAAACTCTACGCATGAGCTAATAGATCCATATGGGGTTCACTTCACCCACCTCTGTTTCCCGGATGACATCGTGCATTGTCACGAAGACGGAGAGTTCCTCAGTACCGTGAGTTGACTCCTGACTGAGGTACTCAAGCGTCTCACTAGTCAAAGACTCAAAGCGACTAAGCGCTGTGTTCGCGGCCCATCACACTAACATCAAGGTTTTCCTTGGTGTATTCACAGACCGTGTATGTACTTGCAGACCTTTCCGCATTAGCAGGTCACTAGTCCTGGTGTATTCGTAGTCGATTGGGAAGTCCGTGTCGATTCCAAAAGTCCGTCAATGTGAGTCTGTCATCCTCCCCACCTCTCGGTAGTCTCTGGGGGTATCTTTCGTCTAAAGTTTGTCCACTTCTTTGACGTTCTAGCCTTTTTTATAGAGCCGTGCTTTCTATTTAATGACTTAAAGACAAATTTATTTAGACGTGTAAAATATGCATTGTCTTAACAAAGCGATATAAATCGAAATAGAAAGCATATCTATTCATGCTAACAACGCGTAGATTATATTCTTGGACCCAGCGAAATCTCGCGGCTTTTTTGATAGTTGGTTCAAACGACAATCGCTCACTCCGCAAACGCAGAATTTACGAATACAAATATTTACAGCGGAATTCAAGATGGCGGGCCGGTTGCACTCACATGTATTTTTAAATTGTATAGTTTATTTGAATCCCTGTAGTTAATTGCATGAAATTAAAATGCCGTCATTAAAATCAGCAAAGGATTTGTGTTTGCCTTGGGAACTGAAAAACAACTACATAAGTGTATACACAGGTAGGTTTGCAAATAAAATTATATAGTAGTTCGGATTCGTAGTTTTCGGACAAATACTGGTTCATTTATCAAATAATCGTTAGTTAGGTGCCATGAATTTTGACAACCTCTTTTTGTTCTTGGATAACTTAAGTATGCATAAAATTCGTTACCTTGACATATCTATGCTTTATTATTACAGGGCAACATAATGTTTCATGTTAATTAGTTCTCTCTTTAAACCTTTACTCATGGCAAATAGGCCCTCTAGGGGAAACATATTGGGTGATATACTATGCTAGCAGGACCCCATCATGGGTCCTTTAGTGAATATACTCGGGCCACATCTTGGGTCCATTACCATTTCTTATTTTCATCAACTTTCTCCCTTATGATCTTCATTTGCAAAGAATGTTCACGAGCATATATAATTATTCAATGAATTCGTTGCGAATGCTTCAGCAGTTAGGCATTAAATTGTTCAAGAAATGTAATCCCGTTCACATAAAGATACAATTGCTGAGAAGTTACATGTTATACTAGACGTAAATGATAGAATGATCAAAATAAGGTCTTAGTTTGATTGGCTAGCCATAGGAGTTGAATCACTGAGCAATCGTAAATTGTCGATTCACATAATAGACCCCGAACTAATGTCGAATACGTTAACAGGAATAGCTTCGTAGTTAAGAATACATTATCCGACTCATAGATTGGTCAGCACTGAATTGGCATTCTGTTACAATCAGTCTGAATTTATTTTTGGACGTATAGACAATTCGATATACATAATGGTATTGTTTCCACTGACAAACAGTTTGGACAATGAAATATATGAATTAATTTCTTTCCAATTCCTCTTGACAATGATATAAAGAACAACGATGCTAATGAATTTACATCAAAACCGCGTTATTTAATCTAAAACGAAAAAGACCTATTATTCACATTTCCAAATGAATCATTCTTGAGAGACTGTTTGACAGCAGGTTCAACAATTTTATGTTAACATAATATAATGTTTGAAATCGAATAAAAACAAATTGTTTCGTAGAACTCTTGAAACACGGGGACAATGCAAAAAAGTTTGGATAAATTGATGAAAAACATATCGTATACTGATCCAATAAATGTTTACCGGAATTTAAAACTTTCGATCAAAACTCACAGGATATACTAACTCGGTCACACAAGTTAGAAACAGACATGCAAACCTTTGTAAAAAGGGCAGAGAAAACCCAAATTGTGTACCATAGTCTAATGGAAGCAATGCTCAACGGTGAAATTTCGATAGAATCAGGTTTATCCACTTTCGATATAATTGAAATCATAGGTATATAACTCACACTCAAAACCACACTATTTTTGATATTCCTTTCACGAAAAGTTCGTATCTTATCAGCGATTACGCTATTGAAACCAGCTGCTGCTCAACATCTTAAGTACGACAATCCCAACACGCCCTCACCACTTCAGGAATTTCCAACAATCTTAATGAGTCTCTGAGGTATGAGCATTTTATTGTCTGTCTGGCCATAATTTATGTTTTCTTGTTAATAAAAATCCTTCGAAAATTGCAAATGTTCAAACGACAACGTGACACTCTTTTGATTTTACATATATCAAATGGTTTAAATTGTATTGATATCAATATCTTAAGCTTAGCATCTTGCCGATAAGAATGAAACATTGACAGTGACCTTGATCTTTGAGCTAGTGACCCCAATTTCAATAGCGATCATCTACTGTCCAAGGCCAATGCACATGCAAAGTATCAAGCCAATCGGCCAATCCGTTGAAGAGTTATTGATCAGAAACGATGTTCAAGCTTATTGAGACAGTGACCTTGACCTTTGACCTAGTGACCCAATTTCAATAGGGGTAATCAATTGTTCAAGGCCAATAAACATGTGAAGTACCAAGCTAATCAGTCAATTCGTTTACGAGTTAATGATCGGAAATGATTTTCACACGGACTGTGACAGTGACCTTGACCTTTGACCTAGTGACCCCGATTTCAATAGGGGTCATCCACTGTCCAAGGCCAATGCACATGTGAAGTATCAAGCCAAGCGGTCAAATCGTTGACGAGTTATTAATCGGAAATAGTTTTCACACTTATTGTGACAGTGACCTTGACCATTGACCTAGTGACCCCAATTTCAATATTGGTCATTTACTGTCCAAGCCAATGCACATGTAAAGTTTCAAGCCAATCGGTCAATCCATTGATGAGTTATTGATCGGAAACGAACTGGTCTACCGACAGACCGACCGACATCCAACAAAACAATAAACAATAAACCCCATCTTCTTCGAAGGAGGGGCATAATAACAGCAAACACATATTTCTCTATCGAACTTAATGTTTCACTCCGGAGTTTTACCTTGGTGCACTTTTACTATGAATGAACCAAAAACAAAAAATTAACACCAGTCGGCCATAGAATGAGTAGTATTCCAATCCAAATTATTTTCAATGTTGAGAACTTTGTAAAGTAGTGCTGAGAATCGGGAAAATTCCGTGACTTAGGGTCAACGGTTTTGACCAGAATAAATATGAATTAATAAGTGAGTCTATGAATCACGTGAGACCACGTAGGATCACGTGAGATACGTGTTTGGACAATGCCTGATCAATATTCCAAGATATTGACCTCGCAATAATATTTAAAGAACCGCTATCGGCAGGTCTGCCACAACGTTCTGATTCAGATAAGATCTTTGTTAAAATTTACTAATTTTTACACAAGTTTAAATTATTGTTTGCAGCATATGATTATTTTCATACTTAAATGTTTGTCCGCTACTTTTATTCATTCTAACTAAATTTAATATAAGGTTTTGAGGAAAATTGTTTAACTGCACAATGTCCGAATAAAATTTAGGAATTATGTATGTATGATTCTCGCTATTTTATTAGTCTTATACTATCAAAACAATAGTACTGTTTTGTCATGATATAATAATTTCTTTGTTTAATGATTTGATAGAACAATGTTAATGTTTGAAAAATGTTAATGCTTGAAAAAGAATAGTATTTTGTATGATTTATTAATTTATAATGATTATCAATATCATGCATATATGTATATATATATATGTGGCTGGGGACGAGATTTTGACCCATTTTGCGCTGACGTCGTTTCCGAGAAAAATGACTTTAACTTGTGATTACCGTTTCGCGTACTTTGTCAACTCACTTCTTAAAATAAAACAATAGTTTTATTTTGAAGAATATCCTAAAACAATGTAATTAAGTTAAGGGAACAATACTTTTCCGTATTTTCTTTTGGTTTGTATATGGTTTAAATTAACCTCAGCTTATTTAACATTGAATAAATACAGAAGGGCACAGTTCGACATTGTTCAATTTCTGATAAACTTCCTGATGTTTTATGGTGAGTTTTTCTTACTTGTTGAGTTATTTTTCGTCAACAAATTACAACTTTGTTTGTTAACTGAATCTCTTCCATCAATCATGGTGTGTGTATGAGCCGTTGTTCCTGGTGGCCTTGTGGGTGTCACAATGAAGATTTTAGACGATATTGCTATGTCAAGTTTGTGTGGTTTACCCAACAGTTGTCAAAATCTAAAACACTTCTCAATTTAACATTTGTTGTTGAACTTTTCTATAATGAAAGTAATGACATTTCGTTTAAAAGTTGTGTCCATATATTACCATTTCAGTATTCTTCTATTACTTTATGTACTTTAAGATAATTGTTTAACAGTTGACAGCAGACAAACTGTGAACTGAATAAGTTAACCGTTTGTATAATCAACATTCAAATTTCCATTGCAAAACTGTGTGCAATCACACAATAACATGTAAGCAATAACAATTTTATTCGAAGTGACTACACAATCAATGTGTCAATAATGTTATTAATTCTATTTGATGATAATTATTTGTATATTTTAATGCTTATTTTCTTGTCAAATGTTCTAGTTGTTTATGTCCATATAAATGGCTGTGTTCATGATAAATTTCAAAATAATTACATTTTTTTTTTAAACTGCAACTCTTCATTCATTTATTTCAGCCAACAATACAGATTGAGCGAAAAGACAAAGTGCGAACACCAAAAGATGTGCTCATTATTATCAGGTATGATATGACCATGTAATTAATTTAAAATTAACACCAAACTGAGCACCTTTATACAGTTTTTAACCCATAAACTATAAGCGCCGGCACATCTTCTATTCAGGAGGAGTGCTGGATTGGTAGTAAAAGAAGACTTACAAACTGCATTTTTTGCCTTATATTTGTTAAACTTGTAAACAGTTTTTTCCTGTGTAATAAAAAAAAGATTATCTTATGCAAAAGATGTTTTGTTAAAAAAAGAGAATTATGTATTTAAAGAAAAATGTATTATGTTACAGGATAGACATCAGTTTACGCTTTTGATAAAGTAGTCATGCCAAGGAAGAGATTAGCATGTACCAGCAAAGTTCATCCTTGTCTTCAACACTATGGTGACAACAATTAATACATGTATGATAAAGTAATTCATAAGCATTACACGTTGCATTATTTTGTTAATTTAGAATATTGACTATTTTCTGATCTATGTGCATGTCTGGCAGACATGGCAATAGACCATCAGAATTTACAGGCCACACAGGCCTATGAGGAGAAATAATTTACAGGCCAGTTGTTAATTTCACATGCCTCAATTTTGTTTTGTTTGTGTTTTTGTATCCTGGAGGGACAAAACATAGTAAATTCAAAAAGGGAATGTTAACATGTAGTTGATTTATGAAAGGGCAAAAATAGTGTGAACAGTCTGATTTGAAGAAACAAATGTGTGTTTTTTTCAGTTTGGGAAACATATTTACACATGTAAGCATAGACAATTTAATTTTAATGATGTATTATGGACAGATTTCGGAGAGAATTATGTACAAAACAAGAATATTTTCATCTTGATGATACAAATTAAATAATAATTTGTTATGCTATTTTCGCAAATATTAATTTTCAAAAGAAAAATAACGATGAAGACTGAAAAATATTGCATGTTATATTGAATATTATTTCAATATATTGTGGACAAATATGTGGTCTCCATTGTGTTATGTATTATTTATGTGTTCGTAGAAGGTTGCTTATAAGTAATCAGTTATTTATATATGTTTTATCATTGCAGATCTTCGAAAATGCATTGTGCCAATCCTAATGCAACCTGAGCTTACCAAGTTTACATCTTACAGTCAGTTTGGAAATTGTGTTGATGATAATATGGACAATATATTGTGTTGTGATTGACTGTTTTTTGTAACAGATAAAGTGTTTTATTACAGACTTAACACGTCATTTTTCATCAAGGAATAACAAAAATACAATAATTGACATGCATGAATTTGTAGTACAGAATATCAACAACGTGTATCTTATGTTGTTTTTTTTAACAGTCTGTCATCCATAAGTAAACATATTAAGCATGTTAAGTATGTTTAGGGAATATAATGTAAACATTTTTGTTGTTTCTGCAAACTAAATCAGATACATGAAAATCTGTTTTATGATTAATGATGAAAAACTCGCTCATAGTGATCTCACTATAAAATATTCTGTCTGGTATAATGAATATATTGTATTGTATGCCTGGTATGTGTTCTAAAAATAAAATCACAAATACTATTGTAGTTCATATTGACATCAAGATATGTGATGAAAACATATGAAGTCATGTTATGTATACAGGTATATTATTTTTACCGGTAAACATTGTGGTGTGTAACGTTCAATCTATGATGATGTGTGTCATTAAATATGTCTTGCTGATCGCTATAATTTTGTTTAAAGTAAAAAATCATGTTGTTCAACCTCTACATATGAAATGAGTGAATTTATTTTTCTGTCTACACTTATGCTAGTTTAATAATATATTAACTATAAATATATTGTAGATAGCACATAGCATGTAGACATGTATATGCAATTGAAAATGTACTGTTTCCATAGCAACTGTAAAGTAACTTAATTAAATTTGTCTAATTAATTTTATTAATTGTTTAATAAAATAGAATTTCTAAAGAAAAAATGTCTGGCAGTATAGATAAACAACACAAATTGTATCATGAGCAGTTATTCATTTTAGTTTCAAATTTGCATCTATACAAACAGTTCAATTTCTGAATTTCAATAAAATATGCACTTTGTTTTTA
This sequence comes from Dreissena polymorpha, assembly GCF_020536995.1. NCBI lineage: Eukaryota > Metazoa > Mollusca > Bivalvia > Myida > Dreissenidae > Dreissena > Dreissena polymorpha. Next base: position 3,399,766 of record NC_068362.1, read on the forward strand.
ATTATAAACATATTTATGATGTTCCATATCTGTCTAGGGCATATTTTTTATTATTTTGCAGTTATGATTTTGTCTTAAATTTTTTAAAATGGTAATAAATATGAAAAAAGAACATTTTTGTTTCCATGGCAACCACGCGTATTAATGATTTATAATACTACCATTAATTCTATATTTTGTAATGAATTATGTTCTTCGACATATACGAATAATGGAGTTATTATCAACATGAACTAATCAACATAACATGTACTGATACTTATTGAATAAAGACGTCATTTCATTCAAAATGGCGCTAATTGGCGTTTATGACATGAAACATAAATCAAAGCGCTGTAGGCGCTGAAGCCCTGGGGTTAGGTTTAGTGTGACGTAAAATGCATTAAGGATGTTTTGTCCGAATTTCTCCCTTTGTCCGAATTTATACGGATTGACCCTAGCGGTTGAGTGCAGAAGCTCAGAAACTGCAAGAAAAGACAATAGTTGTGTATATACTACAGTGTACATAAACGGTGAAGGACAACACGATACTGGTTGTGGGAACGATAACCTTTTGTTCAACTCTACAAATCTGGTAGAGGTTCGTCTACATAGGCGGTAAAGATATACAACAACAACATGGCCGCAAAAAACCTGTTATTGTTGGCGTCAAATAAATACCTTTCAATAGCCTAAAATAGTTTTCTATTACATAATTAACATATCAGGAAAACACTCATACTTCCTTTGTAATGTGTATATAAAAGAAAATCCACTTAAGCCCAAGTCTCACTTTTGCCGGTAGAGCCCCGGTCCATCACGGTTTGCTAACGCCGGTCGACCGTCGAGGACCGGAATGATTCGTAGCGTAGACATTTTTTAACGCAGTCACACTATTTCCCGGTGCCGCCCCGGTTGAAGCCGGTCAACAGCCCAGCAGAGTCCCGGTCAACCCGGACTGGCTACGGTTTATCCCGGTCAAGCCCCGGTTGTCGCCGGTGGTGCCCCGATGAAAGCCAACAGGGTCCCGGCAAAGCCCCGGTTGTCGCCGGTAGTGCCCCGATGAAAGCCGGCAGCGTCCCGGCAGAGCCCCGGTATACCGTAACACCGCCGGCACTCACCGTGTCTATACCGGCATCAGACCCCGGCAAAGCTACGGCAACGCCAAGGTTTCACCCCGGTCGTCGCCGGTAATGCCCCGGCGGAGCCCCGGTGAATGCCGGTGGCATTCCGGCAGAGCGCCGATTTTCTTATGTACCGTAGCTATACCGGGACTCTAACGGCATTCATTAAAATGAAAGAAAAGAAAATTGTATGAAAAGTTTAACGCTTTCTGCGGAGATTGAGGGTGTCGACATGTTGATTTTCTCTTCTTTCTTCGCATATTTCTAAGTATTGTGGTATTCTGTATTGATCATTAACGTTTAAATACAATTCACCGTACAATATTTTTTTTTTGACATTTTCAGTTTTAAACCCCCCAAATTTTTTTCCTCCATTTTTTGTGAACCATTTATTAACAAAATTCACTCTCGTTCATCCAAATGTTGCACAAACAACACGTTTTTAGTATGTATTAATAGATAAATGCATAGTATATACAAATATGATAGTTTATAACATGTGCCAAAACGAATAAAGAAACAAGGACTGTGTGTAAAACATGCATGCCCCCCATATAGGCTGTCAGTTGTAGTGGCAGCCGTTGTGTGAATACGTTTTTTGTCACTTTGAACTTGACCTTTAACCTAGTGACCTGAAAATTAATAGGGGTCATCTGCCAGTCATTATCAATGTACCTATAAGTTTCATGATCCTAGGCGCAAACATTCTTGAGTTATCATCCGGAAACCATTTTACTATTTCGAGTCACTGTGACATTGACCTTTGACCTAGTAACCTGAAAATCGAATGGGGTCATCTGCCAGTCATTATCAATGTACCTATGAAGTTTCATGATGCTAGGCCTAAGCATTCTTGAGTAATCATCTGGAAACCATTTTACTGTTTTGAGTCACTGTGACCTTGACATTTGACCTAGTGACTAGAAAATCAACAGGGATCATCTGCCAGTCATGGTCAATGTTCCTATGAAGTTTCATGATCCTAGGCGTAAGCATTCTTGAGTTATCATCCGGAAACCATTTTACTGTTTCGAGTCACTGTGACCTTGACCTTTGATCTAATGACCTGAAAATCAATAGGGGTCATCTGCCAGTCATGGTTAATTTACCTATGAAGTTTCATGATCCTCAGCTTAAGCATTATTGAGTTATCATCCTGAAACCATTTTACTGTTTCGAGTCACTGTGACCTTGACTTTTGACCTAGTGACCTGAAAATCAATAGGGGTCATCTGCCAGTCATGATCAATGTTCCTAGGAAGTTTCATGATGCTAGGCCTAAGCATTCTTTAGTAATCATCCGGAAACAATTTTACTATTTCGAGTCACTGTGACCTTGACCTTTGACCTAGCTACCTGAAAATCAATAGGGTTCATCTGCCAATCATGATCAATGAACTTATGAAGTTTCATGATCCTAAGCGTAAGCGTTATTGAGTTATCATCCTGAAACCATTTTACTGTTTCGAGTCACTGTGACCTTGACCTTTGACCTAGTGACCTGAAAATCAATTGGGGTCATCTGCTAGTCATGATCAATGTTCCTATGAATGTTAATGCTCCTAGGCCTAAGCATTATTGAGTTATCATCCGGAAACCATTTTAAAATTTCGAGTCACTGTGACTTTGACCTTTGACCTAGTGACCTAAAAATCAAAAGGGTTCATATGCCAGTCATGATCAATGTACCTATGAAGTTTCATGATCCTAGGCCTAAGCGTTCTTGAGTTATCATCCGGAAACCATCTGGTGGACGGACCGACCGAAGGAACGACCGACATGTGCAAAACAATATACCCCCTCTTCTTCGAAGGGGGGCATAAAAATTAACAAACAAATGATGCCATCATCCTTCGAAAACGAGAACAATTGCAATCTCTTGTCACGAGTCTTTTTTTAAATTAATTGCCAAACAAGAACTGTCACCATAGGATGACATATGCCCCCTTTAAATGGTTTGATAGAAGTTATAGCATTTTTCGAAACCTAAACGCAGATTCCGAAACCTAAACGCGGACCGTAAGTTCAAGGTCAAGGTCAAACGGGTCAAAATGTGTGTGCGTATGGAAAGGCCTTGTTCAAATAAACATGCATACCAAATATGAAGGTTATATCTCAAGGGAGAAGTTATGAGCATTTTTCGAAACCTAAACGCAGATTTTGAAACCTAATCGCAGAACATAAGTTCAAGGTCAAGGTCACAGGGGTCATAATTTGTATGCGTATAGAAAGGCCTTGTCCATATACACATGCATACCAAATATGAAGGCTTTACCTCAAGGGACATAGAATTTATGAGCATTTTTCGAAACCTAAACGCAAAGTGTGACGGAAAGACGGACAGACGGACAGTCCGATCACTATATGCCCCCTTTTCTTCGAAAGGGGGCATAACAAAAACATGGCAAAAAGAAATTACAATCTTCGAACATAGAAATCATCTCCAATGTATGCTTGAATGAAAAATATAGAAAACAAGAGCTGTCAGAGGACAGCGCGCTCGACTATTCTAGTGCTAGTATAACATAAGCCATCATGGGGAAATTGTTCAAATTATTCAATAAGGTCAATTTAATAGTTCAGGTATATTTTCAACAAACCATTGGACATTTGTAAAGACATAAAACAAACTAATACGATTTTTGTTCAAGTTTGATAGCAACAGCTTGGGTGGGATGTTTGAATGGTCCTTCAAAAATAAAGTAAATAAATATTTGTTTGTTCTTTTAACCATGTTTCAAAGAAAAAAATATTTTTTTTTGGTTGAGTAGGGGGGTGAGCGGGGTATAATGTGGGGTGTAGTAATTTATTAGACAATCTTTCAAAAATATAAAAGGAAAAAAAATTGGGGGGGGGGGCGGGGGGTGCAGGGATTCTGGGTTGGGGCGTGGGGTATTCTTTTGTTTGGATGGAGTCCATTGTGGTATTCAGGTAAGTGTTGTATTGTCAAATTATGAATAAAATCTTATCATACATAAAGAAGTAATGGCAATTTAACTAAAATTTATTCTTGTGACCTTAAGAGTCAAGGTCATTCAAAGGTAAAGGTACAATTTAACTTGCCAGGTACAGTACCCTCATGGTAGTAAGAAAATATTTGAAGTTTGAAAGCAATAGCTTTGATACTTTAGAAGTCAAGTGGATCTAAACACAAAATTTAAGAAAATATTCAGTTACTTAGACAAAAAATGGCCATAATTCTTACAAAATGCTTGAAACAGTTGTCTGCTATTGTTTATAGATTGGGGCCATGTTGGTTAAAATGTTTGCAAAATATGGAAGCAATATGTCAAGGGATATTGAAAATATTTGAGGTGGTACGCAAACTTTAAAGTAGATTTATCAATAATATGCATATTCTAAATGGAAAAAGAGACATAATTTTTACAAAATGCTTGATACAGTTTTCTGCTCTTGTTTATAGATTGGGGTCATGTTGGTAAAGAAGTTTGCAAAATATGAAAGCAATAGGTCAAGGGACATTGAAAATATTTGAGGTGGTACACAAACTTTAACATAGATTTATCAATAATATGCATATTCTAAGTGAAAAAGGGCCATAATTCTTACAAAATGCTTGATACAGTTGCCTGCTCTTGTTTAAAGGTTGGGGTCATGTTGGTAAAGAAGTATGCAAAATATTTAAGCAATATGTCAAGGCACATAGGAAATATTCGTGGTGGTACGCAAACTTTAACATTTGCACGCTCACGCCGACGCCGGGGTGAGTAGGATAGCTCCACTATATATATTTCATATATAATAGGCTTTATAATAATAAGCTTAAAATGGGGGTCACCAGTGAAAATGAAAAGTTCCCGCTTTACAATCAAGATTATCTCCCTTTTCCAGAAACGCCATACTGAATTTGAGATTTTTATATGTGAGCATAAAGATGATCTAAATGTTAAATAAATATAATAAATAGATAAAAAAAGAGGAAAAGTCTTTAATAAACTCATTAACATATAAACATACATACATCTCATATATCATGTGTGAGATGGAACCTACTCAGTTCAGTAAGATGTGCTAACCTAGTTTGAAATTGCACGTGAAATGCGTTCTTCTATAAATAAGACTTGAAAATGTTACAGGGAACTAAGAACATTAATTATTAAGTAACAAGGCACATTTAAGCATTCAATCAAACACGTTTAAAGGAAAATAGATTTATCAATTTATCAATGACTTGTGATACTAGTGATATTAAACATTAAACTTATTATGACAAACAAAACAAATAAATGATTGTCATGGTAGTTCTTTGAAGAACTTCGACAGGTTGGAATAAGTGTCTCCAAAGGACGCTTGGCATTGGTGACCCTGGGCTAACCGTCCGAGTTATTCATTATAAAAATGTTCTTGAGACTATCGCGTTCAAAGATCATTTTAAGATGCATAAGGATGAGTCCAGAGCCAGCTATAATATTTATGTTGTTGCAGCATTGAACACATGACTGTAAACAAGAACACTCAGTGACTGCAAGTTCCTAGATTTTTTACGGGTTGAATTTGAGTCTATAATCTGTCTGGTTTCATTGTCATCCTGCACAGGTAATCAGCATACAATGTATCACTGAAAAGATAACAACATTGTTCCTTTGAAGTTGATATTTGACTAGTACATGTAGTTATATTCAGGCAGGTTCATAAGAACTTCAATAAGTTTCAGTCGAACAAAATTATGCATAATTGCAAATTGTGTATGAATAGTTTTAACCATTTTTATTTATTGAAATAAAAATATTTGGTCTTTTCTTATTATTTGGCTTCAATAAGCCTTCTCAAAGTTGTTTCTATAAATTGACAAAATTGTCTTCATGTAATTTAAAAAAACAATCATATACAGATGTCAAATACACACGCACTTGTATAGAAGTAAGAACTGACATTAGTGTTTCATGAGAAGTGTGACATAATCAATAATGATATGCGTCATCGTTTTTATTTATTCAGACATTCACGACATAGCATGTCATTACTAGTTTTTTATATGATACACTCTTTTAAACTGGATTAATAAGTAAGTGTAAACACCACATGTATACATTCTTCATCCAAATGTTAATACCAAATACATGTATTATCTCTACTGGATATGAAACTGACTGTTAACGTTACATTTTATTTATTACTTAAAACATTGGTTCTACATTAACAATCACATAAATCAGTGAAATACCTATTTTGTTTCTATCTTATAAGCCTGTCTGCTATACAGGAGATAGTTGAAATTTGATGAATGTACGTCCTTCCCGCATGTATTTCCATTTTCTTTAAGTTCAATTGATCATTGGAACATACAGTTTTGACAAAAAGTAATTAACCGTTCCTGGACCACCAATGTTGTTGATCATTGCTGAAAAGATAATAAATATGGAGCATTTTAATTTGAATAACTATAATACATAATTTAGGTGATCGCACAAGTAGCAGTCATTGGCATATCATTTTCAGAATAGTAATTTTAGTATTTGGGACATAATATACTTTTTTGTTGTTTGTTTGAGGAAAACATCATTACTTGGTCATAAAATTCAAATATGCTGTCCTTGATTTCCATGCATTTACATCACAACTTTTTCCTTACATGGCATATTTTCTTTTTCAAAATGAAAGCAAATATGAGCCTGATTATGTGATAAAAATCACTGACAGGGTGCACTTTTCCTACAAAATCTACTTTACTCCAATTATGAATTATGAAACTCTTATACTTAAAAAAAAAATTGCATAATGCATGTGCCTTCCTGTTTCAAGCTTTGTGTTGATAGCAAAACAAGGCATTCCTTTCTTGAAAAGTTGAAGACTCTTCTTTACGTGATGGGTTTTGCCGTACGATAACCCGTTCACATGGCTACAGTCATCACCCAAGCATAAATCCACTTTATCCCCTTTTACTGCTCAACAACAATATTAAATTTTGTAAGTGACACGGGTCCTAAACGTTATTCTTCACAGTGGTCAAAATTTTCAAGCGTTTGACATTCGTATTTCCAGGAATCGTTTTCTTCATAAATATCAACACTGCCATTAGTTGATGTTTATCATTAACTCCATTCACATAAATATGAACAATAATAACACTTGTATTAATCTTTCTCTTTCAATATATCAAATTGCTTTTTCTTTAAACGACCCAATCTGTCAGGTACAATGTCGGCCATATGTGTTGTCATTGTATTTAGCTTGCGGATCCTACATTTTGTATTTCATAGCGTATTTATAGAATATTCGTAGTTTTCCGCACATTCCCGGGTAACGTTCGGAGTGACTGATATGTACGAAAGAAGGCGATATTGCACGAAGTTTATTAGAGTGCTAATACCTTAAATAAAATGTATCAGAAAAAATTCTTCTAACTGTCTCCGTAGACACTCGTATATTTTCGGCCTAGATCGGAACTTATTCTCGCATGAATATGCAAACAATAATAAAAACTATTTCGTACCCAATGCTTAGCAATTTTGCTTCAATAATATTTTTTACACGTTTTATTACACTGTCATGTTATATAGTGATGTTCCGTATTTACAATGCGGGTTATTGAGAACTTCTTTGCAGGGACCTATTTGTTTGTATAGGGCCCTCTTCTTTAATTGCGCATGAATGACCGCCAAGTGGTAAATCGGACTTTTAGGAATTCATTCATTCGTGGTTGTTTTGGCAGCCAGCCAATTCTGACTGTCTCAGAAATGTGTATCATTACTATGGCCTTAAGGCTTCGCCTTAGGCCAAAAATGACGTAACTTCGTCATTTTTAGAAATTGGATGCTCAAATTTAAGATTTTGATTTGTCAGATATAGCACTTTCATAATATATGCCTAACTAAAAAAAATCATTTTTTGACCAGATGGGTCAAAATCTCGTTCCCAGCCACACATATATATATATAGTATTCCCCTATGCTGTCTTCTTAGAACATTATATTTTTAAAGCCGATGGACCTTCAGTTTTTAATCAAAACTTGGAGAACCTTTATGAATATGTGGCCCGCCGAACAAACGCCGAACGCTAAAGAATTAAAGACGTAATATTTAACGTCACCGTCAACGATCCAACTGAACCCTAAATAAGTTGTGTGTTCTGCAAAAATAATAATGTGGTGGCAAGCTCCGTTCAATTCAATCGTGAACACAAAAAAACCTTTATTGAAAAGATTTTGTGCAATATTTATGTCATCGAATGTTATTTTAAACAGATGTAAAAATGGATTTATGTGCCGACAATCCAGAACAAGCCTAGGTTTTCCGCTACGATAATAGGCGACCGTAAAGAATTCACAACATGAGGTTGTTGACAAACCTCAGAAATCACAACTTTTTGAAGCAAACTGGTTATCTCTCTACTCACAAAATCGGGATTTTCATGTGCAGACTTATTATTTTTTTAAAGTATCTGTTCCGGAATAACCTTAAAGGGCAATTTGTAGCCAAGACGTATAACGTTTAAAATATAAACGTCGTCTGTTATTTCTACCCACCTTTGAATAATTGTTTTAAAACGCTCTGCTGGTGATACTCCCGCGGCAGTAGCACTATGATATATATTGTGCTGACTATCATGCACTTATGCTGACCCACCTTGAAAACTTCCGGTTGATGAACGTCTCTAGATATGCTAATACATTCTTATTCGGCACAATATGATAAGCTACTGATCTTGTTATACGATGCGACGGGCTGTGGACATTCGTTTTTCCAATGGCCCGGTTTTCCACACGAGAAGCACAAGCCTGGTCGAGGCGTTACTAAACCCGTCTGCGCAGACGCCCCCTGAGCAGTCGACCCTTCCGGACGGCGATATGGCCAGTGTCGACGCGGCTTCTTCCCCTTGTCGGATTTTGCTTTACGGATAGCACGCGCTTCTGGCTTGTTAATGCGTTTAACTTGTCCAGCCTCGCTGTCACTGGCGATGGGATTTGTGGTATACTCGTTTACCACACACCAGCCTAGCTCTTACGTGTCTGACGTCAAGATGAGTATTTGCCTCTGACGTAAAGTCTTTTCGCTAAATAAACAGAGAAAAACAAAATATGATATAGTAATGTACATCAAATTTCAAACGCAAGGCGAGCACCTGTAACACGTGTTGCTATATGTTTATATAACAAATTTATTCGATTCATTTACCTTCCATTAGAGCTTCTTTTGCGGACTGAGTGTTGTTTGATTCGATTGCTGTGTTTGCCAAATCAATGTTTTCCAATATTTTGGAATTGCTTTTGTACTGCTCTTCATTACTTTTTCGTTTAAACTTTGGAACGTCTAAAAATGACCATTGTGATTTCACACTCATCTTATTTATCATTCCGCTTATGCTATTCAATAACGTGTCGTTGTTGGATTTCACTGCATCTTTTATTATGTATTCTATGTAGCCATTTATGCCAGCCGACTCGCTTGTCTCCATTGCTGAAAACGAGGTTTTGCACACGAACACAAGTTTACTGATCTAAGTCAAGCGTAGAACTGACCACACAATGCAAACCCCGTGCACATTCCCGCCTATGTGCGCCTGAGTGACCATCACTCACGAGACAACCATACGCATGAACAAACCGCTTCTATACCTGTTTTGTGCGGTGCGTTATGTTTAGACATACGTTCTTTGCTATACTCCGTAATGCACAGAACTGAAAATAATGAGGTCGAACATAGCTGCCTCTCCACACATATCATCATGTTTGCCGTGTACAGGGCACGGAAATAAACTTACATCAATAACAACGCACAATCAAAATACACAATATTAAAGAAACATTCTTTATTTTTTACGTTTTTTATCTGCAACTATATATTTAAGATGGAAATTGATTTCTGATCTTCCATAAAATCATGAAACTATAACAGTATTGTTTATTTACAAAAAGAAAAACATATTTTCAATATATTTGATGTTAAGTTATAGTATGGCCCCCCCCCCCCCCCCCCCCCTCACACAGACCCGAAAAAAGTTGGTTCCCATTAATTCGCCAAATAAAATATATACTGTATACATATATGTACACAAATTCAATTAAAGCAACTGTGCTTTCGAGTAATACAAAATGGAAAGCAACTTATATATCTTTATTCAACATTTTGCTAAATACTGAAAAGCCGCATTTAAGTAAACCGTTTTATCTGCAGGCATAGAGAAATAAAAAGGTTACGGATCAATGACATACTTTGTTTACGAGCGTGTAGTAGATTGTAGAAAACAAAACAGAAGAAAAACTTTTTGGAACGCCAAAATATAATTACCATATTACAAACTGCATTTTGAACAACAAAACATCAAGCATTTAACAACAAGTTCCTTCGATTGGTCAATTTCAATCCTTTCCTCCCTTTCACTGGCTAGATATAGAGATAGTATATTAGCATGCATGGAAATGTGTTACTTATTCAAATATAAGATATTTTGTCTTTCAACAAATAAAATAAATAAAATAATATCGTGTGTGTGATTTTCACAAATTATTAAATCCAAACAATTCGAGCTTAATCGACAGATAGTTTTATGAGAAAATCAACCCTAAGGTGGGCAATCAATTGAATGCCTGCTCAGAGAAAATACTTGGGTTTGTTATAACAGTTTTTGGTACACATTTTAATAATTTAAAAATAATTATTTAAGAAGTTATGTGTCAATGGCCAAACTGCATGATTCTTATCATATTACAATAGACAATTGACCATTTCAAAGTTGACAATCACGATAATCAAAAGTGAGATATTGTTTCCAATAAACTCGTTGTATCGTTCGTTTTTGTTTAAGTCTAATTATAATAAGTCGCGAAAAATATGCGAAACACATGTTAATATCATTTAAACTTCTGGACAACCCTCTTATAATGACACGTAAATGCTTTAAAAGGATATGCAACTTAATGCATAGTTATAATCATACATACGAAAATGAAACAACTTCCGTGGGTTATTTTACAATATAATATCATGTGTGCAAAACTTATATTTCAAGATTTACAACGATCAGTTGCAATAAAGGATTAGTTCAGACGTTTGCTGTTTTTTTCTCGCATTTTGAAATGAAAGTAAGCTTTCGTTAACATGCATTAATCATGAATAGATGGTCCAAATATGCAAATATCAGGGATTACAGTGTTGAATATAGCTGCAGACCCATTCATTGACGGCTGTGCACATAATCCTTTTAGATTACATGTGCACATAATCCTTTTAGATTACAAAAAGAAGAACAAGAAGAAAACACGTGTTGCATCATATACCGGTATATATAAGAACGTGTGTCAGTTTAGTGAGAAAACAGTTACCTGCAACTGTCTCTGGTGGTGTTGGTGTTCTGCTGACAATTGACATTGCTTTCAGTACGTGCTTGACGGACTGAGTAAACACAAGGTACACTTACATATGTTCGTTAAAAGGAACAATTGTTCTCATCTTAGATGCTTAACTCGATACTAAGATGTGAATTATTATAATTGTTTAAGTCTATTTAGATCATGTATACATCGTTTATTATTATCAAGGCCAAACAACATCCGCATTCTGAAAAAAAAATGCATTTATAAATCATTGTAAATATCACACTTGTGACTCACCTAAGTCGTAATACCGGTTTATAAAGAGCAATATTTCCGTAGAAAAGTCACTTAACTTCGGACTTTGTCTAATAAATTAATTAATCTCACGTTAAGACTACTCTTCTTGATTGTAGGTAAGATGTTAATTTTATTGATGTTTGCTTTTTTCGACCTTTGGGTTAGATTCCTTTATTTTCATACACTCTTCATAATATGGTAATGAACTTATCTCAATTTATTCATTATTCTTTTTGTATACAGCTTTGTATATTAATTCTCGAGTTTCGTAAATTGAGTGCTTTTGAATTTGTGTTATATTGTTATATATACCATGAACAATAGTTAATTGATTATTCATATCAAATTGTTCATCTTAAAAAAAACAATAAAAACACTAATGCTTATACAATTCAAGTTAGATTTAAAATATTTACGAAGTATATACATATTATCCTACATGTAAAATATTATATTTCATAAAGATGTATAAAGTATTTGTTCGACATCTTTTAATATAGTTTATTTACATTTATTTAAAAAAATGCGTTAAATGTATATTTTTATGGTTGAGAAATATAATAAAACACCAACGAATATACTTCCAAAAACATTGGATCCTATGAGGATACAAGAACAATAATAAGTAATAAGTAAAACTAGGAGAAAGAAATTGTTCAAACAGTGTAAAGAGTTAATTGTTGAGCAATTTCTTTCTCATATAAATATAAATATATATATATATATATATATATATATATATATATATATATATATATATATATATATATATATATATATATATATATGATGTTTGTATTGCAGATGGCTAACACATTCACAATGATCTTGGTGGTGGCCACCGTTGTCGTCTATGCGCATGCCCAGTGGGACACATTCCCTTTAGGCCGTATGTATTTGTAGCAATATTATGTACAGTTACATTCAAAAACGACAAATATTCTGGAAAATTATGTATCAGATACATATTGATAAACGGGCGAGAAGTTCATATAAATTTCTAAAAGTTATCAAATGGACTGCAATCATTAAACATAAATGGACTTAAATCGAAATATTATTATAACAAAATTGGCATAGCTGTGTATGGCGCCTTTTTAGTCGTAACTGAGTTGCTAAATATAATATTGAATTTCATATATATCACTTGATACATTTAATGAGTTAATGGTACACCGTAACGTATTCGTTGATTTTTTCAGTCCACGCTTATTGTTTGAAGAAAACACCTGAAGTATACCAACCTTGCAGAATGCGAACCATTTGGACGTTCGACTGGTGCGCACTAAGGTGTGTCCAGCGAACTGGATGTTTCGCACAGGGTGACCAAGAAATCAACGCATTTCCTTCGCAACAAGGTTGCTACATGTGGTGCAGCAATTCCTTCGAAGTGTAATGAAATACAGTATAGAATAAATTTATTAGACAACATACCATGGCAATTGCGTTGTTATTTATATGTACCGTTTAAAACTCTGCTCATAAGATTATACAAAGAAATAATTTTTTTTTTCAATTACACTTCATTAACAAAAACAAGTTTGTGTGTTTTGGGGAGTCTTTTACAGCATACGGATCACTACGGACACTGCCAACGACTTACTTTAGAATGTCGCTGTACGGTTAATTTCCCGTATATACCATGGCAGCCCCAGCCCGGTTCTTGAGCACGAATTTAATACGGATACCAACCTGTAGAACTCATTTACCGAATGAATACCTACAACATACAGTTATATTAATATCGCGTATGGTGCAACAATGTCATGTACTTTAACATATCTCAATGCAAAAATGTTTCATTTGACTTTTTTCAATAAATAGACAAAAAAGAAACTCCAAACATATTATCATGAGAGGAATTCGTATCAACGTCCGCTAGTCCTTTAATTCAAGCAAGTGAAGATTTTCAAATCACATTAATCTTTTGTTACAATATAACATGCCTACAGATTTTTTGAACGTTTGTATGCTACGGAAGAGGTACGTTATAAATAAATACACCAATTATAGATATTGCGTTAAAAGCTGTAATATTTGTTAAACATATATATAAATTTGGTATATATAAATACATATTGCATTTACTACAGTGCGTGTTACATAAATTGTATCTCGTCTTAAACTGTTATTGTAAAACACGTTTGATTCTTATTCCGAATATTTTGTTCTTGCTCTTTTTATTTGAATTAATTGCTTTCAGTAACGCTTTTTAAAGATCTACAAGATTAAAAGAGCAAATATGCAGTTTAAACAAAAAGATCAGAGCAGCAGAACAAAAATACAGTTTAACTACATATCAATTAGTAGGGCTTTACTTGTTGAGCATTTAAATGCATATTTAATCATATTTAGGGTTCCAATGGCCCATACAAGTTCTCGACGATTATTTTCGCCACTTTATAAAAGTTCTCACAATTGTTTTATCAATTGATAAATAACTTTGAACACAACTGATATTATTCGTAAAGTAATTGTCACCTTTAAATAGCATACATTGCATTCATATAATTGAACGTTCGCGTAAAAAATGTCACATGCAGGCTATATATTTACGTGTCCATTGCTCTCAAGTTGGTAAATTGGCCCCGCTCATTGTCAAAATGACACCATTAATGGTTCAAACAGCCCCACTTACAAACTACACCGCCCCAAACAATGCACAAACTTTTTTTTAAACTGGAATTTCACAATGATTAATAGTTTACAGTATATTTACACAAGCTTTTTGATTCAAAGTTTCATTAAAGAGCTAGTTTTGTAGGTATTTTGTTTAAAGTTTTTAATGCTTGACAAGTTTCAAAGAATATGCGAATATTATTAGAATTGGTTATTACTATTTTACTGGAAAAAAAATGTAACATCATATAACATAATTTTTATTTTCCATGCAATAACACAATGGATACTTACAGCCTTATTCAGATATAAATGTGCTTGAAACGTTAAGAAACATGGAAACATGAAACGGATTTCCTGATCAGATACACGGCAGTGAAAACACGTGTTGTACAATATAACAATACACATGCACTTACCGAAATCCGTTCAATGTATTAAATGTATTTTGTTATGATAGCCTGTAGGTTATGTTCGACGCGCTTTTAAAGCGGTTAAGCCCCAATTATTGGCGAGACTGCTACCATTCGGTGTTAACATTTACCAACGTCAGCGGTGTGTTTTGTGGTTTAAAAAGTATGGGAAAAAGCGTTATTTATACAGCAACAGCAAGTATTTAATAAGAGTTTCTCCTCTTAAATGTCTCGTTTCCATTAAATTATTTTATACTGAAACTTCATTTTGTGCTGATTAATCATTAGTCGGACAATATCTTCGTATACACAATCCAGAGTCTTCAGAAAACCGATGATCTTTTACACGCTGGCACCTTTTCTTTCCCTTAAATGATGTTAAATATTAATGTCGTTCATGATAAATATTAAAATATTATTATAAATATAGACTCTAATGATGTTTTACATGGTATTTAAAATATGACATCAATCCAAAATTCCGATTCAATATTGAGCACGACCTCGGTCCGAAAATATAAAGTTGCAAAGTGAATCTACGGAATACTTGTTTAATAATTATAACTTTTAAAGCAATTAGAGACGTACTGTTCATATTTATTTTCATTTGTCAATTTTGAACTACAAAAAACTACCAACTTGCTGTCATCGCTTATTTTGATACTGAATCACGTTTCTATGGACATTTCCTTTTCTACATTGCTATATTAGGCTGATGTTCTGGTGTGCCTGCCTCTAAAATTGAATTTATTGCAGTCGTCTTGCGGAATATTTAGAAATGATCAACTAATAGTAGATACGCATCTTATAACATGTACGTTTTGACAACTGCGTGTAATGAAATTCTTCATTCAATACTAATGACATGTGTGGATACGTACTTCCTTATATTTCGCTGTGTTTTAATAGCATGACCTTGTCGACAGTCGGCAATAATCAAAGTTGAGTACTGCGAATGGATATTGACACGAGAATACACTGATCCTAGTTGTACAGAAAACATACACAGATATGTGTTTGGTTTAAATTATAAACCGATTATAGATGAATCTAAATCGCAAATACAGTTTTATGTCTTTGTAATTTAAGATATCGTTAAAGTTGCGTGCGTCAAAGGCTAACAAGATGTTGGTTAACAACAAGTAGACAGTTTAAACGTCAGGATGGTCAGTTAATTTAATGGATGCCACTTTACCATGCAAACAAAACGATAAAGATCTATATCAGAGATAAAATAGTTTGTTTAAAAATCGTGAAGGTAAGGAACTTTGTAGCATAAACATGTATTACCATGTATAGGGTCCAAGAATACAACGCAGATGTGGCCTATAATACATTTGAATAAATGGACTCATACGTAACAAGAACCGATGGCGAATATCGTAGATATTTCTGAATGCGATTCCTATTATATCAAGACAAGCTTTATATAAAAAGAAAACACGAACATGAATAGTTATAGTTACGATATTGCAGTCGTTGCGATAGCACACCACTCCGTCAACCGCTTGCATACTGTGTTTGCGTATGTTACACCATTGTTATGTGTGCCTGTCATTCTATTGTTCCTGATATTTGTAATTCGCCGATGATTATAAATGAAACTTTAAGGTTAATGTATTAACAAGAACTGGAATTATGTGTGATTGGCTGCAACATATTTCACGTCAACGAATTGTAATGAATGAAATTAATTTAAATTAAGACTTTAAAATAAATATACGAGTTATCTACAAAATGTGTCCTCTAGTTCAAAATATATATATTCTTAGATAAGGTATCATTGCAACAATAGATTAATAAAAGGATACAAAATTAGGAACACTAAGATACGAACAATCGTCGTGAAAGATTGTGCGCGCCAAACACATTGAGATTATACCGTTATAACTGCAAATATAAGCGACACATCTCCGGTATCCAAGCCTATCGTAATTCCATCTCCACACAACATGTGTGTTATTTGCAAACCATTTTTTTTTATTTCATAACACAATGTATTTTTGATGTTGAGCGTATTAACAAGTTTGTGTCGGCAACGTTATGATACATAGCAAGAAACAATAAGAATGTGTGCGCAGCATATTAAAGATTTTATTATTAATTATTAGAGCATGTTTAAGATTACAAGTCAATCCTTTTACATTTTTATTGCATGTAGTGTATAAAAAAAATAAATAAGGGAGAAAAGTCGTATTCAACCGAAATGATATGCGTACGGGTGTGTGTTGTAAAGTGTTCTTTGTCTAAATTGCAAAGTCCCTATGCCAGTTTATATGAATTTATATTTATAAGAAATACCGTTTCTGTATATGTATTCTGTATATGTTTGGATAGCGTTCATATGTATCACTTAGTAATTTTCAGGATACACTACAGTAATATGAGATAAATATAAAAATGACAAGCAACTCCGACGTAATTTGAACGAAAAGCTGTACCTACTGTAGAGTGTAGGAAATATATTTTTCACAACACACAAGGGGCACATAATTATACAAAATGAAACTTCAGAAACATAATTAGAAAAAATATCGGGTTACCTTTTAGTATTTTATTTAATGAAGGCCTGATACAAAACAACAAAGAAAACCATCATAGACAGAATATTAAAAAAAGTATTATTAACATTAACATGCACAATTCAAATAAAATAAATGGGGAGACTAGTCATTCTCTCAAACACATGGTCGTTGCTTTTACAGTTTACAATGGTGGTACCTATATTTAAGAAACTAGAAATATCATTAAACATCTAGTGATAAACTTTTTTATTATTATATACACATTCCGAAACCTTTCATAATGCGTTTACCACCATTTTAAAACATAATATATAATCCGTTGAAGTTTAGTTTTATAAAAAAGTAAATCGTAAATTATATAATGTAACAATTTCGTGTACCTGTTGTTCTGTATTTCCAGAAAATGTCCACAAATCAAGTATACCACAAACTAAACCAATAACTAACTCGTTTTATAAACAATAAATGTTTAGTACCTACGGAAAATAATTTTCAGTTTGAATATAAAAAAATGCGAGCACTGTAAATTTAACGTCTTCATAGAATTTATAGACGCAAATCGAAACTTGTTTACTACAAACTCTCAAAGAATTACAATTCATTCTGAATGTTTTGTCAAAAGAGACATTCATGATTTTAGCTAATAAGTTCTCTTTCAAAATAATTCGAATATTTAACTTTATGTTAGTTTAGTTGTATATAGAATGTATAAATATAAAGGTTTGTAAGATTGTTTTTCATAATTAAATAGTAGCGTCCATATTCTTATAAATATGTGTGTGTTGTCTCTTCACCATATCTTGCCTAGGATACGTCTTGCATCTTCATGAATATACATGTTTTGCCGTGTTAAGGTTACTTTCGCTGTTCTGTGTACGTCTACTATGGTTCGAATATACAAGGGGCCTTTCAATACGACTACCTTTCAGTGAGCAATCTTGACAATCTAAGAAGTTATCAATATTGATTAAGTGGCACACTACACTCCTATTTTTTTGTGATAATCGGAAAGTCATTGGAAATTCATTCTCTGCAATGTTACAGCTTCAACGCGTCATACAAGTGGTTATAACCCTTAATGCTTAGCATTGACCTTTCCAAGGCGGTAAAGAAAGTCCTCGTGGCGTAGTGGATATGGTGCCTAGCGACCTGGAAGTCAAGGAGATCCCCACTGAGGAGTGTTTGTTAGATCGCCCTAAAAGTTAGCCAACGTCTTTGTATGCAATTGTGCGAAAATATACTGGTTTAAACAAGGCGGTTAATTCACCTTCAAATATTTCAACGCGTTATGTGATGTGTCATGTATTGTCCATTATTGTAAGGGTATGTTGTCTCTTGCCTTAAATTATAGATTAGCGGATGTTAAGAAAACTGTATCTCCTCATTATATTTTATGGATTTCAAAATTCATATATATATTCATGCAAGTGATATTTGCAAAGGTAACTATAGAGTAGTGTATATGGTATGAAGAAAAAACAAGAAATATGCCACAATGTGTCGGATTAAGTTCTGTTGCGTAGGAACATAATCACGTGCGCTTTAGGCAATGACGCGAAAAAGAGCTTCAAAGGCATAACGTTATATTTGCCACTGCATAAGCCTTAACATAGGTGGATGGGGCGCCTATTTGTTTATAAGGTAATAATCGATTTCAATATCTACCTTTGGTAAGTATGCTCAATTTGCAAAAAATAATATTAGTCCAAAACAGCATGCGTATGTGCAATTTACGATTTGTTTATTTACAAACAGAATAATACAATTTTGCTACCGATTCCTAAAACGCATGTAAACGTTTTGATACAATAAAGGTTTGAAATAATTCTTAATTATAATTGTATGTCACATAATTGATTTTTCCTGCAGTAAAAAATACATTAAAGTAATATATGCAGTTTGCATGAACAATTTAACAACTGAATGTCGTTTAGAGCCGAAATCGATGCACTTAAAACAAGGAAACTTGTTGTATCAAATATATGAGTTGTCATTATCATTACATAAATAGCAATTTTGTTATTGAAAATATAAAGAAAAATTCGAATCATATGTTGCATACAACTATGACACCTAGATACATGAACGACTGAGATATGAATTGCGCTGATACGATTATGAACGAACATCAATTCTATCTTGATCTGCCCAGGTTAGACATTTATGCGGATTACTTTGTTTAGTGAGAACTTCTCAATATCATACCTAGTCTAAATATAGAAGATTGCTTTCTTTGATTTGCCTCTTGGACAGGTTTCTCAGTTCGCTCCAGATTCAATTAATTGCTTATTAAAAGCTGATCTGATAGAAACGATTCGATCTAAGCAGCCATGTGTTTCTTCGTTGAAACTTAATTTGGTAGTTGAGTATATATCTTAAATAGCTTGATTTAACGCCTCTTATTCGGCCTAAAATTGTAAAAAAGTTGCAAATGTTATAATCCAAGTTATCCACTTTTTGAATGTATAATATATACATCATATAAAAATATAAAACATAAAGTAAATCTTTATATTTAAACCAAAAATGAATAATTAATACATTACATTTCTACAATTTCGGAAGTTTATTTTGCTTATATCATCACAGAAATCTGTTGTTTTTTAATCTGCGACTTAAATTTACCAACCGTCTACATATTAACATGCTGCAGTGTAATTCTGCTTTTGAACTGTTCTATGTTATTCATTACAACGTCATTTATCCGCGAGGCATTACATTCAAAACAAGTGCGTACTTATTCGTTAACAATCCAGAAAGCATTATACTTATTTTAAAAACACCAACTGTCAAATATGAATGGTTTATTAAGTTTCTTGGAGTTATGCACATTTGTTGATACCATCGGAAGAAAACGCATGCAAGACCATTGTTTATGTGAAGTAACACTATATTAGCTTATACAGTTTGTGGTGTAACACATTTAATCAGATAAATGTTGTTTAGTTAACGATGTTATTTTCCTTCGTTTTGTATGTATCATATAGTATAATACAATAATTTATCTTAAAGAAACAAATGAAGATTCTTCGGGATATTTAATTAAGAGACATTTCTGAAACACTCAATTGCTTATGGAAGACACACATACAGTACAGTAACACTTAGGGTGTCTAGTTTTTGGTAACAACACTTGTTATGTTGCTTTGAGCTTTTTAATTGTTTAAATAAATGCTACGTTTAACAAGCGAGGGGAGTGAAGTTGTGTTGATTCTATGCTAACAGTACCTTCGTACGAGGTTGAGTGCAAGTATTTTAGATTAATGATATTTTTACAAATACAAATGGCCGTTGGAATGGTATCATTCTATTTTAAGTCACAATAGTGTAGCTTTTTGTTTCAGATAATAATTAATTGTGCTCACGTCAGTTTTTGTGGTAACATAATATGTGGCGAGTTTGTATGGTAATTAACAGCTTGAACACACACATCGGTCGTGAATTTAGAATAGCTTCTGTGTATGTTCTGTTGTTTGTTTGTTTTCAGCTGAAACTATCTCGCAAAATAAATATGTCATGCTTACGCCTATCCGTGAAATGTTCTCTATTGCTTCAACACATTATCAAATTGCAAGTACTTGTAATAATACTTGTAATGAAAATATACCCATCATGTTTAGCTTATTCTCTTGCTCATTCAATTATTTATTTTCCAATTTACCCCATAATTCCCTCACGCATTCAAACATTTTAACACATCTACCACCCCTCCTACATTCCCCCATACCTCAATCATGCTTTATCTTACAACCTCATGTCCACTTGTTCACATATTTGTAAACCATTTACATGTGTTGTAACCTATGTTTTTCTTCCATATACCTTTATTAAATATATTCAGTCTTTCATCACTTAACTCCCGCATCTTTTCGCCCACCCAAATAAAAATCGTGAAAATACGGACACGCCATGCAGACATTAACATTGACATCGTCAGTTGATATCGCGATCAATCACTGCGATATTTCGCCCTTGAAAATGTTTTATTGCATTACATAATTTCTCATGTGTACATAGCACTGCGAAATACGTCAATACAATTACTATAAGCCTCCGAGAAACCTGGTGGCGCTTTCTATTGATTTTGTGATCGAAGAAGCATAAGATAAAGAAAGAACATTTAAGAGGGACTCGGTTTCCGCGCAGTGATTTGTTTTTGGAGTATCGTTAATCATTGCTATTGTAAAGAGGAAATGTATGCAACAGATTGTCATAGATTTAATGTTCAGATATATTTCGAAACTGTGTGATATCAAAAACAGTGGTTTCAATTGGCACCAATCACATAAGAACACAATGGACCAATTGGGTCTAGTGTGTGTATGTTTACGTATCGTGTTGATGTTTTATTATTGTGAACGGAAAGATGAGCGAACTATTTTGCTGCGTGGTATTTTATATGGAGATACGGTGTAATAAATACCATGTAAATGAATCTGTACGCAAATAATACCATACAGTGCATACATAGGAATTCAACGTCGTAATTTGTTTTATTTAGCATAGAAGTGATAAATATAAGTAAAACACTTTTAAGTAATCTACAAGAGCAATATTTTAGAATGTTTCTTTACAGTTAAATATTTCACTAAAGAGCTATGACAAATGTTTGTTTTAAATGTACAAGATATCTACTATCATTTAACAACTGAACCAACCTTTTGGATATATTAAGGAGAAAAGATAGTTGCAGATCGTGCAGATTCCTGGATAATGGTTTGAATTCTATGAAGCTTTGGAGATTCTTAATAGACTTCAATATCAAACAGCTTAAGAGTTCAAAGAGGATATGTTTCATCAACAATACAACGCGAGCTGAGTTTGCATATTAACCTTTGAATGAGGTTTGTGAAAATTTACGTTGTCATTGGTAACATTTATAAAATAAAGGTAATATCAAAGGCAAACGATTTCCTGTAAAACGTATAGTTTTCATACAAACAAACCGGTTAAATTAATGTGAGAAAAATATAGCAATCTATATATGTGTACATGAATTACTGGGTACACACGATCTGACGTCTTTTCGCTTGACAGATAAAGAACCTAGACATAAAACATAGAATTTAAAGAAGGGTGGTTCAACTTGACAACTTGACAACAGGAAAGATGTTTCAAATAGTACGAGTGAATAATTGGCCGAATCCGTAACAAGAAACACAGATGGATATCGTTGTCATTGTTTAATGTACTTTCAGAAATCATGACAAACATGAACAACTCTACAATTGCAGTTGGTACGGTAGCATCACATGCAATGAAGTATTTGCATACTTTATTTGATTATGTTACACCACTGTTGTTTGTTTTTGTCATTCTTCTGTTAATGATATATGCAATGTGCCGATGATTATAAGTCAACCTAAATGGTTTATGCAGTTCACTTATGTGTGTTTGTCGTCAATAATTTTACAATAAACAATTGTTATATGTTTAAGTACTTAGATTAAAACTTGAACTGACTGACACATAGTTTTATGGAATCATATATCTTCATCAATAATTAACGGTTTATGATTATTTTAAAATTAAATAGACATGTATATGAGTTTGGAATGGGATAACATCAAAAGTATTGTGTATTTTAATTGTGAATTCGTGTTGTATTCTAACTTTTTTTACCTATTGAAGTTAGTGTTAAGTCAAAATTAACGTATAAACGCGTCTGTGCGTATTATATCAATGTTTGAGTATGTTTGTATTAGTTTTCGGCAAGAGTTACTTACACTAGTATTAACGCACATGTATATTTAAGTGACTGATTTTGAATATTATAACACAATATCATTTCATTTCTTTTTTACAAAATATTTTAAAAATAAACAAAAGTGGTCATTATGCAATGGATTTTAGAAACGTTACCGAGCAAACTGATATGTCTTTATGTTTAAAGTATGTTTTTGATATTGCGAAATGGCTACGATACAGTACAACTTGTAAAACATATGTATACGTTAAAATAAACATGCGCCGTGAAAGATCGCGTGTGCATTACATTGCAATAATGCCGATTTAACAGCAAATATTAAACCGATGGTAGTGATAAGGATTCAAAATATATATACTATCCCAAACCACGTCCGCTTAGCCTGGCACGTGTTATCTACAAAACACATATTTGTCTACAAGACAATTTACCTATTTTTGATGCTAGTTGCACTAACAAGCACAGGTGGTTAGCGTGTGGCTATGATATTAATTAGTGAAAACATCATTTTGAATGATAAATAATCATATTATAACGAAAAATTAACTTTTCTGAAAAAAAATATTTCACTATCAAATATATATATAACAAGGTATGCAACTCAAAATCAGCCCAAAACGGGGTGCATCGCTTTGAACAGCCATATCTTCATCAATTGTGCAGCGATTTTCACGATCTCGGTCTTATTCAACGCAGAAATGAATTTCCTTTCTGGAAATGTATATGTCTTGCAATATTTTTACAAATGCTGGGTCAACTTTTAAGAAATAACACGATACACAACACGCATGACCCAGTTGTCAGTGATCATGTTGTCTTTATGAATAATATCTCCAGTTGTAAAGACACACCTCCGCATTGGACCAATGAAATCACTCGTATGTTTAAAATGTCAGTTAGTTGAAATGTATGTAAACAAAGGTTTTAAACGGCGCTGGACAGTTAGTCTTGATGCAGAATGTAACGACAAGAACGGTAATAATGTTTTTTCATACGTTTTATTGAATTATGGTATCGAACTGCATGAACTTTGTAGGGAAGTTGCCCTTTACTCCATGAAGATTTCAGTCTAAAAGACAGCATGATCACTGTCAACTGGGTCATGCGAGTTGTGTATCGTGTTATTTCTTAAAAGTTGACCCAGCATTTGTAAAAATATTGCAAGACATATACATTTCCAGAAAGGAAATTCATTTCTGCGTTGAATAAGACCGAGATCGTGAAAATCGCTGCACAATTGATTAAGATATGGCTGTTCAAAGCGATGCACCCCGTTTTGGGCTGATTTTGAGTTGCATACCTTGTTATATATATATATTTGATAGTGAAATATTTTTTTTCAGAAAAGTTATTTTTCGTTATAATATGATTATTTATCATTCAAAAGGATGTTTTCACTAATTAATATCATAGTCACACGCTACCCACCTGTGCTAACAAGCTGATGTAGTAAAATTGTATTTGATAAAAACACTACAAATACTAGAAATTTTGTGCTATGTGTTCAATATTTCATTATTTATAATAACTAGATTTGCACCGATTTAATGTGTTAATTATCTGTATATTTTTCACATAACTATCGGTAATTAATTTCAGGATATACAGTGATACACAGTGATACTTTGAACATTAGCAAATGAAAAGCAGCACCGACACTCAAACTTACAATTCGCTGAAACATCATCAGATGCAAAATTATGCTTTTCATGTTGTGTTTTAATAAGGAAAGTTACAGAATGAACATGTTTTTAAGAAATGCATTATTAGGAGCAACATTCTGGTTACTCTTTGGTCATTTATTCAACTCAAACTCAAACAATTTTATTGAAGTAAATAAAGGCTACCGGCCCAAATATACAAATTTAACACAAACAGTATACAATCGCATAGTTAACGTTATCCTTATTTAGTTAAAATTTAGGTACATATACATAGAAATAAAAATTTATGAATAAATGTTGTTTCAGGGGTAGATAAAACAGAAATACATAGTTATGAATTGATGTTGTTTAACAGATGGTATACACAAGTTGTGACTTTATGTGTAATTTAATGAATAGTTGATCTATGACTACCAATCAGATACTGAATAACCACCATGGTTCGAATGAAAAACACAGTGAGTATCTCTAAATTGTAAACAATAGAAAATGCTGATTCACAATCAATAACACGTTTATTATTGTTATCAAGACAAAAATAACATAGTATATCATCAAATATTTAAATGTCTAGCTATCTACAATATTTAATTTATGTTTAGAACATCTACAGTAAGACAATGACATGTTATATTTAAGTGATATGTGTTCTGTGGTAAGATATATTTCATTATATATCATTGGTTTATAATACTGTATATGACGACAGTGAGATAAATTGTTTATTTCACTTTGCCGTTTTGAGTATAACACTCAGAATTGCGTTTGCGAAAGTGCCTTATGAAAAAATTACAGCACTAATTTCTTGATTAATTTATTCATATCTTAAGCTATAACGATATAACATTATTTTGACTTTAGAAGCCCGACAGTCCCTCCCGGATATATCTAACGCTTTTAACATTATATAAAATTGTTTAGAGTATCTATATTTAAAAAAATAAGGCATAGTTAATAACTTTACCAATATTTATAAAATTGAAAAAAAAGGTAACACATAATGGGAGACGTCCGCATTCACCATGAACAATTCATGTGTTAGTAAGCTATTTAACATGCAAAATTCGTTTATGAAATTGGTTTTGTACAAGTTAACTTGAGGCAATATATTCCTATCCCCATATGTGTCATCCATAACAAAGAATCGGTGTTATCATACTATCGAACAATATAAATAATTCTTTAATCGGAAATACCATAATGTGTTTTTTATAATTGTAAATGGCAAACGTTGCTTTTTGTGAATGTGCATTAAGATTTTCATGTGTAGCGCTCCAACATAATTTTGATGTAAACATTAATAACATGAGTTTATAAATAGAGGAAGTATTCATTCGCATATACATTTATATCTTATATACATTTTGCATTTAGAGTCAGACAATCTGGTCATTGATTAACTGCATGCATCCATGATCAAGTCTGGAAATATTTTCGTGGATAGACATATGTTTATTTAAAAAAAAAACGTTAAAGTAACTTGTTTTCATTTTTGTCGCATTTTTTTTAAGTTTAATATTAAATACTCAGTATGTGATATATCGAAAATAAATATGTCAATGCGTATCCACGTCTCAGCAATGAACAGTGATATGAATGTTTGTTAACTAGGATAACATTCTGAAAAACGATAATGTATGTATGTTTCGCGCAAATAGGTGACTCCCGCAAGAGTTATGGCACTGGATATTTCTTTATAGTACTTTTTTTTAGATTCCCATATGAAGAAATATCATGAATTCTAACGTGAAAAGGTAACATTATATTCATGCAAGCAAAATGGGACTAATTATTACAACAAATTATTGTAATGGTTGTCATAAGTTGCGGTGTTTTTTCCACCCAACATAAATGTACATATTAAGTCATGCTAGTAAATTAATTGATGCAAAATACCAGTGAATGATTTATAGAATATTAGTTGATTTCAGCATAAGATCTTGCTTACTTATTAACATGTCAACATTTTTCATACGAAGTTTAATATCTTTTGAGTTGCAATTTTCACTTAACAACCAGTTATGCCCATAATATCTGGAAGCATACGTGACTATTAGAGCAGATATGTTAAACCATGGTCTTCACAATCCATCACTCTTTACATACGTCTCAGTAATCATTTCTCTTTACAAACGTTTTTGTCAACGATTGATTCTTTGCCCAATTTCCCATTCTCATTGGAATACTATATGTAGACACAATTACATGAACGGTTCAATGCCAAATTACTAGTTTATTTGTCCCTGCTATGTGATATATCCTGACAATAAAACAAATCAGTTTTTAGTTTCCATTTCGGCCAAGAATATACTCTACTGTGATCAGATCTATTGCTAAGTATAGACGAGCCTGACTGGAATGAATGTAATTAATTATATTAATTACCTGTGCGTATAGAATGCATCGCATAACCTTAATGTTGTTGTTTTTTCAGCTTTTCCATATGAGGAACTACACGTCGGACGAGTCTGTTTTATCTTACTTTCGCAGATATAAAAACATTGGGATATCTCTTCACCAAAACTAATATATAAAATACTTGGTGTTTTTGTTTCAAGATATTTTTATATGTATTTTAATTACGAAATTTATGATAATGTTGTTTGTGCTTATGTTGATACCATGGAAATGCGAGAAAAACATTCACAATTGCAATTAAAAACCACATCTATCTTCATTGAGATATTGTGTCATTAACTTTGTAATTTAAAACGAAACTCAAATCTCCGTGTTAAAATATGGGTTCTTTAATTTTGTCATCGTTTAATATGGCATAAGCATCACAATCGAATATGTGATTCAATCGTTAAAAGACAAGAGACTACAGTATGTACGGATTGTACAATTAAAAACAAAATCATCAATCAGTCGGCCGTGCGTTGTATTAAGTAAAGAAACATACACCCGACACTTGCATTTTTGTTCGTAATTGCATTTATTTATTTCATACACACTGTATGTAGTTGGACAACCGACTTGTAATAATTAAAACAGGCGTATGCCTTCCAATGTCGTGGACCATTTTTATTATGTTTTCAATTATATATTTCCTTGTCTATACGATGTTGTATATATTAAACAAATCGTTGCTTGTAATGGAGCATCGCACGCTGATCAGTATTATAATTGCCTTATAATTATAAAATCTGGTTTCACGAACTTCTTAACTATGAATCATACCAAAGCAGATTCAAGAAGAAACCTTTTTTCTGAAAGCAATAACAAATAAAATATTAATATTAAACTGTTTTAAATGGTATTGTTACATCTTATATTCAAAAAAATGTATACGGGTTTATATAATTAAAATAAAAAACAATTGTCAAAAGTTTTTTTGTATTTGTGTTTTTGTTTTGTTTTTTTTTTCTAATCAAACCATTTCTTGTCAGCATTTGAGAAAAACGACGTTTTGTTGTTTTTATCGCATGTATACGACTTAAACAAATCATTGCTTTTTGTGACAGCACTGAAGATAATAAAAGTTCACACTATAAGCTGCCATGTGTGCTATTGAATAATTAGGATTACACCAATTTAACTAACAATGCATTTCACTATTTTGGTTTTACTGGTCAACATTTAAAAAGTATATATTAAAGTTTAATATCGATTGGAAAAATCTTACATGATTTGTGGTGTACGATATTACACTTAACTTCTATTGCTGCATGTTAGTGCAAAACAATTCACATCCAACTCGTGAAAATACGAACACCCATGTTGACATAAACATTGTTATCGTCAAGAAATTATATCGCAAGAAATCACTGAGGTTTATAGGATATTTTTTTCATTATGTCATTTCCCGTATTTATCTTGCTGTGCGAGATACATCGATTCAGTATGTATAAGCCTCCGAGAAACCATGCGATGCTTTTTATTGATTTTGTGATCGAAGACGCATCGGATATCAAAAGAACATTTTAGAGGAGCGTGGTATCCGCGTAGTGATGTACGCCAGGAGAAATGTTTATCACAGCAAAGCGTAGAGCAACAGTATGGATCAGATTATCATGGGTTTAATGTTCAATTATAGTTGTAAACTGTATGCTTCTTCAAACAAGATTTTCCAGTGTTTCCTATCACATATGAACACAGGGGACAAGTTGCGTCTTCGTGTTGCCTTTTGACGACATATTTTATTTTGGAAAAAATAAGCGAACTGTTCTTCTTCATGATATCTTGAATGGCATACTTCGAGGTACAATGCATTGTACGTGCAAACAATCTCAAACGCAAGTGATACCATCATGTGAATATTATGGAATTCAATGTCTGCTTCATTTGTATCGTTTGATTAAAAGGTGAGAAATATACGGTCACCAACTTGTGAGTATTCAACAAAGAGCAGCTTTTTAAGTATCTACACAGTTAATTACTTCAAAAAAATATATGAAAGCTGTTTTAATTGTTCACAATATCTACAAGCATTTATCAGCGTACACAATATTCTGAATATATGAATGCGAAAAGATAGTAAACGATCGTGTATATGAGCAGAAAATACCGAATCTGTTTGCAATCTAGTAAGGTCACATTAAATGTTGTTTCGTAAAACCCTATGAATAGTTTTCAACAAAAATAAAAGCAGAGCTGTTGTTAAAAACATGAATGTGAGAATACATACTCAAGGACAATGGAATAATATGCCAACATACCGAACAAAACAAATGTGTGAACACTATACACATGGATTATTATAAGTAAAAAGATAACTTGTAACACACGATAAAACGTCATTTTGTTTGACTGATTAAGAACATAGAGACACTACCAAGTCTTCTATGAAAGCCTGTTTTTTAACATAAATCCATGTGAGCGGTCATTTGAAAAAAACATTGTTTACATATCAAGATAGTTTA
Source organism: Dreissena polymorpha (assembly GCF_020536995.1). Taxonomy (NCBI): domain Eukaryota; kingdom Metazoa; phylum Mollusca; class Bivalvia; order Myida; family Dreissenidae; genus Dreissena; species Dreissena polymorpha. The sequence continues at coordinate 3,429,230 of NC_068362.1, forward strand.
TCCTCCGCTACGAAAATTACAACATCTAATGTGAACACAATAAGATGATCTAAAATACTATACACTGTGTATACACGCATAAGCCTTCGTTTCGTATAGGGAAATATCAATGAATAATATTTCACAGGAATTGGAAGTTCGTTACATATAACAGTGTCATGTTAGCGTTTCTTAAATAAGGATACCATACGACTTCAGTCGTGCCACAAGACAATTGATGGCATCGCATAGCTAGATGTCATGGCAGGAAGACATCCGAAGACAACCGAAGTGGTTTATGGTTAAAAATTGACGTGTTGTTTTGAGGAAACACCGACAAAAATCTCAACATATTATAAAATGAATATCACATCGACAGTGGCAACGGTTGTTGCGACGACAGGAGTTTTTAGCTACACGTATACATTTTATTCCTACTTTGCGCCAATACTTTTTATTTTCGTTGTTATTCTGCTGCTTATGTATGTGTTTTTCTTCATTTTGAGTCATTAAATGATGTCATTTGCTTTCATACGCCCATAATGAGACCATTTTCCAAAATTTGTTTGAATATGTTGCGGTGGCAAACTGAATTGTATTTCATACCAGAACTATATTATTGTGTAGTCATGAATCTTGACAACACGCCTTGTGTATAATAAAATGTGACGAAACTTCAAATTATTTTTACATTCTTCTTGGTTAATGCATGTGTAAATAGCTTCTGAAATAAAAACGTATAATGTGTTATTAATATTCGCACTTTTGCTAATATAAGTGTAACTAAACTACATCAAAGTACTTATTAATGATGTTTGTGTAGAAATTCAATACATTGATGTTCAATTTTATAAAACTTTATATTGTTTCATAGTTATGTACGTGTTTTCGTAAAGAACTAAGAAAATACAAAATATGAGGCACCTTTTTGTGATACCAAAAAAAACACCTAAATTACTTCTACAAAAACATATTACACGATGTAAATTTTATAAAAAGATTATATATTGTAGACCTAGATATATTTTTCATATCCAAAAGCAAACGTTTTATACCAAAGAAAAACACGATGCAATTCATGATCTATTTTCATAGTAATCTCGTAAAGTCTAATATGTAAGTTCGTAAATTACTTGTCTCTGTTAGGATCTGGCTATATCGCATACTAGCAGGCATTTGGCTTTCAAAAGCTTTATCATTTCAGATTACAAATGTAACAAATGGTATGTTAAAGGCTTTTAAAGATAACGATTCGATTGGTTATTCCCAGGTCATCAGTACGTGACGTCCTATGTTACGGCATCCGGTCGTAGCAGTGCCTAGTATATAAGTGTCTGACTGGAATGATTTTAATTGATAAATAAAACGTGTTTCCTATACATATATACATGTTACCTTTAATTTTTGTAATCAGAGCTTTATCAGTTGAGAAACGAAACATGGGATGGATCTGTATTATTTACGTTCACATATATAAGGGCGATGGGATATCTCAATGCTTACTCCCAAACGCATATATCCAGGTTTAAGAGCATAAAAGCAATTTGCGAACATCGATTTCAATTACGACAATGATGTTTGAGTTTGAACCATTGGAATTCGGCGAAATATTTACAATAGCACGAAGAACAACTCTTACCGTTTTTGCAGATAAATTGTCGCCATTTGATTGTTTTTATAAACAAAACGAAACTCAAATAATATCGTCATGTGTATAGTCTAAAACTCATAGTAACTGACTCATTCGTTGAAAAAAAGTATGTGAGGATTGTAAAGTTTATTTATTTCACGAAACACTCTGCTGTGTGTGTTGTATGCACTAGAGAGACATTAACCAGACACGGTATTGCATGCGGTGTATATTTGCGTCACTTTACACACTGTTTGGGTTTTGACTACCGACTTGCAATAAATATAACTTGAGTATACTTTCAAGCATTGTTGCTATTTTTGTATATTGTGTTTATGTATATATTTCCGTTGAACATGGTTGCATACAACTTTGTATGCATAAAGTTAGTAGCTGCTAGTAATGGAGCATCACATAATGTTCAAACGTTTACTTGCAATATAATGATACAATCTGGTATCACATACATAATCTTGTATACAAACAAATTAAAAACCATATTTAAAAGCAAGATGTCGCAGTGATTGCTTGCGATATACTTTTTTGACGATGACCATGTTTATGTCAACATGGCGCGTTCCTATGTTCACGATTTGTATGCGCACTGTTGTACTCTAATATAATTCGAGAAATAAAAATAAAGTGCATTATCGCATATCACATATAATGTAACATTTTCCGTTCGATATTAAACTATTATATTTGCTATTGAAATAGTAAGCAGTAAAACCAAAATAGGGAAACGCAATTTAAGTTGAATTATTGTAATCCAATTGATTCACAGAAACACATGGCAGCTTATGTTGTAAACTTGTATTATTTTAAGTGCTGTGACAATAATGAACGAATAAAATATTGTATTATTTAATTGATGAATCAATGGTAAAATAAAATTAGAATATTTGGAATACGATTATTCTTACGGCTATGGGCTCCTTATCGCGGTTTGATAACTTTTGTTCACCATTAATATAACAAAATGGTAGACACTGGTGATGTTTTACGTGGTTATTCAACAATGCAATTAAACCAAAGGTAGGTTCAATATTTAACTGATGTTATGTGTTTTATTTTTATTTATGTTATTTAAAGCTTAATCGTTAGCAGAATGTTATAAACATAATATATACGTGTTAGGAAAGAATTTGCGTAACAAACCATTGTGTGCATATAACAACCGTATTTATGTATGCTTGTGTTAGTTCACTCAAAGTGTAACTTACATTTACATATAAGTACATCTTAACTTGAATGAATTAATGTTTATATATAATATATGTTAATGTAAGATCAAATTTTACGTAATGTTTGAACATCACACACCATTTTCTTTCAATGGTAAAACTGTAGTTTTTGATATAACAAAAAGGAAGATAAGTTATCAAGAAAACGGATGTGGCCTAACGTTTATATAATTAATTATGTGATATTGCGATATTGGTTCGATACATGAAAAAATACCAACATATGTATGCGTGTACAAGTACATTTATCATGAAAGATTATGTGTGCCAAAATAATTTCGATAATACCGATTGCACTTTAAATATTCAAACGTTGTTTGTGATAAATCTCCGAAATCCTTGGCATATCTTCTATCTTTATTCCATTTCAGCACACCCTGTCGTGTGTTATCTTCAAACCTTATATTTATATCATAACAAAGCTATTTCTGAAGCTAATCGTACATCTCACGGTGTGTTATAATCTTATATTTGATACGAAAAACTAGAAAAAAAAACAGAAACTGTGTGCAAAATGTATTAAAAATTGCATAAGTGATTATTTCATTTTTTCACCGTTCAAATAATTCATATAACATTGTATTTATGGTGCGTATGCATACTTGAATATTAACAGTCCAATTCATTTAATATTAGATACGTAATTTAGCAATTGATATAAATATTCACTTATTGATGTATATGCAGTTTATGTATGTTTACTGTTCTGTACTTAAGTTCAGGATACACTAAAGTGATAGTTGATACATTTACATATGAACAACAGCTGCTACGTATTTGGAACTAACAATGGGTAGACCATATAGTTATGGCAAAAGACATGCAATTCCAGTAACATAACAAAGGCGATAATATTTTTACCATTAACTCTTTCATATTAGTGCTATTAACCAAATTTGAAAGGAAATCCCAGAAAACATAACAAGCACAACACCAGCATTAATACAACTGACGCTTATTATTCTTAAGATTCGTTTATTGCAAGTTGTTCTCGGCATCAATACATCTATCACTGGTATTGGATTTATATCTCTTTGACCAAAGCCGTTTGCTATTACACATAAATATAATGCACACGTTCTTTGTTTTAAAAGGACGGGTGTGTGTGATGAGATTTAATTCAAGGAAACATTAAAAAATATCATTTGGTTTTAGCATGAAGAGCAATTAATTTTTTGCTCTGTCTAACAAGAAACATGAACGAACCTATACATATCATGTTAAATCTATGCAACGCATATGTATCACCAACTTGACACTATAATTGAGGTTTGGGGAATTTATCATAGCGTACTAGAGTGAGCGCATACATCTTAAATAGTGTAGACATTTCAATTTAAAAATGTCAACAAACTCTTTATCGCCATGTGTAGAAGTTAGTCGATTCCATTTGTATTTAGACAGATATGTCAGGATCGTAAAATACTGTTTAAAATTATGTACAGTAGAACAAGGTTATTGTATTCTAAAACACATGGTACCATTACAGAGATTAGAAATCGAAAGCAAAAATTACAAAAACAATTGGTCATCAAAAGTTCTGGTCATTCTTAACCAAACCGGTTTCACAATGTACGGCTATTCCCCGAATTTGATATATCTAATCAATTATCCCGTTACTAAAAATCAAATAACGTGACCAGTATATTACCAACTGAAATACAAGTGAAGCATCATCAAGTTCAATAATTTTATATAAGGAAATAAATTCAGTATTGGAAAGATCTTCGTATATTGATATTGTTGAAAATAAAAATTATATGAACAGTATTGCTAGATTACGTTTATCGTCTCAAAACTTGTATAGAGACCAGGGTAGATACCAGAATATTGTAAAAGATCAACACACATGTGTTTAATTCAACTTTATTGATATCGAGGATGAATTTCACTGTTTCCGTATATGTCCTTATAATGCCCATGTTAGGAATACACATATTCCAAAGTATTAGAGATATAGCCTAAATCTTATTAAGTTTTTGGAAATTCTTAATTGTTCAAAAGAAATAGTGCCAATCAAACAAGCTATTGATATGTTTTAAGTGCTTCAAAATGTATTATATATATAGTATAAATGATATATTTTCCACAAATCTTATAAGAATATAATAATGTAACACGTATTGCAATTATTATACCACGTTTTGACTATACGTGGTAACTATGTATAAACCACATCCATATAACATTCTCAGGAAAACATGTATTTCATTCTTTTTAATTTGATCCTTCCTTAAAATGATATATGTTTTGTATTTATTTGAAACACATGCTATTGTTGCATATGTATGTGTATGAAGATGAACTGTAAATATACTTAAGTCAAAATACACTACTCTGTTCTGTTCTGCTCTGTTTTATATATTGAATATTGGTTTCGTTGATTTTCCTCTTGGAAACATTCTCTGTTTACATTGCATTCAATTAGCTGCTGATTAATAGCAGGTCTGGTAAAATGATCTGGTGTAAGAAGCCTAGCATTGTTTAATCAATTTTAACTTGCTTCTTGATTATCTAAAGCGTAAAACGTATGTCGTATTCGGTCTGCAAATGGTTTTAAAGGTTACTGTCGATTTTAAGGATAAAGATTTCAAAAACAAATGCGTAGTTAAATCGCAGTCCAGACATCAGTATCAATATTTAAACTGCAATATGTCAAATGTAATTGAACTACGCCATATAAATGTTTTATCAAACTTGGAGTATTGTATGGATACATGATCGACGTTCCAGTAAAGATAATATGTAACAGCGTATACAGTTTGTTGAGCAAGTAATTGATAAAGATAATTCAACACATGGTATATTGTGTCACGTTTGCAATTTTGTTGTTCGTCGTTTTATACATATCATAGAGTCTAAAAAGGTAATACTATTATATTAATAACTGCTAGTGCATCTGGATTGTTAATAAAGATACGAATCTAAAAAGGTAGTTGGGTTTTGTTGGTTTATAATGATAAAAATTCGACAACAATAAGTTGAACGTAATGTTCCTTTGAGGTTACTGATATGGAGAAGCCATTGGTTTTGGTGGTAGGTACATACTTGCGTTTCTTTGTATGTCGTATTTGGTCTGCAATTTGTTGTAAAGGTTACTGTCGATTTGGTGGACGATGGTTTTAAAAACGAGTTCGTAGTTGCTTCACAGTCCAGACATCAGTATTAATATTTAAACAGCATATATCGATTGTAACAGAACAACGCAATATTAATGCTTTATACAGCTTTTTGGAGTATTGTATATCTGTTTGTTTATACAACCAAACAATAATGAATGCATGACAAATGTTCCAGTGAAGATAGACTATAACAGCGTAGACAGTTTGTTGTGCAAGTAATTAAACAAGATAATTCAACACATGGTGTATGGTGTTACGTTTACGTTTGTTATGTTCTTCGTATTTTACATATCATTGAGTATAAAACGGTAATATTATGATATAAACATATGATAATAATAATTGCGTTTCTTTAACATAATTTTGTCACATTATACAGCCAAGATAAGTAAAGTTTTTCAGATTCAATGCTGACATTTTTCTAGGTTTTCGTTTCATTTAAAATATAATATATTTATGGAGATATTAAATATAAAAAGAAAAGTTGGTATGCTATAATAGTGTTCCTTAGTCACGAGATGGATATCGTTGGTTTCATTTATGTTTTAGCGCTGATTGGTCTCATAAAATTGTTTGTGGGAACATAGTATATATCGCGTTGACACATATTCGTGATGGTCTTTAACAGCTTAAACAGCTGAAACCCCGAGCCAATGAAAAGAAGCCTGTTAGTAAGAAGGGATATTACGCATGTTGGATAATCCTCAAAACATGTGCTGCATTATCCATTCATTTTACGTTACTTACAAGTAATGGAGGGTAAGAAAATGTTTTATGGCATTTTCATTCATCAGTTATTTACAATAGTTGAGAACGGTAAAATGCATAATCATAATTAACAAAATATTTAATACTGTAGTCAAGAACTGTTTATTTTATGGTTTGCCAAATTTGCATTTTTTAAATAACATACTTGCATGCGAATGTATTCAGGAATTGACGGACGTTTTAAACATGTCGTAAACACCCTACTTAAAGTCCTAGACTGCATTGAAGATTTTCAAAAAAACAGAGGTAGATAATGGCATTGTTTGTTGGTACACCGTGCATCTCGGGTGGAACAACTTGGAAGAATAATATCTGCTGTACAGATGGAGACTTCAGTAACTGCTTACTCAAGGCATTCATAAATGATTTTTCAAATAAATATAGGAAAATGAAGAAAAGACATAAGTTGATTGAAAACTTGGTCTTATATATATAATTATTTACTAATTACTTAATTAAAATATCTGTATTGTTTTTTTTGTATGATTGTATTCACAGGGGTGTACACGTATCAATTACAATGGAAATGTATTGCATGCATAAGGAACATATAGAATATATGAGTGGTGATAACACGATCTAGCTAATAATAGCTAATAATAATAACATGTTCCAATGTCAATTCCAATTAAGAAAATAATTGCATTAATGGCCACGTAAATATAGTTTAAGTAAAGTCTACAGTACAGTACAGATTGCAGTTGATTGTTTCAGCAATTGTTAATTTGTGACATAAAAGTTGAGACAAGTGCCATGCATGATATTTAATTCCAAGTTAAAAATTAATTAACTTTTTAATAAAAATGCATATATTTGATTTTCCTTTTACTACTAGTATTAAATCTTTTATTAAAAAAAATACCCTTATCATATATTGACTCTTAACTACAATAGTACTAAAATATCTAGGTTCGTTAACGCTTGGTACGAATAAAGACATACATAAGGCTGTAACAATGTATTTTATATTCCGCTTAAATTCAGATGACACAAACACAACTCGTTAATCACATTAGAACATTCGAAGTGATGCGGACAAATCATTTCTACTGATAAACCTTCGTGTGTTGAGCCGCAGTTCTTGACCCTCCGTTTGCATTGCTCGAGTTGCGTTTATGTTTGTTCGGGAAATGGATAGAAAAAAAAACGTCGTTCATATGTGGCCGGTCCTTGATTGCTGTCGCTTTTGCATTTACCCCCGGCTACAGTGTTTTATAACCATATTAAAAACAATACGTGTGCGATTTTTAAAAGGCTTTGATTTGCTTTTACCGGGATCACGTGGCCTGATTATTGAAAAATCCAAATGCGGATTACCAGGACTTCGTAAGGATAAAACTAGTTTCTGATGGAAAAGAAATCGCTTGATTAAAAATTGCCAATGACGATAATAAATTCAACTGTATTGATAAAGATATACAAAATATAAAAGCATGTTAAAATGCTAATTTTGACGAGGTTGCGGACTTTTTTACAATCGCACAATTAGGCGATGAAACTGGTAAGGGACAGCTGTCTCGTGATAAGTTATTGTTTAACATTTGTCAATACTGTTCTGTTCAAATAAAAAATAGGTTAGTGGTAAACGGCAAAATCTTTATAACAAACTTTGCTGTAAAGGTATTCTCAAACAAATTTCAGTAAATATAAACGTATACGTATTATAACAATTTTTTTAATGTTTTTATTAGAATCATACTTTGTTTCCCTGAAAAACATAATTTTGAAATTTACGTAACTTTAATTTATAAAATATCTTAACAGATCTGTTTTACAATGTATGCAAAATTTTAAAGTTGATAAATTGAAATCAGTCATAATCATTGTTTTAGCATGTAAATGAACCTTTTCCTTTCATGTATAAGCACAATTTGATATCATAAACGAAGTATGAAATTTTGTTAGTTTTGCATTCTTTATAGCATAGCAAGGAAGGAGTTGCCAAAGAAGGTTGCATTAATCAAATGAACTACACACGTTTACAATTAACACAAGATAATGAATAAAACTGGAAACATGGTAGCAGCATATGTCATATGCATTGGGAAAAACAAATAATTAAACCAACAAGGTGATGTTTCTATGCAACACCATAAACAACTACTATATCTAAGCACGTCAAACATATGTGATTAGCCTTCATAGCTGTTAATTATAAAACATAATGCTCTCGGTATTTAACGACGTTCACGAACTCGAAATCCATTAACAAATTGTTAATTGAAAAGACAATTGCACAGTTGCAAATTATGCAGAACTCATCAATGAAGCACAACAAAACAGCGGAGGTTATTATCATTTAAGGATGCAATCACCTAATTGTAAAAAAGTAATCATATCAGCAGGTGATTATCTATAATGACTGCAGGTAAAACCCTTGAAATACAATATTACCTTGGGGTTGTACGTGATGTGGAAGGATAATGTTCGGTAACACTATCGTTAATGTTTCAGAGAATTTCACGATTTATAGCAACAGCTGTTGTAAATGATTGTACAATTTTATTTTATTTGAATTTATGCATAGCAGCCAAGGTCTTTTACGAAAGAAACATCTTCAACATTTTATGCGAACGAAGCGCTTGGCAAACGTTTAAATGCACGTTTATTAGAATATGAATGACATTATTATAACTAAAAATGTTCTTATATCATCCTAGTTCTTGGTCTTATGCTTCTCGTTTTACGTATATATATGAGCAATTCCGTATATATATATATATATATATATATATATATATATATATATATATATATATATATATATATATTGCTCATCTATACCCTGGTATTTCCTGTAAGCTCTTTGATTGATCTTATCGTTTTTAGCTCTGATAACTGAATGATGTCTTATGTTTCTTTTTTGTTGGTGGTGGTGTTTATTAAAACTATCGATTATTTTATCAGTGGAATTGTCCGATCGTTTCAGCACATAATAAGTAATATTTATTGACACATGTGTATAATCAATAATAAGTAAACACAGTATTTGCGTTTAATGCATCATCGTAGCAGCTTTGTTTGTCTTGGTTATTTCCATTTTCGTGACTGGCAACAAATGTATGCGTGCCATTATTATACTTTTATAACCAACCTAGTGAAAATGTTAGCATATTATAATAAAAGAATTAAAACAAAACATGGTATTTAAAAGGGTTAACCTATGAGAACAGAAAGTTCCCCTTTTGTATAAAATAAATTAAAATAGAGTTATTATGAAAAAGATAATATAAATAAAAAAATAAATAAGCATCTTGTTAAAAGACACAAATTGTCCCATTAATTCTTCATATGTACCTATTCAGGCAATAACGAGAGAAATTCTTGTCAACGAAATATATTCATGGACATTCCCGACGCTTAACGCTTTTCCGTAGATGAATCAATTGACTATAATTAAATAAATACCCGTATTTGTGATGCAGTACGTTTAAACATTAAATGAAGTAAAAGATTCAAATCATTATTCCTTGTCACTTTGGAACACTAATTCCATGTGAATAGTTGAGTTTTTCCTCTCATGCGATCTATGTCTAATGTTGCACGCTTGCATTCCCATACTTTTGTAGGAGAAGAATCAAATACGATTGCATTTTTGTTTCGGGTCCATTTTCTGAACACCAGATCCATGTGTAACTGCATATTTGGCGTTCATGTATTAATATATTCGAGAAATAAAATATGTTTAAAGAAATATTACCATAATTATCTTTGCTTATTCTCGAACATATACAGAGGTATCTCGTACGTTCTTATTTAAGTCTGTAATACCAAGGAACAATACAATTTTGACACGTGTGTGTCAATTAGTGTTTTATAAGAATACACTGTCAACGTTATGAAGGATTTATAATAAAAATGCAAGGATTGTGTTAATGCTTCCCATCATTTGGCATTATTGCGAAATAACCAATCGTCGAATCGATTGAAGCGTTTCAATATAAGCTGGATATTGTTCACGACAAACAAACTAACATACGTTTAAAATATGTGTGTTTTCATACATTGATAACAATTTCTGAAGAAGCATGAATAAATTAAATAATAACATATTTATTTACTAAAGCGCGTATTGTTTCAATTCGTTCATGTTCAATGATGGTCTACAAGTATAAATAAACGTAGCAAAGCAAATCAAGAATAAAGATATTCTCGCATGTAATGAAATACTCTTAAAATACAGAGACAATTATCATATTAAAAAAACAAAAAGTAATAAAACTCCCATTATTTATTTAAAAAAATAATATAAATGGGAATATGTCGAATTCATCTGTTAAATTGCTTTATGGGTCTAGCAAGCCTATTGTTTATATTTTTCAATATTGTATTCGTGCATTATATATGCTTAACATCATTTATACCATTCTTTGTTATTTTTGTTAGCGTTGATTTTGTTAATGCTCGCAAGCATGAGAACCTGCCTGAACGACAAAAGTCTACATTCGTCATAAATGACTAATTTAATATATAGCAGTGTATCAATAGTGTTTGACGTTCTGGTGAGTATATTTGTCATTAATTCGTGCTGTCATGCCAATTGGGTTCAAAGCCGACAAACCAGCCTGATCGACACAATGGGCGAAATATGTCATTGTTGCTTCACTGGCGTCTTTGTATCGTTCTGTTTGTAATGTTTATCGTTTTCTCGAATTGTCGTATTTGCAGGTTCAAAAATCGCCACAACGATAACCTGCCAGAACGATACAAAGGGCGATACATGTCTTTATCGTCGTATTTGCGTTTGATTGGTTTGTTTTTGCGGGTAAATGTGTCAGTCTTTTTACTTGAAGTGTTGGCGATTTTTTAAACTCACTAACATTAAAATAATTAATAAACCTCCAGACACAACACGTAAAGATGAATACTTAGTCATGTCATTTAATTTGTGTTTTCCTTTTGATAACGATACATTAAGAATTATAAAGCAGTGGGTATTCACCAATTGGAAATAAAACATTTTCGAGAAAACATTTTAAAGTTATTGCATTTACTCAAGAATAAAAAACAACAGATTATGTTATTCATTGGAATATTGACCAATTGGAAATAAAACATTTTCGAGAAAACATTTTAAAGTTATTGCATTTACTCAAGAATAAAAAACAACAGATTATGTTATTCATTGGAATATTGACAGCGATGTATAATTCGTTATTTATATTTTTTATTTGAATCTCTTTATAAGAATCAATTTGATTCCAGTCGAGGCTTAGCGAACGTATGCCCTTTATAACGTATTCTGTTTAAGTGAGTTGAGGCAGATTTAACATCAATTACTTCATTAAATTGGTTTTTGAAAACAATTTCATACAAAACGCACTGCAATCAACGAATTGCTTTTTAATAGCAGATATTGCTGGAATGATCCAATCTTAGAACCATGATATATATCTATTGCTCTTTCTAGCATAGATCGACGCCACTGCCTAATCGTACCAATTGCAGTGTATGAACACTTTACTGATTAAAATGTTTTTAATAGAAGATATTTATATTTGGTGTTTTGAATCTATTGTTGATATGTCATGTTGTATATCTTGGTGGATTTTTCAGTGTATAATAATTGGTCACATCAAATAACCAGGCATCAATTACCAAATGTATGGAAATCATCAAATCAGAACCTTACCTTACCAAAGTCACACAGAAAACGTCGTCAATTGACCTACTGAACAATAGACTTACAACTTAAGGTATAGATAGTGCAAAGTACCAGCATGATTGAACCAAGATGACATACTCAGTTTTATGTTATATGGATTGTTAATTTGATTCAATATTTCTCGTCCAATGTAATTAGCAAGTAGTGCACACAAAAATCAGCAATCAACCTGGAAAACCACATTCCTCCAAAATAATTGGCATTTATCTTTCCAAACTTAAATCCTTTTAACACGGTTTGTTTGTATGAAAAGTGACCTGTTTCGTATATAACTAGATAACGATGACATGTGTATTTCTCCTTGCCTTTTTTAGAGTTGAAATAGTACTATATTTAGTTGTGTAAGCACCTTTACTGTTGTTTTTTTTGGTATACAAAATTATATTTTACTTACCTAAAAACCTTACTACACTATAAATAATAGTTTGACTGAAAGTTTATGGTAAGAACATCATTAGAAATAGTTGGATAAAACACTGACATCATGGGGTGTATTCGCGTTTTCCGAAATTTTAATCTTGAACACTTTTTATCCCTCTTTATGTGTTGTATAAGTTTTGTTCCTGCTTTTTCGGTAAATATGATTCATTTCTGATTGTAACAATCTTGTAAAATCTAGGAGAAAGCGCCTTATCGACATGCATTTCTCTTTGACAGTTTTAGCCTAAGCATTTCATACGTTACCATTATTAAAAGTGGACAGGAACATTTGCAAATTGCTACATCTCAAACCTTATTTTTTCTATTGGCTAGATTGGACAATCCTAAATAGTTATTTCTGTAACACTGATTAAAGCCGTCTGTCAAATAAAACAAACACAGGACGAATCTAGCGTGTCTGTCTTCTGTGCTCAGATCTTCACAATAGCTAAATCGATTCCCAAATCATTCATACATTAATCTCCTAAAAGGAGACAGGCAAAAGTCACTAAATACACAAATCACACATAGGAATTTAGTCAATCGTAATTTTGTTTTGCGAATGATTTATATTTTCAGCGCACAAAGGACTTGGGTGTACACATATTTGTGTTTTTGTATGTTGTCAAATTGGTTTGTATATTAAACAATCGATAATGAACGAATCGCATGTTGACATACTATTTCATATAGGTCCAATAAGTAACCCTGTCACTTCATTGCTTTGACTATATTTTATTCATTAATATAAATACTTACTATTACTGTTAAATCATAACTACATTCATAACTAACTATTAAACACGTGTCGTTACGAAATCCGTAAAATATCGTTTTATAGATTTCAAAGTAAGACATTGTTTTAAGTTGAGAATCCAAACTTAGGTTTGATGCGAACTAAAACATGCCCTTGAACAAATGCATTATACTTCGAGTGACTTTTTCGAGCTTAAGTTCCATACTGATTCAAAACATGTCAAATTTAAAAAAAGCAAATTCGATAAATTCAGAAATGATTGAAGGTTTGTTCAAACCATGACAAGCAAGTCATAACGTAAGCAAACACAGTATACAAGTGGTTAATTTCGTGTGTGGCTACCACAACCATTGAAATAGCAGATCTTGTCATGCTTGTACTTCTAATTGACACAGCTTTTCTTGATATTGTTGGAAAGCACATCAAGCGATGTAAACGATATTCGTATTCCGGTTTTGTTACGAATGAGTACATTTATACCGTTGTGTTATTTGTCACAACTGTGCTGTATTCTTGGAACGTATACATGTTAATATATTGATTGCAAGATACATTTGTGTTTTACAAATAAATGACCGTATAATCACGATTCTTAAACAAACTATTTCAGTTGTGATACAGATCTATATGATTGTGTTGGCTTGGTATAGCAGCATTCATTTATGTTATTATCCATGTTGATGTTCCAATTAATTACTTGTTGTCAAGGCAAACTTTTCCGAAATCTCCATTTACAAATGCTAATATAGTCATTTAAGATTTAGATCCATGTATGGTCCGAGTATATTTGAAACCAAACACAGATGTGATTTTGTTTTCTATTAAATAGTTACACAAACAAAATCAACTTGTGTTGCACTTTTTACATACATACGCAGTTCCCAACTTTGGTTTTAGATGATAGTCAGCAGGATCATGGCATTGAAACACAGCGTAATGTTGGGAGGTACGTATGCAAAGTAGTTAATAGGTTTTAATTGAAATATATCATTACAAACAATTGCTAAAACGCTGCCTGAATTCGCAGAGTTGGGACGTGCGCGTTATTAGATGCGTATCTAGTGGTTGTTGATAATGTCTACGAAATCCGTTAATTATTGTTTTATAGATTTCAAATCAAGACATATTGGATACAATACCTGTATTTTTACGTTTTTGTGCAAGTTGAGAATCCAAACTTAAGTCGGGTGCGACCGCTTCATTACATTTAAATTGTATTGCAGGTACACCAGTCTGAAACAGCCAATCGGAATAGAAAGTTTCCATAGAACAGTGGTTTTGTATCAAACTTAGCGGTTAAACAAAACTTTCTGGTTGATTTTCAAAATGGTATAAATCTTACCTAACAAATTGGATATTCAAAGCTTTAATGAAATAAGTTATGTAAATTAGAACGGTTCATACCTCTATTACCCAATAAAAGAATGTACTGTTTTCACTTTGCAACTATATAATTTCAGACCGAGGTCCTGCAATGAACTTACAACATTTTTATGTCAGCTGAATTTTTTCATGAGTCAGTATTGTATTAAAGTCCCATACATTGTAGCCTTCTGAAGGACATATTTCTGTCAATGTTACAGCAGTTTGCTGACTAATATTTTTTATACAATGCTCATAACAATTACAGCAGTTTGCTGACTAATATTTTTTTATACAATGCTCATAACAATTACAGCAGTTTGCTGACTAATATTTTTTATACAATGCTCATAACAATTACAGCAGTTTGCTGACTAATATTTTGTATACAATGCTCATAACAAGTAGGCCTTTAAAACATAAATAAAAAAACACAAATAAATATATCGAAACTGCATTTTGGGTTGATGAAAAATGTTAATTACCACATAAAATATCTCAAGAGTCTACGTTTATGGTTTTTATTGGGAACGACATTATTATCAAACAACATTTCCGCGAAAAAGACTAAGAATGCATCCAAATCATCTGTATACATGAACATTCGGGCTTCATTATACAAATCAATCGTTTAATTAAAAAAACTTCGGCATACGTTTGGGGTAAAATATCATGAAATCGAAACAATAAATTTTAAGAAAATAAACACGTGATCAATACTCGATGTTGCTGTGTTAAAGACGCCTTACTAATGTTCTTTAAAACCAAGAAACGCACGACAGAAAATTTAAAATTTGAACTCCTATTTTCTTCCAATAATAAGGGTTATACCTCGACTTTGGCGAATAATGTATCTGAATTGAATACATTTTATCCATAAAGCTGAGTGTTCGTAATAGTATGTTTATTGTCAAATATTGCAATTTCGAATATATACAACATCATAAAGTGACATTTTACAACTTCAACTTTAACACAAGTCTTAAGAAATTGACAATGTTACAATGCATTCACTAGTTTGAATCTCTGCAAGTCGGTCGACCAACCATCTACGGTGTGTGCTTATAAAATTAAAGCAAAATAATCATTTTTTGCGTTTAGTTTTTCAAGACGTTACGACACATGATTGATTGATTTGTCAGATATTCATACTTATTCAACGAGTAAGATAAAGAAATAACGAAGTTGTTAAAAAAAAAACATATCTTAAGGCACACATTGTATTCGTTTGTGTGAATCAGATTATTACAATGTATCTGAATGAATGTAGCCTTGATACTGAATGGTAAACGTTTTTAACATGAACACAACAATCGTAATTTCGTCATTAATAAAATATCCCCATATGGCTTTGAGTAACTTTGTTTTGGGTAAGTGCTTTTTTGAGCAAATATTGAGTACAATCATTTTCTTATATATGTGAAAGGAAGATTATGCAGATGTATACCATGCTAAGTTTCTCATCTTGTAGAATTCAACCAAAAAATATAAGTTACGCATTTCCCTATACAGGAAAAACATGGTTAGAGCTAAAACGTATGTTTTTATGTAAATCAATCAATTAAAAACCCATCCCGTCAGACGCTTCTACATTCGGCCCCAACATTAGTCTGATGGCATCGCACAATATAGCATTTTCAGATGACCGGTCAATAACCAATCAAATCGTTATATGTAAAAGTCGTTTGCATACTTCTTGTCCATTAAAAAAGTATCTTATTCAGGCTCCTGCTCTTATGTGATATCGTAAGACTCTAACAGCCACAGATGATTAATCGAACTTTAGGACTTCATTCATAATGATCATGCCATTACACAGTGAGTTTTTGTTCATGAAAACGTTGGGTTTTGGATGTGGAACATTCATTAACCTGTTACATATTATAGATTGTTTTATAACATCATCTTATAATATCGTATTTCAGTGCTTATTGTTGTTTCAATGTTTATTACATAAAGATGACTATCATTTTGCATACTCTTAATTCTCTATCGAATTTTACGAAAACACGTGCCGAACTATAAACTGAACTTGATACCTAAAGTTTTCTCTAAAATGCATATCGATTTATTGTGTTGTTTTACTCAAACCCTTTTGATTATATTTAGGTACATTTCTAGTATTATGTGTGCAAATAGTAACAACATATTTGATGTTATAATTTCCAATGTATGTACAAATGGTTTATCCTAGCAAAATCTAATATTATGTGAAGTTCCTTCACAGTTTAACATACATAAAGAGTTCTCAAGTTTCATTACTACCAATAAAACCCAGATCTGGCACTTACTTTTTTTTATTTTGCCACCAGAAACATGCAAACAACTTGCGGAGCACCGGCAATGCACCAGTCTTATTATGAACATATTGAAATCAAATGACCTCATTTAATTAGTCAAAATAAAGAAAAACACATACATAAGCAGCAGAATGATAACAAGAATAAAAAGTATTGGCGCAAAATAGGAATAAAATGAAAACATATAGCTAAAAATCCCTGTTGTCGTGACAACCGTTGCCACTGTTGTTGTGATATTCATTTATTCATTTATTTCATGTTCAGTTCTTTATCAAAACAACGTCCATCTTTAATAATAAACCACTTCGGACGTCTTCGGATGTCTTGCAAAGGTTTTCCTTTCATGACACCTAGTTATATGATGTTCTCAAGTATCTTGTAGGACGACTGATATCGTATGGCATCCGTATTTGGGAAACGAATAGGAAGACAAGATAACAATATATACTGTTCCTGTGAAATATTTTAAAGTGATATTTCGCGATATGAAGAGAAAGCTTACACGTGTAAACACGGCGTAAAGTATTTAGGTTCTTGCTTAGAAATATTGAAATTACTATGAATGGTTATTATTTTCGCAGCTGAAGAAACACTATCTTATGTTTTAGTGAACGCACATATGATTTATGTCAAATTGTACAGCTTCTTTAGAAGACAAAGTAATATTTAACTGTTTCTAACCTGTCAAACGATAGAATGAATTATCATGGGTAACCAGTAATCCTTTAAACTATTTATTTATTGTTCACATAGTTGTATTTAATCGGTTCGGTTTGCATTTTATTCCATTGCCCTTGTGTGTATATTATCACAATATTGTTGTTACATAAGCATATGTTTCCGTCTGTCTTTTTATGGAAACAATACGTAGATTACCGCGAAATATATGCATTTCATGTAAACTCCATTTTAGTATATCAACACATTAACAAACTACAACATACATATTCTCAAAACTTTTTTCACGTAAGGCAATTGTGCAGCAAACAAAGACACACGTTGCATTGTTGAACGTTGAGGAAGTCATATCCTTTTTGAATTCTGAGACCGTACGATATTGAAGTCAATTGAGAAATTCCAGAGAGTGTAGTATTCAAACCGGTTCATTATTTTCCAGGCATTAACATGCAACTATTTTTCCCAATTTATATATACAGAAGGTTTTATCAGCTAATAAATGACAGTAAATATTGTGTAAATGTGATGTTGCTCGTTGTCGATTATTAAACAGTTATTTATCTTTTCAGTTTTCACTTCTGGCAAATTATATAAATGGGGTAGACTTTTAATTCCTATTTATTCTCAGGATGACGTCACTCGCGTGTAAGAATCGATTATTGCATAATGCATAGTCCTATTAGTCCGTGTATCATTGAAATTATCACGCAGCAAAATGATCCGCTCATAGTGCTAAAACTACAAAATCCAAATAGGACACAACCTGTCCACTGTGTTCATACGTGATTGATAACAATGGCATGTACTGTGTATGTAATCATACCGTTTCCAGCTATACTTGGACATTAAATATAACACAATCTGTTCATGCATTCGCTCTATACGCTTACATGATTAACGCTACACCTAGCTGAAACCACTCCGCGAAAACAACGTTCCTCGTGCACGTTCTTATGAAAGTTCATTCTTCTTCGATCACAAAATCGATAGAACGCACCGCCGCGAAGTTTCTCGGAGGCTTCTATAATGGGTATCGATGTATCTCGCGGCGCAAGCTAAATACGAGCAATGACGTCATGCAATGAAATATATTCAAGGGCAACATATCGCAGTGACCGCATGAGATATAGATCTGGACAATATCAATGTTATTGTCAACATGGCGTGTCCGTATTTTCTCGATGTGTATTAGGGTGGGTGAAAAGATGAATGAGTTAAGTGATGATGGACTTAATACATTTAATTAAGGGGTAAGCGAATTCGAGAGGAATTAAAAACAAAAACGGTGGGTGAATATCATGTGCATGGGTTACAAATGATTGAAGAAGTGAGCACGAGGTAAAAACCTTAAAACTGATACATGGAGGGAGATGCAGGGGAAGTGGGCTACATGTTTTAAAATGAGGGAGGGATTCAAAAACACAATTAGTTTAAAATTCACCAAGTGAGTGAATGGGCTAAACACGAAACTGCCTAATTGAGTGTGTGAATGAATGTACACACTACAGAGGAAATGTAAGTGTATATTCTTGGTACAATTGAATTTGATTGCTTTGAAATTGAACTTGCTTCCTTTGAAAAATATATATAAAGTCGTCAAATAGGATTAAATAATCTCCTTTTATAAGATGCATGTCTTTTTAAGCATTACTACATTTAATATCTTTGACTTAAAACAGGTTCTTTTTCCCAACGAGGTAACTTGACCACTCAAGCTTTTGTAACTGCTTTCGTATTTCGTTTCCTCAATTAACAGCATTCCAAACGCTATAAAATTGTTTGCATTTATTGGCATGATCATTTGAATTGTCGCATTAAAACAAGCCAAATACTGAAGTTATACATTTTATATCACGAGCAACCACTAACGATAGCATATTGTTGCATATTGCTTTAATTGTTTATAATCATTTGCAAAAAATATATGTGCATGGTTGTTTGTAGAAAGGCATTTAAAATGCTATCAATGCGTCTTTTTTCAGTGCGGTAACCCCTACTTTTATAAACATGTGTGTGTGTTTCGTGTTTATTTTGTTCTGCACCTGGCTTCTTTATGCGAAATTTGCCTTAAAATAAACGCTAAGATTAATTTATGAATACCTGCTACACATCTGCTTGTATCTAGAGCGTGTTGCTATGTGAAAGCATTTAATTGCTTTCATATATTTCATACACACAATAAAGTCTTAGAGAGTAAAACATTACTTTAACGCGAACATCGGATTTTGACAGGCAATTGACACAACTGTTTTAAAAACAAACAACATTGTGAGTCTGACATACTAAACAATATGTTCCTAAATAAAGTTGGATGTTTAATTTATGTATCTATTTAATAGACTGTGAACTTTTGAAATTGCGTTTTGGAACTTAAATTCTACATAACTTGTGATATCTTGAAATTAAATAGTGTTGAAAGGAAACGTAACTCGCAAATAACTGGGTCTATGTTTTACCAAGTTTGAAACTTAAAATTGATGTCCTGATTTTTAGGATAAATATAGGAAGACAAACAAACTTGTAATTGGCATTTAACTGTTCATTTTCTGTGTCTTCATATCGTTATTCACTGCGAAGTGTAAATGGCGGCTGGAACCAATTGTTTTCACATACATAAATGCACAATAGAAATAAAATAATAGGGAGACAATCATTCTTTTTAACACATGGTTGTTGCTTTTACAATATACAAGTGTGGTACCTATATTAAAGAAACTAGAAATATCATTAAACTGATATATAATCAATAATATTTAAAACTGTGTTTTCGTGTTTTGTTATACCATCTAGTGATAAAATAAACTTTTTTATTTTTATTTACACCTTCCGAAATCTTTTCATAATGCGTTAACAACCATTTTAAAACATAATACATACTCCTTTGAAGTTTATATTTATAGCAAAGCAAATCATAAATTATATAATGTAACAATTTCGTATAGCTGCTTATCTTTATTTTCAGAAAAATGTCCACAAATCGAGTATACCACAAACTAAATCAATAACAAACTCGTTTCATGAACAATAAACGTTAAATACCTACGGCAAATAGTTTGCAGTTTGAATATAATCAAAGCGCTGAATGCGCTGCAGTTGTTCGCTGTTTGAACGTTTTTAGTATTCCTTACAGTCACCGGACATGAAGTTCGACTTTTGAACACCAATGTAATTTACTTGTAATTTTCAACAGTGGTGAGATTTTGAAAAATGACGAAAATGCCATTGATTAACAATCTCTCATAAGTCTGCAAGTCTAACAATTAATGAACCACACCATAATTCTAATAATAAATGTATCGGTATTTACAAGCTTTGTATTAAATTCTCGATCAAAACAAATTAAACAATATTTAATATGTTTAGCCTGAAATTAGATGCTTCATTTAATGTGTTTAGATTTTATTTTTATTCATTTTCATGTACTGACATTAACGCGTAACTCCTCTACTCCACCGTCACCAATATTTTTATGAACGAACCATCTACTTTAATGTAAATTCGTAAATTAATGTATTTTTCTATAGTTTCAATGGATCGATACTTTTTCATCGTGTACATTTATTCCGATTTATATTTTTTACCCTAAAATACTTTATGTTCTGAATTCCACGTCTATATTGAGTTAAAACACCTGGTCTGTTGCAACATGCACGCTTTTCATGCATGGAACTTGACAAACGACAGCAACTATTTCGAATTCTTTTTAAAAAAAACGTTTTAAGATGCGTACAAAGGAACTTTGATCAGTCTATAGTAACATATGGCTATAAAAGGCAAAATATACATACATGTACTGAAATTAAATTGCTACCGCGTAGATTCTTTAAAGGGTGTTGTTTTGACAACTTACTCGCCATAAGGATTGAATTGCTCACCATTTCCTTTTAACTTTTCATTTTTAACTATTGTTTACAATTGAAATGTGTGAGGATGATGCCCGACATTGTCTTTGATGTACTGTATTAATTACCGTTTTATATTTCGTAAATGGCAACTGTTTGGCGACTACAAAGTAACTCTCATGACGCATCTTTCTCAGAATACAAGACTGTAATGTGGCTTGTCAAATTCACCTCGGCTGCACCTTCTCGAACGAAATAATTAATTTTGATCCAAATAGACTAGTGCATGGTGGCAAATGACACCGTAATTTGCATTGGTAGACAATTTAACGACATATCATGTCTGGTTGCCCTTAAAAGGACAAGGTTTCTCTGCAAAGGGAGTGCTGAACACTAAAGAAGATCTTCTTCCCGCTCCTCGCACCCTCCGCTGCTTGTATGGCCTCTAGACTCCACAGGCTGTCGACTCGAACCCCAGAACGGTTTCCTCAGCACATTGAGCGGGCTGGGAACCGCCGACCTTCGACACTTCCATATCGTCATAGGCCATCACCTCAAAATCCTGGCCTGTATCTCTGCCCCGCTTGTCCTCTACGCTGCCAGTACCTCTGTACCCGCCCCTCTTCCGGCGATGTGTAGAAACCGTTTTTTTACCTACTGACAATTACCATTCCGCTTAGCGATCCATCCAAATTCTGGGATTCAGCGAAGTTAGCAGAAGAGGACGTCCGGGTCGAGGAAAGACGGTACTCGCTTGATTTACAGAGTCGCCCTTCGGAGTCTTCAAGAAAATCTTCTGCGAGCGACTCTCCCCCCGATCGCGACTCTTCCCCCGATCGCGACGTGCATTCTCCAGCTGCTGACCGAGCTCTGTTAAACTAATGAATACTACATCATTTATAGAGTTACCTTGATTTTTTGTTTAGTCGCCATTTTCTTTTACATGTTCAACTTTCATCGTGAACTGACAGATTCAATGCCATTGGCGATTTTGTCGATCGGAAACGCTTAAATATATTATCGTGATTTTGAAATAGAGTTAGACAAATACGCTTTAAATAATTTAATTAAACAAAAATATTTAAATTATTGTTATTGATTTTTGTCATTTGTTTGTCGCATATTCAACGCTGAAATTTGTCTTATTAATTGCACGTGTTTCAAACCACAAGTAAATGTATGTAAATAAAAGTTATAATACGGGCGATCACAGCATTTGTGTCCTCAATTTGCCTATAATGACTTAATTGTTTCACAATCGAAATATATGGAATTGAAATATTTGATAAGCATGCAGCTTTCTTTCGACATGCAGTTATTTTCGGCATATTTAGATCATACTTTTCTAGCCGCGTCATACGAAAATAGGTCTAACGGCACGTTGACTAGCGAAGCTAAAGCCCTCTTTGCGCAGTTGCGCAAGGTTTCGTGGTCTCATTATGTAACTCCTGACCTACTGCGGGATGCGCAGGCTGGACCATAGCTACGCTAGTCGCATATGGCATAAGACCCATTTTCGCATGACGCGGATCTATAAAAATATTTTTGTTTCATATAAATGAAACATCTGTGTACAATACTTTTCGATAGGAAATTAAATTCAAACTGTGTTATTTACAGCGAACTGGCAGATTTCGGTAGCGTTTCAGTCTTTCAAGAACGACTTCCATACAGACTGAAGATTACGGCAATGGTTAGATAATGAAACAATTTCTGTTTTATCATGAAACTATATTTTTTTGTAGGTTTGTGTCTCATCTTTAAAGCAATAATGTGTTATCAACGTTTATCGATAATTCGTTATGTCTTCCCCGGACGATTTAGTACCGAGTCAAAATGCAAAGTATTATTTAAACATATATCAAACACACAATAATATCGAAAATGGTCAACAGCAAGCAGTTTTGTTGTTTTCTGTTGAGTTTTAGCGAAAGTTGATAAATAATTTCTGATTGTCGCAAATTTCCCACCAATGAACTGCGTTTTACCAAATATTATAAAACAATAATGAAATAAAATTCATATGACTATTGAAATAAAACGTTTTATTTAAATATTTTGTTTTACTTTTCCGTTTTCTTCCTTCTGATAAAGAATCGACCGATATTAATTAAGGATGGTAACTAATAACATCATACGCACACGTGAATGTGTGAATTTCAAAGTTCACTTATTAGTCCTGCTGGAGATTTCCCCAGCCATATCCGATTGTCCCCCTCCCCCGCAGTACTTCAAGAAATCAGTCAACAGTCAAGCGCTATCAATGAAGTTACGCAATAAATAAGCGTAACCTTATACTATTGCGTTGTTATCACTTTCCCCACTACACTTGTTTATCTTTTCCCGCATCTATTAATAGATTCTTGTTATATTTAATTGTTTTTATATTCGGTTTAGCGATTAGGAAGCATTGTCTATCGTATCCCTGTAGTAATTGCTGAACTCATGTTCAACGTTTTATAAATTGAGAACTGTGAATATAAACAAGCGTAACCTTATACTATTGCGTTGTTATCATCCGTACATTTGGACTCTCCCTTGTTTATCGGCAGCCGCATCTATTAATAGCCTCAGATTATGAATGAGCTGAGCAAAAATACTACGTCATGAAGACGCAGTAGAAAGTGGACTATTTTAATCATTCAAAAACAATCTCTTCCGCGACACGTATAATACAATCATTGTTTTTTTTTATCTTTTCTTTATAAACTCCGTTCGAAACTATAACATTTAACACGATATTCATATAATGTTTCCATTTGTGAATGAATAAAGTTGGAGAACTCAAACATCTTGCATAAAGCATACAACTCTTTCTCGCGCCGATACGGCATGTGTGGCGGGTAGTAGGCTTTCCGTAGATAAGCCGAACTGACTTAAAATTCTCAGTAACAACATTACGCGAACAACTAAAAAGTACGAACACTGTATATTTAACGTTTGCATATAATTTATATACGCAAACTGAAACTAGTTTACTACACAATTTCAAAGAATTAAGATAAATCTTGAATGTTTTGTCAAAAAAGACATTCATATGTTCAGCTTATAATTCCTCTTTCAAAATAATTTGAATATGTTACTTTATTTTAGTTAAGTTGTAACACAAAATGTATAAACATGAAAGGTTTGTAAGATTGTATTTCATAATTAAATAATAGCGTCCATATTTTTATTAATATATTTGTGTTGTCTTTTCACCATATCTTACCTAGGATACGTCTACTATATTCATGAATATACATTTTTTACCGTGTTAAGGTTACTTTCGCGTTTCTGTGTACGTCTACTATGGTTACAAATATACAATAGGCCTTTCAATACGACTATCTTTCAGTGAGCGATCCTGACAATTATATTTGACAATCTAAGAAGTTATCAGTATTGATTAAATGACACATTGCACTCCTATCTGTTTTTGTGATCATTGGAAAGTCATTGGAAATCCATTCTCGTATTTAATTATAACGCAAATAATGATACGACTTCAACACGTAATAAAAGTGGTTTTAACCCTTTATGCTTAGCATTGACCTTTCCAAGGCGGTTAAGAAGGTCTCCGTCGCGTAGTGGATATGGTGCCTAGCGACCTGGATGTCAAGGGTTCGATCCCCACTGGGAGAGCGTTCTTTAGATCGCCCTAAAAGACACCAAGTACTGGGTTAAGTCCCAGGAAGCGGAGACGTGATAGTTTCAAGGTAGCCAACATCTTTGTATGCCATCGAGCTAAAATATAAGGGCATAAACAAGGCGGTTAACAAACCTTAAAACATTTTAACGCGTTATGTTATGTGTTATGTATTGTCCAGTATTGTAAGGGTAATTTTTCACTTGCCTTACATTAAAGATTAGCGGATGTTAAGACAACTGTATCTCCTCATTATATTTTATGGATTTCAAAATGCATATATATTAATGCAAGTGATATGTGCAAAGCTAACTAAGGAGTATTGAATGTGGTATGAAGAAAAAACAGTAATATGTCACAATGTGTCGGATTAAGTTATGTTGCGTAGGAACACAATCACGTGGGTTTTAAGCATTGACCCATAGCGAAAAAGAGCTTCAAAGCCATAACGTTATATTTTCCACTGCATAAGGCTTAACATAGCTGGATGGGACGCCTATTTGTTTATAAGATAATAGTCGATTTCAATATCTACCTTTGGTACGTATGCTCAATTTGCAAAAAATAAAAATAGTTCAAAATAGCATGCGTGTGTGCAATTTACGATTTGTTTATTTACACAAAAAATACAATTTTGCTACCGATTCCAAAAACGCATGTAAACGATTTGATACAATAAAGATTTGAATAAATTCTTAATTATAATTGTATGTCACATAATGCATGTGTGCTGCAGTAAAAAATACATTAAAGTAATATATGCAATTTGCATCAACAATTTAACAACTGACTGTCGAATGGAGCCGAATTCGATGCACTTAAAAATAATGAAACTTATAGTATCAAGTATGTGAGTTGTCGAATATCATAACATAAATAGCAACTATGTGAATGAAAATATAAACAAAAAATCGAATCATATGTTGCATACGACACCTAGATACATGTACGGCTGAGAATATGAATTGCGCTGATAGGATTATGAAAGAACATCAATTCTATTTTGATCTGCCCAGGCTAGATATTTATGCGGATTACTTCGTTTAGTGAGATCTTCTTAATATCATGCCTAGTCTAAATATAGAAGATTGCTTCTTTGATTTTTCTCTTGAAAGAGTTTCTCAGTTCGCTCCAGATTTAATAATTTTGCTAATTAAAAGCTGATCTGATAGAAACAATTCGATCTAAGCAGCCATGTGTTTCTTCGTTGAAGCTTAATTTGGTTATTGATTGTATATCTTAAATAGCTTAATTTAACGCCTCTTATTCGGTCTGCAAATTGTAAAAAACGTTTCAAATGTTATAATCCAAGTTATCCACTTTTTATTGTATAATATATACATTATATAAAAATATAAAACATAAAGTGAACCTTCAGATTTAAACTAAAAATTAGTAATCAATAAATTACATGTCTACACTTTTGGCAGTTTATTGTGTTTATATCATCACAGAAATCTGTTGTTTTTTTCTCTGCGACTTAAATTTACCAACCGTCTACATATTAACATGCTGCAGTGTAATTCTGCTATTGAACTGTTCTATGTTATTCATTACAACGTCATTTATCCGCGAGACATTACTTTCAAAACAAGTGCGTACTTATTCGTTAACAATCCAGAAAGCATTATACTCATTAAAAAAAAACTGTCAAATATATTATCTGAATGGTTATTATGTTTCTTGGTTTCTTGTTGATAACCATCGGAAGAAAACACATGCAAGACCATTGTTCATGTGAAGTAACACTATATTAGCTTATACAGTTTGTGGTGTAACACATTTAACCTGATAAATGCTGTTTAGTTAACGATTTTATTTTCTTTCGTGTTGTATGTGTCATATAGTATAATGCAATAATTTATCTCAAAGAAACAAATGAAGATTTTTCGGGATATTTAATTTTGAGACATGTCTGAAACACTCAATTGCTTATGGAAGAAACACATACAGTACAGTAACACTTAGGGTGTCTAGCTTAATAAGGATAAATGTTCGGTAACAACAATTTTAATTTTGCTTTAAGCTTTTTAATTGTTTAAATTAATGTTACGTTTAACAAGCGAGGAGAGTGAATTTGTGTTGATTCTATGCTAACAGTACCTTCGTACGAAGTATAGCTAAGGTATTTTCGATTAATGATATTTTTACAAATACAAATGGCCGTTGGAATGGTATCATCCTTTTCTAAGTCACAATAGTGTAGCTATTTGTTTCAGATAATTATACATTGTGCTCATATCAGTTTTTGTGGTAACATAATATGTAGCGAGTTTACAGTTATGGTCATTTACAGCTTGAACACACATCGGTCGTGAATTTAGAATAGCTTCTGTGTATGTTCTGTTGTTGTTTGTTTACAGCTGAAACTATCTTGCAAAATAATATGTCATGCTTACGCCTTTCCGTGAAATGTTCTCTATTGCTTCAACACTTTATCAAATTGCAAATACTTGTAATAATACTTGTAATGAAAATATACCCTTAATGGCGGCTTATTTCGCCTCATGCATTTAAATTGAGGGGATAATAAGAAATTTTTATCAAAGTACTTATTGATGATAGTCGTTCGTTTTTTTATAAATTTTGTGTATGCTTTATTTATTCTGCTTTTGGTATTTCTTTTTTGATTATTGTAAAAACATTCCTAAATTAATGTGTTATGATTTCTGGATTATAAATCAAGTATGCATTTTTAAGCTTTCTGACATTTTTAAAATATGTATTGCAGTGCGATACTTGTTTCTTATTTATCCCATTGCAGATGCATCCTAGTTTGAGTTAGCCGGCAAACATGGTTATTATCTTGTCAGCAAAAATGTCTCTACATTGTAAAATATTGCTTTTTCTTAAATTTCTCGCATATGTCGAGAACCTTTTCATGAATTCCAAAAACCAAATGTTATCTTAATTAAATTCCCTGTTTAAGTGCCAATACTTTATTACATACACTGTTTTAGTGTAATCAATAACGTAACTGAACTGATATAAGAACACTATTAATGATAGTCGCAATTACAATACGTTTATCGTGCATGTATTTTTAAAAGATATAGATTTTATTCTTTAATTACACGACATTGCGTTTTAAATCCAAGTGGAATATATATAATCTAGTCATTACAAATAGGTTTTTCATAAAAGAGGTTTGTTTAATCTTATTCACGACTCTATAAAATATTTGTTCAATTGAACCCAATATTAAAAAACACCATTCCATCATAAGTTTATTCATTTTTTTACGCACTCATTCATTCAGTTTGCCAATCATTTTCATGTTTAGCTCATTCGTACGCTCATTCAATGCTTTTTTTCCAATTTACCCTATATTTCACTCACGCATTCAAACATTCCCCTCCCACATTCCTCATACCTCAATCATTCTTTATCTTACACCCTAATGTCCACTTGTACACACATTTGTAATCCATTTACATGAGTTGTACCCTCTGTTATTTATTACATATTATTTAATTAAATATATTCAGTCTTTCATCAACTCCTGCATCTTTTCGCCCAACCAAATACAAATCGTCAAAATACGGACACGCCATGCAGACATCAACATTGACATCGTAAGCTGATATCGCAAGCAATCACCGCGATATTTCGCCCTTGAAAATGTTTTATTGCTTTACATCATTTCTCGTATGTACATAGCACTGCGAAATACGTCATTACAATTACTATAAGCCTCCGAGAAACCTGGTGGCGCTTTCTATTGATTTTGTGATCGAAGAAGCATCCGATATAGGAAGAACATTAAATAGGGACGTGTTTTCCATGCAGTGATTTCTTTTTGGAGTATAGTTAATCATTGAATTGTAAAGAGGAAATGTATTAAACAAATTGTCATAGATTAATGTTCAGATATATTTGGAAACTGTGTGATATCAAAAACAGTGGTTTCAATTGTAACCAATCACATGAGAACACAATGGACCAATTGGATCTAGTGTGTGCATGTCTACATCTCGTTTCGATGTTTTATTATTCGAACGGAAATATGTGCGAACTATTTTGCTGCGTGGTATTTTGTATAAAGATACGGTGTAATAAACCATTTAAAGGAATCTATACGCAGATAATACCATACAGTGCATAAATAGGAATTCAAAATCGTAATTTGTTTTATTTAACATAGAATTGATACACACATAGAAAACTAGAAAACACTTTTAAATAATCTACAAGAACACTACTTTAGAATGTTTCTTTAAAGTTAAATATTTCACAAATGATCTATGAAAGTTGTTTGTTTTAAATGTACACAATATATACTTTCATTTAACAACTGAACCAACCTTTCGGATATATTAATGAGGAAAGATAGTTGCAGATCGTGTAGAATACTGGATAATGGTTTGAATTATATGAAGCTTTGGAGATGCTTAATGGATTTCCATATCGAACAGCTTGAGAGTTCAAAGAGGATGTGTTTCATCAACAATACAACGCGAGCTTAGTCTGCAAATTAACCTTGGAATGAGGTTTGTGAAGATTTACGTTGTCATTGGTGAAGGCTCT
Source organism: Dreissena polymorpha (assembly GCF_020536995.1). Classification (NCBI taxonomy): domain Eukaryota; kingdom Metazoa; phylum Mollusca; class Bivalvia; order Myida; family Dreissenidae; genus Dreissena; species Dreissena polymorpha. Next base: position 3,459,152 of record NC_068362.1, read on the forward strand.
AAAATAAAGGGTACATCAAATGCAAACGATTCCTGTAAAACGTATAGTTTCCATACAAACAAACCGGTTAAAATAATGGGAGAAAATATCGCTATGTATGTATGTATACATGGATTACTGGTAACACACGATATGACGTCTTTTCGCTTGACATATAAAGAACCTACCTAGACATAATACAAAGTATTTAAAGACGGCTGGTACAACTTGACAACTTGACAATAATCCACCATTTGAAACGTTGATTTGTGTTTAAATATAAAGATAATAAATATTCAGCTGCACAAATAACAACCTCTATGATAATTGCACAGATGAATATACTATACAATGTGTATTCACGTAAAAGCTTTTTCGTTTGGGGAAATAACACTGCATAATATTTCAGGGGAAGTTAATATCATTGTGAAGTGTTTTGCTGACGTTTCTTCATTTCGGATGCCACACGACTTCAGTCGCCCCACAAGTCACTTGACGAAATTGCATAAAAAGATGTCAATCCAAAAAAAACCCTTGCAAGACATCCAAAGACATCCGCAGTGGTTGTGGTTAAACATTGACGGCGTTGTTTATAGAAAACAACACATAAAATCAAAGCATGATATGAAATGAATATAACATCAACAGTGGCAACGGTTGTCACGACGACAGGGGTTTTAAACTACATATAGGCATTTTATTCCTATTTTGCGCCAATACTTTTCATTCTCGTTATTATTATGCCCCTTATGTATGTTCACTTTATGTTGAGTCATTTACATCTATATCATTTTATATCTAATATATTGTATGCTTCGAAGTTTGTTCAACATTCAACAGCCAACGTTATAAGGCGATCAAAACCATGGTGTCATACCATATTCAATAGTAAATATTAATAGTAACATTAAATCATAAACTTTGCTATAGTAGTTTTGGGGCTTAAGGATCTGACAACATCGCATAGTAGCAGGTATTTGGCTTTTAATTGTGTTACTCTTTAAAATGTAACAAATGAATTGCTAAGGCTTTTGAGATATGATTGGTTATTGATATCCGAATGTCACATCATATGTAATGCCATCATGGCTCTAACTGGAATGATTTTAATTAATTAATTAATTAACATCAAATACTTTTATTAACTCTATGAATGTCCTTTGTATTGCATTTATAAGTAAACGCGTTTTTATGCTTCTGTAAGTTTACACAGATAAGGTCTGTATTACCTTACTTCCGCCATTATAAGACACAACATAGATATAAGGAATAAGACATATTTTGTTAAAGACATGTGTAGATATTTATTGTAATGACGAAACTTACGATAATTATATTTATCATTGTGTTGATACATTGAACATTCGAGCAAACCATGCAATTAGCAACGCAGAATAATAGGTACTTCCATGCAGATACAATGCCATTTAATATTTTATTTAAGTTCGAAACGAAATTAAAATATTTATGTTTAGATATTGGTATTAAAACAATAATGTCAGCTTTATAATCTGACATTAGTATCACTTAACCACTCGGTGAAAAAAAAACACGAGATTATGTAAGGATTTTACATGTTGAAGAATCTTAAGATTGCTTGAACATGCGTTTTATTTTGCTAAAGAAACATAAACCAGACATGGCTTGTTTGTGTAAACTGTCATGTATTTATTGTACATACACAATATGTCGTTGGACTACTCTTAATTTGTTGATGAAGTCTTGTACACTGTACTTTTGTTTTAAATAATCAATGTCGTTCATCAAACATACATATAAATGAAGTGATTTTTAACGTTATAATCAAACTATGCCAACAACTATAAGTGTATTTGATATATCTTAAGTGCTTACTTGTCTGCTTTTTTATGTGTGTGTTTTATGTACATTCGTAATCCGCATTTGATTAAACGAAAAGAGGACATCTGTGCCATTGGGGCAAATACTTTTAAACTTAAAATGAACTGAACGCTTAATTGCAAACAACAAAAATAAAATGTAGGTAGAGCAAGACCTGGGTCTGAAAAGTTCTAGTGATAAAGTGAATCAATTCAATACTTCAATATGGAACAAAAAGAGATTGTACGAATAATAAATTTTAAAGCAACTGAAGTCTTGGTGTCCATATTTATTTTAAAAGCAATCTCAGTTCAGTACTTAGTTTTAGTTGGAATATTTATACAAACATATACCATAAAAGCTGTGTATATCTTTATTGATTATAATGTTTCGGTCTGTTATGCAAACACACCAGCCAACTTGCTGTAACCGCTCAGTTTTATACTAAATATGGTTATTTGATATTATAAATTGATGTTTCAGGCTGATGCTATGTTATACGTTCAACTAAACGTGAATGTATTGTTGCTGTCTGGCTGAATACGTCGACATAATCACCAAATACTTGATTCGTAGTTCCTAACGCGCACGTTCCAATCGTTTGAGCTACAGCAGCGAGTTTACAAGTGATTGTAATAAAATTATTCAATGAATACCTATGAAATGTTTTGCATCAGACATTCCCCACATTTCGCTGTGTTTCAATACCATGCTTCTATAGACTATCAACAGTGAGCAAATATGTTAACTGCCAATGGATGTTGGCACGGAATACATTGATCAGCAATCATATGTGTTAACTTTTTACACAGTGCAACGAAATAAGTTGGTTTTCTTTGCGGTAAATCTTATGCATAAATATACTCTGACTCCAGATGGATACAAATCTCAAATGTGTAAGTGTTTGTAATCGGATACCCTGGGAAAGTTTCGTACATTCGTGAAACAGGCGAAAGAAAAACATATCCGCCTTCTTAGCAACGAGATGGTGGTTGAAATCAACAACACGTTAACAATTGGAAAATCGGAAGTGACAGTTTTATCAACCGATGAAACTTTGCCAAGGCATCACAACGATATAGATATTTATCACGTGCAATAGTCAACGTTTTTTAAATCGTGAATGCACTGAAAATTACTTATATAAACACATGTGTATTTCAACAAATATATTAAGAGGCATACGTTCCAATAATACAGAAAATAATGTTGCAAACAGTACGAGTAAATAATTGGCCGAATCAGTAACAAGAAACACAGATTGATATCGTTGTCATTGTTCAATGTACTTTCAGAAAACATGACAAGCATGAACAACTCTACAATTGCAGTTGGTGCGGTAGCATCACATGCAATGAAGTATTTGCATATTTTATTTGATTATGTAACACCACTGTTGTTTGTTTTTGTCATTCTTCTGTTAATGATATATGCAATGTGCCGATGATTATAAATCAACCTAAATGGTTTATGCATTAAAATTCAGTTCACTTATGTCTGTTCGCCGTCAATAATTTTACAATAAACAAGTGTTATATGTTTAAGTATTTAGATTAAAACTTGAACTGACTGACACATAGTTTTATGAAATCATATATCTTCATCAACAATTAACGGTTTATAATTATTTTAAAATTAAATAGACATGTATATGAGTTCGGAATTGGATAACATCAAATGGACTGTGTATTTTAATCGTAACATCGTGTTGTATTCTAACTTGTTTACCTATTGAAGTTAGTGTTAGGTCAAAATTAACGCATAAACACGCCTGTGCGTATTATATCAATATTTTAGTATGTTTGTATTAGTTTTCGACAAGAGTTACTTAAACTAGTATTAACGCACATGTATTTTTTAGTGACTGAACTTGAATATTATAACACAATATCATTCCATTTCTTATTTTACAAAATATTTAAAAAATAAACAAAAGTGGTCATTATGCAATGGAATTTAGAAACGTTACAGAGCAAACTGATATGTCTTTATGTTCAAAGTATGTTTTCGATATTGCGAAATCGCTACGATACAGTACACATTGTAAAACATATGTATACGTTGAAATCAACATGCTCCGTGAAAGATCGCGTGTGCATAACATTGAAATAATGCCGATTTAACAGCAAATATTAAACCGATGGTAGTGATAAGGATTCAAAACATATATACTATCCCAAACCACTTCCACTTAGCCTGGCACGTGTTATCTACAAAACATATATTTTTTTCAAGACAATTATCTATTTATGATGCTTGTTGAACTAACTAGCTGATGTAGTAAAATTGTATTTGATAAAAACACTACAAATACTAGAAACTTTGTGATATTTGTTCAATATTTCATTATTTATAATAACAGGATTTGCAACGATTAAATGTGTTAATTATGTGTATGATTTTCACATAACTATCGGTAATTAATTAATGATACACAGTGATACTTTGAACATGAGCAAATGAAAAGCAGCACCGACACTCGAACTTACAATTCGCTGAAACATCATCAGATGCAAAATTATGCTTTTCATGTTGTGTTTTAATTAGGAAAGTTACACAATGAACATGTTTTTTAAGAAATGCATTATTAGGAGCAACATTCTGGTTACTCTTTGGTCATTTATTAAACTCAAACTCAAACATTTTTATTTAAGTAAATAAAGGCTACCTGCCCAAATACACAATATTAACACAAACAGTATACAATCGCATAGTTAACGTTATCCTTATTTAGTTAAAATTTAGGTACATATACATAGAAATAAAAATTTATGAATAAATGTTGTTTCATGGGTAGATAAAAACAGAAATACATAGTTATGAATTGATGTTGTTTAACAGATGGTATATACAAGTTGTGACTTTATGTGTAATTTAAAGAATAGTTGATCTATGACTACCAATCAGATACTGAATAACCACAATGGTACGAATGAAAAACATGGTGAGTATCTCTAAATTGTAAACAATGGAAAATGCTGATTCACAATCAATAACACGTATATTATTGTTATCAAGACAAAAATAACATAGTCTATCATCAAATATTTGAATGTCTAGCTATCTCAATATTTAAAATATGTTTAGAACATCTAAATTTAGACAATGAAATGTTATAGTTAAGTGATATGTGTTCTGAGGTAAGATATATTTCATTATCTAGCATTGGTTTATGAAACATGATATGACGACAGCGAGATAAATTGTTTATATCACTTTGCAGTTTTGAGTATAACACTCAGTATTGCGTTTGCGAAAGTGCCTTATGAACAAAAAACAGCACTAATTTCTTGATTAATTTATACATATCTTAAGCTATAACGATATAACATTATTTTGACTTTAGAAGCCCAACATTTTCTTCCGGGTTCATCTAACGCTTTTAACATTATATAAAATTGTTAAGGGGATCTACTTTAAAAAAAATAAGGCATAGTTAATAACTTTCACCAATATTTATAAAATTGACAAAAAAGGTAACATAAAATTATAATGAGAGACGTCCGCATTCACCATGAACAATACGTGTGTTAGTAAACTATTTAACATGCCAAATTCGTTCATAAAATTGCTTTTGTACAAGTAAAATTGAGGCAATATATTCCTATCCCCATATGCGTCATCCATAACAAAAAATCGGTTTTATCATACTAACGAACAATATAAATAATTCTTTAATCGGAAAATGCCTAAATGTGTTTTTATAATTGTAAATAGCAAACGTTGCTTTTTGTGAATGTGCATAAGGATTTTCATGTGTAGCGCTCCAACATAATTTTGATGTAAACATTAATAACATGAATTTATAAATAGAGGTAGTATTCATTCCCATATACATTTATATCTTATATACATTTTGCATTTAGAGTCAGACAATTTGGTCGTTGATTAACTGCATGCATCCATGATCAAGTCTGGAAATATTTTCGTGGATATGCAAATGTTTATTTAAAAAAAACGCTAAAGTCACTTGCTTCCTTTTTGTCGCATTTCTTTTTAAAGTTTGGTATTAAATACTCAGTATGTGATATATCGAAAATGTATATGCAATGCGTATCCACGTCTCAGCAATGAACAGTGATATGAATGTTTGTTAACGAGGATAACATTCGGAAAAACGATAATGTATGTAAATTTCGCGCAAATAGGTGACTCCCGCAAGAGTTATGGCACTGGATATTTCTTTATAGTACTTGTTCATAGATTCCCACAATGAAGAAATATCATGAATTCGAAAGTGAAAATGAAACATTATATTCATGCAAGCGAAATGGGACTAATTATTGTAATGGTTGTCATAAGTTGTGGTGTTTTTTCCACCCAACATAAATGTACATATTAAGTCATGCTAGTCAATTTATTGATGCGAAATACCAGTGAATGATACATAAAATATAAGTTGATTTCAGCATAAGATCTTGTTTACTTAGTAACATGTCAACATTGGTGATACGAAATCATGATTCGGAGAGAGATTTGACGAACCATTACCAAAGTTTAATATCTTTTGAGTTGCAAGTTTCACTTAACAACCAGTTATGCCCATAATATCTGGAAGCATAGTATGCGTGGACTATTAGAGCAGATATTTTAAACCATGGTCTTCACAATCCATCACTCTTTACATACGTCTCAGTAATCATTTCTCTTTACAAACGTTTTCGTCAACGATTGATTCGTCTCCCAATGTCCCATTCTCATTGGAGTACTATATGTAGACACAATAACATGAACGGTTTAACGCCAAATTACTAGTTTGTTTTTTCCTGCTATGTGATATATCCTGACAATAAAACAAAACAGTGTTTAGTTTCCATTTCGGCCAAGAATATACTCTATACTCTACTGTGATCAGATCTATTGCCAAGTATAGACGAGCCTGACTGGAATGAATGTAATTAATTATATTAATTACATGTGCGTATAGAATGCATCGCGTAACCTTAATATTTTTTCAGTTTTTCCATGTGATGAACTACACGTCGGACGAGACTGTATTAACTTACCTTCGCAGATATAAACACATTGGGATATCTCAATGCCTTCACCAAAACTAATATATAAAATACTAGTTGTTTTTGTTTCAAGATATTTTTATATGTATTTTAATTACGAAATTAATGATAATGTTGTTTGTGCTTATGTTGATACCATGGAAATGCAAGAAAAACTTTCACAATTGCAATTAAAAACCACATCTACCTTCATTGAGATGTTTTGTCATTAACTTTGTTATTTAAAACGAAACTGAAATCTCCGTGCTAAAATATGGCTTCTTTAATTTCGTCATCTTTTTGTATGGCAAATATAAAGCATTACAATCGAATATGTGATTTCAAGACAAGAGACGATGTACGGATTGTACAATTAAAAACAAAACATCGATCACTCGGTCGTGCGTTGTATTAAGTAAAGAAACATAAACCCGACACTGGCATTTTTGTTCGTAATTGCATTTATTTATTTCATACACACTGTATGTAGTTGGACAACTGACTTGCAATAATTGAAACAGGCGTATGCCTTCCAATGTGACAGTCGTGGACCATTTTTATTATGTTTTCAATTATATATTTTCTTTTCAATACGATGTTGTATATATAAAACAAATCGTTGCTTGTAATGGAACATCGCATGCTGATCAGTATTATACTTGCCTTATAATTATAAAATCTGGTTTCAGGATGGTATAGTTACATCTAATATTCCAAAAATGTATAAGGGTTTATATAATCAAAATAAAAAAACAATTGTCAAAAGTATTTTTGTATTTGTGTTTTTGTTTACTTTTTTTTCTAATAAAACCATTCTTTTGAGAAAAAGAGATGTTTTGTTGTTTTTATCTCATGTATACGACTTTAACAAATCGTTGCTTTTGTGACAGCACTGAAGATAATCAAAGTTCACACTATAAGCTGCCATGTGTGCTTATGAATAATTAGGATTACAATAATTCAACTAACAATGCATTTCACTATTTTGGTTTTACTGGTCAACATTTAAAAAGTATATATTATAGTTTAATATCGACTGGAAAAATGTTACATGGTGTGTGGTGTACGATATTACACTTAACTTGTATTGCTCTATGTGAGTGCAAAACAATTCACATCCAACTCGTGAAAATACGAATACGCCATGTTGACATAAACATTGTCATCGTCAAGAAATCATATCGCAAGCAATCACTGAGGTATATAGGATTTCTTTGCATTATGTCATTTCCCGTATTTATCTTGCTGTGCGAGATACATCGATTCAGTTTGAATAAGCCTCCGAGAAACCACTGCGGTGCTTTCTATTGATTTAGTGATCGAAGACGCATCGGATATCAAAAGAACATTTTAGAGAAGCGTGGCATCCGCGTTGTGATGTACGCCAGGATTTTTTTTTATCACAGCAACGCATAGAGCGACAGTATGGAGCAGATTATCATAGGTTTAATGTTCAGTTATTGTTGGAAACTGTATGTTTCTTCAAACAGGAGTTGCCTGTGTTACCAATCCCAAATGAACACATTGAACAGGTGATGCCGTTCGTAGTGCTGTTTGACGAAACATTTAATTTTGGGAAAATAAGCGGACTGTTCTTCATGATATTTTGAATGGCATACTTCGAGGTACAATGCATTGTACGTTTAAAGAACCTAAACTGCAAGTGATACCATCATGTGAATATGATGTAATTCAAAGTCTGCTTCATTTGCATCGTTTGATTAAAATGTGAGAAATATAAGGTCACTAACTTTTGCTTATTCAACAAAGAGTAACATTTCATAAGTATCTACACAGTGAAACATTTCACAACAATCTCTGGAAGCTGCTTTTTAAATGTGCACAAAATCTACCTATCTGAATACATGAAAGTGAAAAGATAGTTAAAGATCGTGTATTTGTGCATATGCCTAGAAAATACCTAACCTTTTTGATATCTAGTAAGTGCAAAAATAAAAGTAACATGAACTGTTAATTGTTTCCTGAAAATCCTATGCATAGTTTCCAAACATAGATCATAGAAGTTCTGTTGCAAAAAATATGAATGTGATAATACATACCCAGGAACAATGGAATAACATGGCAACGAAGCGAATAAAACAAATGTGTTAACAATATACACATATATTATTATAAGTAAACGGATTACTGGTATTAGACGATAAAACGTCATTTCGTTTAACATATTTAGACCATAAAGATATTAGTCTTTTATGAAGGCTTGTATGTTTACATAAATCCACATAAGCGTCAATTTGAAAATAAGAAATCTTTGTTAAACTTTCAAGATAGTTGATCCTCCGCTACGAAAATTACAACCATCTAGTGCAATGACAATAACACTACGCATGATCTGAAATACTATAGACTCTGCATACATGTATAAGCTTTTTTTCGTATAGGGACATATCACTGCATAGTATTTCATAGGAATAACAAGTTCGTATCATATAACCGAGTCATGTTAACGTTTCTTCAATAAGGATACCATACGACTTCAGTCGTCTCACAAGACAATTGACAGCATCTCATTGCTAGATGTCATAACAGGCAGACATCAGAAGACATCAAAAGAGGTTAATGGTGAAACATTGACTCGTTGTTTTGGGGAAACACCGACACGAATCTCAGCATGTTGTAAAATGAATATCACATCGACAGTGGCAACGGCTCTTGCGACGACAGGGTTTTTTATCTACATGTATACCTTTTATTCCTATTTTGCGCCAATACTTTTATTTGCGTTGTTATTCTGCTGCTTATGTATGTGTTTTTCTTCATTTCGAGTCATAAAATGATGTCATTTGCTTTTACACGCCAATAATTTGACCGGTGCTCCACAATTTGTATAAAAGTGTTGTGGTGGCAAACTTAATTTTATCTCATGCCATAACTACAGTATTGTGTAGTCATGAAACTTGACAACACTCCTTGTGTATAATAAAATATGATGAAACTTCCAATCCTTTTTACATTCTGCTTAGTAAATGCATGTGTAAAAAGCATCTGAAATATTAACGTATAATGTGTTATTAATATTCGCACTTTTGCTAATATGAGTGTTCCTGAACAACAGCAAAGCATTTATTAATGATTCAATTCAATTCAATGTTTTATTAGAGTCTCATTCGCAATACATATACAGTTGAAATACATATAAAAGCACAGTTACATGTATGCGACCAATCATAATATGATTTATAAGAAACTATATAATTACATACTTATATACATTAACAATTATTGACTAAAAAACGAATTCCACATCGTTAAAACTACTTCTATTAAAATAAGTTATTGTAGCTAAGACTATGTGGTTTTATTTACACTTGTCAATATTGTTCATACATTAAAATATCATTAGCTTTTAAAACCTAGACTATTCTATAAACTATTTTACAAATGTACAGCATAAAACTTAAGTATATACAATTTATTTTGAATTTAAAATATTCCTTCTTTCTTTGGGAATACTAAAGCAGGATTTGGCTGATATATAAAGCAACCTCTCATCTGTAAATATGTATTTAAGTTTCTCAGTATCTGACATGTTGTGACATTTTGGAGTTTCAATTAATATGTCCATTAGACTTTTCCTGATATTCACATATAAAGGACAATGAAAATGTACATGTATCTCATCCTCCACTAAGTTTTTACAATGGAAACATGTTCGATTACCCAATTCAATATTTTCATATCGACCAGTTTCTAATCTAAGCGGTGCCACACCGCATCGAAACTTAGCTAATGCACTTCTATAAAAAAATGGTATGTTGTCTTTAACATATGCTTCTGTTCTAAAGTATGTTTGAAATAATCTATACAGTCTCAATTTATTATGGCCAACACCTCTAGTTCCAGTATTACTATTGACTGCACTTCTCCATTTGACAATTTCTTTTTTAACAATCCTAGATTCTAAATCATATACAATATATTTAATATTGTTAATAGGTATATCAACTAAATCAGACATGTTTACATCTATCAGACATGACTTTATTCTAAAATAGCTATTTTTAACATTTCTTGATTTAGACCACAGGTACATTTTCTTATTTATTCTGGAATCATTCATATTTACATATCTAAAATGTTGTCTAATAACAGCTCCCCATTGCTTTACAATTGGTGGTTTTCAACCCATTTCTCCAAGAACTGCCGCATAAGGGGTGTATTTACCGACACCTAAATGATACCGCATTGCTCGATTCTGGACAGCATTTATACATGACTAAGGTTTATCGCCCCATATTGGTGCACTATAGCTGATAATAGGCCAAACCATAGAATCAACAAGCTTTGTGAACGTGGAATATTGGAAACCTCCAAATGCTTTTTCTTTTCGAAATAATTAAACCTAATGCTCTAGAAGCAGACATAGCCACATTTTTTGCAATTTCATGGTAATCTAAAAAATTCATTTAGAACAACGCCAAGATATCTATAACAATGTACAATTTCCAAAGGTTGACCATCAGTGGTAAAATTAAAATCAGTTTTCATAAAACTCGTGGGACTAAAATGAACGATTTTTGATTTTTCACAATTGATATTCATCTCATTATGTAAACACCATGAAGATAAACAATCTAATAAAATTTGGAGGTCTTTAGCATTATCTGCAAGTAGAACAACATCATTTGCAAATAATAAAATGCATACTCTTTCATCACCAAGGTCAATACCAACTTCTTATGTATTTAACATGGAAACTAAATCATTTATGTAGAGATTGAACAGGATGGGGGACAACGGGCACCCCTGCTTTAAGCCACACTTGACGTCAAGCCACTCGGTATCAAAGCCATTTACCCTCACACAACACTTTACGTCCCTGTATAAAGACAGTATAGCTTGAAGTAAGCGGCCCTGGAGTCCCTCATGCTTGAACTTTCAAACAGTAGAGTTCTATTGATCATGTCGTTGTTAATGATGTTTGTGTAGAAAACCAATACATAAAAGTGCACGTTTATAAAACTTTAAAACAATTATTAATTCTATAGTTGTGTACAAGTTTTCGTACATAACTAGAAAATACAAAATATGAGGCATCTTTATGTGATACCATTACACATATGATACGATGTTAATGTTAGAAAAAGATAATATATTTTATCCCATTTTCACCGCGACATTGACGGTATAACACATTGTGGAATATACTTGCTTGTATTCAACACTGTGGAATATACCTGTCGCGTGCATGGACTACTTTTTAAATGACGTCATGCGATATGCGCTAAAATTAGGTCGATATTGTTTGGTTCGTTGATCGAATTTTAAGGTCACCCATTGGAAGAAAATGTGCATATTTTGCAGAAAAATATATATATGACATATTCACCAAAAGAAATGTTGAAATAAAATATAAAATTACACGATTTTTGTTTTGTTATTTTTTATTTATATTTACTTTACCACTGAATGATTTTTCATAAGAAACAAAGTCGACAAAACTTAAGCTTCAAAAGTATACGACCTTCAACCTTTAAATCTAGTCATATGAAATAATTTTTCGCCATCCGTATAATGAATCAGCTGATTGATGGCGTCATAAAATGACATACTTATTGCGTCATTTTCCCCATTTTTTTGACGATTTATTATAAACGCGACTTATTTCACATGTTTTCTATATGTACTGTATGTCGACATATCTGAATTGTCAATTGATCACATTTTCGTTATTTCGTGTAATGTGCATTGTTTATAACCAATGCATATACTTTTGACATTTAACTAAAAAATTAAAAATGTACAACAAGCCATACACATATCGCACAGTTCATGAATAATCTGCTATATTTGCTTTCCTATTTAATTCACGTTAGGCATGGAGTTGTGTTAAGTATAAGATGGTAAAAATAGCACCATACTGTAATTGGGAACGTCCCATTTTGTACACGGGTATTTTCTACTCATTTATCTGTTGTGTACTGGAATGTTTTCCATTCTTTGTGTATTAATATATTAAAATATTTTCTCGTACAATAAGGGCATTTACCATAGATAAATAAAACATTGTGCAAGTTTAAACATAATTATGTTTGTATGCAAAAATCTGCAAATGCAACTGAGTTTACCAACGGCTATTATTAGATAAACTGCTCCGGTTCATTTGAACAGCAGTAATGTAGAGTACATGACGTAGCGTGTGACGAAGAAGAAAGTTTCGTCGCTGTCGTTCTCAAACCTCGTAGCTCCAAATTTTTTTCGTCTTTTCCGAATATATCAAGTCTGGCGCGTGTTTAGTGCTATATCTCGTAGCTCTACGCCTATCAGAGCCCTTGAAAAAGCCACGTGACGAAATGTTGTAGAATGATTGTTGGCTTTTTTCCCGGCGAAAAGTCGTAGCGACGCCATTTCACCTATAGGTACGTCGTTTCGTATTTTTTTTTTATTTGCAACTTCGAGGTTTCCTATCAGGACGAATTGTCGTACCTCATAAAAATGACAAAACTGAGGTGACAAAATATCGTAGCTACCATGTCTGTTTGTCAGTATGACTTATCAGTATGACTTACGCGTCTTCGGCTTATACCGTATTTTGCAGATTCATTTGTTTGGTATTTTTACAGAATTTCAATTTCTAAAACCTCGTTATAAAAAATGAGACGGTTTTTTCTCTCTCCTGAAAAGTTGGCATTTTGTAGCTACGAGGTTTGAGAACGACAGCGACGGTTTATTGAGTTAATAAACTCATTTGAATAAAGTGATAGAATAACTATGCTAAAATAATTATTAAAGACCCTAGATGCAAAATCGTCAATTATTGAGTTAAATGGATTATTAGATGGATTTTAAAGGATTATTAAAGGTAAGATACTAGTTCTTACGTGTTTTGATTTTTGTTTGTACTTTTGTCGTTCCCTGTTCTCGGGGAAATGATTTTAACATGGGCGCAATTGATGCATCGGATCACACACGGCATACCCATAACATTATATATAAAACACGTTCTGCGCGTCCTTAAATTCGTCGTCCGAAGTCGGAAAACGTATTGCCCTGTATATTTTGTCAAATAAAGTGTCAGTCGCTGCAATTGTCTGTTTACTCGTCAAAATTGTCAAGGTCGTCGATAGCTAAAGAAACTTCAGCGTACAGTTTATATAGTATTGACAGACCTGTACAAAGTAGCGCCAGTCAAAAATCATAAAAAGCGACATTTAAAGTAATGGTAGCCAGAACTAGGTCGTCGATGGTGTACATGTATGTTGACATCGACAGCATTTTGTCAGGAGCAATCGCCGCCATATTGGATTTTGATCATTTTCTTTCGAAAATAAAATGAATTATAGTAAAGTAAAATCTTCTTATCGCTGTCGTAATGTGTTAAGATTCGCATACTGCGTAAAATTGAATCGAGGCATATGGTGATATTTTTACTTGTTTTACAGTTTCAACTTTGTGTGTGAATTTTTTAAAGACAAGTTTGCGTACCAGAACAAATACATGTGTATCACTACGCATGGTTACATTTGTTAGATTTTAAGCGCTTTTATGACTGAATTAGAATTATTGTTAAGGTTATTAGATCTATTTATGTTAAATGTCACGTTGAAAAAATAAAATGGGATAAATAGAATACTAGGATTAGCGTTGAATACAGAGACGTTTATGTTGCTCGGCTCGAACACCGAAAGCGCTCGCCAAGGCTCGCGCTTCCGGCGTTCTAAGCCTCGCAACATAAACTTCTCTGTATTCAACGCTAACCTAGTATTCTCTATGTACAACTTCATATATGTTCTTTATTAAAAATCCAACGTTTTATACCAAAAAAAACACGGTTTAATTCATGATCTATTTTCATAGCAATCTTGTAAAATCAAATCTGTAAGTTCGCTTTATTACATGTTTCTGTTGTGATCTGGCTATATCGCATACTAGCAGGCTTTCAAAAGTTTTATCGTTTAACATTAAGAAAGTAGCAAATAGTATGTTTAAGACTTTTAATGATAACGATTCGATTGGTTATTCGCAGGTCATCTGAACGTGACGTCCTATGTTATGGCATCAGGTCGTAGCAGTGCCTAGTTTTTAAGTGTCTGACTGGAATGTTTTTAAATGATAAATAAAAACGCGTATTAATTATGTAAGTTTCCTATGCCTATATACATGTAACCTTTAATTTTCGTAATCAAAGCTTTATCAGTTGAGGAACGAAACATGGGATAGATCTGTATTATTTACTTTCACATATATTAAGGCGTGATATCTCGATGTTTACTCCCAAACGCATATATCCAGGTTTAAGAGCATTAAAGAAATTTGCGTTCATCAATTTCAATTACGCTAATAATGTTTGAGTTTGAACCATTGGAGTTCCGCAAAATATTTTCAATCGCTTTAAAGAACAACTCTTACCGTTTTTTGCAGATAAATTGTCGCCATTTGATTTGTTTGTTTATACAAAACGAAACCCAAATACTGTCGTCATCTTTATAATCAGGAGCTAGTATCACTGACTCACTCGTTGAACAAAAGTATGTGAGGATTGTAAATTTGTATTATTTCACGATACACTCTGCTGTGTGTGTTGTATGCTGAGTATCTATTCTGTGGTTATGTATATATTTCAGTTAAACATGTTTGTTTACAACATTTTATGCATTAAGTTAATAGCTGCAAGTAATCCCATTATGTTCAAACGTATACTTGCAATGTAATGATAAAAAACTGGCATCACACACATAATCTTTTATGAAAACAAATTAAAAACCATATTTTAAAAAGCAAGATGTCGCAGTGATTGCTTGCGATATAATTTCTTGACGATGACAATGTTTATTTCAACATGGCGCGTTCGTATTTTAACGATTTGTATGCGAATTGTTGTACTCTAGTAATTAGAGTTAGATAAATACAAGTTAATGAATTATCGCACACCACACATAATTTAACAGTTTCTGTTCGATTATTAAACTATTACATATGCTATTGAAATGGTTAGCAGTAAAACCACAATTTGTTATTGAATTATTGTAATCCTAATGATTCTCAAGAACACATGGCAGCTTATGTTGTGAACGTGTATTATCTTCAGTGATGTCACAATAATAAATGCATAAAATATTGTATTATTGAATTGATGAATCAATCGTATAATAAAACTTTAATCTTTGGAATACGGATTATTCTTACCGCTATGGGCTCCTTATCGCGGTTTGATAACTTTCGTTCACCATTAGTATAAAATCAAGGTAGACACTAGTGATGTTTTACGTGGTTATTAAACAATGCAATTAAACCAAAAGTAGGTTCAATGTTTAACTGATTTTATGTGTTTTATTGTTTATTTATGTTATTTAAAGCTAAATCGTTAGCAGAATGTTATAAACATAATATATGATTGTTAGGTTAGAATGTGCGTAACAAATCAGTGTTTGATTATAACAATCGTATAAATGTCTGTTTATGTTAGCGTACTCCAAGTGTAACTTCCATTAACATATACATACATGTTTATTTGTATGAATTAAGGTTTATATATAATATATGATAACGTCAGATCTAACTTTACGTACTGGTTGCACATCACACACCATTTACTTGCAATGATATACATGTAGTTTTTGATATAGCAGAAAGAAAAATAAGTTATCCAGCCAACTGATGGGCCCTTAAGTGCAAAACATTTATTCTGTGATATTGCGGTATTGATACGATACATGAAAAAATACTAACATAATTATTATGCGTGTAAAAGTACATTTATCATGAAAGATGTGTGCCAAATTTATTTAGATAATACCGATTACATTTCATATATTCAAACGATGTTAGTGATAAATCTGCGAAATCCTAGGTATATCTACTATCTGTATTCCGTTTCCGCACATCCTGTCGTTTGTTATCTGCAAACCTTGTATTTATATCGTAAAAAAAGCTATTTCTGAAGCTTAGCGTACTTCTCACTGTGAGTAAAAATCTTATATTTGATAAAGAAAAACTAGAAACAACCAGAAACTGTGTGCAATATATATTCAAAATTGCATTAGTAATTATTTCATTTTTTAACCGTTCACAATATTCATATAACAGTGTATTTGGTGTATGTATGCATACTTGCTTATGAACAATCCCAATTAGTTTAATATTAGATGAGTAATGAAGTAATTAATATAAATATTCACGTATTGTTGTATATGCAGCGTATGTATATATAATCGATGTAAGTAATGTTATGTACTTACGTTCAGGATACTCTAAAGTTATAGTTGATATATTAAAAAAATTAACGGCGGCTGCTACTTATTCGGAACAAACAGTATGTAGACCCTATAGTAATGGCAAAATACTAATTACAACACATAACGGATGACAAAGTAACATGAAACACAAGTAAAATAAGAAAGGCAATATTATTGTTACCATTAATTCTTGTTTTAATGCAAGTTACCAAATCTGTAAGGAAATTCAAGAAAACATAACAAGCACAGTACTAGCATTAATAAAACGGAAGCTTATTTATCTTATGATTTGTTTATTGCAAGTTGTTCTCGTTATCAAAGAATGCATCATTGGTATTAGATTCGTTATCCTTTGACCATTACACATGAATACAATCCACATGTTCTTTGTTTTGTAGGGACGGGTGGGTGTGATGCAATTTCATTCAATGGAAACATTAAACATTCCATTAAGTTTCGGAGTGCAGTTAATGTTATGCGAAATGAAAGCGAAAGCAAAGATTAAAGCTGCGTTACCACAGGACATGACTTTTATATTGATTAATGAATTTTACTCGCATTAATAATTTCCACATTGTGAACGAACTAATGCATTAGTAACGAACAATAAATTTCGTTTACAAAAATCATAATCTGTTTCCATCCGCTGGTTTTTCTATAATGCGAGGTACCAAACTGCCTATATCATGAAGGGAAAAACATACGACACAATATTTAACATCAAACGCTGGGGTTACCGTCAGAGAGCGATCAACCCAAAGTACTTAGGTTTGACGTAGTCTTTTAACACCAGAAACTGTTCATTCGTAGCTATTAAGAAGGAAAAACCCAAAGTATCTCAATACATTTAATGCTCATACATCTTCATGCATGGACACTTTTAGAGAAGTCGTTCCGTTGCCTGTATAATGTTCTGCAGAACGCACACTGAAATATATCAAACATTTAAAAAAAAAATTACCGAGTCAAGTATTGATTCTTAAACTTAAACACTAACGAAAAATTCGCCGTTTGGGTAGTTGCAATTTTCCCGATGACGTTCACGTCTTTTCAATTAAGTGTCACAAGGCCAGTGTAGGTGTTACAATTAAATGTGATCGTCATTTTAAAAAACAACATTACATGTGTTGGAGCATATTGAGTTATACATAGTGTTTAACTACCTTTTCTTAAATACATTATTCTAATCTTTTGAATTTACAAAGACATACAATTGTCTGTATATTATATAGTTGCAGTTGATTATCGTTAATTCATGTTAAATCGAGTATTGTATGTACTTTAATAAAATAACAGAGGATTTTTATACAAATTTAGCTAATGATAATATTTCTGGAATTTTATCTTTCCTTTATATTAATGACATTAACTATATTTAGATAACAACGGTAAGTGAAATCAATGTATGTGGTATTTCACGAAAAATATCCGTATTGGTCATACTGTGTCTGTGGACGTTTTTATGCGCAGGAAAATATCTGGATAGTTTTAACAGAGATGGAGCAGACATTATTTCGCATCTTACTAAATTGCGATTCTTATACACCATACTGACTTTTTAGACATTATAACGTTGGCAATAAGGGTTTCAAAATCATAACGCCTTTCTATTTTCCAAAACATATCGCATGCTATTATTGGGTTTGATGCAAGTTTGTATATACGATAGCAATAGAAGTCAATGCTTGCAACTGTTCAGTAAGCTTTCTGTGCAACATTAGTTCAAAATATCATGGTTTATGAGTATTATATTTTGATTTTATATATTACGCAAAATTAACAATAAAAATCCAGTTTTGAAACTAAATAAACAAATGAAAGGAAAAGTGAACATGCATAAGTTGTAATACAATTAATATTATAATAATTGTTCATTGAATTCATATTTCGTTGCAAAAAGAAATACATGAATGTATTTTAGGTATTTCGCGTATACATATAAACAACTGAATGTCGATTAGAGCCGAACCCGATGCATCTGAAAATGAGAAAACGCTTGCCACATAGTGTTTGCATTATCGGGTTTATGATTGTAATTATAATCTTAGGTTTATTAACTTTGGTCATACTGGCAACAGGATATTCCCGGTTTTAACGAGGTAAAGCTATTCCTCGAATATTTGATATCTAATCAATTAATCCCGTTACTAAAACATATAGCGAGACCAGTATATAACCAACTGGAATATAAGTGTCACCTCATCAAGTTCAATCATTTTATAGTAGCAAATAAAACCAGTATTTGAAAGAGCTTCGTATATTGATATTGTTGTAAATAACAAATATAGATACACTATTGCTAAACTACGTATATCGTCCCTCAACGTATATAGAGACTCGGGTAGACACCATAATATTATAAGAGATAAACGCAAATGACATTTATTCCAAAGTATTAAAGATCTAGCTTTACTATGATTAGGTTTTTGGAACTTCTTAATTGTTTGAACGAAATTTGTTCACGCAAACTAGCTAATTCTATCGTTAAACATGTTTTATAATGCGATAAAATGCCTTATATATGTAGTATAAATGATATGTTTTGCACAAATACAATAAGCACAGAATAATTGTAATACTTGTTGAAACTATTATACCACGTTTTGACAATACGTTGTCACTATGTATCCTATGCAAACCTCATCCATGTGACTTTCTCACGAAAACATGTATTTCATTCTTTTTAATTGATCTTCGAAATAATATATGTGTTGTATTTAATTGAAACACATGCTATTATTGCATATGTATGTTTCTGTTGATGAGCTGTATATATGCGTAAGATAAAATACACTATTCTGTTCTGTTCTGCTCTGTTATATATCTTGAAGATTGGTTTCGTTGATTTTCCTCTTGGAAAACATTCTCTGTTTACATTGGATTCAATTAGTTGCTGATTAATAGCAGGTCTGGTAAAAAGATCTGGTGCAAGCAGCCTAGTAATATTTAATTAATTTTAACTTGCTTCTTGATTATTTCTCGCATAAAAAGTATGTCGTATTTGGTCTGCAAATGGTTGTAAAGGTTACTGTCGATTTGGTGGACGATGATTTTAAAGACGAGTGCGTAGTTGCTTCACAGTCCAGACATCATTATCAATATTTAAACAGCATATGTCGAGTGTAACAGAACTACGCCATATTAATGCTTTATACAGCTTCTTGGTGTATTGTATATCTGTTTGTTTATACCACCAAAACGTAATGGATGCATGACATATGTTCCAGTGAAGATAGACTATAGCAGCGTATACAGTTTGTTGTGCAAGTAATTGAACAAGATAATTCAACACATGGTGTTACGTTTACGTTTTTTATGTTCTACGTTTTATACAAATCATTGAGTATAAAACAATAATATATATGATATAAACAATTAATAATAATAATTGCGCTTATTATACATAATTTTGTCACAATATACTGCCAAGATAAGTACAGTTTTGCAGATTCAATGCTGACATCTTTCTAGGTTTTCGTTTCAGTTAAAATATAATATATTTCTGGTGATATTAAATATAAAAAGAAACGTTGGTATGCTTTTATAGTGCTCCTTAGTCACGAGATGGATATCGTTGGTTTCATTTATATTTTAGCGCTGATTGTTCTCATAAAATTGTTTGTGGGAACATAATATATATCGCGTTGACACATATTCGTGATGGTCGTTTACAGCTTAAACAGCTGAAACCCCGAACCAATGAAAAGGAGCCTGTTAGTAAGAAGGGATATTACACATGTTGGATAATCCTCAAAACATGTGCTGAATTATCCATTCATTTTACGTTGCTTACAAGTAATGGAGGGTTAGAGAATGTTTTATGGCATTTTCATTCATCAGTTATTTACAATAGTTTAGAACGGTCAAACTTTAAAAAGCATAAGTTACAAATTACTTTATTGGCAAAAAAGAGCACAAATGCAGTAACATAATCAATTTCAAACTATTTAATACACATTAATGTTAATAATCAGCTTATCAAACTACTGAAAACAAAATATCAGCATTGTTTTTTTGCATGTCGTAAACACCCTACTTAAAGTCCTAGACTGCAATGAAGATTTCCAAAAAACAGAGGTAGATCATAGCATTGTTTGTTGGTACACCGTGCATCTCGGGTGGATCAACTTGGGAGAATAATATCTGCTGTACAGATGGAGACTTCAGTAACTGCTTACTCAAGGTATTCATAAAAGATTTGTCAAATAAATATAAGAAAAATGAAGAAAATACATAAGCTGATTGAAAATTTGGTCTTGTATATATAATTATTTACTAATTACTTAATTAAAATATCTGTATTGTTTTTTGTATGATTGTATTCACAGGGGTGTACACGTATCAATTACAATGGAAAAGTATTGCATGCGTAAGGAACATATATAATATATGAGTGGTGGTACCACGATCTAGCTAATAATACTCCGATCATGTTCAACAGTACATGTTCCAATGTCAATTAAAGAAAATACTTGCATTTATTGCCACGTAAATATAGTTTAAGTAAAGTCTACAGTACAGTACAGATTGCAGTTGTTTCAGCAATTGTTAATATGTGACATAAAAGTTGAGACAAGTACAATGCATGTCATTTAATTCCACGTTAAAAATTAATTAGCTTTTGAATAAAAATGCATATAATTGTTTTATCCTTTTACTAATAGTATTAAATATTTTATTTAAAAACAATTACCCTTATCATATATTGACTCTTAACTACAATAGTGCTAAAATATCTAGGTTCGTTAACGCTTGGTACGAATAAAGACATACAGAAGGCTGTAACAATATATTTTATATTCCGCTTAAATTCAGATGACACAAACAAAACTCGTTAATCACATTCGAACATTCGAAGTGATGCGGACAAATCATTTCTACTGATAAACCTTCGTGTGTTGAGCCGCAGTTCTTGACACTCAGTTTGCATTGCTCGAGTTGCGTTTATGTTTGTTCGGGAAATAGATAGAAAAATACGTCGTTCATATGTGACCGGTCCTTGACTGCTGTCTCTTTTGAATTTACCCCCGGCTACAGTGTTTTGTAACCATATTAAAAACAATACGTGTGCGATTTTTAAAAGGCGTTGATTTGCTTTTACCGGGATCACGTGACCTGATTATTGAAAAATCCAAATGCGGATGACCGGGATTTACGTAAGGATAAAACTAGTTTCTGATGGAAAAGAAATCGCTTGATTAAAAATTGCCAAAGACGATAATAAATTCAACTGTATTGATAAAGATATACAAAATATAGTAGCATGTTAAAAATGCTTATTTTGACGGGGTTGCGGACGTTTTTTTGCAATCGCACAATTAGGCGATGAAGGGACAGCTCTCTCGTAATAAGTTATTGTTTAACATGTGTCTATACTGTTCTGTTCCAATAGAAAACAGGTAAGTGGTAAACGGCAGAATCTTTAAAACAAACTCTGCTGTAAAGGTATTCTCAAACAAATTTCAGTAGATATAAACGTATACGTTTTATAACAGTTTATTTCTTTAAAAAATGTTTGTATTAAAATCATACTTTGTTTCCCCGAAAAACATAATTATGAAATTTACGTAATTTGAATTTATAAAGTATCTTAACAGATCTGTTTTACAAGTATGCAAACTGTTAAAGTTGATGAATTGAAATCAATCATAATAATTGTTTTATCATGTAAATGAACCTTTTCCTTCCGTGTATAAGCACAATTTGATAAAATAAACGAAGCATGAAATTTTGTTAGTTTTGCATTCTTTATAGCATAGCCAGGAAGGAATTGCCAAAGAAGGTTGAACTAATCAAATGAACTTCACACGTTTACAATTAACACAACATAATGAATACAACTGGCGACCTGGTATCAGCATTGTCATATGTCTTGGGAAAATAAAAATATAATTCAACCAACAATGTGATGCTTCTCTGCAACACAATAAACAAATACTATATCTAAGCACGTCAAACGTATGTGATCAGCCTTAATAGCTCTTAATTATCAAACATAATGCTCTCGGTATTCAACGACGTTCACGAACTCGAAATCCATTAACAAATTGTTAATTGAAAAGACAATTGCACAGTTGCCAAATTATGCAGAACTCATCAATGAAACACAACAAAACAGTGGAGGTTAATATCTTTTATGGATGCGTTCACCTAATTGTAAAAAGTAATCATATCAGCAGGTGATTATTTATAATGTCTGCAGGTGAAACCCTTAAAATACAATATTTCCTTGGGGTTGTACGTGATGTGGAAAGATAATGTTCGGTAGCACTATCGTTAATGTTTCAGAGAGTTTCATGATTCATAGTAACAGCTGTTGTAAATGATTGTAAAATAATTGCATTGATTTTATTATTTAGTTATGCTTAACGGCCAAGGTCTTTCACGAAAGAAACCTGTTCAAAATACTATGCAAACAAAGCGCTTGGCATACGTTTAAATGCACGTTTTTTATAATATTAATGACATTAGTATAACTAAAAACTTTATTGCATGATATGATTGTAGCTCTTGGTCTTCTGCTACTCGTTTTACGTATTCATATGTGTATTTAAGGAAACAAAATTGTTCATCAAGACCTTGTTATTTCTTTTAATCGCTTTGTTGTTCTGATAATTGGATAATGTCTTATGTTTCTTTTTTGTTGGTGGTGGTGTTTTTTAAAGCTATCGATTATTTTATCCGTGGAATTGTCCGATCGTTTCAGCACATAATAAGTATAATTTATTGACACACGTGTATAATCAACGATAAGTAAACAGAGTATGGCGTCTAATCTATCATCTTAGCAGCTTTGGTTGTCTTGGTTATTTCCATTTTTGTTACTGGCAACAAATGTATTCGTGACATTATTATACTTTCATAAACAACGCTTACCCAGTGAAATAGTTAGCCTAAAAGAATTAAAACGAAACCTTGTATTCTAAAGGGTTAATCTATGAGTACAGAAAGTTCTCCTTTTGTTTAAAATATTTAAATTAAAATAGTGTAATAATGAAAAAAAAATATGAATGAAATTTTTAAATAAGCATCTTGTTATTAAAAGACACATGCAAGTACCCCACTAATTTTTCATATTTACCTATTCAGGCAATAACAAGAGAATTTCTTATCAACGAAATATTCACGGAATTTCCCTACGCTTAACACTTTTCCCAATGTAGATGAATCAATTGAAAAAAATACCCGTATTTGTGATACAGTTAACTGTTAAGTTTTTGTTGAACCTTTTTCTCTCATGCGATCTATGTCTAATGTTCCAACGCCTTGTAATATTGCACACTCTCATTCCCATACTTTTGAAGGAGGAAAACCTAATACGATTTTACGATCAATTTTCTGAACACAAAATCCATATGATACCGTATATTTGTCGTACTCGTACAAATGTGTTCGAGAAATAAAATATGTTTAAAGAAATATTACCGTCAATAAGTTCGCATATTCTGGAACATATACCGAGATAGCTCGTATTCTTTACGTTCTTATTTAAGTCTATTATAACAAACTTTCGACACGTGTGTGGCCATTAGTGTGTAATGAGAATACACTGTCAACCTTATGAAGTAATTATATTAAAAATGTATGGACTAATACTTCCCATCATTTGGCATTAGTGTCAAATCAGAAATCGTGGATTAGATTTAAACGTTTCAATTTAAGTTTGATATTGTTCACGACACACAAACATACAAACGTTAAAAATATGTGTGTTTTATACATTGATAAGCTTGATATTGTTCACGACACACAAACGTTAAAAAAATGGGTGTTTTTATACATTTATAGATTATTTGTGAAGCAGCATAAATACATTTAATGTAAACCTATTTTTTGATCTTAATGGCGTATTGTTCCATATACAATTCGTAAATGTTCAATGATGGTTTACAATTATAAATTAACGTTGCAAAACATGAATAAATATTTTCTTTATATATATATATATATATATATATATTTATATATTTATTTATTTATTTATTTATTTGTTTATTTATTTATTTATCACATTCCATAACCTATTTCCTATGTAATATAACCATTACAAATATTTTTATCTTACACATGTGTAATATACTTTTAAAGCATTTTCATCGGCTTATTTTCGTTCGATTGACCAATCGCATTTTGTTATTTTGCTGAAATAACGTTGCAACATCAAAAGACGTCACGAAATGTAAACAACATTCGACATTTTTCATTGTGTGTGCGTAAATATTTATTTAATTTGCTCATTTAAAAGCATGTGATTAAAAAGATCTGACACTCGTTGTCATTTCATACCATATTTTATTAAACTCGTCCAGGAAATTCGTTAGTAAGCTCGCAAAAGGCTCGCTTACTAACAAAATTCCTGAACACGTTTAATAAAATAGGGTATGATATGACAACTCGTGCCAGATCCTATATATATATATATATATATATATATATATATATATATATATATATATATATATATATATAAAGCAAGCCTATTATTTACATTTTTATTATATATGATTAATAGCATTAATGCTATTCTTTGCAAGTTTTGTTGACGTTGATTGTGTTAATGCTGTTTATGTCTGAGTCCTTATAGGTCAGTATTCTACGATTAACAATTATGAACTGGTTTTCTTAATAACGTGCATCATATAGGCAAGTTGAAAGGTTACAATGACAAGAGAATTATTTTTGTCAAATAGGTTGAATTCATCAGATAAACAACGAATGCAAAGATTGATCTTTTGTATGGTTTCCGATTTATTTCCGGCGTGTTGGCGGGTTTAAAGCTCGCAAACATGATAACAAGTAAGAAAGACAAAAGGCGACATTCGTCATTACTGACTAATTTGTGGTAAGTTTATCGTTCTGGCGATAATATTTGTTATCAATGCATGTTGTCATGTTAATTGGGTTTAAAGCCGACAAACCAGCCTCATCGACACAAGGGCGAAACATGTCATAGTTGCTTCATTTGCGTCTTTTTATCGTTCTGTTTGTAATGTTCATCGTTTTCTCGAGTTGTCGTGTTGGCAGGTTCAATAATCGCCACTATGATAACCTGCCATAACAAAAAAAGGGCGATACGTGTCTTGATCGTCGTATTTTCGTTCGATTGATTTGTTTTTGCGTGTAAATGTGTCGGTCTTTTTACTTGGAGTGCTGGCGATTTTTTAAACCCGCTAGCATTAAAATAATAAATAAACCTCCAGACACAAAACGTAAAGACGACTACTAAGTCATGTCATTTAATTTTTGTTTTCCTTTTGATCATGATACATTGAAAATTATAAAGCAGTGGGTATTCAACAATTGCAAAAAAAACTTGTTCGAGGAAACATTTCTAAGTTATTGCATTTACTAAAGAATAACTAAACAACAGATTAGGTTATTAATTGACAGCGATGTATAATTTGCTATATATATTTTTATTTGAATCTCGTTAGAAGAATCAATTTGTTTCCAGTCTTGGCTTCGCACACGTATGCTCTTTACAACGTATGTGAGTTGATGCAGATTTAACATCAATTACTTCATTAAATTGGTTTTTGAGCACAATTTCATAGAAAACGCACTGCAATCAATTAATAGCTTTTTAATAGCAGATATTGTTGGAATGATCCAGTCTTAAAACCATGATATATAGCTATTGCTCTTTCTAGCATAGATCGACGCCACTGCCTGATCGTACCAATCAACAATTTACCGATTAAATTGTTTTTAATCGAAGATATTTATATTTGGTGTTTTGAATCTATTGTTGATATTTTGTGGTGTAAATCTTGATGGCTTTTTCAGTGTCTCATAATTGGTCGCATCAAATAACGTGGCATCAATTACCAAATGTATGGAAATCATCACATCAGAACCTCACCAAAGTCACACAGAAAACATCGTCAATGCACCTACTGAACAATAGACTTACAACTTAAGGTATAGATAGTGAAAAGTACAAGCATGATTGAACCAAGATGACATACCCAGTTTTGTGTAATATGGATTGTTGATTTGATTCAATATTTCTCGTCCAATGTAATTAGCAAATAGTGCATACATAAATCAGCATTCAACCTGGTAAACCACATTCCTCCTAAATAATTTGCATTTATCACTCCAAGCTTAAATCCTTTTAACACGGTTGTTTGTATGACAAGTGTCCTGTTTCGTATATAAAAAGATAACGATGACATGTGTATTTCTCCTTGTCCTTTTTTAGAGTTGCAATATTACTATATTTAGTTGTGTAAGCATCATTACGATTGTTTCTGTTAATCTTAATTATATTATACTTAAAAACCTTACTACAATAAAAAAATAATAGTTGAACTGTAATTATATGGTAAGAACATCATTAGAAATAGTTGGAAAAAAAACACTGACATCATGGGATGTATTCGTTTTCACCGAAATTTGCTTCTTGAACACTTTGTATCGGTCTTTATTTGTTGTATAAGTTTTTGTCCTGCTTTCCCGGTAAATATGATAAATTTCTGATTGTACCAATCTTGTAAAATCTAAGAGAAAGCGCGTTATCGACATGCATTTCTCATTGACAGTTTTAGCCTATGCATTTTATGTACGTATACGTTACCATTATTTTAAGTGGACAGGAACATTTGCAAATTGCTACATCTCAAACCTAAAATTTTATATTGGCTAGATTGGACAATCCTAAATACTTATTTCTGTAACACTAATTAGAGCCGTCAGTCAAACAAAACAAACACAGGACGAATCTAGCGAGTCTGTCTTCTGTACTCAGATCTTCACAACAGCTCAATCGATTCCCAAATCATTCATACATTAATCTCCTAGAAGGAGAAAGGCAAAAGTCACACAATACACAAATCAAACATAGGAATTGAGTCAATCGTAATTTTGTTTTGCGAATGATTGATACGTTCAGCGCACAAAGGACTTGCGTGTACACATATTTGTGTTTTTTGTATGTTGTCAAATCGCTTAATATATTAAACAATCGATAATGAACGAATCGCACGCATGTTGACATACTTTTTAATATAGTTCCAATAAGTAACACTGTCAGTTGATTGCTTTGACTCTGACTATATTTTACTCATAAAGATAAATATAGTAGTACTGTTTAATCATGACTACAGTCATAACGAACTGTTAAACACATGTCGTTACGAAATCCGTAAAATATCGTTTTATAGATTTCAAATTAAGACATATTGGATACACTACAAGTTTGTTACGTTTTTGTTTAAGTTGAGAATCCAAACTTAGGTTGGATGCGAAATAAAACATGCCCTTGAAAAAATTCATTATAGTTCGAGTGTCTTTTCTATCTAAATTTCCATACTGATTTAAAACATGTCAAATTAAAAAAGCAAATTTGATAAATTCAAGAAATGATATAAAGGTTTGTTCAAACCATGACAAGCAACTCATAACATAAGCAAACACAGTATGCAAGTTAAATCCACAGTATGCTACCGCTACCACTGAAATAGCAGAGCTTGTCATGCATGTTCTTCTAATCGACACAACTGTTCTTGATATTGTAGGAAATCACATCAAGCGATGTAAACGATATTCGTATTATGGTTTTGTTACCAATGAGTACATTTATACCGTTGTGTTATTTGTCACATCTGTGCTGTATTCTTGGAACGTATACATGTTTATATACTGATTGTAAGATACATTTGTGTTTTACAAATAAATGGCCGTACAATCACGATTCTTAAACAAACTATTTTAGTTGTTATACAGATATATATGATTATGTTGGCTTGGTATAGCAGCATTAATTTATGTTATTACCCGTGCTGATGTTCCACTTGCTTACTTGTTGTCAAGGCAAACTTTTCCGAGATCTCCAATTACAAATGCTAATAGAGTCATTCAGACTAAGATCCATTTATGGTCCGAGTATATTTGAATTAACCAAACACATATGTGATCTTGTTTTCTTTTCAATAGTTACACAGACAAAATCAACTGTTTGCGTTGCACTTTTTACATACATACGCAGTTCCAATCTTTGTTTTTAGCTGATAGTCAACACAGGTGGTTAGCGTGTGGCTATGATATTTATTAGTGAAAACATCATTTTGAATGATAAATAATCATATTTAAACGAAAAATCAACTTTTCTGAAAAAAATATTTCACTATCAAATATATATATATAACAACGTATTCAACTAGAAATCACCCGAAAACAGGGTGCATCGCTTTGAACAGTCATTACTCCATCAAGTGTGCAGCGATTTTCATGAACCTGGTCTTATTCAACGCAGAAATGAAGTTTCTTTCTGGAAATGTATATATCTTGTTATATTTCTACACATGCTGGCTCAAAATTTACGAAATAAAACGATACACAAGTCGCGTGACCTACTTGACAGCGATCAGACAGGATTCATGAATGCAATCTCTAGGTGTAAAGACACGCCTTCGCTTTTCACTTATTAATATCATAGCCACACGCTAACCACCTATGCTAGTCAACAGGATCATGGTATTGAAACACGGCGAAATGTTGGGAGATACTTATGCAAAGTGTGTAATAGGTTTTAATTGAAATATATCATTACAAGCAGTTGCTAAAACGCTGCTTGAATTCGCAAGGTTGGGACGTGCGCGTTATCAGATGCGTATCTAGTGGTTGTTGATAATGTCTACGAAATCTTTAAAATATCGTTTTATAAATTTCAAATCAAGACATATTTGATACCATACATGTTTTTTTACGTTTTTGTTTAAGTGGAGAATCCAAACTTAAGTTGGATGCGACCGCTTCAGACATTTAAATTGTATTGCATGTACACCAGTCTGAAACAGCAAATCGGAAAAGCAAGTCTCCATAAAACAGTGATTTTTGTCAAACTTAGCGGTTAAACAAAGATTTCTGGTTGATTTATAAAATTATCAAAATCGTACCAAACAAATCAGTTTGATACGGATATATAAAGCTAAAATGAAATATGTTATGTAAATTAGAACGGTTAATGTCTCTATAACCCTATTGAAGAATTGACTGTATTCACTTTGCAACTAGATAATTTCAGAAAGAGGTCCTGCAATGAACTTACAACATTTTTATGTAAGCTGAAATTTTGCACAAGTCAGTATGGTATTTAAGTTCCATACGTTGTAGCCTTCTGCTGAACAGATTTCTGTGAATGTTACAGCAGTTTGATGACTAATATTTTGTTTATACAATGTTCATAACAATTAAGCCTTAAAACATAAATAAAAAACACACAAATAAACATATCGAAACTACATTGTGGGTTCATAATTTTTTTATTTACCACGCAACGTATCTCTAGTGTCTACGTTTATGGTACTTATTGGCAACGACATTTTTATCAATAACATTTCCGCGAAAAGGACTAAGCATGCACCCAAATTATCTGTATACATGACAATTCCGGCTTTATTATGCACAATTGAATAAACTTTGGCATATGTTTGGGTATAAAATCATGAAATCAAAACAAAAAAATTTAAGAAAATAAACACGTTATCAATACTCGAATTTGCTATGTTAAAGACGCCTTATTAATGTTCTTAAAAACCAAGCGACGAACAACAGATAATTTAAACTTTAAACTCCTATTGTCTTCAAGCGTAGCCAATAATAAGGGTTATACCTCGAATATGGCGAAAAAAGAATTGAATACGTTTTATCCATAAAACTGAGTGTGTGTTTTAGTATGTTTATTGTGTAATATTGCAATTTCGAATATGTAAAACATCATATAGTAACTTTTAACAACTTCAACTTCAACACAAGTCTTCCGAAAATGGCCATGTAACACTGCGAACACTAGTTTGCATCTCTGCAAGTCGGTCGACCAACCATCTACGGTGTGTGTATATAAAATTAAAGCAACAAAAAACTTTTTGGCGTTTAGTTTTTTAAGTCGTTACGACACATGACGGATTGATTTGTCAGATATTCATACGTATTCAACGAGTAAGATAAAGCGATAACGAAGTTGTTTAAATGCCCCATATCTTAAGGCACACATTTAAGTCGTGTTTTAATGTAATTAATCAGATTATGACAGTGTATCTGAATGAATGTAGTCTTTATACTGAATTGCCCTTGTACACGTTTTTAACATGAACATTAACATCGTTATTTCGTCATTAAAATATATATCCAAATATCACGGCCGTTAATCACGCGCGCCACCTCTTTTTCGCGATGCATTAATAAATGAGCCAATGCTTCTTCCGAGGTGGCGCTAATTGCCGGATGTTTTGAAATTTTACGGATAATTGTACAAGGTGAGTAGGTTTTATATGTTTTTTCAACATATTTCACTTTATTTAAAAAATCGGACAATGTAGTGCGATTCAGCGAAGATTTATTCATCCACAAATGTTCAGAAACATACAATCACAACCCATTTGGAAACGTGAGGACCTTTGTAAGTTGTTGCATGGTGACGTTTTAAAAGAAAATCGATGTATTTTGCCTGTGTAACGAGCAAATGTCTATCGAAAGAAATCTCTAATGGCATCAAACAATTGCTGTGAACATGTACAATTTGTTGCATGCACAAACACATTGGCTTCTTGTCGATCTATTACATAATTTTGCAATTTTCAAAAAGAGATGGCGCCAATGCCAAGGAGGTGGCGCTCAGGACAGGAGATGGCGCCAATGCACATTTTCAGCCATTTTAAAGTGACCTATTTTATGTAACAGTTTCTGTGAATTATTGTGTAGGACTGAAAGTAAATGTTCGTAAAATAAAAGCAACTTACAGGCCAAGTAAATATGTTCGTGTTCGTATCTGATGTTTTTTCATTCACTGTTGTTATTTTATTATTTCTAATTTCATGAATGGTTTAAATAAAGAAACGTGTATTTGGTCAATATTAAAAACTACTTACCAATGCTCGTTGCATATGTTCGATCTGCATTAGTATGTAACGCCAAGTTAGAATGTTCGATATATCATTTATTGTGTCACTGGTGATAATTATTTTCCTCTTTTTGCAGATGGGAGTTTTTAAGAGAAGGAAACGGAAAGGCTTGGTCCTTGCTTCACGGAAAAGATACAGTCTTGATAAAAAGAGAAAACTGCCTGAATTTCAACAAAGAACATCTGAAAGAAACCCAATGTAAGACAACACATAACAGAAGTATTACCATTTTCAACTCTCAGCTAAATTAAAGAGAAAGATTGGTGTCACCAATCGTACGACAACGCGGTTCCCAGTTTTGTTCCAAAGGTAAAGCAATCAAGAAAATTAGACTTAATGTCAGAAAGATATGACAGTTTTTGAAGAGAAAATACTAATTCTTCATTAGATGAGACGTACCCAAAAACGGAGTTGGAAACTCGCTTTTAATGACGTCTTTCGCGGAAGGTGATGTAACCTCTGAAATGGGTAGCATATCGGTCATTGAAAGAGATAATACGTGTAAGGAATTCACGGCAGATGACACTACGTACACATTATTTAACGACGCTATGAAGATCCTCCTTGAGGAAAGTGTCGATGGGTAAATGGTGTCGTTTTTAAATTTAGTATCAATTGGACGATTTCCGTTAGACAATGTTGCATTTCAACTGTAGATGTTGTCAATTGGTTTGACTGTGAAGATGTAAGAACCCTGCGCTATAATGACACAACAATGAAGTTTTTCTGGTTGGGAAAGCGCTTGTTGTGTGGGCTGCATCCGAGTTCGTCAAAAATAAACTGTGCATGTCCAAGTACATGTAAAAGTGTGTTATCACAGTTTAATCCACTTGGCTTTGAATTAAATTGCGACGTGAGCACCGGCTTATACAAAACTCTTTTAGGTACAAATCTCATGAAAGCTATATGCTTAGACAAGATATTGGGTATTTCAGTAAACGCATGGACATACGTTTATAAGACTAAACCCTAAGCTTTGTGAGGGGTGAGCAACCCATGCGAGCACAATACGGATACACGTGGCAAACGTGTTGCCTTCTAAACGTATTGGCATGCATGTATATCATGTTGTTGATCGTGACTTTGACAGCAATGCATAAGTGATGAGCAAATGAAAAGTAATAACTGAGATCCGTGTTATGAGCATTGTATGTCGCGCATGATTCATCAAATAGAAAACTGTTGTTCACTGCAGCATTTTTAAAGAACTTTAAGCTGTATATAATATACTTAATAATTATGTCAGCTGTACACATTTGAAGGTCCTGCTAAAACTGTTTCGTTTGTTGTTGTTTTTTGTTGTTTTTGTAGGTTTTTGCCGTTTTAAAACGTAATACAGATTTATAACGACAGTCAGTTTGGTTTTTCTTTGGTCGTTGACGGCTCAGGTACTATTTAAATTACCCCGGGTAGTCTTGAGTATACTACAATGGATCCCGGATACGGTCATATTCCGGGGTAGCTTTTAGTTTATTTTCGGTACTCCGGATACTCTGTTGTATACTTGATGTAAATGGGATACTCTTTAAGTAGTTACTGAGCTGCCAATCACCAATGCGGTTGTCTCGATTGGTTGTTGTTGGCCCAGCGACTATTTAAAAGTACCGCGGGTACTCTTAAAGCGAGAGTATAGGATTTTGTCAAATATTTATTAATTAA
The DNA here is from genome assembly GCF_020536995.1 of Dreissena polymorpha. Classification (NCBI taxonomy): domain Eukaryota; kingdom Metazoa; phylum Mollusca; class Bivalvia; order Myida; family Dreissenidae; genus Dreissena; species Dreissena polymorpha. The sequence goes on from NC_068362.1 coordinate 3,492,722, forward strand.
AATAAAATGTGTAAAAACTTATTAAACATATATTTAAATATAAATTAAAATAAAAGTTAAGAAGAACATGTGTCGAAAAATGCGAAATAAGCAAGATATTTAATTCTGAAATCGAAAAAGGCTGTACAGTCGAATTCGCCAGCATGTTGATCATGCATGTACGATGTTAATCTAAATTTAGTTTAACGGTTAATTTTAAATTCCTGCAACGATATCTATTCATACGACACCCGAACACTAAAAAGACGACTGCTTCGGTTATTGTAGGAAAATATGTACGAAATATCTTCGTCACAATCGGCTCGGGGCGCTAATTTGTCTTTGCTGCATTTTATAAAATTCGTCTTCAATGTATAATTTTTCTTGCCTATTTTGTGTTATTGTTTTATATTTTATCAATATATTACAATTTAACACATATAAAAACTCGTATAATCTCGCTTTAAGTATACTAATGTGTACACCGGGAACGGAAAATACGCTTACAGGCACCGGGGTACCCTGGGATACTTTTTAGTATATTTTCCGTACTCCAAGTCATTTGTAGTATACTTAAGTTACATGGGGTACTTTAATGTAGTAGCTGAGCCGGAAATGACTTATCGAGCGTCAGTTATCATACGCACTCTTCCTGGGTTTACCAGTACTAAGTGCGCTTACTAATGCCGTGACGAACAACTGCCCAACTTATATCAAGGTAGTTCTGGCTACCATAACTTAAAATGTCGCTTTTTATGATTTTTGACTGGCGCGACTTTATAGTTATGGACCAACCCCATTAGGAAAGTCAACCAGAAATTCCCGAAAAGTTGACAGTTAACAAAGACCGGTCCAAAACAGCTTTTAAATGCAGTTGTTGGCCCAAATCAACCACTTGATTGGAAAGATTGACATTTTTCACAATAAACTGATCTATTCTTTCACAAAATACTATCTTAAACATTTAAAATGTATCTATTCTGCTCTTACATATCGAGAAAAACAGCGATGTGACAGACTTTCTTGAAATGCGAATCTCCCGAGATTTCCCGGTCATATGACGTTGTTTCTATTTTTAGTAACAAACCATGTGCTCAAGTTTTTTAAAATTCAGAATGACATTTCCCGGTATTTTAATTATTCTGGCTTATTTTGTAAACAAATTGTAGTGTCAATACAAAGTCAAAGTAAATATTATATAAAACTACCTGATTCACAATGAAATCAGTCTTATAATCCACCAGACGTAAGTTGTTAATCACAAATAATAGATTTCAGAAAACGAAAGTAATGTTTACAGTTTCAGCATAAAATGTCAAGGTCGATCTGAAAGTATCCAAATGAAAACTCGTCACGTGACAAAGCGACAATGGCGTCAAAATTGTGAATTTCAGACTGATGAGAGTTATTTTCATCTATTGTAAGATGCATTTGAAACATTTGAACCTTAAAATATTCCTCGATGAAGTAATTTATATTCATTCACCAATATATGTAGAAATGTATCCAAGAAAATGAGCTTTCTTTGATTTATAGCGTGACATAAATATGTTACGACTCTGGTTGACTTTCGATACGGGGTTAGCTTCAGTGTACAGGTATGTCAATACTATATAAACTGTACGCTGAAGTTTCTTTAGCTAATATCAGGGATAGAATAAATGAAGAATTAATTGTATGACCAACCACCACAAGTTACGTTTCCGGGCCGGTATGCGAACCACCGATCCTCGAATTTGTAGCCCAATGCTCTACTTCTGGGCAAACCGCACGTTCTAACAAAACAATTACATCTCGCAAGGTTTTACTACACAGGCCCGTTTTCACCAAAACATTCAAATACTTAAACTAAATATTAAGTATTGTGCTATAAACTGTTTTGTCTCTGCAGTTTGAAAACAAAACGCGTCGTATTGTAATCAAATACTTCATAGTAAACGCCTTACATTTTTTCCGCCTCAGTTTATTCTTTAGTCTCCAATATAAAAATGGGCTGCTGAAAACGGATTTGGATTGTTAATATGCAGAAAAGTATGTTTATACTTTATTTCAGTAACGAACACAATACTGAGTTACATGTCTCTGCCTAGCAACAATTTGATATCGTAAATAAAAGTGGTAACGATGAGGACTTGTTTCAATTAACATATAATTTTTACATTTATCAAGTAAATAAACTACGTTTTCGATTCAGTTCAGCGATATGAATGAACAAACATATATAACGGGATATTAAGATCTTTACATAATCAATAACTGAAAGGAAACGAACTTATCAAAGCCATAAAATGATATGCAAGAAAATATCAAAATATAAAGATGCTACTCTGACTCTTGTATAAAATATACAGCTTGATGCAATGACCGTTACTGTGGAAACTAATTCCCTACTTAGGGCAAAAACACATAACATAAATAAACAAATCAACAACCCTGGCAAATAGCTCCTATTAAAAAGTTAATCCTTGTGCACATTTTTCAAGTGCCGAGAAAGTGAGTATTCCTTCTCAAACTTTTTCCCGCAAATCTGTCAAATGCAAATGTTCCCCAAGTGTTTAACTCTGGTGTGCATATATAGGGCTCGTTTGGATCTATACATTTTTTGACAAACATCACATGTCTGCAATTTCTTTTGACCCTCACCGCAATGCTGTTCGTAGCGTTTTAGGTTTCGGATATAGCCGAATTCTGCATGGCAAAGCTCACATTTCAGTTTTCTCCCTGCCGTAAACTGACGACAATGAGTACACAAATCCCTCTTCGTTGAAAATCGTTTCACACATTTACCCGCGTGTACATATTTCTGGTGCACTTGGTGTTCTTTTAAGTTGTACATGGAACTAAACCGACGGCTGCATACCAATCACATTACCGTTTTTGACGTGGCAATTCAGTCTGCTGTTTGTGGTGTATTACTTGTTACACGATTTGCATTCATATCTTATTTTTTAGTTCCTTATTCATGCCCGTGCTGAAATATAAAAAAGCGTCATTATTTTATGAGAATCAATCGAGCTCTAAACAACGTCGGTGTAATAGAAAAGCAATTGTTCAAAATGATTTAACGTGTAAGTTCATATATGAACAAATTTCATTACAACATCATACGACTGTTAAATCATATCGTGCATTAGCGCCACCTCCTTTCCCTAGCGCCACCTCCTTTGCATTGGCTCCACCTCTTTTGGAAAATTGCAAAAAATTATATTATATCTACAAAACGCCAATGCGTTTGTGCATGTAGCAACTAGTATATGTTAGACGCAGTCGTTTGATGTCGTTAGCTAGTTAATCGAATGGAAATTTGCTCGTAGCATAGGCAAAGACATCGATTTGATTTCAAAACCCCAATCATGTCAAAACTTATAAAAGTCCTCACGTTTCCAAATGAGTTGTGTTTGTATGTTTCAGTACATTTTTGGATGAATAAATCTTCGCTGAAACGCACTACATTGCCCGATTTTTGAAATAATGTGAATTATGTTGAAAAAACATATAAAACATACTCACCTTGTACAATTATCCGTAAAATTTCAAAACATCCGGTCATTAGCGCCACCTCGGAAGTAGCATTGGCTCATTTATTAATGCATCGCAAAAAAGAGGTGGCGCGCGTGATTAACGGTCGTGAATATGGCTTTTATAAACTTTGTTTTGGGTAAGTGCTTTTTTGAGCAAATATTCGGGATACTAATTTTCCTTATATATATTTGAAAGTAAGATTATTCAGATGTATATCATGTTAAATTCCTCATCTAAATGAACTCAAACGTTAATTTAAGTGACACATTTCCTTATATAGGAAAAACAATGGTTAGAGTTAAAACGTATGTTTTAATGTAAATCAATCAATTAAAATCACGTCCTGTTAGACGCTTCTATATTTTGCCCAACTTAAATCTGATGACGTCGCACACGAGAGCATGTTCAGATGACCTGTCAAAAACCAATCAAATCGTTATATGTAAAAGTCGTTGGAATACTTCATGTTAAATATTAAATTATATATTTCAGACGCCTGCTCTTATGAGATATCGTAAGATTCTTACAGCCACGGATAATTAATCGAACTTATAGACTTTCTTTTAATGGGATTATTATGATCAAGATATTGCACAGCGAGGTTTGTGTTCATTAAAACTTTGGCTGTTGAGTGTGGAACATTAACTGGCGTGTAACATATCTTAGATATTTTAATTACAGGTGCATCTTATTATATAGTATTACAGTACTTATTGTTGTTTCAATGTTTATTACATAAAGATGATTTATATTTTGTATTTTCTTTGTTCTGTAATTATCGAATTTGACGAAAACACGTCTCCAATGATAAATTAACCAGAAAACTTAAGTTTCTTTAAATTGCATGTTGATTATTTGTTGTTCTTTTTACTGGAAAAAATATTTGATAATATTGTCGGTACATTTCTATTGTTATATTTGCAAATATAAACAACTCCTTTGATGTTATAATTTCAGATAATGTAAACATGAATTATCCTAGCAGAATGCAAACATTGTTTGTAGTTTCTTTGCATTCTACTTTAAGAGCTTTGTCAAGTTTCATCACCACCAATAACATCCAGTTCTTGCACGAAATAAAATTCATTTTTCCACCAAAAAAACAGCAAACAACTTGTGGAGCACCGGCAATGCACCAGTCTTATTATGGACGTGTTGAAAGCAAATAACTTCCTTTAAGTAGTCAAAATAAAGAAAAACACAAACATAAGCAGCAGAATGATCACAAGAATAAAAAGTATTGGCGCCAAATAGGAATAAAATGAAAACATGTGGCTAAAAATCCCTGTCGTCGTGACAACCGTTGCCACTGTGGTTGTGATATTCATTTTATATCATGTTGAAATCCTGTTCGGTGCTTTATCAAAACAACGCGTCCATGTTCAACAATAAACCACTTCGGACGTCTTCGGATGTCTTGCAAAGGTTTTCCGTTCATGACACCTAGTTATACGATGTCATCAAGTATCTCGTGGGATGACTGAAGTAGTGTGTCATCCGTATTGGACAAACAAATAGCAAGACAAGAAAGAATGATATTATGTTCCTGTGAACTATTTTGAAGTGATATTTCGCGATATGATGAGAAAGCTTACACGTGTAGACACGGTGTAAAGTACTTAAGTTCTTGCTGAAAGTTATTGAAATTACTATCAATGGTTGTTATTTTCGCAGCTGAAGATTTACTATCTAAGTATTTTAACAATAATCTAATTTTTTAGTGAACACGCATATGGTTTATGTCAAACTGTACGAGCCTCTTTAAACGATTAAATTATATGTAAATGTTTCAAACCTGTTAAACGATATACTGTCTCATCATGGGTTACCAGTAATCCTTTTAAATATTTACTTAATTTTCACACATTTGTATTTAATCGGTTTGGTGTGCATTTATTCAATTGTCCTTATGTGTATACTATCATAATCAGCTATTACATAAGCATCTGCTTAGCTCTTTGTATGGAAACTATACGTTGGTTACCGCGAAATATTTGCATTCCATGTTAATTCCATTTTAGCACATTTACACATTCACAAATTACAAATTAAATATTCTCAAAACTTCGTCCACGTATGGTAAATGTGCAGCAAACAAAGACCCGCGTTGAGTTGTTGTGCGTTTAGGAAGTCATGCCATGTTTGAATTCTGAGACTGTACGATATCAAAGTCAATTGAGAAATTCCAGAGTGTTTATATTTCAAACCGTTTCATTTTGTTCCAGGCGTGATCTCCAACTATCTCTTTACATTTATATATCCAGAAGGTTTTATCAGCGGATAAATGATACTAGATATTGTGTAAATGTAATGTTGATCGGTATAGATGTTTAAGAAGTCATTTCTTCTATCAGTTTTCACTTCTGGTAAATTATATAAATGGAGTAGACTTTGAATTCCTATTTATTCTCAGGATGACGTCACTTGCGTTGAAGATACGTTTATGGCATAATGCATGGTCTTAATAAGTCCGTATGTCATTGAAATTTTCACGCAGCAAAATGGTCCGCTCATCTTGCTACAACTACACAATCAAAATAAGACACAACATGTCCACTGTGTTCATATGTGATTGATAACTATGAACTTTACTGTGCATGTATCATACCGTTTCCAGCGATACCTGAACATTAACTATTCCACAATCTGTTTCATGCATTCGCTCTATACGCTGACATGATTAACGCTACTACTATCCGAAATCACTCCGCGAAAACAACGTTCCTCGTGCACGTTCTTATAAAATTTCATTCTTCTTCGATCACAAAATCGATAGAACGCACCGCCGCGAGGTTTCTCGGAGGCTTCTATAATTGGTATCGACGTATCTCGCGGCGCAAGCTAAATACGAGCAATGACGTTATGCAATTAAATATATTAAAGGGCAACATATCGCAGTGTCCGCGTGCGATATAGATCTGGACAAAGTCAATGTTAATGTGTATAAGGGTGGGCGAAAAGATGAATAAGTTAAGTGATAATAGACTGAATAGATTTAATTAAGGGATAAGCAAATTCGAGAGGACTTGAAAACAAAAACAGTTGGTGAATACCATGTGCATTGGTTACAAATGATTTAAGAAGTGATCACGAGGTTAAAAGCTTAAGAATGATTGATGGAGGGAGAAGCAGGGGAAGGGATGGGGGCTACATGTGTTAAAATGAGGGAGGGATTCAAAGACACAATTAGTTTAAAAATCACCGAGTGAGTGAGTGAATGGGCTAAACATGAAACTTCCTTGAATAAATGCACACACTACAGAGGAAATGTAAGTTTATATTCTTGGTACAATTAAACTTGCTTCCTTTGAAATTGAACTTGCTTCCTTTGAAAAAAATGTTTAGAGACAAAGATACCATTAATTTATATAGAGTCTTCAAATTTGATTTAATAGTCTTCTTTTATAAAAACATGTCTTTTAAAACATTACTACATTTAATATCTTCGACTTAAAACAGGTTCTTTTTTCCAACGAGATAACTTGACCATTCAAGCTTTTATAACTGCTTTCGTATTTCGTTTCCTCAATGAACAGCATTCCAAACGCTATAAAATTGTTTGCATTTATTGGCATGATCATTTAAATAGTCGAATTAAAACAGACCAAATACTGAAGTTAAACATCTTATATCAAGAAAACCACACAGGAAAGCATATTGTTGCATATTGCTTTCATTGTTTAGAATCATTTGCAAAAAAATATATATTTGTATGCTTTTTTAGAAAGGCATTTAAAATGCTATCAATGCGTCATTTTTCAATGCGGTTCCCCCTAATTGTATAAACTGTTTGTGTGTTTCGTGTTTTTTTGTACTGCAACTGGCGTCTTTTTGTGAAATTTGCCTTAAAATAAACGCTATGATTAATTTATCAATACCTGCTACACAACTGCTTGTATCCAGAGCGTGTTGCCATGTGAAAGCATTTAATTGGTTTTATAGATTTCATACACAAAATTAAGTCCTAGATATTAAAACATTACTTAAACGCAAACATCGGATTTGACAGGCAATTGACACAACTCTTTTCACAAGCAAAACTGTGAGTTTGACATACTTAAACGTTATGTTCCTAAATAAAGTTTGATGTTTTATTTATTTAGCCATTTAATGTAGTGTGAACAATTGAAATTGTGTTTAAAAACGGAAATTATACATAACTTGTGTTATCTTTAAATTAAATAGCGTTGAAAAAAAACGTCGCAAATGATTGGGTCTATGTTTTACCAATTCTGAAAATAAAAAATGATGTCCTGATTGTCATGACAAATATAGGAAGACACACAAACTTGTTATTGACATTTAACTGCTCATTTTATTGTGTCCTCGTATCGTAATCAAGTGAGAAGTGTAAATGGCGGCTGGAACCAATTGTTTATACGTACGTAGGTAAAAAGAAATGAATATTCAATACACTAATGTACAATATCTCCTCAATGACCGTCTATTCCGCCAGATATTCTGGGCATAACTTGTAGTTTGGTGAAAGATGACACGTTGGCTTAATGTAAGTAACACATAGGTTAGAATTCAATCATTTTCTCGACCGATGAAAACTCATCAGCTGCAGCAAGGCAAGTATCTATTTAATAGGTATTAACGTAAGGTATTGTTGCAAACCATGACCATGTCACACATGAAAATATGTTTATTTTGTCCACTTATATAATTGTAATACGACCTTACCCTGAAGTTAACGCATATCATGTACAGTATTTACTGGTGTACTATTCTCATTCACCGCCTGGAATGAAATAACATGAAATCGTTAAATAATTTGAAAAAAGAAAACCTCAATTTATAACAATCGTGGTCAAAATTTGTCAGATTTTTATTTCGCTTGCATAAACATAATGTACCCTTTCATTTTATAATGTGTATTGTTTTTAATTTTGCCTAATCTATGAACAAGCTCTTTATACTAAACGTATGACAATAATCGTACTGAATCTCAGGCTAAAAGGAACGGTTTCATCGATTGACAACATTCATTTTTTGTCATATGTAACAAAAATATCACTGTTCATTGCTGATGACGTAGACACGTAATGAAAATATATTTCGAAATATATTTCACGACTATTTAATGTCAAACTTAAAAAGTATACAAAATCTTTGAGAAAGATCCTTTAGCATTTTCTGAAAACACATGAGTCTATTATAAAAAGGTTTTTCAAACTTACACATTGTTTTATGCAATTCATCAACGACCAAATTTTCTGCTAGTAAGAGCAAAATGTATTTTATAACATGATGAAAATTCGAGCATAAGACAAAAATATCAAACATTTGGAAATCCCTGGCCCATGTTAAATATTTACACTTAAAAAAATGTATGTTTAATGACAATCACTTGTAAGTATGACGTATCATTCTTATCATGTGATTAGTGTTTTTCCTAATATAAAACATATATGACAAAATAATGAAAGATAACTTTTGAATTCAAACATTAAAGCTTCATCCTGAAATAGAATGCATGTTTCTCGAATGAGAACTAAATGATAAAAGGTCGCTCAATTTGTTCTTGTTTAAAATACTATATATACGTCATACACTTTTGATCAGTTAGCAGACATGTATATTTCAGCGACTCAGGATTGCATCCTACCAATTAAAAATTTTATCAAATTTGATTAAACATAAATCTCGCTAAGTTGTGTTTTACTAGAAATGCAATGGTATGCGGTAAGTTATTAATTCGACTAAATGTTTTGATGGACGCTAATGGACCAGGTGTGAGTATCACGTGACTGTCAGATGGAAGAGCGTTTAAGCCTTTACCCCGGTTTTCTTCGTGTGCGGTGTGTGATTGGTATGTATTTATGTTATGTTTTTGTCATTTGGTATCTTGCCTTATTACACTGACTAGCTAGTAACCAGAATTTTGCTACCGATCACGTTAGTGGAGTTTATTTTTTCCCATTAGTTCTGTTATTTGTGGGAAGAATTGCATTAATTTTAGGATCTATACCTTATAATAAAGTTCGTATTATATCTTTGCAGCTTTTCATGTTTATATGAACCAACTATCGCTTTAATGTATCCTAAAATTAACTACCGAAAATAAGGCGAAACTTACATACATTTTATTATACATACATATATATGATCGTACTACCCTCACTGTTAAATATACTGTGCATATAAGTACAGAAATACAGTATTATGACAAAATCAATATATGGTTTGCAGATAACACAAACATAGTGCGCGGAAATGGATATAGTAGATATGGCTTTGATCCAAGAGATTTCACAATAGCATCCTATACATATTTGCATTGATATCGGCATAAACGGAATGCTTTTGGCACAAACAAATGTACGATTGTACCTATTCTTCTTTTTTATAATTAAATCACTCATAGGTTTGCCGCGATATCGCAAAATAAATAAATTGAACATATGGGCCCAGGTTTGCAGGAAAACTTATCTTTCCCCTTTATAAATCAAAGCGCTGTAGGCGCTGAAGGCCTGGGGCTAGGTTAAGTGTGACGTAAAATGCATTTACGATGTTTTATCAGAATTTCTCCCTTTGTCCGAATTTATACGGATTGACCGTAGCGGTTGAGTGCAAAAGCCCAGAGACTGTAAGTCAAGACAATAGTTTTGTATATACTACAGTTTACATAGACGGTGGAGGACAATACGATATTGGTTGTGGGAACGATAACCTTTTGTTCAACTCTACAGATCTGGTAGAGGTTCGTCTACATAGGCGGTGAAGATATACAACAACAACAACATGGCCGCAAAAAAACTGTTACTGTTGGTGTCAAATAAATCACTTTCAATAGCCTAAAATAGCTTTCTATTACATAATTAACAGATCAGGAAAACACTCATAATTCCTTTGTAATGTGTATACAAAAGAAAATCCACTTAAGCCCTATTCTCACTTTTGCCGTTAGAGCCCCGTTCCATCCCGGTTTGCTAACGCCGGTCGACCGGCGAGGACAGGGATGATTCGTAGAAATTGTTTAACGCAATCACTCTATTTCCCGGTGCTGCCCCGGTTGAAGCCGGTCAAGAGCACGGCAGAGTCCCGGTCAACCCGGACTGGCTACGGTTTATCCCGGTGAAGCCCCGGCAGAGCCCCGGTTGTCGCCGGTAGTGCCCCGGTGAAAACCGGCAGCGTCCCGGCATAGCCCCGGTTGTCGCCGGTAGTGCCCCGGATGAGCCCCGGTGAAAGCCGGCAGAGCCCCTGTATACCGTAACACCGCCGGCACTCACCGTTGTTATACCGGCATCAGACTCCGGCAGAGCTACGGCTACGCCCCGGTGCTATCCCGGTCGTCGCCTGTAATGCCCCGGCGGAGCCCCGATGACTCCCGGTTCATACCGGAGGTATTAAACATGTTAATACTTTCCCGGTGGAGCCCCGGTTTTCCCCGGTTCATCCCGGTCGTCCCCGATGGAGCCCCGGTTCATCCCGGTAGAGCCCCGGCTCCTCCCGGTAGATCCCGGATCACGCAAAGGGGCTCCGCCGGCATCATAGTGAGACTGGGCCTTTACCCTGATAAAGAACGGTGTACAGATTGTGTACGTTGTCTCACGTAGAACTTTTCGCGCTCGATTTGCGCGCTCGATCTGAGCAGTGAAATATATCCGGTAGCTTCGTATATTTCCGAGAATGATCATAAATATTTGTTGTTGTTTTTCATTTTCTTTTTTCTTGAATGTCTCGTTTACGCAAAATAAAATAATATCTTAAAATATGTTTATAAATACAATACAATACAATATAGTTTATTCGTATTTTAGGGCCTCCAGACCAGAATTCAGCATATACATGTAACAGTGATATTATATCTATACACAAAACATCGTGTATTTACATATAATACTTCAAACGAGATTAAGAAGTAAAGCAACACATATAATACAAAATAATCAAATGGTAACAAAATGTATGTATATACAATGCATTATTTTTCCGTTTCGGTAAAATAATTCATGCTGTAGTTGGATCATTATTTCCGCTGATAAACGTTTTTCTTAGCAAAGTTGCTTCATGCAAAAATTTAGCTAGTGACCATATTGTCTTCGCTAGAGTCAGACATCATACTAAAAACAATGCGATGGTTCGGACTCTTTCACACCAGTTTCTATCAAAGTGTTCTAACCTGAGAGGTTCATACAAAGGGCAGATAACAAGAAAATGAAATTCATCTTTAATAGTATAGGCATTGTGAGTTACACAAAATGCACAAAATCTCGATCTCCTATCTATATTTAAGTGTTGCCCTTTCTCAATCATCAGCGCATGCCCAGAGCACCGGAAATTTGACATCGTCCGTTTTAGAAGGAATGGGAGATCTAACACTAAGTATCTCTCAATATTAAGCATGGATTTGTATTCCTTATAGAGAAGCGATTTAGGTGAATTATTGATCTTTGATTGAAGTTCCTGTACAGCACAGTCTTTCAGTCTGTTCTTGAATTGTGAAAGAAAATCACTAGTATTTCCATCACCATTGGCAAGCCATGCAAAGCCAAATCCGTATTTAAAAAGCATACATTTGACATTTGTCGCCCAGTTTGATCTACCAGCATCGTCCTGTCTTCTAAGCATTTCAAACAGCGGTTTTGGGTAGCGATTTTGGTCCATTCGGGTCGGTCGAATCCAATATTTTATACATTTCATCATATAGTTTACCGAAATTTGAAGTCGGCCACATTCACTTAAAGCGATAAAAGTTGAGACATTTTTATTTAACCCACATATATATTTACAAAGTCAACATGCACTCTCTCAGTATTATCCGAGGACTCGAACACCCATATCTCTGTTGAATAAATTAAAATAGAAACAACCATTGAATCAAAAAGTTTAAATGCTTCTTCGGGTTTAAAGTACCGAGAAGGTTTACTCAAATTAAATATGCTAAAGACAGACTTCTTCGCTTGTTTAGCTAAAACATCTTCGGTCATATTCCATGGCAATTTTGGTGTGAAGAAAGCTCCAAGATACTTGTAATTGGGCATCACTTCTATTTCCGTCCCCATTAATGTCCATTTTTCATAATGTCGTAGACTACCCCCATTACTGAACACCATGACCTTTGACTTATCAAGGTTAATTTTCATTCCCAGGTTATCACTAAAGTCTTCTACGCAATTGATAATATTCTGCAAATTTGAAGCAGTTTCCGCAAAGCTGGAGACGTCGTCAGCGTATAATAATGCATAAAGTCGCTCTGATTCTTCACACACGAACACTCCGTTAGTGTTACTGTTTGAACGTAAATAATGAACCAAGTCATTCATGAAAAGCGAAAAGATAATCGGTGAGCTTAAATAGCCTTGTTTTGTTCCGATTTTTCACTCAAAAAAGTCGGTCAGGCCGCTTCTCACGTTTACGCATGATTTCATTTTGCTATACATCGACCGAAAAATATTGAGAAAGTTTCCACAAATAGCAAATCCTGACTGACATTCCCATAGTGTTTGGTGGTCGCATAAAGGCCTTATGGTAGTCCACGTAAAAAAAACAACATAAAATCAACCCCCTTTTTTCGTAGTGAACTTTTATAATAGACTGCAAATTAAAAATATTGTCGATAGTCGAGTAGCCCCTCCGAAAACCTGCCTGTGCTTCATGGATTATGCTGTTGGCTTCAGACCACTTTGTAAGTCTTATAGTTAATATATTGACAAGTGTCTTGCTAATGACATTACTTATTGATATTGCACGATAGTTGTTTGGGTTCATTGTGGATCCTTTCTTGTGAATGGGAGTTATTATACTTTCACTCCAGCTTTCAGGGAAATTGCCACCTGCATAAATGTCATTAAAAACTCTGTGAATAAATGGCAATGTTTTGTCGACAGTACATTTAAACATTTCTATACACAGCCCGTCCGTACCTAATAAATATTTCGATTTAAGTGACTTAATAATATTTAATATTTCGCTCCTGAAATTGGTTCGTTTAATTCGCTGGTGTTTATATTTGTTTGTAAGGGAGGTAACACCTGGTGCCCGTGTGTATTATCGGGTACATTCGATTTGCTTGCCGAAAACAGGTGTTTGAAATACTCTTACCACTCATCGCTGGAAATCGAGTCATTTAATGTATTGCGGTTTCCTTTCGCTCGCTGTATATTGTCCCAAAATAACTTTGGGTTATCGCTATTTTCCACCAAAACGCGACGTCGTTTAAGCTCAAGTTCTTTCTTTTTGTATTTACAAATCTGCCTGAAACTGTTTTGTCGTTTAAGTAGTTAGTGAGATCCAGTGCCGAGCTGGTTACTCGAATTTTTCTTAAGCTATTATATTTTTGCGCTTCAATTCCTGACATTCGGTGTTCCACTATTCGGGTTGCATAACTGGCGTTTTATTCCTGTGGAATCGACCGCCTATTTTCCTCTTCATACAGTCCGCTGCAGTTTGTATTATTTCAATAAATTCTGATAATCTACATGTTTGATCACCACTGGAAATAGACTTGTCAAAGGTGTCGTATCTGATATTGAATTGGTCTAGAAAAGTTTGTTTTAACTGGTCATTCCATGGGAAGTGATATGCACTTTGCACACGCGATATGTCCGCTCCATCACTCGGTGCTAATTACCAAATGTAATGTCTTCAAAAAATGTATCAGAAAAAATTATTCTCACTGTCTCCGTAGACACACGTATATTTCCGGTCTAGACCATCAAGTGAGTAACTTATTCTCGCATGAATATGCAAACAATAATAAAAACTATGTCGTAGCCAGTGCTTAGCAATCTTGCTTCAATAATATTTTGTTACACGTTTTATGACACTGTCATGTTATATAGTGATGTTCTGTATTTACAAGGCGGGTTATTGAGATCTGTGACGAACTTCTTTGATTGCGCATGAATTACCGCCAAGTCGTAAATCGGACTTTTGGGAATTCATTTATTCGTTGGTTTTGGCAGCCAGCCAATTCTGACTGTCCCAGAAATTTGTATCATTGCTATGGCCTTAGGGCTACGCCCCAGGCCAAAAACAATACCAGTAACACTTTCAAATAAAATGAAAAAAAATATCGTAACGATTCTTAAAAAACAACAAGATTTTAAAAATAAATGAACATTTAACCGAAACCACTGTCCAGTTGCATGCAACACATGCTTGTTAAGTCAGTGTCTTTTTTATTCTAACAATTTATGAAAAAAGAATGACACATTCCAGTTGGTGTTACTGAATGTAAAACTAATTTTAGACTATGTTTTGGTAAAGGTAATATTGTGTGTTAAGACATGATTTCATACAACTGTGGTAATGACTGTGCGTGTTTTTTTCAATTTAAATACTATTATAAATATATTGATCTCTTAAATATTAAAACCATACCATAACAACATGTCAAATAATAATTCAATCTCCCAAAACAACACAAGAAGACAAATGCGTAGTCGTTTCGTTCAGATTTTTTACTTGATATCCATACATTTAGAATTAGTAAAGCAGTCGGTATTCATCAATTGCAAGGGAAAAACTCTAAATTGGTTTAAACGTTTAAAAGCCATTGCATAATCCTAGTTAATAAATGGTTATTTACGTGTATTTTTTTCATTTTATTAACAAGCGACGTTAAGCAAATAAGTGTTTACCCAATAAAAAATATTATATGTGGGAAAGTTGAGGAAGATGAAACTGAAATTACGTTCTTAAATTTGCTTTTGAAAACAATATCCTGAAGAACGAACTGCAATCGATTAAATTCTAATTCAGAGCCGGTCTGGTTTGAATGATCAAGTCTCAGTTCTCCGATAAACTGCTATTAGTGTTTTTATTCTGGAATTTTTCGATGCAGCTGTCTTAACTAAAAACCAAATTAATTTAAAACGTTTATAGTGTAAGCAATCTTACGGAAGTCCTCAAACAAAGCGGTTTAACTGAAGTGAAATATTTTCTAACAAAATATTACCAATTGATCAATAAACATATGAAGTATTAACATGATTAAGATACACTTTGTTTCCTTAAGTATGTGGGTTCGTACCAAACCAAGCGCACCATTTTTCTCACCAACCGACTTGAATAATGGTTTATAAAAAACGATATTTGAAAGATGTATTTTGTATCACGTGTTGATAGTTCGTATTATATATCTTAGTGTGTTTTTCACAGGTTCATTGCTGATCATGTAATTGTGTGTGACATCAATCACCACATTTATAAAAAAAAACATCCGACTAGATTCTAGCCGAAGCTTAAAAAGAAAATGCCGACCAATAACAATTGAAACATCTTTGACGTCCATTACCTTTTAACTAGTCTAAATGAGCAGTTAATTTGGTTGTTTCATGTCATTTGCAATTAAATGTTAGTTCGCGCTGCACGCGGATTCCAAGTAATTAAAATGTGTCATGCTCAAATGCGTTTTGCGGGGCATTGCGACTTGTCGGATCAACCAGAAATCGAGCATTGGAGGCTCAAACACGTTAATAATGATGTAGATGCGTTTTTATCCCACTTTTACAGCGAAATCGGTTGATTAAAGCCCCGTTGATTAAATTTCATCTATAATCAACGGCAAGGCTATAATCAATGGCACGAAATGAAGTCATCAACTGCCGAACCGGGACTACTTTTTCCCACGCACCTCGTCACCTGTATTTGCCAAGTGCATCAATAATAAAAACAATCTCAAATGTTTGTCAATCTTAATGACCTTAAAACAAAGGAAAGTAGCAAAAACGAGTTTTTTGTCATTTATTGTCATTAAAACCTAGTATTAGGTAAATGTAACACTATGCAAATAGGTTCTGTTGTTGTTGCTCCCCTTTGAAGAAGTAAGTTCGATTTGCTCCCCTTTGACCGTAGAAAACAATCGTCTGGACCAAGAAATCCTGTGTTCATTTACAAGCTGTACTCGGATATGCGTCCATCTGATTTTTCTTCAAAGCATCTTTTCTACCTGGCAATACGCACAAATGACACTGCATCCCGGTGATTCTTGCGTCAACAATTGGGTGTCAACAAGTTAGGTCAGATGCTGAAGGCCATGGCAAAAGACGCCGGCTTTCTCAAGCACAAGAGAATAACGAACCACTCAGTTCGCAAATTACTGGTCCAAAAACTTCGAAATGCAAACATTCCACCCACTGAAACCATGGCCATAACAGGGCACAAAAATGTCCAGTCCATAACCAATTATTCCAACATATCTGTTGAACAGCAGCAAAAGTGATCATTCTTGCTCAGTCCAGTAAATGTTACAATCCAACAGATTCCTCTTGTTCACCTTCATGCACCGAAACTATGGCCGAAATGCAGCCTAGACAACCACTGTCTACCGTAGAACAAGTTGATCTTGATGTTCGCCCCACCCAGTCACTTCACCAGCAAATGTCTTTCTCTAGTTCGAACAACTTTGCCTCGCAATTCTTTGGTGCCACTTTCAACATTCAAAATGTTAATGTATATAATTAGCTTAAATCCAAGTAATCTTTGTTATTTCGTCACGAAATAACCACATATTATAACAAAGAAGCAAATATTGTGCACCTCGTGATCGACTCGATAGTTTGATATCGAAAGTGAATTGTGTGTGGTGTTAGGCTACGTTGTAAACAAATGTAGTTCCTTGTATATAACAACTTAATGTCATATTGATATCATAAAACTTAAAGATTTGCAATTCAATATGATTAAAATTGTAATTAATAACGCTCGACACTTTGTTACAGAACGATATTCTGATTTAAAAAAATGATTATTTGATCAGCGGTTATTTTTGGAACGCAGAGTAATACACTGACCTTGGTTACACTACAGTCATTATCAAAGTACGACAAACACTCATGAAAACTTATTTTGTTTAAATAAAAAAAGTTTAGCTACTGAATAAAAAGTGGGATAAATAGAATAATAGGTTAGTGTTAATTATAGATCAGGTTTATCATGCTCGGCACGAAAACGAAAAAGCACTCGCCAAGGCTCGTGCTTTTTGTTTTCTAAGCCTCGCATGATAAACCTGATCTATAATCAACACTAACCTATTATTCTCTATTTCTCTAATCTTAATATTTGGATTATCGTTACAGGTTGCATTCTAGTAAATCGTTATGTATTATTCTTAGGTCTAAATAGTGCCTTTATATAAAGACTCCTTTTCTCTAATGGTATGAAAGCCATTCAGCACTCGCATCTATACTGGTTGTTGTTATATCATGTATCTTCTTCGTATCTTTAAAATTGTGGGGCATATCATTGGGCTCCTCACAATATGGAGTGTCAGGCGCGGAAGGACTTCGTGAACCTCGAAATACATACACACACACATAAAAAAACAACACCAAACACATCGTGATGCACACAAAGTCCGACATTATCTTTATACCATACAAATCAGAACAATATTTGATAAACATACATATCAAATGTTTAAAGAAACTTTTTTTTTAAATTGAAAGTGAAAACAAAGTGAAAACAATATCAATCTATACTTAAATTTCATTGTATACAAGCAAATATAAAGCACCACATAAACATATCATATTCTGACGTACACATTATTTTGTATTTTATTCACTTCATTTAAATCTAAATTTAGCCGAAGTTTAGAGAATTTATAACAAACATTTATGTAAAGTGAAACATGTTCAGTATTTGTTTTAATAGTAGGATATATATGTTCAATTACCTTCTTACACTGGCTTTTCGAAGCAATTCACCGATCGATGCACTCAGATTAATTGATTGCTGATAAGTAGCGGGTCTGGTATAAATGATCCGGTCTAAGCGGCCTTATGTATTTCCAGATCAATGCAGTTCTTGAATAAATATTTGCAATTGCCTGAAAGCAAAAAACCGATTTATTGGCGATTTTAAACAGGGTCGTGAACAATCATTAAAACGTAATTTCGAAGTGTGATTTCGTTAGCGTTTCATTTTTAAGTAAAACTATTGCCTAGTAAATCAATTATTTTAATATTTGTGTTTTACATATCAGTTAAATATGATGTGGAACAAGTTATTTACGAAATTATTTTTTTGCACAAAAATATATTTGCTTGTTTAAAAAAGCAAATCTTTATTTTCAAATCACCGATTTTGCAATCTTTTATTTTACACAATACTTGTGTATGATGACCTGTATCAAGTGTTGATGTATTGCCCAATAAATCCTGTTGCTCTCTCAATAGGCTCTGTATGTCCATTGTTCAGCAGGAAACAACTCCATACTAAATGAAAGCCGTGTCATCATTTCTGATTAGTATGCCCCCAAAAGGGTGGCATATAGCATTTGAACTGTCTTTCCGTCCGTACGTCCGTCAGTCCGTCCGAAAACTTTAACATTGGCCATAGCTTTTGCAATATTACAGATATCAACTTGATATTTGGCATGCATGTGTATTTCATATAGCTGCACATTTTGAGTGGTAAAAAGTCAAGGTCACCCTTCAAGGTCAATGGTATAAAAAGACAAATCCAACGGAAGTAATAAGCTTTAAAAGGGAGATAATTTCTTAACCACAAATGATATACTGAAATTTTATTTCAAAGCGGCGCAATATAGGGCATTGTGTTTCTTGCAAACGCATCTCTTGTCTAAACATTTGTCCAACCAGAATCGTGTCGCAACGGTTCGTCGATCACCGTTATGTAACGCACAATCTTAAACATGCGGCCAAAGGTCAATATCGAAGTTTAAAACACAATAGCATAATGAGTGGCTTTACCAATAACTCGATGCTTTTGGGCGTAACCCACTCGTCCGTCGACTTACATTTTTATATTTAATATTTTTTCCCAGACCGCCCTTTAAAGCGTACCTGACATGAAATACCGTCATGTCCGTCGACACTGACAATTGTGAATTTTACCAAATTAACTGTGATTAAAAACAGAATCAACTGTTTATTTTGAATACATTTTTTTATAATTCGGGCTAGTTTAAATTGATTCGAGCTAGTTAAATTTCCAAGCTGGTATTGCCATTACTGAATATGTACATAAGCTTTCATATAATGTAAAAATATAATTGTCTTTAGGTGTTTTGCACATCCAATGGATGTTTAAAAAATGAATATTTCATAGATATGCAACACGTCTTTGTATGTTTAATGGTATGCTATATGTACATGTATTATCATATTCTATTTAATTGGTCACTTGCCTTAAACGAAAGTCTAGCAGTTTGAACACGAATATATATCTTTGTAATGTTTATGGAGATTTTTTTTACATTTAGTTGTGTGATTTTAATTGCAAATATTAGTTTTGCTAAATTAATGTTTTCATAAATACTGTAGACAACTTATTGCACACACAAAATATATTTTGAGAAAAAAAAAGAGTTTTGTTCTATAAATCTCTAAGTATAAAACACAGACAATTAATAAAAATACATCAATAAATCACACCTTATCTGACAACCCTCTTTACTCCGATTTACATCCTTTACGCCGGAGGCATGGTATTTATTGTTTTACTTTCTGCTGGAAAGGCGAGATACATTCGAGAACTTATCCCGTGAGAGACGCAAATCTTTGACCTACAGTTCCGAAAGCGAACGCCCTTACTACTAGCCAACACAGACAGTTTTTAGGCTGTTTGCATGTAGCCAAACAACATTTTACATGTGGAAAATCAAAAACACTTAATGACAGGAACTTAAATATTTTTTCGAGCTAGTTAATACCCGGATGTAGATTTTATCTCTGATTGGGAGGACGTTAAGTTTTGCTCTTGTTTTTGTAATAAAAAATAGTTCCCTTCAAATATGTCCGTGAATTGTTTAGTGATAATATTAATTAACTATTTCTCATAACTGTTAACACGCTGATTTAAAGTCAAAGATTGTCTTTTATAATAGTCGGTAAGTATTTGAAAATAATGGAAGTGAACAATGCGCGGATGCCGACATCGGTCAACATTTTAGCGTGGGACGCCATATTGTAAACAAGCTGTATGTCTCACTAAAACGCAGACGAAAAAACGCAGACGAGAAAACGCAGACGAGAAAAATAACGTTGAAACATGCAGGCGATACGAACAAAGAAGGAAAACGTAGACGTTGATCGTTTTCCGTTATAATGGTGTTTAATTCGGTTTCGTTGTTTTGATTTTAATTTATGACGTTAAAAATGACGTAATAAAATACTGAAATATTAAATGTGTATAAAAACGTGGCTGGAAACGATGTTTGTATCCATTTGGCGCTAAACTGATTCCGATTAAAACGACGTGAAGTTGTGACTAGAGATTTCCGTACTCTGTCATTCCGATAGTTTGCTATAAACACTAGCTGTATGTTGTAGTATAATCTAAACCGTTTATTTCGTGTGTGAACGGATTGCGATTACAATACAGTATTGCACAGTATTGCACAGTTCAACATTGTTTATTTTCGTATAAAGTCCCTGCTTTATTTAAATGCAGGTTTTTCATACCTTTTCAATTGTTTAGCTGCAAAAAAATGCAAAGTGAGTTTGCGGGGTTAGAATGTCATGTTAAATGAATGTATTTCATCAATCCTGATGTTTGTTTGAGCCGTGTTGGCTCTCATAATAACGAATTTAGACAATATTTATGTCTGTTTAACCCGAAAGATGTCAAAATCGAAAACGATTCTCAATTAATCATTTGTTGATGTACGTTTTTTATAATAATATTAACATTAACATTTCGTTGATACATTTTAGTGCATAAACTACTCTTACAGTTTTCTTCTTCACAGTGTGTTTAACCCATTTATGCCTAGCGTCTAGAAAAAAGGCCTTGGCATGATGCGGCGTCTCATCTGGGTCTGCGCTGTTTGCTTAAAGGAATGTCTGTAAGAAATATTCTAAATATAAAAATAAATATACTAGACATCCCTAATTTTGGAAATAAATTGATCCAATTTAGAAGGATTGGAGAGTCCATTAGGCATAAATGGGTTAACTGTTGAACGGATGATGACCTACAGACTGTGAATTTAAATGAGTGTAGTATAAACTTTTTGTTGCAAATGAGTCGCGTTCTGAGAAAACTGGACATAATGCATTTGCGTAAGTGTCGTCCCAGATTAGCCTGTGCAGTCCGCACATGCTAATCAGGGACGACACTTTCCGCTTTTATGGTATGTTTCGTTTAAAGGAAGTCCCTTCTTAACGAAAATCTTGTTTAGATGATGATTAATACTTGTTTGTGTTATGTTCACAAAGAAAGACAACCTTGCAGGCAAGGCGTGCATGTGGCCATCAACAGTAGTGAGGTATTAGTGATGTTTTCGTAGAAGATTTCTAACAAATAATCGCATTTTACACAAATAAATTTTGCCGATCCTTTTGCAACCAAAGCTTACCAAGTTTACAACTTGCTGTAAAAGTTGACTGTGTGTGGAAGATAATACAGACAATATGTTGTGTTGTAATTGTTAACATATAAAGTGTTTAATTTCAGACTGAATATGTCATTTTTCATCAAACAATTAAAAATACATTTTGATTGATACACCTGAATATATGGCATAGATGTATTTCTTGTCTGTTTGTTTTTTGTTTTAACCCATTTATGCCTAGCGTCTAGAAAAAAGGCCCTGGCAAACAGCGTAGACCCAGATGGTCAGGGTCTGCGCTGTTTGCTTAAAGGAATTTCTGTAAGAAATTTTGGAAATCAATAGATCCAATTTAGAAGGATGGGAGAGTCCACTAGGCATAAATGGGTAGATCAGCCTCTAATCTATAAGTACGCATATTTAGCATGATATGGTATGTTAAGGAAAGAAAATATGAGTCGTGTTATGCGAAAACTGGGTATAATTTATGTGCGTAAAGTGTCGTCCCAGATTAGCCTGTGCAGTCCGCACAGGCTAATCAGGGACGACACTTTCCGTCTAAATTGGATTTTTGCTCAGAAGAGACTTCATTTAAACGAAAAATGTTATAAAAGTGGAAAGTTTCGTCCCTGATTAGCCTGTGCAGACTGCACAAGCTAACCTGGGGCGACACTTTACGCACATGCATTATGCCCAGTTTTCTCAGAACGCGACTCATGTTTACATCGACATATTTTGGTGTTTCTGCACACACCTTCGGATACATGAAAATCTATGTAAACTCTGTTCTGTAAAATGTGTGTAATTGTTTCAGTATCCGAAACTCATTTTAACAATGTATTTAGTTCAGTGTGAAAAATAAAATTTCGTACAATGCAACCATTAATTCGAAATGTTTTGTTTTAACAACATTCAAAAGTTCATCAACTCTAATTTAATTGATGGATTTGTTTTTGCCAAACTTTTCTTTCTGATACCCATTTAAAATTTCATTCCATCAACTATTCCTTTAACATTTGCTTCATTAGAAACGTCCCAGTATGTTGGAAAAATCTGTCTATGCCGTCGCCAATTTGATTATCTACTAAATAATGAAATGTTAGTGGGTGCAATCGAATTGAAATGCAAGGATATCGATTGCCGTAATGAATCAGATCCAAATTCAAGATCCAGATTCAACCAACCTTTCTCATGTTCTTATACTTTGACAAATGCCACGAATTAACTCCTTAATCTAATTTATGATTCTAATTACTTCCTGCTTTGACTATGAATTTGCAACTTCACCTTTTAAATAAGTTGGCTCAACATGTCTAGTAAATATACTAAGGTAAACGTGAAAACACAAAACACTTATTTAAACGCCCAAAAACACTCAAATTCAACGAATATTTCGTACAATATTTCGAAAGTTAACCCATAAAAAAAACAATGTTCTTCATAGTAATAGCGAAAATTTCAACGCTAGTTGTGATCTGGTAACATAGATTTAACAAGATTCAAAATGCCCTTTTTTGTGGGACAATATATTCAACACATGTTCCTGTACCAATAAACACACACACACACACACACACACACACACACGCACGCACGCACGCACGCACACACGCACGCACGCACACACACACACACATACACACACACACACACACACAAACAAACGAGCATTGTGTATCTCGTAAAATCTAGGTAACCATACAACATATAGCGTTGACATTTTTGCTATTTCTATAGGGAACACAGATTTTTTTTGGTTGTACTACATATTTAGCGAAATATTTGTTGATTTTGAATATTCGTGTTACTTTAAAAAGGGAAAAACCAAAGTTTCCTTCACTGTAAAAACCGCTGATTAAATAGAAATTGAGAAATCTACAAACTGAACCTATCGATTATGCAAATCGGGACTGTTCTGGATAGTTATTTTTGTGCAACTGATTGAAGTCTCAATCGAGAACCAGACAGATGAGGTTTGTCTGTCTCTTAAGGTCAGATCTACTTACCGGTAACTATTTCGCTAAATGATGTACCACCTGTCAAGATGCACAATTAATTACACAAACATTGTTAATCTGGTTGGGAGTCGATCGATATTAATTTTATATCTGGATAAAATTACTGATATATTCTGATTACGATGGGGTTTTTAACGCATGTGTTATTTAATTTTTAATGCAGCATACGCACTTGGCAGACACCTTAAAGGGGCCTTTTCACAGATTTTGGCATTTTTTTAACTTATTCATTAAATGCTTTATATTGATAAATGTAAACATTGGATCGTAAAAGCTCCAGTAAAAAATCAAGAAAAAATTTAAAAAAAGGAAAAGAACATTGCCCGGAGCAGGTTTCGAACCAGTGACCCCTGGAGTCCTGCCAGAGTCCTGAAGTAAAAACGCTTTAGCCTACTGAGCTATTCCGCCTAGTACACATCCGAGACGTATTTTATACCTTATATAAGCAATCTTCGTAGTTTCACAAAATTTAACGACAAAAACAGAACTCTCCAAATTATTCAATCGTTTCGCGTTGCAACGCTTTATAATGTTTAGGTTTTAAAATCGTCAAAAGATGCATATAATGGCTATATTAGAGCATGGTTAATGTTCAGTATTACTGTTTCCTCACAAATATCATAACTAAAACGAAAACTTACGAATCTGAAACAACTTTTTTCAATTTTGTCAATTTACCAAAGCGTGAAAAGATCCCTTTAATGCCGTCTGTTCGCTGAATATTGTCATAGTTAGCTCGTTTTGTCGGAAGGTATTTACTTTCCCATATATGAAAAACAATTAATAACTAAGTTCTAAATCATTGATATTAAAAACGCTGAATTTTGAAGTTTAAATGAGTCGCGTTCTGAGAAAACTGGGCTTAATGTATGTGCGTACCTGATTAGCCTGTGAGGACTGCACAGGCTAATCTGGGCCGACACTTTCCGCCTAAACAAGATTTTCGGTAAGAAAGGACTTCCTTCAAACGAAAAAATACCATAAAAGCGGAAAGTGTCGTCCCTAATTAGCCTGTGCGGACTCCACATGCTAAACTGGGACGACACTTTACGCACAGGCATTATGCCAAGTTTTCTCAGAACGCGACACATATGTATATGTTTGCTACGTGTAGAAACGCTGCCATGGGTGGAAACGTGCACCGAAAATTGTGGGTTTATGAGCTCCATTGTGAGAAAACTAGAAATAAAGGGATGTTTTAGAGTGAATACGATCATATTATTCAAACTCTATGTATGATTTAATGTCGAACGCAGTAGAAGATTATAATAAAATCATAAAATGAAGACATGCTCGTGCAATGTATATATATATATATATATATATATATATATATATATATATATATATATATATATATATATATACCTCTGTGTCAGAGTTTGTAAATTGTTAAAAAAACTAATCTAAATCAGTTGAATCGAAAAAAGTATAATTTAGCCTCTAAATTTTATAAAAGGAAAGATCAATATATCAGATGCCTCTAAATGTAACTCGCATGAGCCTTATCTGTAACGCGATGTTACATACAGATGCCTCTAAATGTACCTCGCATGGGCCTTATCTGTAACGCGATGTTACATAACTTCATAACCTTTCGGCTCAATTTTGCAGTGTTAAGCCCAAATTTGTAAATGCTTTATTTGTTCCCAAAATTTTGATGTGCTATCTAAACGAACAACTTGATGGGACGAGTGTGGTTATTGTAACAATATGGAAAACGACCGAGAAATAACGTGTTATTTCAATTTTGAAACGTTTATATCAGACCTCAATTTTCCGCGTTATGTCCCCCAACTTTTGCCACAAGAAGAACTCAAAACAAACGAAATATTTGAAACGCTAAGCATACCTAACTTTTAGGATAACCACTAGGCAGCGAAAAGTGACCGTTCAAAAGGTCAGTTAATATATGTTACGGGTGATCAACCCAAGGACAAACGGACAAACAACGAGGCAGCGCTTGATTGGTCGGTAAATTGCTCGATGAGCTCTTGACGTTACAGAACTCATCGCAGATCTCAACAAAACAAGCTATGTGACGATTGGCAAAATTCCCAGATCCATCATCAACGTGAAGGCTCAACGAAGAAAGGGCAATGTGCGAATTAGGATTGTGAATAAATAGCAATTCAGTTGAGGGACCGTTTAAGAAGATGACTCCGTTGTTTAAATTCAGTTAAAATGGCGATAACAGTGTTTGTCAATAGGTCCTAAAAATGAAAATGTTCGTTTAATAATCCCTTTGCGATATGAAATACTTAACCACCGATTAAGCAACTTGTAGACGTATAAAATTTTGGACATACCCACAATCCATCATGTACGGAGTTCGGTTTCAGATGCGTCGCTCATTTTTTTATATTATTTGTTGGTTTGATTTTATTATAATGACATAATACGGATATTTGACTCATACAGAAGTGCACCCGACTTTTTTTTGTTTCCAAGGGGTATTTATCTAAGCACTGTAGAGTCCGCAGACGACATTCTTTCCAATAAATTACATGGAAGTGCTTTGAAATTCATCAGAAAGTGCACCAAGACGGTGGACGATGAACTTTCATCAACAAATACCAGACAGCTATGGACTCGCTCAGACGTATATGTTTGCTTATTTCTATTTACAACTTTAGACTCTGTGAACGAAATTGAAGCCGTGCTCTGTGAAAATGGGGTTTAATGCATGTGCGTTTAGTGTCGTCCCAGATAAGCTAGTGCAGTCCGGGACGACACTTTCCGCCTAAGCTTAATTTTTGCTTAGAAGAGACTCTCTGTAAATGAAAAAATATCATAATATTTATACCCCCCCCCCTTTCTTACAGAGCGCGGCTCATTTAATTACGCATGCTTTAGATGTAATACAATAATTGGGCAAGTGTTGTTAACAGAACGCAATCTCTATTTACTTCGACCTATATACAATACAATGCAATCTATGGAAACATGTTTCAGAGTACTTTAAGTACTACTATTTTTCCTTCCAATCTACCCCTATTTTGGGTATCGGGTATTTATCTCATGAATAAATAATGTTAACATTGTTTGAACATTATTTTAATTAAACATATTAAATGTGCATGCATATTTCAAATTTTCATTATTGAAACTGTTTTCGAAATTTGAACATGTTAAAAAATTCATCTTAAGCATAATGCAAGTGATCTGTACAATTTACATTGAATTTCTAACATTTACAAGGAATCATCTTTTCATTCATGCGATGGAGGAACTGTATTATTATAAAGTACTGTAAACTTACAGCTCGTTTCTTCAAGAAGGGTGTGTTTCTGATTTACAGATACATTTTAATTTCGAATTTTGCTGGTAATTTTCTGGTTATCCTTCCGACTATCGCTCTACGTACAAACATTCAGACTGGCCGGCAAAACAAAACAAGACCGGAAATCGACGCCTCGCGCATGCGTTTACATGCGAGAGTAAACTACGTTGTTTGAATTTTTTGTTTGTTTTAATATTCTGTCGTTAAAAGTTCACAGATCGATAGTTAACAAATGTTTATGTTATCCTTCAAGCAAAATAATTATTAGAAAAAATAAAAATAAAGTATACATTCTACCAAGCGGCGATACTGAATTCAAGGGAAAAACTAGCGGCGATACTGAATTCAAGGGTGAAAACTGCAGAAAAAACTGCATACGCTAAAAGAGTGCACATTTACCTAGAAGCAACGTTGTTGCAACATTTTTCTCAAACATTCGACCGACGTTTCGCGTGTAACGTTGCAGAAACGTTTGGAAGATGTTACTTATGTCGCGACCAGAATGCAACGTTGCAGAAACGTCCTTGCAACGTTATTATGAAACGTCCTGGTAATTTTTTGTATGCAACGTTATGGCAACGTTCGGTAATGGTTGCCGACGTTGTGACGTAAATATTACGTTTCAGCAAAGTTTATAAAACGTTCGATGCCCACTGGGCAATTTCGTGTGACTACAAACCAAACATAGACCTATGGCATTTAATTATTTTTAGTCCTTTCCCTAATTAGAATATTCAATCATCAATCTACTAGTTCAATAATTTATCTTTTGTTAATATTCAGTATTTGTATGCTTGCTTTGTTTTGTGTTAAATACCTACTACCCATGGGAAAGACTTTGGACCTCGGACTTATGTGTTTCAATTTTCTGAGGTCCGCTATAATTTCCGAAACTGACGGTACTCGTGTCCGAAAAATCGATATGGGAAACTTTGTTGTTTAAGCTTCATTTACTTTGATAGTTAGTTAAACGATAAGATAGAACGGTTTATTACCTTCTAGTCAAGCTATGTGTGCTGGTGACGTAACAAACTCATATTACTATTCTCAGAACCTATCAAATCCTGGTATTAAAGAAACATTTACACACGGAATATACTTCTGCATATAAACGTAAATTGTGGCTGAACACATCTGTTAGACACATCGTGTAATAGTAACGGAGTTTTACTTTAAATCTGTCAGGAACCTTATGCAACAATAACGGAGTTTAACTTTACATATGTAAAACACTATGCAGTGATAGCGGAGTTTTACTTAACACATGTGAGACACTTAATGCAATTATAGTGGAGTTTTACTTTATATCTGTAAGACAACTTCTAGAGGAGTTTAACTTATACACAAACGAGTTCCGAAGCTCTAGTATTCATTAATGTTACATCACAATAGTGGTAAATTGTGTAACCGTTTTTGATCACAGTGCATAGCTATTCGAAAACACTAGAAATTTATGCAGTTTATTTAAAAGGCGGTATCTGTTCCGAAATTTATTGATGAACATGAATAAATAACTACTGACCATATACACAATTTCTTTTATTTTATGATATGTTCGCAAGAACAAATCTGATTTCTGACTTTGTTGAATTACATGTACAATGCCCGCTTTAACGACTTTCGGAAATATTTCCGTATATGCTTAGACACGATAAGCTCCGAAAACTTCGGCAATCTATTTTACATGAATATCTTTTGATGATGATGATGATGATGATGGTGATGATGATGATGATGATGATGATAATGATGATGATGATGATGATGATGATGATGATGATGATGATGATGATGATGATGATGATGATGATGATGATGATGATGATGATGATGATGATGATGATGATGATGATGATGATGATGATGATGATGATGATGATAATGATGATGATGATGATGATGATGATGATGATGATGATGATGATGATGATGATGATGATGATGATGATGATGATTTTTTTCTGGAAAACTTGGGTATGCCGTTGCTTAAGTGATGCATTCGATTCAATATAATCTTAACATATAATTCTATGCAATCTTACTACTTAAAATCCAAACATATATTCCCGTTGAGTGGTAACGCAGTCACACTCCTTAACCTTCAATTCTCAAATTAGGAAAATCAACATAGGTTGAATCAGTTTATTGATTCGTATTCCATAGCATATCTAAAAGCTGATATTGTATCTATTTAACGACCTTGTTGTTGCCGCTATGCACTTGTTCACTGTTATAACTGAAAGATTGTTATTCTGAAAGCCCGTGCTTGAATAACAGTGCATTTTGATTGTGCCATATTGTGATGGCAAATGCACGTATTTACCTATTTACTTATTGACGGTGGTGTGTAATCGCCCGAGATTTATCAGTCAGCGTATTTATGTATAGATGTTTCTGCATAACAGTATCTGCTTGTATCATACAAATGTCCGATACCTGTCTGTCCGGTATATCAGTATATAAAGAAAAGCTAAATTAAATGTCTGGGATCTTCCATACAGATCAAAGGGGAGCCCCGCCCTGTCCAAAGTTCAGATCAGAGTCATGTATTTTATTCGAACATATCATCATACGGCTGGAGTAATGAACTCACAAATGTTGTAATCAGACAATAATTCGCGCTTCTTACCTAGGCGACCCGGGTGTGAGTTAGGTTGGTGGCCATCATACCGGGTTTCCTCTGGGTACTCCGAATTCCCCCCACAGCGCAGTTAAAATTTATTTCATTAAAAAAACGTAAAGCTGAATATTTCAGCTGCAATTGAAAATCCGTCCCAACGTTCGTGGGCAAAATAGTAAATCTGGTAGTTTTTGTACACTCTCCGGGTCGTCACTTAATGCAGTCTCGTGCGTGGAATGATCTCAAAAATTTCGAAATACACGCACAGTCAGAAAATAATTATGTATAAATATGACTTCATAATATTGAAGACAAATAAAATTGTAAAAAACTTAGTTGTGAATTACGCTACAAAGGAGAGTAACTGTGTTAATTTTGTTGCATAAGATCGGTTTTCCATGCGTTATTAAATGAAAAGGTAGGCCTATATGATATAACCGCGTTTGTTCGCGATAATAACAAAAGAAGTGTCCATTTATTGAGACTTATGCCCCACATTACATTGTAAATGTCCTAACATGGTAACTGTTTACCTCATATGCGCGCATATGTTTAACCTCGAGGTCTGTAGAAAGATATTACTCATACACTGTCGGATGTGTATCAATCTGCACAGTTTCAAGAGAGATCATCAATAAAACTTTATGTTTAGATCTATCGCATAAGTATTTCTGTAATAAACGATTGTGTTTACATTTACTTCAAAGTAAAAATCTGTATTGTATTAGTCCCACGACGATGAAATCGGTTGAAGATTAAATCGGTTGAGGATTAAATGAATCAAGTAGAGAAAAAACATTTAGTACATATACTCGAAAGTTAAACGGTTTGTTTAATTGAGCCTTGTTTTGAGAAAACTGTGCTTAATGCATGTGCGTAAAGAGTCGTCCCAGATTAGCCTGTGCAGTCCGCGGTTTTCGGTAAGGGTAGACTTCATTGAAACTAAAAGCGGAAAGTGTTGTTTCTGATTAGCCTGTGCGGACTGCACAGGCTAATCTGGGACGACACTTTACGCACATGCATTAAACCCAGTTTTCTCAGAACACAGCTCAATTAGTCCCATGCCGATGAAACCGTTTGAGGACTGAATGAACTGAGGTGACAATATTTCACGAGTATGACCTCACTCTTATCTGTAAGGTCAAAGTAACACTTCAATCATGTCACCGGCCAAAGAAGAGGGTTGTCATGACCGCACGTTGGTGTATTGCGACTAAACAACCGGGAACAAAAACCACTACACTCGACCGGGAAAGTTGTGCGATTTTTTGTATCGTATTACTATGGCTTAGAATACCTATTAGCCCGAGTCTCGATTCGGATTAAGAGTCACAGGGCAAGCCTGACCCGGCGTTCCGTAATGACTATCAAGGCATCTAGTTCATCACTGCTTTAATGAAATTGCTGCTGTTGTATTTTTTTCATTTTGTTAAGAATCAATAATAAGGGTTGGTGAAAAAAATCAATGTACTTATCAACAAAGACAACAGTTTACAGTGTACAAGGCCCAGAAACACGCATACGTTTTCAGATGACTTCAATTATTTTAATCAGTAGTCATTAATATGAATGTATATCTTTCGATTAGTATGCGTTTAATCGCATAACAATGTCTTTATTTTACTGATTCGGCATCTCTAAACATTGTTTTATCGCAAAAGGGAATTGTGTGCGCAGTGTTGCGACTATGTTTGAATTTAAATTTAACAGACATTGCCAATTACCAGAGGAGCCAAGTCCTTGATAGAACTGATGACAACTTCATCTTTGACGGCTATTTTGAAGCGTTCGTGCCAATTAGCTTTAAACGATGAAATGAGTCGCGTTCTATGAGAACGTGACATAATGCATGTGCGTAAAGTTTCGTCCCAGATTAGCCTGAGGTGCAGTCCGCACAGGCTAATCAGGGATGACACTTTCCGCTTTTATGACATTTTTTATTTAAATGACGTCTCTTTTTAGCAAATATCTAATTTAGGCGGAAAGTGTCGTCCCTAATTAGCCTGTGCGGTCTGCACAGGCTAATCTGGGACGACACTGTACGCACTTGCATTATGCCCCGTTTTATCAGAACGCGTCTGAAATAGACAAAAGTCAGTGAATACGTTCTGAACGTATCAAGAAAGTTAATCTGAACAAAATTTACACTACCAGACATAAATGAGAGTTGCAAAACAATAAATTTCACCAATATGTTGCGAACAAACGCAATAGTAGGAATCAATAACGTCCTTGTTAATGAGTTGCATGTACCATGATTTGTAATAATACTTCTTGAATGTTTTTGTTGACATGAGAACGACTACAACTAAACAAGGCTGAATTTTATTTTAGATGCATAACAACAGTTAACATATTCATTGTTTGATTCTTTTGTGAACTTGTATTATTACACCGTATTCGAGTGTGTGTATTTCCATTAGTCACATAAAGTGCAAAGCTTAGAGTAAGGTCATTGAAGAGAAAAAAGAGCCTCATCAAATATTTATTTCTCAATATTGTTCGTATTCAACATGAATAAATCAAAGTACAATTGATATAATCAGGAGACTACATATGAGAGTTAACATTGCAATTCAATGTTAATTTATGTTGATTTATGCTAAACATTTTTAAACATTTTTGACAAATAGAAATAATTTAAAATATGCATACAATAAAAATGCTGTGTCTAAAAATTACGTTATTTAATGTTAAAAATTCAAAATTACAACTCATTACAACTCATACTTTGTATTAAGCATCAGAGTAATCTAAAAATAGTTTAAAAAATATATAAACGAAAAGTCTGACAAAACTTAGAGTACGCAAACACATAAAACCACACATATATCGTTCTATTTTATAGTTTATCGGATTTAGTCAACAGCAACAGTGGTCAAGTTAATAAAAAGTTGTTCTAACGCCAAAAAGACACGTGCTTCACAACCTTGTGTAGAAAGATCTTAGAAATGCGCATGCGTAGATTATTGATTATCCTTATCCTGCGAGCAAACGAACGCATGCCATACATACAAATCCAACAAAGCTGAACACGATTTTCAGTAGCGTTGCGTTATGTGAACCAAGTTCACGTAACAGGATCTCGAAGAACGTCACGAAAAGGAATGTTCCCGTGGCGATTCCTTGAAGGACGGCCGTTACGGTGTCCCGACCGGTAGCGTCATCGGAGGTGTGTATTGCCTCACCCACAAGAACGCCGATCGGGCTAACAACGGCAAAGTAAAGGACAACGCAAGCGGCTTTCTTAGCAGACGACAACATTTCCACGGACTGAAGACCGATCGTGATAAAAACGAGGCACTTGTGAGTAGCAATTGCGACCAGAAGTTGCCAAACATCCGAGGCCTCTGTCAACATGCCTATTGCGAGGCCATCGAAAAGCATATGAATTGAAAGAGCTATCATAAGGCCTATTCCCCTTGTTGAATGTTTTGTGTCTTTTGTGGTTGTCTCCATGGTATCGTTTGCGGCAGATTGTGCGATTGTCGATTCAGTTTTTGCGTTGCCTGACTTCTTGTAGCCATGGCTGATAAATGCAACGCTCTTGTTGTTTATGGCGGTTTTGTTGGTGGTGAACTTGTCTGTAGGATATTCAGACTTGTCCGATGGTTGGTCGTAACCGGCGTTTTTTATTCCACCACACGGCTGAATGAAAGAATCGTCAATACAAGATTCTTGCTTGTGTTCTTGTTCAGCGTGCGCCACGTTTGATGGTTCAACGTTTCTCGGGGAGCAGCAGAAATGTGCAAGATGTTCAACGATTAACATGAAGAAGAATCCAACGCATACTAGCAGTTCCGTGAGTGGATATTCCGTTTTAAAACCATAGTCTTCTAGCGCATCTTCCATGTCCTCGCGCGCTTCCGGTAAAAGGTCCAACATCATAGCGGCGAAAATCACGCCGCCGGAGAAGCAGTTACACCAACTGACGACGCGATTAACGGTACCGGAAGTTCCAAATTTTCTGGTCAAACATTTGACCAATAAAATGGAAAGAAATCCGAAAATTGTTGATAGTCCAAACAATATAAACAAACTTGCAATTTTACTTGAATCCATTTTATGCTGTTCAATTTGATATGAAATTCTTGTTCGACGTTTTATTTTGATTTGATTGTATTTCACTGTCGTTTAATTATAGAATCCGCGCTCAAAACAGTCGTTAAGCCCCTAATTATACCTTACGTATTTAAGATTTTGCATTCAAATCAATCACATAATAAATTAGTAATTTAAGTGTTGTGAAATGAAGGAACGTGTCGCCAATGAAGTTCACAAAGCGTTCCAACTTCATTTTATCCATCCGCTCACTGATAATGAGCAGTCACATGACGAACTATTTTATCTTCCCGTTTTTTCAAGTACCAATCTCCACAATTTTAAAGCTATTCAGGCTTCATGACTAAATCGATATCTCAACTTCCGGCTGATGTAATTTTACCAAGTCATTATTGTATTGTTGTTATATTCTGCTTTTATAATAACGCTTCCTATGAGATTATGTAAAACAGCAAAAAGGATAGTGTACACGGTGGAGGACAGCAATATGATTTTTAAAAAATGCTTTAACATGCAGTTATTGTTTGCTCAGACATGAACAATACAATGTTTGATACACAACGGTCACGGGAAATAACTAAAGAATGATTTATCAGGCAATTTCTTTTGAAGTCCGTTCATAAAAACGTAATCAGTTCCAGATGCGTGGATGTAGGGATATAAGCGATGAGGTTGATACCATCGATTAAAAAAGAAAATTTTACACCATATATTTCTTCTATCCATGTACAGCCTTCAAAATAAGAAACATATACAAATCAGATCGCAACGTGAACACATTAATAACACGTTATCTGTGGAAAAAAATATGAATACCTCATTTCCGTATATCTTCTCGCTAAAACAAATAAGTGCCACAACAGTGGATCGCGTCGGTTCTATGCACCCGTCGCTTTAACTGTTATTTCACATTGCAGGTTTTGTTTCTAAATATAGCCCGCTGTTCGATTAATGTCCATAAATTGGTGCAACGTTATTGGAGCTGTCACGGAGTGATCATGAACATGTGAAATGGAAAAGTAAACTTCACGTTTCATTTGTTGGAAAGTTTGCCGTTGGCGATAATCACGGGCGTATCATTCCTATTTATTGGTAAATTATGAACCAGGTGTCCCGTGAAGTTTGCAATAAAGTGATTTTTCAACATGGGTATTTTAGTGCTAAAAAGTGAAGGACACACGTTAAATTCATATGTATATATGAATATGTATGTGTCTTCGTGTGTTATTTTATTGTTTATTTGGTTGCTTATTATGTTGATAGTGCTTGAGTCTTGAAAAATAAAACATGTTGAAGTGGTACCGATATGAAAAAGATATTTTTAAATTAATCAATTTATAACTTCAAATGTTGTCGAGTGTCATAAACGCTATCTGGCACTCGATGTGTCTACCAGCGGAAGGTTTCGAATGATGCAATAACATTTAAATTCTGTTTTATTTAACCCATTTATGCCTAGCGTCTAGAAAATAGGCCGTGACAAACAGCGTTGACCCAGATGCGGCGTCTCATCAGGGTCTGCGCTGTTTGCTTACAGGAATTTCTGTAAGAAATATTTTAAATATAGAAAAAATATACTACACATCCCTAATTTTGGAAGTAAATTGATCAAATTTAAAAGAATGGGAGAGTCCAATAGGCATAAATGGGTTAAAGGCAAACATACTGTCTGAGCGTCTGCTGCCAACTCCATCATTCGCAAGCCAACTAAATTATTAATGGGCATATGGGTTGTGGTTTTAGAAGTTCTAGAAGTTAAAGAAGTAGTGGTAGCAATGGTGTTGGTAGTGGGTGGTGGTAGTAGTATTAGTATTATAAGTATTAGTATTAGTAGTAGTTGTATTAGTAGTAGTAGAAGTAGTAGTAGTAATAGTAGTGGTAGTAGTAGTAGTAGTAGTAGTAGTAGTAGTAGTAGTAGTAGTAGTAGTAGTAGTAGTAGTAGTAGTAGTAGTAGTAGTCGCAGTAGCAGTAGCAGTAGCAGTAGCAGTAGCAGTAGCAGTAGCAGAAAACGTAGCAGCAGCAACAGAAGCAGTAGTAGTAGAAGTAGCAGCAGCAGAAACAGCAGTAGCAATAGAAGCAGAGCTTGTTGTTGTTGTATGATATGATAGTATATATGATATGATATCTTGTATGATATGATATTATATATGATATGATATCTTGTATGATATGATAATTATTTATGTTACGGTGTCTCACAATTCTTGAAATAGACAGTTTGTTCCTAGGTTTGCGAGTTTGCCACAAAGAACGTGACATTTAATAAGTGTAGCTTAGTTTAATAGATGAAACAGCAGATACACATTTTAAACATAGTTTCATCCGTTTCTTTACAGGGATTGAGATTAGTACAACAAAGTCGAACTGCGGCGGCTATTTGGACGAAATGAGAGTTCATGTGTACATTGATAATCTAATATTTGGTATTCGAAGTTCATGGGTCTTTCCGCGCCTGAGGTTTGCATTGTGGGCCAACCCGGATAGTTTGACATCAGCCACTCAATTGTTGAATGGTTGATTAAATATTCAAACATATTTTAATTGATTACGCGATCACTATTATGGAATTTCAATCAAATGTTTTCAATACATATTTATTTAACCAAAGTAAACTGAAATTAAATTTAATGACCTGAGTATGGTGGCATAAAACGGCTCAAACTTTATTAATATTTTTATTTTATTATATATTTTAAAAGATAATGACATATAAGTGCTAACAAAACTAAAATTAAAGATTTATTTAATGCAAAAGGGGTTTAATCAATGTGCGAAAAGTATCGTATCAGATTAGCCAATGCAGTCCGCACAGGCTAATCAGGGACGACACTTTTCGCCTTTTTAATATTTTTTTGCTTCAGGAATGTCTCTTCTTAACAAAAATCAAGTTTATGCGGAAATTGTCGTCCCTGATTAGCTTGTGCGGACTGCACAGGCTAATCTAGAACGACACTTTTCGCTCATGGATGCATTACAATTCATGTACCCAGAGCGAGGCTCATATACATACTGATGACAAATACTCCCAATTATGAATAAGCGAGGTTATTAAGCAGTGTACATAATACAAACATACATACAGAAAATTCAGCGATAATTAACAGCAGTTTATGGCCATTTAAGTCGCGTTCTGAGAAAACTGGGCTTAATGCATGTGCGTAAAGTGTCATCCCAGATTAGCCTGTGCAGTCCGCACAGGCTAATCAGGGATGACACTTTCCGCCTTAATTTGATTTTCGGTATGGAGGGACTTCCTTGAAACTAAAAATACCATAAAAGCGGAAAGTGTCGTCCCTGATTAGCCTGTGCGGACACGACTCATTTAATGTACACAATATGAAAGAAGAGAAGTCATGCTTTAAAACATGTTTCATAACTTAAAACATTCATTTACTCGTCCATATAAGGAGCTAATACAAAAGCACTGATAATACTGTATACATACACAAACTAATTGAAAATACAACTTTATTTTTATGTAAATTAACAAATTAACAAATTAGCGCCGTGCTAGTGTTTCGGTAGCCGTATGTCACAGCCAAACACCTGGTGTATTTATTAAAAACAATCCTCAGGAAAACAATAGAATTTATTTCTTACAACAAAGAAGTGAATATGCTAAACAAAAACGTTCGGCTAAATATAATTATTATAATAAAGAAAAACATAAATTATCAAATATGTGTCAACAAAATTCAAAAAAATGCTGGAAATATATAACAAAATTTACTAAAAATAAGAGTGAGGGTATATCGGATGTGTCTTTACAAGATTTCGTAGACCATTTTAAAATTATTTCTAATTCGATTGACATTTCGAGTCTGAATACAGAAAATGTAAATGATTTTGATGTAAATATCGATGAACTGGATATGGATTTTACAGTAGATGAAGTGGAAAAAACAATACTATCACTCAAAACAAATAAAAGTTGCGATCTTGATGGAAATGTTTGCGACTTTATTATAGACGCAAAACATTTTATTGCACCTTATCTTGTGGTCATATTTAACTACATTTTCACTAACGGTACCTATCCTGACGCATGGGCCAAAGGTGTAATTGTCCCTATTCACAAAAAGGGCGATACTAAAAATCCTTCGAATTATCGGGGTATAACTTTAATCAATATTACTGCTAAATTGTTTTCTATGCTGCTCAGAAATCGAATTAATAAATGGTGTGAAAATAACAAAAAACTTAATGACTCACAATTTGGCTTCAGGGACAACCATAGTACAACTGTCTGCATTTTTATCTTGCATTTAATTATCCAAAAAGTTTTAGCATCCAGAAACAAATTGTTCTGTGCTTTTATAGATTATGAAAAGGCTTTCGATACTGTAAACCACGATATATTATGGGTAAAACTGGTGCAATCAGGCCTGAGCTGTAAGATTATGGACATTATTAAGTCAATCTATTCAAACATAAAAGCATGTGTCCGTTCAAGCTCGACCATGAACTTTTCAGAGTTTTTTGACATATCAATAGGATTAAAACAAGGTGAGCCACTCTCACCTCTTTTATTTTTACTTTTTATTAATGATATCACTGATTATATTGATATGGTAAATCTATCAGACAAAGATATTAAACAGTTATCATTGTATCTTCTGTTATTTGCTGACGACATCGCACTGTTTACCACTAATCCGATAAGTCTTCAAGCACAACTTGATAGTATATCGCAATACTCCACATCATGTGGATTAAAAATTAATGTTAACAAAACTAAAGTATGCATCTTTGAAACGCGTAAAAGTCATCATAATTATCAGTGGACTATAAATGAACAAATCATTGAAATTGTTGACAGCTTTTGCTACTTAGGTGTAAAATTGTATTATACAGGTAATATGCGATATGCTGTCAAAGCTCTCTCTGATCAAGCCCTGAAAGCTTATCATAGGCTTTTGTGCTTATTTAATAATGTTAAAATGGATGTTAAGACCAAATTATATCTATTTGATTGTATGATTCTACCTATTCTGCTGTACGGCTCAGAAGTATGGGGAATATATAACTTTAAGGAATTTCAAATTGATGCCTTACACTTTAAATTTTTGAAAATAATTCTTAGTGTAAAACAATCAACACCAAATATGTCTGTATTAGGTGAAACCGGCAAATATCCATTAGCAGTGTTGTGTAAAGAAAGAGCTCTTAAATTTTATATAAAAATAATGAATAAGACAGATTCCATTATGTATAGAGTTACTAACATTAGGAAAAAATACCTAGTAAATACTTCCTGGCCGTCTATGAATATGTTTATTAATTTCATGTCATCTAGATCTAAACGAAAAATCAGAAGCGTTGCTAAATATTGTTATAATGCTTCGATTTTACGTGATGAATTGCTTGCTGTGTGAGCTCTGAATATACCCATTTGATGTATATATTTTGATGTTTAAAAATAGTCATATGATATGTGGGTTTATGTATTTATGTATGTATAACTGTGTGTGTATATATGATATTTGTCTGTGTGTCTTGGCCATAATTTTTATATTTTTTGTAAATGGCCCAAGGCAATGCTTTTGCCGTTTTTGCCAATAAACGAAACGATAAACTCGTTGCTCAGAACAATAATCACAGTAATAACCTATACCCGAAAGATTTTGAAGTCTACATGCTGTATACAAGTATTACGGCTTTTGGGTTACACTAACTGGTCTCTCTGAATTATTTTCAACACGGGACAGAATTAACCCTTTGCATGCTGGGAAATTTGTCGTCTGCTAAAATGTCGTCTGCTGAATTTCTTAAATTAGCATTTTCTTCGATTTTTTTTAAAGTATACTATCAGAATAGCAAGCAGCTTGGATCCTGATGAGACGCCACGTTCTGTGGCGTCTCATCTGGATCTAAACTGTTTGCAAAGGCCTTCAAGATTCGATTCCAGCACTTAAAGAACTAAAAATACCATCAGTAGCATTTCAGATTTGATCACATTCTAACCAAGACAGATAAGAACTTAAAGTAATGCATGTCAGGAAAGTAATTATAGTACATGACTTACACAATGACATTACGGTCCATTTTTGTTTCATAAAAAGAAGAAAAACACCAAAGCTAATCGTTACATTATCTTAAATACACGTGAATCTTCGAAGCAAAGCACAACGTTACGCATTTTGTTCATGGATATATTTTACACCAGCTTTGATCGGAATGATTTCATCTGCATTCATTAGTAAGAAAAACGTATAATATATTAAGGAAAACTAGCTGCTTTCCCCATGTTTGGTAGATTAAAAAACAATTCAGTTTAGCAGACAATTAAGCATTTGACTCAACGCTCTCTGTAACAAAAAGTAAACAATCGAAAACGCAACTTTAAGAAAAAAATATAGTTAATCGTTACAACAGTACATTTGCTACATCAATAAATAGCCTGTTAAAGTTAAGTATTAAAAGGTAGATGTGAACAAAGGAACGGAGTTAGAAAATTTGAAA
Source organism: Dreissena polymorpha (assembly GCF_020536995.1). Classification (NCBI taxonomy): domain Eukaryota; kingdom Metazoa; phylum Mollusca; class Bivalvia; order Myida; family Dreissenidae; genus Dreissena; species Dreissena polymorpha. Next base: position 3,532,918 of record NC_068362.1, read on the forward strand.
AAAGTGACCTTAATTAACCCATTTATGCCTAGCTCTAATAAAAAGGCATCGGCAAACAGCGTAGACCCAGAAGAGACGCCGCATGATGCGGCGTTTCATCAGGGTCTGCGCTGTTTGCTTAAAGGAATTCATGTAAAAAATATTCTAAAACAGAAATAAATATACTAGACATCCCTAATTTGGGAAATAAATTGATCCAATTTAGAAGGATGGGACAGTCCACCAGGCATAAATGGAATAAAAAGACTTGTTCAAAGAGTTTTGTATTTTGTCAATATGTTATGCAAACAGATTACTAACAAAACTGTACTTTTTGGGAAAACAAATCGAACAATTATAATAACAAGGAAGGGACACAATGAAAATTAAAATGTATTTCCTTTGTTTTCGAACTCATTACTTCTAAAAGCATAAGCTTGCATGCTACCGCTATGCAAAGCTTGCTTTTCAATAAGAACCGTTACTGCAGTTTGTGAATAGAATAAGAAACAATTTTTTTTCCGATTTCTATTGATGATTATCAATTAACGAACATATGTTTTGTACGTTTTTCTTAGTAAGCAGTTTTATTTTTCTTCATTGCATACAATGAACACGTCATTTTTTGAATCTATGACAAGCTTTTTTTAAATTGTCATTTTATAAGTATCGCGTCACAATAATCCACCTGACGAGTTTTCGTTATATTTCATTATTGTATTCAGTAATGGGTTTGAAATCAATACATGCATTGTTTACGACAGGCACTTGCATGACCATGTAATTAATGTAATAAATCAATAATCATTATTTAGTTTGAGAATGCTGTTTATGAAATGCTGAACAAACATTGTAGCTGCATTAAGAAGTATATTTAATGACTTAAAAAATGGGGATTCATATAACTGATATTTATGACGGTTTTGTCATTTGCATGCATTCAAATCCGGATAATAAAATGTGAACAGTTAAACGTGAGAAATATTTAAAGATAATATGAGACGCGTTCTGGGAAAACTGGGCTTAATTCATGTGCGTAACGTGTTGTCCCAGATTAGCCTGTGCAGTCCGCACAGGCTTACACAGGGACGACACTTTCCGCTTTTATGGTATTTTTCGTTTAAAGGAAGTATCTTCTACACGAAAATCAAGTTAAGGCGGAAAGTGTCTTCCCTGATTAGCCTGTGCGGACTACACAGGCTAATCTGGGACGACACTTAACGCGCATGCATTAAGCCCAGTTTTCTCAGAACAAGGCTCATATGAAGACATACCGTGCAGTTGTATTCAGCAAAATCTGTTGCTTATTGTCCTTTAGAATTATTGGGAAAAAAATATGAATAACTGTCAATTTCTATGTGCACATTTCTCAGTAACTCTATATAAATAGTAAAATGATGGGAGTATGAGAACATCTTAAGTTATTGGAGTGCTTTGGTTTGGAGTTCGAAGGTTTCTTGAGACGATGAGTTTATATCCGAGTTTGAAAATATTTAAGTTTTCTCTTAATATTTGAGTTCAATGAACAGGAATAAATGTGGAAAAGGCAATGTTACCTTAGTAGTAATTTTAGTAACTCGGAGTTGTGCTAATTAAAATTGATCATGGCCCAATATATTAATTATTGTGCAACTGAACTTGCGTTAATGTTTTCCCAGCCGATATCAGTTATGCAACATCTCTTTAAATAAGAATCCGAATCATACACAATGACATTACTTATAAATATCTGTTTATGGTTTTTACTATCTACTTAGCTGCTACTATGAACAACGACTTCGTCAAGGGTTGAAATTAAATTGAATTACACAACGTGGTCATTGATTCAAAATATATTGTACATATTGGTATGTTATATTTCTTTTATTTATTCAGTGTATAATATGACAAATTACTTGTTTACACATCAACCCTTCAATTTAATACAATTATATATTTAGTTATTTATTTTTATTGATTTATTTATTCATATTCATATTTATATATATATATTTGTGAATCAACGCTTACGAAAAACATCAGACAAAAAGTGAACATTTCACTGGCGCATATTAATTTCCTCCTTCCTATACATTCCTGTGCGAAATTGATAACATTAAAAAGTCTTAATGATTTCAGATTCATTTGTGGATTAAATAAGCTGAAGAAAAGAAAACATATCGGGTCTGATATAATAATACCTTTTCAAAAATATCTTGCTTTATTCCTCATAACGCTCTCAAATACTGGTGCAATGATTGTTTTCCTAAATATCGCGACCAGTGCACAATAAGCAAGCACTCTCCTCTGCCATATCCATATTTAATAGCATGGATATGTTTATTCATCTTTCTGAGATATTATCTAAATGGACAAGCACGTACTTACATATCATTTATTATAACCCCATTCTTTATGAGTATTAAAATATGTACTCTTAATGTAAAAGGGCTAAACAACAAAGAAAAACGTATAAAAATGTTCAAATGGTTAGAAGAACAGAAATATAATATATGCCTACTACAAGAACGTCAATTGTTATTGAAGCATTTAAGCACGAATGGGATGGTGATATTTATCTGAGTGGACATCACACAAAAAAACAAGGAATCACATTTCTAATAAAAAATAACTCAAATATAAAAGTCATATATTGACTATATGACTATAAAACTGCAACAAGAAGCATCGCAAATAGAATAAAAAAATATTGCCTTCGATTATTTCAAGTTCACAATCCGGATTTATAAAAGGACGCTATATCGGCGAAAATGTACGATTGATACAAGAATGCATTAATTACTTCAATAGCACAAATAAATCAGGTCTTATATTCTTTGCAGTCTTTGAAAAAGCATTTGACTCCCTCGACCATTCCTTTATGTTCACATGTTTAGAGAAGATGAACTTTGGAGAAAATTTGATAAAATGGGTGAAACTTTTTTAAAGTGACATAAGTAGTTTAATTATAAATAATGGGTTCTTCTCTGACAGTTTTAATATCGAAAGAGGTGTTAGACAGGGATGTCCAATCTCATCGTCGTTATTTATTTTATGTATAGAATTCCTATCTCATTATATACAATCTAACTCAAACATAAACGGTATAGTCGTTAAACCAGACGAAGAAATCAAACCGTCATTATTCGCCGATGACGCAACTTATTTTTGCACTAACAATTCTTGCTCCTTTAACAACTTGATAGAATCACTGACCCTGTTTGGAAACGTATCAGGACTAAAATTAAACAAATGTAAATGCACTGTGCTAAAAGTAGGTAAATATAGGCATTCAAACATTCATCTTAAAACGGAAATGAACTTCAATTGGACAGCAAACGAGGCATCAACGTTAGGCATAACATTCACAAACAATGAGAATGAAACAATATTAAAAAACATATTACCCAAACTACAAAAATTCAAAAACTGTCTTAAATCATGACAACATAGAAAACTAACCTTAATTGGAAAAATAACTGTATAAAAAACTTTTGCACTACCGAAATTAATGTATGTACTTACCGTTCTTCCAAACCCAGATAATAAAATAATTGAAGATATAAAAACATCTATTTTTTTTTATGGGATGGCAGACCCGACAAAATAAAACGAATACAATTAATACAACCTGTAGAGCTTGGAGGTATACAACTGACTGACATTTATTTGTTCATTAATTCAATCAAATCCAGTTGGGTCAAACGTATATTAGATACCACAAACAAGAGTAAATGGACGTTGTTTTGTCAACAAACACTAGCCAAATATGGTGGCTCTTTAATTTTTGAATGTAACATTAGTGAGTCTCTAATACTTGATATAGCAAAAAAGAATATGTTTGTATCTAATATACTATCAGCTTGGAGTAAAGTCACAGATATGTTAGAAGAAAAAAGTAACAGAAAAATAATTTTATGGAATAATAAAAACATGAACGCAAATGATAACACATTCTTTTATAAAAACTGGTTTGAAAAGAGCATAAAGGATGCCGATCAACTATTTGATTACCGAATAAACGATTTTTATTCCTTTGATAATATATGCTACTTGTATGAAATCCCAGCAACAGACTTTCTTATGTATTACACGCTGATCAAAAGTATTCCAACACATATACAATCTAGTATAAACCCAAACAACACGCAAAACACTAGAACTCAATTTCTAGAAAAACTCACAACAAAACAAAAACCGAACTAACTATGATACAGAATACAAATAAACAATAAGATTAACGAACTACCCAAATTCCAAATAAAATGGCAAAGTATATTCCAAGAGCATGAATTAAACTGGAAAGAAATATCTATTATGTCTTACAAAACAACAATCGACATCACACTAAGAAACTTTCAGTTCAAATACCTACATCGAAATATCGCCATCAATAAATATCTTTTTAAATGCAAATTATCTAACTATAATTTATGTGACTTCTGCGGTGAAAATATCGAAACTATAGAACATATAGTTTGGGAGTGCAAATACACCCAACCTATCTGGAATCAGTTGACATCCTTTATTGCCCAACAGCAACTAAACATTAAACTATCCCTCTTAAATGTTAGTTTTGGAATTAACTCATTAAAATCCATAGACGGTTATAATATTGTGAATTTTATTATCATATTGATGAATCTTTTTATCTTCAACATGAAATACAAGAAACAATTACCAAATTTTAATTGTTTTATACATAGCCTGAAATTAAAAATCCAGATTGAGAAAGAAATAGCCCTCAGTAATGATACATTGCATATTTTTGAACAAAAATGGAATCGAATTAAATTTTCATAATGCTTGTCCACTTAAATATACTACTATCTTAATGTTAGTTTATCATTTCATATATTCATTTCAGTTTGTTTTTTCTTTTTTAACCTTATAACATCATTGATTATTATATATATTAGAACACATCCCGTTCTCACTGAGTGTAATGTTACAAACCAAGGTCTAAAACATAATAAGGCATATTTCTGTATAATTTGTTAAAAACCATTGATTGCAAGTGAAAGACATGTATGTATACAATATATGCTTTAAAATGAATAAAAAAAACACTCTCCTCTGTTGAAAGTCTATCAGAACCATGGATATCGACCCAATTATATCCTTAACCCTTTCAGTGCTGGAACCGAATTCTGAAGGCCTTTGCAAACAGTTCGGATCTAGATGAGACGCCACAGAACGTGGCGTCTCATCAGGATCCAAACTGTTTGCTATTCTTTGAAAAAAAAAAGAAGAAAATGCTAATTTTAGAAATTCAGCAGACGACATTTTAGCAGACGACAAATTTCCCAGCATGCAAAGGGTTCAATCACTCTATGACAGTCGAAGGTCAGACAAGGCTTCGCGGTAATGGTTCGCAAACAGTTTATGATGGTAAAGTGCTAGTTCATACGAACTTGTTTGCATCTATGTTAGGATGATTGATTGACGCACTAGAGTCGACGTCGGTTTAAAGTCTGTAAAACAAAAACTCGCCCCACGTTTAAATATTTGCACCTTTTCGTTCGTGATGTATTTAAATGACTTCCCAAACCTCGCTAAAACCGTACTCATTTAAAAGTAGTAGCACCCATTACTTTTACTCTTTCTATGGACGTATTACATGTTATTTTAATAACAGAATTTTATGATCACAAAATATGTAGCCAGAATTTTTTCATTTAAACATAATGTTGCATGTATATTATAGATTATATCATTATAGTATATTGTCATAGTTCTTAATCCATTTATGCCTAGCGTCTAGAAAATAGGCCTTGGCAAATAGCGTAGACCCAGATGGTTTGGTTTGGTACGTTGGTTTGTCTTTGTCTTTGTCTTTAACAAAGGTAACATCAAAGACATCCGAAAAGTGCTACATTGGTTCTTTGGTTCATTCAATTTTACTGTTTTATAAGTGGTTGTGAAAATGGATAGCAGTTTATCATCTAAACCCATGTTGAACAGTTTTAACAATTGTACATCAAGCTACAATGCTTTCTGAAGGTCTATGCATGGGAAATACCGTTTGGATGTTTGGTTATAATTTATGCTCAACTCAAAGATTGACAGTAAAATTGGCGACATATTGTTTTTGCCCTGTCTGTTGGTCTGTCTGTTGGTTTGTTTGCGCCAACTTTAACATTTGCAATAACTTTTGCTATATTGAAGATAGCAACTTCATATTTGGCATGCATGTGTATCTCATGGAGCTGCACATTTTGAGTGGTGAAAGGTCAAGGTCAAGTTCATCCTTCAAGGTCAAAGGTAAAAAAAACCAAATCAAAGCGGCGCAGAAGGGGACATAGTGTTTCTGACAAACCATTTCTTGTTTATCCTATTACCAGATGAAAATCGATAGTATAACAACGATTGTATAAACTTTAGCTTTATACTATCGCTATTTTTAGATCAGATTTGGGTTTTTCCAAAAATTGGAGAATATGTTTTTGTCAACTACGGAATATTAAAATCGTAAAAAATGCGGTATTTTATAATTGTTTATAGAGAAAGGGACGAAATAATAGGATAAATAGAATATAATGTGAGTTTTTAGATAAAGATCAAGTTTATCATGCTCGGCTCGAACCATGTTATCGCTCGGCAAGCCTCGCGCTACATCGGTTCTAAGCCTCGCATGATAAACTTGATTTTTATCCCAAACTCACATAATATTCTATATACATATTTCGTCGCTTGGGTTAAAAGTAGGTATCCGACGGTGTATACTCATGAACGTTTTTTCTTGTATATAAATTAAATGAAGATTTACTTCTTTGTCTAACTACACTCAACAAGCTTAGATGTTATATACCTAGATAGTGAGTTTAAAGTCTAATGCATATGCAATCATTCGCTATCAACATTCATATAGTAATCAGTAGCGGTCCGTGTATATACCGTCTTTTCCTTTCTCATTTAACATTCGAAACAACGAAACACGAAAATCAACGCATATAAGTTCATATTCCGATTTTCTAATAACCGAAACTTAAACAAAATACGAAAACAAAATTAACTTCTTTATATCGTGTTTCGTTGTACTTATTATAAAACAAAAAACGAAATTGATTTCCCTGTTAATATTTTGTTTCAATTCATATGACAAAAATAAATGTTTGAAAATTGGAACGGATTGTTTGATCTCGTTTACCGTTCTTGGTTCGAAAAAACGGTATACGAAAAACGAAAAACGAGTGGCGTTTGCGGGATGTGCTGCTGTCTTGGGGAGGTAACTCTTTAGTGGCCTTTTGCGCGTATTTTTCTCCCTTACATACGACTTAATCACTTATTTCCATCAGCATGACTTCCTACGTGCTTTTTTCGTGGAGGTAAAGACACGCCCGTAAGGGACAGAGACGTGGATATGTTCAGTTGTTTTTCCAGGTATTTTTCCAATTTGAAATGATCATAATCTTGACATCGAACGGTTTCCAACGTACCGGTATTTCATGCCGATCCAGCCGATTAGATAGGGCTATAATTAGCCTCTTATGACACTTCTTGTTCTTTGCCCCTATGCTATGTAAATTCAGTACTTATTTTACAAAAAAACAAATTCGTTTTAATCCTATTATCATTGGGGAGTTCCTTACATTTTAAGAGCTGCAATACCCCGTCCCCTGAGTCCCGTATTCCTATTTGTATTACCCGTTAGACCCACATGACAATTTAAGGACACAATAATCGGCGGCGGCTGCTAAAATGTCCCAATGTTTTACTTTTAACGTCACCTTGCATAATAGAATAAATACAATAAAATGTTTTAATCTTATGGAACGGTAAAGTGCAAGGTGTGTAATATATAATTTCCAATTCGTTCGATTAATAACAAATACATGTTGCATTTAACAACTGCATTTTGATATGTCTAGTGATTTTAGCTCTAATACAAGAGTTATAACCAAACACCTTATATGAAACCGCTTTGCACTTGAAGAAAATGAAATTAACTTAAATATAATTAATACATGTGCCAATTTAATAACTTATTAAACAACATATTTAATGTTCCTGAAAGAGCGCCCAAGATATAGCTAATGCTAACAAGATATATACATTCCAATGATATTATAACGCCGCTTAACAATTTTTCCTTTAAACGTTACGTTACTTAAAGAAGGCGAATATCATGCGTCACGCCTATAGAATCTACTTGCACTCGTTGAAATGTTCCGTTTAAGACCTTGGTTGTCTCCTAAAATGAAACTTGAATGCCATTATAGAAAAGTGTTTACATTTGTAACAATACGTGTATGATTTGCTGAGTCAATGATATATATGAGGAGCGCGCCATCAAGCGTTCGCTTGCATGATCTGTTAAAGTACATTTATTAGTCGAAAAGTGTATTATTTTATTTGTTTTATACACATCCAGTTAATTTTAACAGTCCTTCAAAAAATTGGACAAAATCTGTACACCAAACAAAAACGTTATTAAAAATAAATAAATAAATTTGTAACAACGTCAGAGTTGTAACTTATAAAATAAAATCCATTGACATAATGTACTATACTTAGCGTTGATTTTTCTGTTATTTGAATGATGTGTTCTCGCAAAGAGTTTCAAATAATTTTATAATTGTAATAAGCAAATTTTCTTTATTCTGTAAAGGGAGCACCAAATATAATCATGCTGATAAAATTTAAAAATAACTCAGTGCGTGAACCGATAGCTTTATAACAACATAAATTAATACATTCAGGACCAGTGTCGCAGCCTACATTTGCAACTTGTTGCAAATCACTGGTTGGATGCAAGAACTGCATGGACACCTGGTACGAGAGCCCAACGCCAGCCAGTTACCCGAAGTGTATGGCACACGACGTGCCATGACAGAGCTTTGTGAGGCCGTGCATGCTCTTAGGAATATTTCACCATACTAATTGAATGTACATGTGTATATGTTTAGCAATAATGTGGATTTTTTATTTCATTTCTTAAACAGATATGAATACAGTGTAGTAAATAATTCGATTGTTGTTTATTACTTGAAGAGAAAGGCTACGCCGAACAAAGATATTTTATTGTGCAATGCTTATTGTAATGCATGTTATACATTAAATCAAATCCAATGACTTGAAACAAAAGCAGCCATGTATATTGGTATATAACTTTACTGTTGATCTATTCATTATTCCATTAGACTAGCCAAAAAGAGCTGTGCCAAGACTCGTCTATTCTTCCTCTATAATACATGTAATAGTGAACATTTTATTATTCAAAATAATAGTTTCAAAGGGAGGAAACTGCGCACTAAGATTAATCATGAGTTATCATCCAAATAAAGCTGCGCAGCGCCCCTCGTTTTCCGTTTTCCGTGTATCGTTTTATCAAATCAAGAACGATACACGAGAGCAGGCGCTTTGTTTCAATTTTCAAATATTGATTTTTTTTAATTTAAACTGAAACGAAATAGGAATAGACATACACGTTTCGTGTTTTGTTTTGTAATTAGTAAAACGAAAAACGATATAAATAAGTCGATTTGTTCTTTGTTTTTTGTATTTGTTTCGGTTATAAGAAAATCGGACTATGAACTAATATGCGTTTATTTTCGTGTTTCGTGTTGTCGAATGCAAAACGAAAAACGAAAAGACGGTATGTACACGGACATAGCGAGCTCAGCTACACGCGGTATAACAATTTTTGACTCACGCATTTCGTCTAGTCGGATTTGTCTCCCTTATTTATGTGTGTAGATGATGGTCGTTTTATATACTTTTTTTCTAGCATTTGTTGTGCTGTATATGTTGCTTATGCAAATCGTTTTATCTGTTGTTAACTAAAATTATATATCCATTATGAAAAATAAAAATACGACAATAATTGTAAGTGAAAAAATCATTAAATATTAAAATCTATTTGGAATATGAAACGCATTTAGACTGACTTCCTAGACGTCTTCGATTATTTTGTGTAAAATAAAGAGTCTCTGTACACCCGTTGAAAATCCAAACTGGCAGGTAATCCCAATACAACATACAACGAAATTAACGTCATTGTTTATGTTGTAATGACTTGGATTTAGAAAATGAATACCATTTAATATGAATAAGCCGCTGCAACATTGATCTTAGAAAAAATAGCGGTATATTTTATAAAAACCCATCTGTATATAAATTCCACAAGTTATTAGCTTCGTGTGGAAAATCAGTAATTTATAATGTATGTTAAATATCAGAGAAGCTCTTGTTTATACTTAAGTATGAAGACGATATACTTGGGTATAAATCTGAATAAATTGTCCGTCCGTCCGTCCGTCCGTCTGTCTGTCTGTCTGTATGTCTGTCTGTCTGTTTGTCTGTCTGTCTGTCTGTCTGTCTGTCTGTCTGTCTGTCTGTCTGTCTGTCTGTCTGTCTGTCTGTCTGTCTGTCTGTCTGTCTGTCTGTCTGTCTGTCTGTCTGTCTGTCTGTCTGTCTGTCTGTCTGTCTGTCTGTCTGTCTGTCTGTCTGTATGTATGTCTGTTTGTCTGTCTGTCTATCGGCCTTCCTGCCTGCATGTCTGCCTGTCTGCCTGCCTGCCTGCCAGCCCGTCCGCCCACCCGCCTGTATGTCCGTCCGTCTGTCTGACTGTCTAGTCATCCGAACTGGATTGAAACGGGAAATATAAGTCGTGGGAATGCGACAATGAGCTCGCTTGGAATGCTGCTCAATTACATTTTTTTTATTATGTGCATACGTGCGTCGGAAATGGTCCGGAGTTTAACTTCATCATCATTCAACGTGCAATTAACAAATAACATATCACACATGTTCAATATTAAAATATTAACACTTCGGATGCCCTATCTTACAAGTCATCATGTCAACTTTGGAAAATAACGGCTAGTCTGGACTATACATTCATTAATCTTCAGGAAATTTTAAAAATAACGTTCCACACATGTATTCCGTAGAGCAAAAATCCTGTGTCTCGAGAACAAATATGAGCATGATATAGCTTGTAAAATTAACACCTCGACCCTAAAAAGCATAAACATAATTATGGAAGGGCATTGTCAAATTTAAAGCAAATAATTTCAAAACGAACGGGCTCGACAAGTTACCGACAGCCATATAATTCACGGTGCCTATACCACGTGACTTGTTTCGGATCTGTGTTTGGAGAATAAAGCGCGACCCAGTTAACATTTTTGAGGATATCTTTTTTAATATTTCATCATTTTTCATGGGGTAAAGTGGAGAGCCCGCTCATTTGTAAGAGTTTTCTATAGGTAGCATGATCTTTTTAAACAAATAAGTATTTTTTCAGTAAAGTGCAATCGCGCGTTTGAACGGTTAGAAAAATGTCGGATAAGTGTGGGGACTTTATAGAAAACTCTCACGAATGAGCGGGCTCTCCACTTTATCCCAGTAAAAATGGTGAAATATTTAAAAAGACATCATTAAAAATGTTTATTCTCCCAACACATATCTTAAAAAAAGTCACTTGGTATAGGCACCGTGTAATTGCTGCGGTGTGTCTGCATTGTGTGTCAGTTAATCTCATCAGTGTAATTACGAGCATACATATCATTCCGTATATGTAATCTAATCACAATAGGTATTAAATTATGTAAGGTAATGACATTTTGAATATCGGTCATGACCTACGATGAGTATTTGTGTAATCATTATGTGTTCAGTGGTGAAGATGTTTAAATAACGGTTAACGACATATGTTTACATATCATGTACCAAAAAACCATGCAACAGTTATTGGCATATTTTAAGCCATAGTTTTGTTCAAAGTTTGTGCCCTTAAAAAAATATAAAATGTGCTCAGATTTCTGAGCGTTCATTTTTTTCCGGTACTTATACGCATCGTAAGAAATTAAAGCCAAAAGCGACGGTATAATAGAAAATGTATCAACAGTTGATGTGCCTCACCAATAGATTATATAATTCCCTTTAAATACATACATATTCATGTAAATACAGAAGAACAATTACTCATTTATATCGGTATATATAAATGTCAAATTATGTACTGGTCGATGATTAATAGCCTTCAAGGATCAATAACCAAAACAAATGCATAATATAAATTTGCAGCGGTAACTAGGCTTTGTTCACATGTTATATTTAGGAGTAAGTGTGGGATTTCTGTTGAGGAGTGCGCATGTGCACTAAGTCAAAATGTGAAAGACCTGCTTGGAAACCAATACTTCTTAAGTTTGTAATATCTGAAACCGATAATACATCATTACTCCACATAATCATTAGTGTTGTTCAAGTTAAATATTGTTTTGGAATCGGCCGTTTTATATGCCATAAACACCTATGGAAAGTCCGTGCAAAATTGTCGCGGCAACTATTATTTATTTATTTCACCAATAAACGGGGACTTGCACAAGCTAAACCTATCAAAAATTCATTATTTGCAGTTTAATTCATCTTAGAAAATTTCAAGGTTAAATTTGTATTTTTTATTGGCAATTTCAAAATCAAATCTCGTTTTCGGTTATTTGTCCTCCATTTGACAAGTATGGCTTAAATTCACTCCTCAGTTTTGGGCCTAACTTAAATGCAAACTCTACGAAAACGGGATATTAAAAGCCAGGAATAATATGTACCCAATGGCTTTCTTCATGACTTATCGGAACCGCCATGGACGTATACATGTCTGACTCATTTGTCTGTCTGTCTGGTCGTAAACACACACACATTTACAGACGAATCACTCCACTACTTTTTAACGTATCCATTTGATTCATATAAATTACATCTGTGCAGGGGCGATTTTTTTTATATATTAACGTGAAGAATTAATAAACATTCGACTATGTGAGGGAAACGTCATTTTTTACAAGAACTAGTATAGCCTGCGTTTACAAACGACTGCATTGTTTTAAATTAAGTCCAATGACTACACATTGTTATGAATTTTATAAGAACATCACAAGATTAGCAAATGACCAATAAATCAAGCGCTTTTTAACGTTTTGGATTCACGTGAATGTGTCATTGCGTTCCGCGTAATGCTGTGCATGCGATATCTATCGTAAGAAGATCGTATAATAAACCAAAACCTTGTCATGACGATTCGGTGACGCACTAGAAATTCGATAGTTTTTAACACACCACGGACATTAATTACCGTGGCAAAGTCGTGTTGGCAGTCAAAAGATTTCCTTCTATATACTTGTAGTACTGCGACTATCGGCGTTTTATAACTGTTTGGGTCGCAGACAAGACAAGTGCAGTGTTGGAGGGATTATAATGAAATCACATGATTGTTTAATTTGAAAAAAAAACAAAACACAAGTATATTGTGGTTTGCAATGCCAGTAAAGCTAGTCTTGTGCCAGAATGTAAATAATTTAGTATTAAAAGATTATGTTATGCAGAGAATAACTGCTAGGTGCCATGTTGACCACATTAAGGCGTTGTGTGATTTAAGGCATTAAAGGGATTATATATGAGCAATTTTAATTTCCAGTGCTGGAACCGAATTTTGAAGGCCTTTGCAAACAGTTTGGATCCAGATGAGACGCCACAGAACATGGCGTCTCATCAGGATCCAAACTGTTAGCTATTATGATAGTATTCTTTAAAAAAAAAAAGAAAATGCTAATTTTAGAAATTCAGCAGACGACATTTTTGCAGACGACAAATTTCACAGCATGCAAAGGGTTAAGCAAAATGAGCTCCACAGTCGCTATCCCAGATGATTTATGCAGAAAACGTTATATTTCTTTTTTATATTTACATAAGAATATATCACTTATGTACATAATAATACATTATGTTACCGTCGGTTTCATTTACTTTTGAACTCGTTTCGCTTAATAATTTCGACAAGTCTCGGGTCCAAACTCGAACATGCATTAACATGATGACTAGGTATGCAAAGGTTAGTAAATGTTTGTCGGGTCGGGTATTGTTAGTCGGGTCGGTTATTTTCAGGTCGGGTTGTGTATTGATAAAAATACAAGTAAAACGAACGCTCAATTTCAAATCATTATTTAAAACCAATCCGATAATATAACACATACGACCAATAAGGTTGAACAACACATATCCGCAAAGATAAGCAAATAAAACTGGTCATGAACGACTACAGCTGCTAATGCATGCGACCTAAGCATTGTAATTTTGCCCAAATGAGGTTTTAAATTAAATTTTGAATTGTCTATCCGGAATATTGTCACATTATTTCAAGAAATTATAATATCAATATTAATTAAAATTAAAGCAAATGCCATATGCTATGTGCATACAATAGATTAAACCTACTAAGTGTAAAAAGCAATTAACCCATTAGAGTAAATACAACGAAAAGAAAACAGAACAACTTATTTCGATTTTTACAATAAACCGAAGTAAAATGAGAAGTATGGTGACATAAGATAAGTATTGTTATTAATTTCTAAATAAAACGAATTTATGGAAATATTCAATAAAGAAATCTAAAGCAAAAGAGATGCTGTGCATTACATTCGTTTCAGTTCGTTTATAAGCATAAACGGCTTAAGTATTCGATTGGGCCATTGACAAACTATATAAACATTATGACCAAACTACAAGAGGACATATATAATAAAACATGTGCACTTAAATGCATATAAAACGTAAACCAAACCAAATATAGTTCGTACATCAATGAGAAAATAATTCATGGCGTAAAAGCATGTCATTATGACAATATTTAGCAACATGTGTGCAATTTCTTGAGAAATAACAGCTGATATTATATACTTATAAACATGTTTATTGAAGGCCATGATAAATTGCCAATATGTCTTTTTTCTTATATCAGTATACATAATTCACTATAATTACAATTATATTCAGATTCAACGGCGTTTGTTGAACATTATTTTATACACAATTTATATTATGTATTTATTTATTTTTGAATACCTGCAAGTTTCAATATTTAAATTATGTAAGCTTAAACGTAATTGTGTAACTAATATTCTAGATTTATCATGTTATACATGTTAAAAATATTTTAGAATTTACATTCATGTATGAAATTTTTTTATGATAACATAATTTAGGCACATTCGTTTGGAAAGGAAGCTTTCTCGTGTTATTGTGTAGAAAAAAAGTTAACAGTTTCATATATATTACTTTAGTTAATATTAACAGATCATTTTTAAAACAAATTTGATTGGAAAACAAGCATGATAGATTTTGTTATTATTTTTTTTGTTAATTTAAGGTCGACGGTTAAACTGTATAACGCAATTGACAGTTATTTTCAGAGAAGTTCAACTATTTTACTTATTTTAAATATGCTTAAAACTATATACAAAACAGCATAATGTTACATACAAATATCAAACATATTGAATTTTTTTTTAAATCCCGAGCTTACGCGAATTTTCAAAGAAGCAAAAGAACTCGAGCACCATTTAATGGAATCGGAAAACGTGTTTTTACGGATACCCGTTGTATTCATAATTATGACCGCCCCACGTGCCTACTTTAACCCAATTATGCCTAGCGTCTAGAAAAAAGGCCTTGGCAAACAGCGTAGACCCAGATGAGACGCCGCATGATGCGGCGTCTCATCAGGGTCTGCGCTGTTTGATTAAAGGGATTTCTGTAAGAAATATTCTAAATATAGAAATCAGTATACTGGACATCCCTAATTTCGGAAATAAATTGATCCAATTTAGAAGGATGGGAGATTCTACTGGGCATAAATGGGTTAAATAACACCATAATCTCTGAATTGCAATGATTACAGATCCTATTCGTTCATATTTTATTTTGTACATGTATGCTATAATAATGCGTTCAGATGAAAATTTATTAAATTCGTGCTACTTTTCAAAATACAAAATTGTTTTCCATATGACGGCTCGGGAAAGAAGTTTGCTGTCCTTTTATTGTGTCCTAAAATGCAGTGCTGGAGAAGACGTGGACCATAGTCTGGACCATTAGCTTGCTTGTCTACAGGTCTAAGTGAAGTGAGAAGCATTAAAAACAGCTACACTGCTTTGGGCGAAACCGTAATCATGCAACAACCATGTCTGAACGATCGCTGGCATTGAAAGGTTACTGCACTTCTGTTTTCACGTAGTCTTCATTGAAGTGAATTCCTTACTAACTTGAATACTTCACGTTCACGTCTAATGTTAAAGGAATCATTAAATCCACTTTGGGTTTTAATAAATGAATCCCTGCACATGTGGGGTTATTTGCGCATCCGTAACCGCTTTTAACGCACAGAACTGTCTGAAAATAACATAACATTATGGCCAGTCTTAGTGTGCAAGTTTTTCATTCCTAGGAAGTTTGTTTAAAATGTTTATTTAAACAGTTGTGTAAATTTTAATCTTACGTAATAATGCATCAGACATTATAATACGTTAAGCAATTGAATTGTGTATTCATTAAAAAAAGAAAATGTGCTCAATTGATGTTCAAATATGCCACTGCATAAGTTTTCGCGATAAATAAATGTCAAATTTATTATATAATGCATAGACAATTGCACCCGAAAAATATAACATGCTTGCAAAAAAGTTATTTAACATATAAGCCAAATGGCAGCATGCCGTATATGTTAATTGTCTATAATTTAAAGCTTGAATAAAAAAAATCCACACAGCTATTCGTTTTTATATTAACACATTATGTGTATACATGTACATGTATACATAACCGAAAATATCGTGCAATGGGTCCAAGGCTTAAAGTGTAGTCTAGAACATAAGACGTGCTGTACTTAATGACCCATGATCATTGAAATCGTGTTTAAACATTGTCTTACAAATGCGCATGCGTAGATTTGCGTTTAATCCTCATGCGCTAGCAGACGAACAAGTGCCATAAGTACAAATCCAAAGAAACTGAAAATAATTTTCAGAAGCGTTGAGTTATGTGAACCAAGTTCACGTAACAAAATCTCAAAGAATGTCACGAAAAGGAAAGTCCCCGTGGCGATTCCTTGAAGTACCGCTGAAACGGTGTCCCGTGTGATGACGTCATCGGAGCTATTTATAGCTTCGCCGATAAGGAGGCCGAGTGGACTGACAAGGGCCAAGACAATAACTATGCATGCCGCTTTCTTCGATGACGACAGTATTTCAACTGACTGGATGCCAATCGTGAAAAACACAAGACATTTGTGAACAGAAAGCGCCCCCAGAAGTTGCCAAACGGCGGACGTCTCTGTCAACAGGCCAAGTGCGAGACCATCAAATATCATATGAAGTGACAGAGCTATAAGTAGAACCGCTCCCCGAATTTTTGAACGCTTGCCCTCTTCTGTTCTTGGCTCCGTCGAAGTATTTGCGTCTGATAATAAGTTGGTCGATTCAGCGTTTCGAATGTCTGGATTCTTACCGTCATCACTAGTAAATGCAACGCTGAGACTGCTTTTATTTTTGGTGTCGGTGGCGAAACTGTCTGTAGGAATTGCTGACCAGACCGGTGATTTTTCTTTGCCAGGTTGGCCAATGGCGCCATACGTTTGACTTACAGAACTGTCGATACACGACTCGAAGATGACCGTGTTCTCGCTGTGTTTGCCGTGTACTTCTATTGCAACGTCTTCGTGTTGTTGAGGCTCTGCGTTTGCCTCGTTGGATTTTTCCACTTTTCTCGGTGAGCAGAGGAAATGAGATAAATGTTCAACGAATAACATAGAGAAGAAACCTACACATAAAAGCAGTTCCGTGAGCGGATATTCCGTTTCAAAGTCATAGTGCTTCAGCGCATTTTCCATCACCTCGCGCGCTTCCGGTAAAAGGTCCAAAACCGTTGCTGCGAAAAACACCCCGCCAGAAAAGCAGTCCAACCAACTAACGACCAGGTTAACTTTACTTGAAGTCCCAAATTTTCTGATCAAACATTTTAACAGAAGAATGGAAAGAAATCCGCAAATGGCTGATAGTCCAAATAATATAAACAAGCTGGCAATTTTGCTGTTATCCATCTTGTTTTGTTCGATTTATATGCAGTGCACTAACTTCCACAACGCTTTACTTAAATATGTAATACATGTATTTCAATGATTAATTACAACACATGTGCTCGAAGTACACTTTTACGCACTTCTTAACCGTTTGTATTTCTATTGCAAAGAAATCCACCATTTTGCGAAGTGACAAATTATGGTAATGAAACACGATTTTGTTTGATAATCAAACACCTAAATATATCACGTGAAACTGTACAATGATAACGCTTCAGCAATCACATGACAACCTGTTGTATTTTCCCATTTTCACATGTATGACACACTCTACATAAGCAGACGATTTACTGCATAAATGTACTTACGGAATATTCCGGACATAGCCGATGAATCACGATTGATAACCGACTGAGACCAGTAGTGCGTTCAGTTACAGCGAACGTTCGCCAATGATCGTTCGTTTCCGATTCGGTCTTATTGAACGATAAGTTCGGCGCGAACGTTTCAAGATGGCGGCTCCCAGAAAATTGATTGCGATTTTGATGGAGGAAATCGCGAATAACAACATTGTATCAGAGGAAAGGTCGTCGGAAGACTAAATAACTGACAATTTCATAATACAAAACTATAAATACCCGTATTCTTTTTTAGATTAAGACTTAAATAAAAGATATTTCAAAAATAATAAAACCTATAATAGTTTTATTATAATTATAAGTGGTGTGGATGCGAGTGTTATTTTTCATTAGCGATCGAAATTTAGTGTAAGAGGTGCATTGAATCAGTTATAAAATAAAGCCCTAAAATAGCGCAATACATTACAATCTTCAAATGTAGTTGTAATTTTCTTTTACATTGAATGAATTTTCGTTTCGTTTACATTTAGTGAAAATATTAATAAATTTTAGCATTCAAATGGAAAAAAACACATGCATATTTTGCGAATTGAACTGTCTTTGAATGTATATGTATATTGAAAACTCTTTTGTAGTGATAATGAGCGATACAATTCTGGCATTTTATTATACCATAAATCTGTACACTTATTTTACCCAAGCATTTTATAGCCATATTATGATCAAACGCGATTGCTTGCTTTCACGATGATGTTTCGAACACTGCATTAACGCACGATATTTAAACGTTATATTTGCAAGTACCCGTTAAATTCGTTAATTGTGTAGCAGTAAATTTCCACAATATTTTTAATGTATTGTTATTATTAAACACTTTATTGTTATGTTTAAACAGAGACGTAGGTCTCTGGTTTAAACTGGCTAATATATATATATACTTAATAGTTCCTGTTGATCCATTTCGGACAAATGTACGTCTATTCTTAAAATATGTTCAAATATTTTATTAAAGCAACTGTTAAGTTTTTGGCTTGACATGCCAATAGATGACATGGAGGTATCATAAATCGTGTTTAATGACCAGACACATGCGGTCTATGACCCCATACAGAGATATACAAGTATAGGTCCCTGGGTTTATGACACCCTGTTTTCTTAGTAATTGTCTGGACAGTATCCGATCATATCGAGATAATCGGTTTGTGAATAACAAAGGGGCAATTTAACACTGGGTGGTTAAAAATGCTGAAATAAAGAGTGTCAACATTGGTGTGAACAATTAAATAAAACATTTACATGTATCAAGAGGATGTAGTTAATCTGTAACAAGGTAAGTTTTTACAGACATATAGGTTCAAATCAGTTTCTTTATGTTGATTACATAAAATCAATCAAATTGTTGTTTGTTTTCGTTATTATTTGTGTTCGTTCATTGGATTCTATTTAATCTGAAAGAATTTCAATTTCTGAGTATTTTGTTGTTCTTAAAAAGGATCGCGAATATGATTGAAACCTTATCACGATGCGGTTCATCAAACGCAAACAATAGCAGAATGGCCGCAGTGTTGACGGCCAAAATTTGAGCACGCGCAAACTTGACGTCATTATCGGAATCCCCAAAACCTCCTATACACTTTGTTTATAATTCAATTCATTCTATGTACTACAAAAAATAGAAAAAAATATCGAAGTTACACTGAACAACAACGACAACTTATATGTCCGCCATCTTGGTTTCGCTAGCGAACTACCTCCCGATCTGAGTCTGCGCTGTTTGCAAAGGCCTTTTTTCTAGACGCTAGGCAATAATGGGTTAAGTAGATCTAAACAGTACAGTTTTCAGACTTGACTAACACTAAAATTACTCATCCCTTTTCTATGCACTGCATTTGATAAATGTTTAATATCCAACCACGTGCGTCGAATAATAGTTCTGATATTAGATACATTTATTTCAAGATATCAATGCTTTGCCTATTCATAATATTTATTATTGTAAATACATTTAGAACGGGTGATGATGTTGACGTATTTGAATTGTGCGTTGTTGTATTAATTGCATTTTGTATTGTTTGTATTCACGAAATTCTTTTATTAGTTTTGTATTAATACTATTGCTATCTTTAATTACCTTAGGCCTTTTGATAATTTTCCTTCACATATACCTACTTATAATAAGTATTATATTACACAAGTACCACGATCATATGAACCACATAAGAATCAGTCGGCTACATAATTCAAGTATCACGATAGAAACCACAAGATCATCAGGAGGCTACATAATGCATAAAGTCGCTTTAACAGTGGTTTCACATGGCAGGGTTTGTTACTAATCATAGACCGCTGTTCTGATTAATGTCCATAAATGGGTGCAACCTTGCCTTCACTCTGGATCAGCAGACGATTGATTGCATAAAACAATATCCTACGAAGGATTCCGGAGATAGTCGATGTATCACGGTTGCGCTGTTAAAGCTGTCATTGGGTTATCATGTATACATGTGTATATGTGATATGGCAATGTGAAATTCCCATTGCAATCGGTCAAAGTTTGCTGTTGGCGATAAGCAGCGCGTATCGTCCGAACGCATTATTTTTAACGATTATGTGAACTCTGAACGACCGTGAAATCACTAGGGTTAATCGGAAAACCCGGGTATTTTCGCAACGCAATACATTAAAGAGAATATTGACGTAAGATATTTTCTGCTTAAGGATCGAATATTCAATTACATGTACATGTGTTTTATAAGTGTTTACTAAGAAAACGAAAGTGAACTCATATTTAAAATAAGTACGTGTCACCGTTTGTTTATTTTATCTTTTTAAATTAGGTATTTTTAGTATTGGCATGTTGACCCGCAACAATTAAATTGTTTGCTGTAGTATGGCAACGCATGAGATGTGCTTAATTAAATAAGACAAGTTTATTATGCCCAACGTTTCTGATAGTAGTAACGTTGTAGTAGTAGCAGCAGCAGTAGTAGTAGTAGTAATAGTAGTAGTAGTACTGTAGTAGTAGTAGAAGTAGTAGTAGTAGTAGTAGTAGTAGTAGTAGTAGTAGTAGTAGTAGTAGTAGTAGTAGTAGTAGTAGTAGTAGTAGTAGTAGTAGTAGTAGTAGTTGTAGAAGTAAGTAAAAGTGGAAGTAGTAGTAATAGTAGCAGTAGTAGTAGTTGTAATTATAATAGTAGTAGTTTTTAGTGTAATAGTATTAGTAGAAGTAGTAGTTGTTGTAAGAGCAGCAGCAGCAGTAGTAATACTTGTGCGAAATGTTTTTTTCAGGTTGCTGTTGTTGTCGCCTGGGTTGTTGTTTTTTGTTGTATGTTGTTATCATTATTATTGTCACGTTGTATACCATTACATTTAAATGACTGATGCTGCTATGGAAGCCAACGAAACGTAATAAGATGAAACAATTGAAATCAATTGTCGACCAATACATTTCATGGTTTCATGAACTAAGATTACTTCATTCAAGATATAACTGTGGTCAAAATTGCAAACAGGGGAGTTTATCAACTTTGTACATTGACAATCATTGACAATGATTGTACATCAACACCGCCTTATCAATTTCAGATAGCCTTATTTACCCATTTACGCCTAGTGGACTCTCCCATCTTTCTAAATTGGATTAATCTATTTCCGAAATTAAGGATGTCTAGTATATTGATTTCTATATTTAGAATATTTCTTACAGAAATTCCTTTAAGCAAACAGCGCAGACCCTCATGCGGCATCTCATCTGGGTCTACGCTGTTTGCCAAGGCCTTTTTTCTAGACGCTATGCATAAATGGGTTAATTATGTATATGCTTGCCTGAAAATTAGAATATGATAAAAACAATTGAGCACGGTTAGGCGAGTGGTAAGCGATAGACTTTTACTCCAGGGGTCAGTGGTTCAATCCCAGTAAAGGATACCTTTTTTTCGTTCTTTAATTTTAGTCTTGTTTTTTTACTGGAGGTTTTGAGATCCTTTGTTTATTTTTATCAATCTATAGCATTTAATGAAAAACTTCAATACATGCAAAAATCCTTAAATGAGTTCCTTAAATGAGTGAAAATTTGGCTTTCCAAACAATGTAGTACGTCTGATAGTTTATTTATTCTGCATAGTATCATTCGGAGGTTTTGCCTTACTGATGTGTATTTACTTAAATAGTTCTAAATCTCAATATAGTCGATCAAAGAAGTGTAACTTTTTTTCCCCAATGATTATTCACCATATTGGATTCACTCCCTTGTTATGAAACTCGCTGTAATAGTGTGCATATTTTTATGTATAGCAAAAATGATGGCCCTTTTAGCTGATTTTTTCAAAAAAAGAGCCTAATAGTAAATAGAAATCTACAGAAATTAATGTTGGTGTTTTTTTTTTTTTTTATTGTTAAGTTTGCAAAATTGAAGCTCCTTTTCCGCATCACCGAAAGTTTGGTTTAGTTTAAACACGTTTATTTAAGCTCGATTGCATCGCAAGCCCCCGGCTAACTGGAACACTCTCGAGTCCTTTTCCTGGGCCTAGAACCAGTACTTGGTGTCTTTGGGAGAGATATTAAGATCGCTCTACTTGTTGGGATCGAACCCATGACCTCCTGATCGCTATGCGGACACCATATACATTACGCGACGGCGACCTCAAATGTGGAATGTTAAAAGAGAAATGTTAACAGTGAATATACCCGTCATCCGACGTAAAGCGAAAGGGAAGCTATAGTAATAGACTTCGTCCTTCCGTTCGTCTGTCAATGCGTCCGTCGTCATTCTTTCCGTAACACTTTCGTTCCCGATCTATATTCCCTTAACCCGTTGACGAGTTTTCATTTCACTATCTCATCTTCAAAGGTTTGAAGGCATGACTCAGGAAGGATTGTCATGCTACGTGGCTAAAAAAGTTCTTCAAGAAGAAGTGCAGAAGGCATGAATCAATAACGCTGGTGAAAGGTCAAGGTCACAATTCATGTTCAAAAGTTATCGCCGCAGTTTTCGTGTCTTCTAAATAGCTCCTGACCACTTTCAGGGGTTTTCATTAACCTCAGCTA
Source organism: Dreissena polymorpha (assembly GCF_020536995.1). Classification (NCBI taxonomy): domain Eukaryota; kingdom Metazoa; phylum Mollusca; class Bivalvia; order Myida; family Dreissenidae; genus Dreissena; species Dreissena polymorpha. Next base: position 3,556,132 of record NC_068362.1, read on the forward strand.
AGAAATTAAGGTCATTGAGACGTTGTGCAAAAGGCATGAGTCAGTCACGTTAGGTCAAGGTAAAACGTGAGAGACATTTATCTAGCTTTTATTGTTTGCGTATAATTTGTTACACTGTTAGTAACTGATGGTGTATATCTCAACTGACTGCTCGATAACTCGGGGTGTATGGAAATTAATCGGGTCGTATGGCCACCATGGACATATGACTGCTCTAAACCAATCGGATTAGGTCATTTTTGTAGTAGGTGAGATATATAGAGAATACTAGATTAGCGTTGAATAGAGAAAAGTTTATGTTGCGAGGCTAAGAACACCGGGAGCGCGAGCCTTGGCGAGCGCTTTCGGTGTTTGAGCCGAGCAACATAAACTTCTCTCTATTCAACGCTAATCCTAGTATTCTATTTATCCAATTGAATTTTTTTTCAACGTGAAATTTAACATAAATATATCTAATAATCTTGACAATAATTTTAATTCATTCTTAAAAGCGCTTAAAATCTATATCTAACGAATGTAACCATGCCTAGTGATATAGAATGTATTTGTTCTGGTACGGAAAATAGTCTTAAAAAATTTCACACAAAAACTGTTAAACGGGACAAAATATCACCATATGACTCGATTCAATTTTGCGCAGCATGCAAATTGTAACACATTACGACCACGAAAAAAAGATTTTACTTTAATGGAATTCATATTATTTTCGAAAGAAAATGATCAAAATCCAATATGGTGGCGATTTCTCCTGACAAAATGATGTCGATGTCAACATACATGTACCTGTAGCTGTACACACAGAGACGTTCTAAACATAAATTATCAAACAAACTATACTCGCCTAATGTTTTCATGGACGCTGCAGATTTTGATGGCGTCTAAATTTAGCCTTCACATCCCGTGTGTGAATCACACACAAAAGATAATCCGTAATAATTTTGTTAAGCTTTGAAACACTTGTTACCAACGGGTAATTCTTACTGAATATACTTTCTTTGATAAAACTACAAAGACAAAGTATATTCATCAAAGAAAATACACTTACATTTACTTGCATCCAAAAGCAAAACAAATGGAATACTGAACCAAAATACACACCCATCAGTATGTTCTACACACACAACTTCACATCCAAATAGGCATGCACATTCTGAAAATCAATAACATAAATAAGCTAGATCTACATGTAGATCTAAATCCTTCGTCTCATCGGTTCCATCCGAGGTAAGTAGTCCATAGAATATACACTTTTTCATAATAACATCCAGGATACATTAATACGAAAAAAACACGCCTTCAATGTTATTCCCATACACTCGCATACTAGTTTCGTGTACACCAAAAGATGACATCACATATCAGGAAAATGACGCAATTAGCTCTACTATGTCATTTTATGACGCCGTCAATCAGCTGATTCATTATACGGATGGCAAAAAATTATGTCCCTTGACTAGATCGAAAGGTTGAAGGTCGTATAGTTTTAAAGCTAAATTTACTCGACTCTACGTTAGCGATTAATTATGAAAATCATTTAGTGGTAGAATAAAGTAGTCCGTGCACGCGACAAGTATATTCAACAACGTGGGATACAGGTTAGTATATTCCATGGGGTGTTATACCGTAAATGTCGGTATAAAAATGGGATACACATGCATACCGTATATCTCATATACCCATTTAAGAATGTTCATTACAAGTTAAAGTCATACAGAAAACTAAAAATAATTAGAAACTCCAATAAACACTCCACGTATAAAGCAGTTAATTACACTGACTTCGCGTTGGAGTTTAACAGAAGTTCCGAATTTATTTATGAGACAACTGATAATTAAAATCGGCAACGTTCCACTTAAAGTGGATAATCCAAACAAATAAACAAAATTGCATTTTTTCTCCAATACATGACTGTCGCCCAAAGTCGCGAGTCTTTTTTCACAAATACAACATAATATTTTATTTGACGATTTTTCCCCATACACGCGTGTTTAGTTAAAGCCTATTTTATTTGCTCAATAACATAGAAAGCCTAAGGTGTACGGAAACGCCCTCGAGTCCCTTTTCTGGGTAGAACCAGTATTTGACGTCTTAAGAAAGCTTCTGCAGGTGGATCAAAACCGTGACCTCCCGGTCCCAAGGCGGACATGATATTCATTACGCCACAGTTACCGGTATTGCAACAATATGCACGCTTCCAAGATTTCCACAACCTAAATTGTGATCAAGGAAATACAAATTATTACAGACACTCGTGACATTTGTTTACAACTAAATATAGTGTAAGGTAAGTGAAGCAGTGCACGTTAATTGATCACCACTGAAAAGCAGTGTTGTTATGTCGTACATCACAGTTTCAACATATCGTAAACCGCTTTTGCATTTCAGTTCATTGCATTCGCTACAATGCCCGTTGAATTACGTGTACAGAATTAACCCTTTCCTCCATAAGAAGCAAAGTAAATGTGGCTTTTGCAACCAGCATAAAACCAGAACTGCTTGCGAGTAACTCGCAGTCTGTTCAGGTGCTATGCTGTTTGCTGCTCATCAGTATCTAAGGTTTGGAGATGATGCTTTAAAAACTTGAATCTAGTAAGAAAGGTCTTATATTAAATATAACTTTCTAAAGGACTACACATGCGTGAAAATACTTATCTAAGTGGTTAATTGGTTAACTAAGACAACTGGCTATTGAACGATATGATGGCAGTGGTAGTTAGTTGTATGTACAGGTTTCTCATCAATGCAAGCCTCTAACCCATGGAGTTTCATTTTATTCATTCATTCATACTATTTTCGAGACATGCCCCGGTCAATTGTCAGCATGAAAATTAACAAGAACCCCAACTAACATATATTTTAAAAAGATTTCTATCCCACAGAATTTGAAATCCGCATTCATACAAGGTTTAAAATGTCTTCTTGTTCATAAAATTGGTTGCAACGTGGATTATTCGCTGAAACTATGTCCGAAAGAATAAAAAGCTTGAATACATTTCTCTAAGTACAATGTTAACAAGAGATGTAAAAAATGTTTTCCCTCGATTTAAATACATTTTTACATGATTTCGATCCCCACCATGTAGACAACAGCAAACGTAATAAAGAGTGTAACACAGCGATCAATACCTGTCTGGGCGGACGTCGACATCTTGACCATCACGCGATTACCCCCTCTGAAAACGTTCTCGTTACATCGTTAGAAACAAGAGGTCTCCGTACCGACCGACCATTCGACCGATTAAATTACCGACGCAAGGTAACATACCACCTCTTCATCAAAGGGGGGCATAACATGGCAAGTAACAAGACATATGAAAGCAGGAGATATTATTATTTTGCACTGACCTTTCCTTCAATCTACATCAAAGTACGTTTCAAGATAATCCTGTTTTAGGGTGCAGAATCAACGGGGTTTTCAGGAATTTACACAAGGGATGTAAACACAGAATGTAAACACACTGTTAAGAACTTTATTTTTGCAAATATCTCAAGCTATTTAAATTCATTTGCAAAACACGTAAGTGCATAAAAGACAGTTTTTCTTGCAGTGTGTGCCGATATCTTAAGGTATAAGAATAAATCATTGAATACGTCTGAAACCGGTGACAAAGTTTCACGTTGCGTGAAGCATAATCGTGCAGTACACATGGATGTTTAACAAGAACACAGGCTTATTTAAATAAAGTAATGCTGACGTATTTCACATTGCCATAATCAGCATAGAAATCTGTCTTTTATGCACTAGTTGAAATTTTTAAGAAACAATGTTTAAAAAAGTTATTTGGAAAAAACAGCACTTACCGGCGTGTTTACATCCATTAACGTTTAATTGGGAACTCAACAAAGTCACGTGATCCTGCACCCTGGTTTTAGTTTTCAAAATATGTACCTGCGCTTAATTTATATACAAAAATAAATAAGGGAAATTACTATATAAATATAGAAGCAAGAGTTATAGTTCTTTTGCAATGCACAGACCCTAAATGATATCTACCTACGTAATACCTACCTTTTTGGGTTCAACTTGATATCTCTTCATATTTTACTCTACAGACACAGTTTGTGTATACCATTAAACAAAGGCAATTAATCTAAAAATATGGACCAAATAGCTATGGCTCTTGTTCATTACAATACCGCCCGCACCTCTATCATCTACAAATAGCAAATCCATGTGTCAATAGTTCCAAATGAATACCTATTATAGCTGTATAGTAATGCTCCGAACAAAAATGCGATGGCCCTTAGTAAGGACGACAAACGGAGAAACCTGAATTCAATTTACCCCTCCACCACCACCCCCATCTCCAACTCCACCCCGCCCATCTTGCCACTTTGCGTTAACTACCAAAAAATACATGAAACACGTAATTTAATATGTTATTCTTTGTTGTGAGTTACAATTCGCTTAATAAACACACAATTTCAATCGTTGCATATAATTATCGCAAAAAATACGCCGCGAAAAAAATCTGAAAATGATGTTGAATATATATGTCATTTAAATGATTTCTAAGTGCAATTAGGTGAAAATATGTATCAACAGATCATATTTTATGTATACTTGACTTAACGATAACCTATTTATAACATAAGATTACGATAACAAATAGGCAAACTGCATTAATCAATTTAATTCGAAAGTCGCTTAATTCACACATAGCACAGCTATTGCTAATAGCTGATCCATTAAAATAATAATAACGATCAAATAAACTTAACAACAACAGAATAAATGTTATAATAAGCACAAATCAATGTTTTAAGAATTTAGTTCATGCATATAAATGGCAAGGCTGACAATTATATACACTGATTTAATTGTGACAAAACATTGACAGACGATTGAGTTCTAGTCAGCTTAATCGACACTTCGTTTATTGCAATAAAACAATACATCATGATCATGTTTATAGCTGTAATTGACCGCATAATTAAGTAAATGGCATATATGCGCAGCGACAATATACATTTCGATGACGTTAATATCCGTACTTGTAATAACAAAAATAACCTCGGTTAATTTTTTTGGCGTTTTTTGTATAAAATTTTTGCATCAGTAGTGGTCACATTAACAACCATTCCCTTATACGAACCTTGTATGAAATCTTATCTTAGCATTCAAACGCATACAACAACAACAACAACATTTATTTCGGCAATTAAGCTACAAATAAGCTTCTAGCCTACAATTTGATAAAGCAAATGGTAATTCTTCATACATCATAAAAACGAAAAGAAAATGTCAGTTATGTTTACGTTTAGTATGTACTTTTTGATTTTATAACATAAGCGTAAGTGTAAAAATATCACCTTAGCATTGTGCAATCCATTTGCACGTGCCGACCTCGCAATGACTGCGATTGTTCACTTCGTATTCATCATACCACAGGCTATTGGTATTAGCTGCTACCCCCCCCCCCCCCCCCCCCCCCCCCCCACCACCACCCCCACCCCCATCTGCTCGCCTCCTACTAAAACCCTAAAATTGCCAATTTATTATACACAAGACAATAAACTGTGTATAACACAAATTATTATTGTTAACTAATATATGTTCATGAATTTTACCAATAGTGTCATACCTCGACTAGTTATCGAGTTATGCTCGGGGCTAAACAGTCATGACTGATAACGGAAGATAAAGTTAACATACAGTCAAAGTGTATTTAATCATTTCATGCGGCAAATACAGTCGATATATGAGCGTATCATACTGCCATTGCTAAGAACTGAAACATAACAAATAACACAATAAATTATAAATATACAATTAACAATAGTAATAAAAATGCATATAACACGTCAAAATCAATTTCATGGGAATTACGTTCATGCCCATACAATAATACAACATAGTCTTAGATACAATAACTAATTTTAATAGAAGTAAGTTTCAACCATGTGGCAGTAATCATGGCAATTTGATAGTCGATTATTGTTAATGCATATAATTATATAGTCTCTTATAAATAATATTATGATTGGTCGCATACATGTAACTGTGCTTTTTATATGTATTTTAATTGTATATGTATTGCGAATGAGACTTTAATAAAATATTGAATTGATGCCCAAGAAGATTATTATACATAATACCAATTACATTGTAACGTAATAAATTCAAGTTAACTTAAACGACAGCATGATAATTGCTATAAAACAATTTATCATTTAGATATGTATGGTACCCGTTGTCAAATATTATACAATAGTAATACGTATTTCTAACACAAACAATTCATTCGGTAACTTATTGAATGTTCTTCTTCATCTTTAACGCAGTGGTCATTAAATTTTATGGTCCATTTTTGTATATGCAGCTTTACTTACAAATTCATACGTCTTGAAAATCGAAAACAATTCAGAAACGTATGCGTTCATAATGTATTTAATGGTCAAATTTTGACCTAAAAGCAAGTGTGAAAATAACACCATCGCAACATGCAATCCATTTGCACATACAGACCTTAAAATTACTGCAAATGTTCACAGTGTATTGGTTCTACTTATTGCGTTGAAATTGCCATATGCTGTCATAAACCGTGCTAGTCATTGGTCATAAGGCGCACAAGTGCAATAAGTACAAATCCGATAAAGCTAAACATAATTGTCAGCAATTCTGGATCTTGTGCGCCCAATTCCCGAAATAGAATCTCGAAAAACGTCACAAACAGGAAAGTCCCTGTGGCAATTCCTTGCAGAACCGCAGAAACGGTCTCCCTTGCGGTGACGTCATCGGAACTATTTATAGCTTCGCCGATAAGGATTCCGATCGGACTAATAATGGCCAGGAATACAATAACAAACACGGCTTTCTTTGCGGATGCGAGTATCTCCAAAGACTGGAGGCCAATTGTGAAGAATACTAGACACTTGTGTAGAGCAACAGCTCCAAGAAGCTGCCAAACCTTGGACGATTTTGTCATCAGTCCTATCGCCAGACCATCGAAAATCATATGCAGTGACAAGGCAACCATTAAGACAATCCCTCGTATTTTCAAACGTCTGATGTCATCTGCGTCAATGTCTAAAGCGCTTCGAATGACATCGTGTGTGCTTGGCTTTACGTCAACTTCCGGAGACGCTTTATTGCGAATAATGATCCGGTCACTGTTGTAGAACACGACTTCCGTCTGAAACGGCGTCCCATCACGTGACAACCCACTTCCGGCGTAAGGATTGATACCAGATTTGTCTAAGGATTCGTCCACAGTGCCATATGTGTGGTAGGTTAAATCGTCAGCGTATGAGGAGTCTTCGAATTCGCTATGTACTAGAATCTCATTGCCTTTGTCTTTGACATCGGCGCTGTGACCAATTCCGTTGCATTGTATTTTGTTTTTCTCTTTTTCCTCTTTGTGTGGCGCTTGTGGCTTTACTGCGTTGGAAGTTGAGCCCAAAATTGGACTCTTTTCTTGGGGCTTTTTCTTCGGTGAGCAACACATATGGGAGAAATGCTCAATAGCCAATATCAAGAACAGGCCAACACATAAAAGTAGTTCAGTTAAAGGGTATTCAGTATGATAATTGTAGTGTTCAAGCGCATTTTCCATAGCCTCGCGCGCTTCCGGCAAAAGATTCAAAAGTAATACTCCGCCTGAAAAGCAGTTCATCAGACTGACTGTGCGTTTTAGCTTACCGGAATTTTCGAATTTATTAATCAGACACTTGACCATCAAAATCGACAAAGTTCCACTTAAAATGGATAATCCAAACAAAATAAACAAACTTGCAATCTTGCTGGAATCCATGGCTATCGCCCGATTTCAAGAGATGTTGTTTATCCACAAACGCACAAATATATTAATATCGGTTAATCTTCGCGCACATACGTTTATTGAATCACACAACCTTAATTGTAATTACGAACATCCACTGCAAGTTAATGTCATTACGGACACGACTGCGGTTTTTGTATCAACAACTGAATATTGTTAAATCGTTCCTGCAAATCACGGTAATTCACCACCATCGAAAACCATAGCGTTGTTTGGGCGACGTTTGATTAACTGAGACGAATGACTTTCGAACGTTACACAAGTTTTTTTAATAACGTGTATTTGTCTTCAATTAGAAAATAGAGTAAACACTTTCATTCAGTTAGCCCGATTTCAAAGTTATAAATATTAAAGCTTAATTTCCTTCACGTGAAGCAAATATTTCGTACTGCACACTTCAATGCGTATTATAAAGATAATCCATCATAATGAGCAGTTGTTAACGTCAACGTTTATTAACTAGCGTGTTTACGTTTATGTATAGCAGTTAAGATTATTCGTCTCCATCACTGGTTAAGTTTAACTAAATTGAACGTAATCAGATAAAATTACACATTCGACATCAATTATCGTATATGGCTTTTCGTTATCAAACATATGACAGTGTTTCTGTTATATTCAGTTGTTTAAACGCAGTGTATTAACATGATAAATACGTAAAAACTGTATTCGGAACGTTATTATGGTCGGTGATGTTCTACGCATGTTAAATGATAATGATAAGAGTTGGTATTCGTGCTGGATATGGAATGAACATTCAAAATTTGGTGGCAATTGTATTGTATTGTATTATTATGTATTGTAATGTAGCAGCAGCAGTAGCAGCAGTAGCAGTAACCGTAGCAGCAAGAGCTGGAGCAGTAGCAGACTAGCAGTAGCAGTAGAAGTAGTGGTAGTAGAAGTAGTAGTAGTAGTAGTAGTAGTAGTAGTAGTAGTAGTAGTAGTAGTAGTAGTAGTAGTAGTAGTAGTAGTAGTAGTAGTAGTAGCAGTAGTAGTAGTAGTAGTAGTATAAGTTGAAGTGGTAGTAGTAGTAGTAGTAGTAGTAGTAGTAGTAGTAGTAGTAGTAGTAGTAGTAGTAGTAGTAGTAGTAGTAGTAGTAGCGGTAATAGACGAAGTAGTAGTAGAAGTAGTAGTAGTAGACGAAGTAGTATTAGTAGTAGAAGTAGCAGTAGCATTATTATTATTATTATTAGTAGTAGTAGTAGTAGTAGTAGTAGAAATAGTAGTAGTAGTGGTAGTAGTAGAAGTAGTAGTAGTAGTAGTAGTAGTAGTAGTAGTAGTAGTAGTAGTAGTAGTAGTAGTAGTAGTAGTAGTTGTAGTAGTCGTAGTAGAAGTAGTAGTAATAGTAGTAGTAGTAGTAGTAGTAGTAGTAGTAGTAGTAGTAGTAGTAGAAGTAGTAGTAGTAGTAGTAGTAGTAGTAGTAGTAGTAGTAGGTAGTAGTAGTAGTAGTAGTAGTAGTAGTAGTAGTAGTAGTAGTAGTTGTTGTTGTTGTAGTAGTAGTAGTAGTAGTAGTAGTAGTAGTAGTAGTCATGTATACATCTTTTATATATGATTTCACAACGCCTGAGTAAGACCAACTGGCTAATGACATACCGGATTTGCGAATATTTCAAAATGCATCAACATTACTTTTGCCTAGCTACAATCCGTTTTTATTGCATGTTATATCGGATTTAACTCATTGAAATCGCATTTGAAGCAATGGATACAATTGCCTACATTGCTACAGACTTTAAGATATAAAAACAACGTAGTGTTAATGTTCAAAGGCAAACGTATGTGTCGTCCTTAAAATGAAATAATATTAACATAAAAATAAGACGATTCATACAGTCGATTCCAGCGTAGTTATACAAACAAATAAAATATTACTTAAAATATCAAATAAATTCAAATAAATGCACATCCCGTTTAAGCTGTGACAAAATCCCGGAAATACGTAATAATTTACTGCGGTGGTTATTACTCTACACATTCGTGTCGGACTTAATTTGTTGACAATATACACTCATCAGTATATGCCCTGTAGCCGTCAAACCAGTTAATACATAAGAAATATGTAGGTAAAACCACAATAAATGAACTGGTTATTTGTTGATGTTTAAGTCGCACCGTGACGAATATTTGTGGTGGGATAACATTTTCTGAAACAAAAATACTTCCTGTGCTTAACAGAGATATTACTTTTGTGCATATCTGAAAATTCGGAAAGTACACTGATTAAATGTGTAAAGTTAAACCTACGACGAATAACTGTTATACTTGTACACAAAATGCTTGTTTCCGTCACAAACCATGACATTGCATTTTTGAATTGGAATACCATCAAACGAATGTCAGTGGTTTATTTGTGATAAGTTCAGTAAATCTTAGATCAGTACAGTTTTCAAATTTGACTAACACTTAAATTACTCATCCCTTTTTTATGCACTGCATTTGATAATTGTTCAATATCAAACCACGTGCGTCGAATAATAGTTCTAAACATGTTATTTGATACATTTATTTCAAGATATAAAATCTTTGCCTATTTATATAATTTATTATTATAACTAAATTTGTAACAAGTTTAATTTTTTTGACGTATATTGAATTGAGCGTTGTTGTATTCATTACATTTTCTATTGTTTGTGTTATTTGTATTGCTTGAAATTCCCATCGTCGCATCACGAAATATTTGTATGAGTTTTTTATTAAGACTATTACTATACTTTATTACCCTAGGCCATTCAATACAATTCCTTCACATATACCTACTTATATTATAAATTACTCTTAATAAATGTGTTATAGTTACCGATACCAATTCATTAATACAACTAGAAATGGCGCGGCAGAGGCCGACGCGTATCCCCACGCCGAATGTTTGACCTAGGTGTGCCCCAGGGTTGGTAATGGGGCCATGCATAGCTGAGATTGACCGTATTGTCATAAGAGAAGTTCATCATCAATTAGAAGTGAATTGGTGTAGAAATGAAGAAGTTATAGTAAAAGGCAATTTTGGGTGGGTGTGACATATGTGGGCAGGGCGCCCCAGGGTTGGTAATGGGGCCATGCATAGTTGAGATTGACCGTATTGTCATAAGAGAGGTTCAGTATCAATTTGAAGTGAATCGGTGTAGAAATGAAGAAATTATAGTAAAAGGCAATTTTGGGTGGGTGTGGTCTATGTGGGCGGGGCGCCCCAGGGTTGGTAATGGGGCCATGCATAGTTGAGATTGACTGTATTGTCATAAGAGAAGTTCAATATCAATTTGAAGTGAATCGGTGTAGAAATGAAGAAATTATAGTAAAGGCAATTTTGGGTGGGTGTGGTCTATGTGGGCGGGGCCCCAGGGTTGGTTATGGGAACATGCATAGTTGAGATTGACCCTAATGTCATAAGAGAAGTTCAGTATCAATTTGAAGTGAATCCGTGTAGAAATGAAAAAAATATAGTAAATGGAATTTTTTGGTGGGTGTGGCCTATGTGGGCGGGCGCCCCAGGGTTGGGATTGGGGCCATGCATAGTTGAGATTGACCCTAATGTCATAACAAAAGTTCAGTATCAATTTGAAGTGAATCCGTGTAGAAATGAAAAAATTATAGTAAATGGAAATTTTTGGTGGGTGTGGCCTATGTGGGTGGGGCGCCCCAGGGTTGGGAATGGGGCCATGCATGGTTGAGATTGACTGTATTGTCATAGGTGAGGTCCAGTATCAATTTGAAGTGAATCGGTGTAGAAATAAAGAAGTAAATGTAAAATAACCTAAAAAAATGAGTGATAATTTCTGACGCGGCCCCACCCCAACCCCTATAACTTTTGACCCAGGGGTCAGATCAAAATTCCAAATAGTGCACCGTCGCACATATGCTCATAGCTACCATGTGTGTAAATTTCAAGGTTCTAGTGCTTTTAGTGTAGGAGGAGATAGTGGCCAGGACGGACGGACAGACGGACGGACAGACGGACAGACGGACGGACGGACGGCGGAGATCACCACAATATCCCCACCTTTTTTTCAAAAAGCGTGGGGATAATTACCACGATATAAACCACATAAGTATAAGTCGGCTACATAATTCAAGTACCATGATAGAAACCACAAGATTATCAGTTGGCTACATAATGCATAAAATCGCTTTAACAGTGGTTTCACATGGCAGGGTTTGTTACTAAACATAGGCCGCTGTTCTGCTTAATGTCCATAAATGGGTGCAACCTTGCCTTCACTCTGGATCAGCAGACGATTGATTGCATAAAACAATATACATGTATCCTACGAAGGATTCCGGAGATAGTCGATGTATCACGATTGTGTTGTTAAAGCTGTCATTGTGTTATCGTATTTACATATATATGAAGTGGCAATGTATCGGTCAAAGTTTGCTGTTGTCGATGAGCAACGCTTATCGTCTGAACGCATTATCTTAAATGATTATGTAAACTCTAGGGTTAATCGGAAAACCCGGGTATTTTCGCAACGCAATACATTAAAGAGAATATTGACGTAAGACATTTTTCTGCTTAAGGATCGAATATTCAATTACATGTACTTGTGTTTATAAGTGTTTACTGCAACACACACTTAAGAAAACGACAGTGATCTCGTATTTAAAATAAGTACGTGTCACCGTTTGTTTATTTTATCTTTTTTATTTAGGTATTTTTAGTATTGGCATGTTGACCCGCAACAATTAAATTGTTTGCTGTAGTATGGCAAAGCATTTGTTGTGCTTAAATAAGATAAGTTTATTACAGTACAGCTCACGCAAAACCAAAAAAATCCGCGGACACACTCTTTTGTTTCCGAAATTACTCCGCATCCACAACGAGTATTCCCTCGGCATCATGCCGAGGCTCTCCGCGATAATTAGCGGAGTTACGCCGCGTCTGTTCCTGCCTCGGCATCGATCCGCGGCATCACGCCGCGTTTTTACACGCGGCGGTTCGCCTAAAAAAATACAAATATTTATTATATACTATAACAAATGTTAAATAATTTTTAAATAAACGATTATGAGAAACAGATACTAATAATACGTTGATATGTTTATGTAGTAGTAGTAGTAGTAGTAGTAGTAGAAGAAGAAGTAGTAGTAGTAGTAGTAGTAGTAGTAGTAGTAGTAGTAGTAGTAGTAGTAGTAGTAGTAGTAGTAGAAGAAGAAGTAGTAGTAGTAGAAGAAGTAGTTGTAGTAGTAGCAGTAGCAGCAGCAGCAGCAACAGCAGCAGCAGTAGCAGTATCAGTAGTAAGTAGTTAGTAGTAGTAGTAGTTAGTAGTAGTAGTAGTAGTAGTAGCAATAGAAGTAGTAGTAGTAGTAGTAGTAGTAGTAGTAGTAGTAGTAGTAGTAGTAGTAGTAGTAGTAGTAGTAGTAGTAGAAGTTGTAGTAGCATTAGCAGCAGCAGCAGTGGCCGCAGTAGTAGTATTAGTAGTAGTAGTAGTAGTAGAAATAGTAGTAGTAGTAGTAGTAGTAGTAGTAGTAGTAGTAGTAGAAGTAGTAGTAGTAGTAGTAGTAGTAGTAGTAGTAGTAGTAGTAGTATCAGTAGCAGTAGCAGTAGCAGTAGAAGAAGTAGTAGTAGTAGAAGTAAGTAGAAGTGGTAGTAGTAGTAATAGTAGCAGTAGTAGTAGCTGTAATTATAATAGTAGTAGTTGTAAGTGTAATAGTATTTGTAGAAGTAGTAGTAGCAGCAGCAGCAGCAGTAGAAATTAGTGTGCTAAATGTTTTTCGGGTTGCTAATGTTGTCGCTAATGTGATGCTGTTTTTGTTGTTGCTGTTATCATTATTATTGTCACGTTGTATACTATTACATTTAAATGACTGATGCTGCTAGGGACGCCTGGGAACAATCTCAAGCCAATGAAACGTAATAAGTTGAAACAATTGAAATCAATTGTAGACCAATACATTTCATAGTTTCATGAACTAAGATTACTTTATTCAAGATTATATCTGTGGTCAAAATTGCAAACAGGGGAGTTTATCAAATTTGTACATTGACAATCATTGACAATGATTGTACATTAACACCGCCTTATCACTTTCAGATAGCCTTAATAAACTATTTATGCCTAGTGGACTCTTCCATCCTTCTAAATTGGATTAATTTATTTCCAAAATTAGGGATGTCTAGTATATTAATTTCTATATTTAGAATATTTCTAACAGAAATTCCTTAGAGCAAACAGCGCAGACCCTGATGAGACTCCGCATCATGCGGTGTCTCATCTGGGTCGACGCTGTTTGCCAAGGCCTTTTTTTTCTATATATATGCTTGCCTGAAAATGTGAATATAATAAAAACAATTGAGCACGGTTATCCGAGTGTTCTAAGCGATAGACTTTTACTCCAGGGGCCAGTGGTTCGATCCCAGTAGAGGGTTCCTTTTGTCTTTCTTTAATTTTCGTCTTGTTTTTTACTGGAGGTTTTTAGAACCTATATCTATTTTTATCAATCTATAGCATTAAATGACAAACTTCAATACATGCCAAAGTCTGTTAAAATGTTCCTAAAATAAGTGAAAATTTGGCTTTTGAAACAATGTAGTACGTCAGACAGTTTATTTATTCTGCATAGTATTTACTTTACTTACATAGTTCTTAACCTAAATAAAGTCGATCAAAGAAGTGTAACTATTTTCCCCAATGATTATTACCATATGGATTCACTCCCTTGTTATGAAACTCTGTAAGAGTGTATATATTTTCATGTTTAGCAAAAAATGATGGCCCTTTTAGCTGATTTTTTAAAAGAAAGAGCCAAATAGTAAAAAATAGAAATGTACAGAAATTAATGTTGGTGTTGTTTTTGTTTTTTTGTTATGTTTCCAAAATTGAAGCTCCTTTTCCGCATCACCGAAATGTTGGTTTAGTTTAAACACGTTTATTTAAGCTCGATTGCATCGCAAGCCCCCGGCTAAATGAAACACTCTCGAGTTCTTTTCCTCGGCCTAGAACCAGTACTTGGTGTCTTTGGGAGAGATCTTAAGATCGCGCCACTTGTGGGGATTGAACCCATGACCTCATGATCGCTCTGAGGACACCATTTACATTACGCGACGGCGACCTCAACTGTTAAAAGTGAAATGCTAACAGTGATTATACCCGCCCTCCGACGTAAAGCAACAGGGAAGCTATAGCAATATACTTCGTCCTTTCGTTTCCGATCTATATTCCCTAAACCCGTTGGCAAGTTTTCATTTCACTCTCTCATCTTTGAAGGGTTTAAGGCATGACTCAGGAAGGATTGTCATGCTACGTGGCTAAAGTGTTAGGTTCTTCAAGAAGAAGTGCAGAAGGCATGAGTCAATCACGCTGGTAAAAGGTCAACGGTCAAGATCACACATCAAGTTCAAAAGTTAGCGCCGCAATTTTCCTGTCTGCTAAATAACTCCTGACCAGTTTTCAGGGGTTTTCATTAACCTTGGCTACGAAATTAATGTCATTGAGACGTTGTGCAAACGGCATGAGTCAGTAACGTAAGGTTTAAAGGGATCTTTTCACGCTTTGGTAAATTGACAAAATTGAAAAAAGTTGTTTCAGATCCGCAAATTTTCGTTTTAGTTTTGATATTTGTGAGGAAACAGTAATACTGAACATTTACCATGCTCTAATATAGCCATTATATGCATCTTTTGACGATTTTAAAACCTAAAAATTATAAAGCGTTGCAACGCGAAACGATTGAATAATTTGGAGAGTTCTGTTTTTGTCGTTAAATTTTGTGAAACTACGAAGATTGCTTATATAAGGTATAAAATACGTCAAGAATGTGTACTCGGCGGAATAGCTCAGTAGGCTAAAGCGTTTTTACTTCTGGACTCTGGCAGGACTCCAGGGGTCACTGGTTCGAAACCTGCTCCGGGCAATGTTCTTTTCCTTTTTTTAATTTTATTCTTGATTTTTTACTGGTGCTTTTACGATCCAATGTTTACATTTATCAATATAAAGCATTTAATGAATAAGTTAAAAAATGCCAAAATCTGTGAAAAGGCCCCTTTAAGGTATAGGGAACACGTGAGGGACATTTATTAAGCTTTTATTATTTGCGTATTATTAGTTACACTGTTAGTAACTGCTGGCGTATATCTCAACTTTTTGCTCGAAATTACTCGGGGTGTATAGAAAATACACAATGGACACGTGGCTGCTCTAAACAAATCGGATTATGTCATTTTTGTAGGAGGTGAGTCAAAGATATACATGCATACCGCATATATCAAATACCCATTTAAGAATGTTCATTACAAAAAAAGTCATACAGAAAACTCAAAATAATTAGAAACTCCAATAAACACTCCACCTATAGAGTAGTTCATGACACTGACTTCGCTTTGGAGTTTAATAGAAGTTCTGAATTTATTTATGAGACACGTGCTTTAAAATCGACTACGTTCCTCTGAAAGTGGGTAGTCCAAAGAAATAAACAAACTTGCATTTTTGTCTCGAATACCTGACTGTCGCCCGATTTCGCAAGTCCTTTTTTTAAACACATATGTCATTTGACTATTTCCCCATACACGCGTGTTTAATTAAAGCCTATTTTATTTGCTCAATGGCTTAGACAGCCTAAGGTATACGGAAACGCATTCGAGTCCTTTCTCTGGCTAGAACCAGTATTCGACGTCTTAAGAAAGCTTCTTCAGAGAGGATCGAAACTGTGACCTCCCGGTCCCTAGGCGGACAAGATATGTATTACACAACAGTTACCTTTATTGCCACAATATGCACGCTTCTTCGTTTGGCACAACCTTAATCGTGTTCACGGAAATACAAATTAATACAGACACTCGTGACATTTGTTTACAACTGAATATTGTGTAAGGTAAATGAAGCAATGTATGGTAATTGATCACCACTGAAAAGCAGTGTTGTTATGTCGTACATCACAGTTTGAACATATCGTTAACCGCTTTTGCATTTCAGTTCATTGCATTCGCTACAATGCCCGTTGAATAACATGTACAGAATTAACCCTTTCCTCCATAAGAAACGAAGTGAAAACGGCTTTTGCAACCAGCATAACAACAGAACAGCCTGCGAGTAACTCGCATTCTGGTCAGGTTTTATGCTGTTTGCTGCTCATCAGTATCTAAGGTTTGGAGATAGAGCCTTAAAAACTTGAATCTAGTAAGACAGGTCTTAAATTGAATATAACTTTCTAGGGAAATACAAATGCGTGAAAATACTTATCTAAATGGTACGACAACTGACTATTGAACGATATGGGGGCATTGGTATACTCTGGATCAGCAGACGATTTATTGCTTAAATATGTCTTTCTTACGGAAGAGTCCAGAGATAGCCGATGTATCACGAGTGGGCATTTGTAGTTAGTTGTATGTACTGGTTCCCCATCAATGCAAGCCGCTTACCCATGGAGTTTCATTTTGACACCTTAAACTATTGTCGAGACATGCCGCGGTCAACTGTCAGCGTGAAAATTAACAAGAACCTCAGCTAACATACATTTTTAAAAGATTTCTATCCAAAAGAATTAGAAATCCGCATTAATACAATGTTTAAAATGTACACTTGTTCATAAAATTGGCTGTAATGTGGATTTTTCGCTGAAACCTTGTCAGAAAGGATAAAAAGCTTGAATCATTTCCATGAGTACAATCTGAACAAGAGATGTAAAAAAAATAATGTTTTTCTCTCGATTTAGATACATTTTCAATGATTCCAATCCCCCGCATTGTTGACAACAGCAAACCATAAACATCAATTTATGTGTAATCAAATAAAGTGGAACACCTTGTCAGTGAACATTAAATGCTTGAACACATTTACTAGTTCTATAATCTATCCAATGATCGGATGATCAGGATGACGTAATTATGGCTCTACTGAGAATATTTGCAACTAGTAACATCAGATATAAAATGAATTTAAATACCAAATAAACGCTTATCTCTTTTTAATTATATTGATGGAAAGTGAGCGTTTATAAAGTGTACAAACGTAATAAAGGGTGTAACACGGCAAACAATACCAGTCTCGGCACGGACGTCGACATCTTGACCATCACGCGATTACCCCCCCCCCCCAGTTTTTCTTGCAGTTTGTGCCGATATCTTAAGAATAATTCCGTGAATACGTCTGAAATCGGTTACACAATTTCACGTTGCGTGAAGCATAATCGTGTAGTATAAATGGAATCTTTGAACAAGAACACATGCTTATTAAATAAAGTAATTATGATGTATTTCACATTGCTATAAGCAGCATATAGATCTGTCTTTTGTGCACTATTTGAACTTCTAAAGAAAAATTGTTTTAAAAAGTTATTTGGAAAAAAGCTGCACTTACCGGCGTGTTTACATTCATTAACGTTTAATTAGGAACCCGACACATTCACGTAAATCTGCATCCTGGTTTTAGTTTTCGAAATATACATCTGCAATAAATTTATGTACATACATTACTATACAAAAAAATACTATACACATATAGAAGCCAGAGTTATAGTTCTTATGCAATGCACATACCCTAAATGATATCTACCTACCTATTACCTTTTTGGTTTCAACTCGATATTTCCTCATATTTTACCCTACAGACAAAGTGTATACATACGTTTAAACAAAGGCAATTTATCTAAAAATATGGACCAAATAGTTATCGCTTTTGTGCATGACAATAACCGCCCCTCCGCCCATCTAAGAATAGCAAATTAATATGTCAATAGTTCCAAATAAATACCTATTATAGTTGTATAGTTATGCTTCGGACAAAAATGCGACGGCCCTAAGCAAGGACGACAAATGGAAAAACCTGCATTCAGTATACCATTCCATCCTCTCCCCCCCCCCAACTCCACCCCGCCCATCTTGCAACTTTGCTTAAAAGACATCTACCAAGAAGAATACACGGAACAGGTAATATAATATTGTATTCTTTTTGTTAGTTAGAATTCGCTTAATTAACAAATAATGACGTTTAGTTACCTCGCTGCATATAATTATCGCATGAAAAGACGCCGCAAAAAAGAATTTTACATAATTTTTCTGCAAAATAATATTGAATATATATGTAATTTAAATGACTTTTACCAAATAAGTTCAATAATGTGAAAATATTTATCATCAGTTCACATTAAATTTATACATGACTTAACGATAACCTATTGAAAACACAATATTAAAATAACAGAAAAACAAACTGCATTAATCAAGTTCAGTTAGGTCGCTAAAGTCACACATAGTACAGCCAGTGCAAAGAGATGAACACATAAAAAATAATATAACGATACAATAATTAAAAAAACAGTATAAATTAATATAAAAAGCACAAATCTGTGTATTAAGTATTTAGTTCATGAATGACAATTGCAAAGCCGACAATTATATGCACTAAATTAAGGTAGCGCACCCATAATGATTTCCCGCGATTTCTTCGAAGATTGAAGAGCCTGTGGAAGGTTGCCTTTGCCGAGTGGTTAAGGCGATAGACGATGCATCTGAGTTTTTAGTGAATCTGAGGTTTTTTAATGAACATAATAATTTTGATTTGCCACATAACGTTTATCCGGAGCTAGATAGACCTATCTCTGTCGAAGAAATTGTTAAAGCCGTTAAACTACTCAAGCGGAACAAAGCCCATAGACTTGATAATTTGTTGAATGAATACTTTATAGAATCTATTGACATTTTAGCTTTGCCTTTGAGTGACATGTTCAATAAGATAAAAGACTCTGGAGTTTTCCCCGAAGCGTGGACAGTCGGTATTATTGTTCCATTACACAATCAAAGTACTGGCAGTACTGGTGTGACGATGCTTTTGAAGAGGATGTATATAAAACATCAATTTCAGTTTATCTATATCACCACAATTGTGTATGTTGATACGAACATTGGGTACGATAAAAAATTTGGGTACGAACATGTTGGGTACGAAAAAAAAATTTGGTACGAAAAAAATTTGCGTACGAAACATTTTTGGTACGAAAAAAAGTTTAGGGGTACGGGGAAGTAGTACCCGTGGGTAACCTGACCCATTTAGCGAAACTGGGAGGCGGGTCACATTCTTGTTCATTAAGTATGGCAATACATTCATGATGATTCTCGAAAGTAGGTATGAGCACATAGCCGGACCATGTGAGTTCAATCGTATGAGCACTTGACTATCCGAGTTCGCCCACGAACATATGGATAAGTTAACTAATAGCGAAATGACCTTATACATGTATATGCTGAAATCTAACAATCGAACGAAATATCAAAAATGGTATGTACACTTAGGTGGTTGTGTAATTTCTGTTAGAATATATCGTATTCAATATGTAAATTTTAAATGATTGTGCCCGCACTTAAGTTTGTTTCCTTGTTTGAGTCTATACGCGCCTAGGCTGCACCCAGTGTGTGTATTTGGGTTTTTCCAAGGTAATGAGTTACCTCCGCACTGAGGCTGCATAATGTTGGGACCCGGAGTGGGTCCAGCACTCCTACCTAATAAGATTAGATTGACGACAGTTGGGACGAATTTTGAATGATAGCTGCAATTTCCAGCTATTTGTTTTGTACTGAAATACTATTTAATTTTTTATATGGACAAATGCTGCGGGGGGGGGGGGGGGGGTGAAATTTTCCGGAAAAAAACAACTGTCAGGAATGGTAACCACAAAACATACAAAATATATCATTGCGCCGGGAGCGGGAATCGTACCGGTGTCGTAAAGGTGAAAAAGCGAACGTCCTTACCACTGCGCTAGCGGGACGGACAACTACGCAAAGAAATGTTGTTTTATCTATATATATCATAGCAGTGCAGCGTTTACAATTTGCAGCCACGTAAAAAGTTAATTTTACATGTTTTTATTCGCAATTTATTTACTAAATCGAGAACAAATATCAAACAAAATAGAGAAAATATATAGTTGTTTCATTGGTCAATAAAAATTAAATGGATGTAAAATTACTAATTTGAAATTAACGTTCTGATACACTTATTGAATCTGTTTCCCCAGGATATGCTGTTCTATTAATATTTACCTTTATCAACACGAACGACAACTCTGCTAGGAGAATGTTATCAATGAAAATCAACATGCAATTTCGTACGCAGTGGCGAATGCCAAGGGAAGTAAATGAAAAATCGAGTTATCTCAATCGGACTGGCTCGGTCTTTTACATAGGTCGCCATAGGTCGGTGAAGAATTTTTTTACTGGTTATGGTTACAATATACCAAAAGATGTCCTACACAAATTCAATGTAAAAGCAATAACTTCAACAAAAAATAAAGTCAAACTTTTGCGCATAGAGACCCCCATAACCATACCTTTTCTTAACGAGCATTCCAAGCCGCAATGATTTAGACAATAAAAAAGGGGGGTCATGCGTTTTGCAAGAAAGAACTCGATGCGAATCAGCGGTCACTGTTTTATAGCCATCAATTTACCAGGTTCGTACCAGTGGATGAGGGTTTCCCGCCATTTGTCAAAGTCTCATGTAGTCTTTAACCTTCAAGCAAATAAGTGAATTTCTGTTAAACATCAATGTTTTCCCTACCACATGCACAAAGAAACGTTCTAAAATAAAGCCATGGCAAGTGCCCACACAGAAAATTGTGTCTTCTTATAAATGATGTTCAGGTTTTTAAAGAGTATAGCATTGCACTCCCAAAAGATTTAGTATATTGTAATCTTATCAAACCTTGGGCGCTGCTGTTCCAGCATCGTCAAAAAGGGCTCCGAGTCAGATGTAAACAACTACAAAGGTATTACACGTGTAAGCCGTCTTTCTAAACTGTTTACATCAGTTATTAATAAGAGAGTTGAACATGTCTGCAATGAATATAACATTATTTCGAACGCCCAATTCGCATTTCGAAAAGAACGTTCTACTGTAGATGCAATATTTATACTTCAGTCATTAGTTCAGAACTATATATTTGAAAATAAACGTCTGTATGTTATTTTTGTCGATATGATGAAATGTTTTGATTCTATTTATAGGAACGGTCTTTGGTTGAAAATATATAAATCGGGAAATCAGGGTAAAGTTTTACGAGTTGAAAGAGATATGTATAACAATGTTAAATCATGTGTTAAGTCATTTTCTTCATTTTCTGATTATTTCTCATACTCAGTAGGCTTGCATCAGGGCGAGGTAATGTCCCCTTTGCTATTTTCTCTCTTTGTTGAGGACTTGGGACTTTATCTCCAAGATGATATTAATGCAGGCATACATTTAGATAATGTTATGATTTTATTACTATTATTTGCTGACGACATGGCTATTATAGGTAAAAATCCAACAGAAATTCAAAACCATTTAATAGACCATGTGTATACTTACTGCAATAATTGGGGATTGCAGGTTAACATAAATAAGACCAAAATTATGGTTTGTCGTAAGCGAGGTGGATTACTGACCTCAGAGAAGTGGATCTACAATAGTCATTCAATAGAAGTTGTAAGTGATTTTAACTATTTAACTGTTTGATGCCTTTGTTGGCTCTATTATCAATTATTGAGCAGAAGTTTGGGGATATACTAAGTCAAAGGAATAAGAAAGGCTGCATCTAAAATTCTTAAAACGTCTATTAAAAGTTAGACTTAATACATTTTATAATATGGTTTATGGCGAACTTAGGAGATATCCGCTTTATATAAATAGATATGTACGATAACTGAAATTGCACAAATTGGGTATATAATATTAACAAGATGTTAAATGATTATGGTTTTTCAGATGTATTCGAAAAAGTGCATCATTTTTGTTTGTATTTAAATGTAGAATTTATAACTCTTTTAATAACAATTGGTACAATGCTGTGAACGAAAGCTCTATGATGAATATGTATAGGCAGTTTAAAGCATCTCTAGTATAGGAACCATATCTAAATATTTTACCTAAATCATTAAGAGCATATGTTAGTAGATTACGTTTATCTGTACACCCTTTGAGAATTCAAATGTGTAGATACGCTAGAAATGTAGAGGAAGGATCTGTAAGATACTGCATGTTCTGTGTTTTAAATGACATTGAGGATGAATATCATATTGTTTGTGTATGCCATTTGTATAATGATTTTAGAAAACAATACATGAAAAACAACTATTATATCAAACCATCTGTTTATAAATATTTGAATTTGTTAAAAACGGAGGATAAAATGGAACTTATTAATCTGTCACTGCTTTTCAAAAACGCGCTTTCTATACGATCAAGACTGATAAATGATATTTCATAATATATTTATCTCCTGTATACTTATATAGTATGTAATATATTACCAACTGCATTTGTAACAATCTTATTTTAAAAACCACGAGTTTTGCTTTGTGTTTGTTTTATTTAAAATATGTTTTTCTGCTTATTTATTTTTTGTTTCAAATCACGTGACAATTAATATATATGTGCGATTGTATATATATATATATATAAATATATATATATATATATATATATATATATATATATATATATATATATATATATATATATATATATATATTTATTTATTTATTTATATATATTTATTTATAGACGATGTACTTTGTATGGGATTTTCCCGCGCAGGTTCGAATCCTGCCGACAACTCATACTTTTTGCGACGCGTTTTATTTATTTTCTAACGTTAATTGATTTAATATAGCATATAGGCTATGTTTATTGTTAAATTTGTTGCAACTTGTATGCATATTCTTCAATTTTTTAAATTAAAACAACGATTTGGCTAAATTGGGTGATTTACTGCTGAAAATAAGAATCATGCATGTTGCATTTGTATTTTTATTTCAAAAAGTAAACGGTAAATCTGTCTATGTGTTGGTATTTTTGCTGTATATAGTGTATCAATAAAAACTTAGTTCAAAATATAACTTAAATGATACTATTTTGAATTTTATGACACTTTGTTTTTAACAAACCCAATTTCTACTTGGCTAAAACACTTCCATTTCATGGCGCTCTTCCATAGATAACACGTTATAAAATGTAAATGTCTGTAAAAGAATACTTATTTCATCTTGTTTAAACATTAAACATCTTCACTGCATCTGTACCCACCAACTGCATGCCCATATTTGGATATCTGGATGAATTATAAAATTTCATATACCACAGGTGTGCAAATAAACTGGACAAAAGCCGAGCGTGGGGGTGGTTTTGAAAAAATCAGTTTATATTTTTTAAGCAAGGAAAGGCTAACTAAAAGTTTGCATGTTGTTCAGTGAAATAATGCTGATAAAGAAAATAATACATTATATTAATTTTGGAAAGGTGCTCATTATGGGTGCGCTACCTTAATTGTAACAAAATAATGACAGACGATTGAGGTCTATTAAGCTTAATAAACAATTTGTTTACTGCAAAAAACAATACATCATGATAATGTTTAAAGCTATTATTGCCCACATTATCATTTTTACTTCAATCGGCACAATATTTAGGCCGTGCTCTGTGAAAGGGGTTTAATGAATGTGCGTAAAGTGTCGTCCCAGATAAGCCTGTGCAGTTCGCACAGGCAAATCATAGACGACACTTTCCGCTTTAATGGTGTTTTTTGTTTACAGAAAGTCTCTTCTTTGCAAAATTCCAGTTTAGGCGAAACGTTTCGTCCCTGATTAGCATGTGTGGACTTCACAGGCTAATTTTGGGCGACACTTTACGCACATGCATTTAACCCCCTTTTAACACAGCACTTTTCATTTATAAACACGACACAGTGATGGCATACATGCGCAGCGACACTATACATTTCCATGACGTTAATATCTGTACTTGTTATAAATTGCATATAAAATGCACTCGGTTGATTATTTAATGTTATTTTATAGGCTTGGCGAATATATTGCATTGCGTTTTTTTTGTTTAATGTTTGTGTATTAGTAGCGACAATATACGTTTCGATTACGTGAATATCCGTACTTGTTATAGCAAAAATGCACTCGGTTAATTCTTTAATGTTATTTTATAGGCTCGATGAATATTTTTAATTGCGTTTTTTTTGCGCTGTTTGTTTAATTATATTGCATTCGTAGCGGTCACTTTTATGACCATTGTATGAAATATTATCTTATCATTCAAACGCATACATCATAAACATTAAAAGAAAATGTCGGTTATGCATGCGTTCAGTATATTCTTGTTGATTTAATAACATAAACGTAAGTGTACAAATATCACATTAGTATTATGCACGTGCCGACCTCGCAATGACTGCGAATGTTCACTTCGTACTGATCATACCACAGGCTATTGGTATAAGATGTACCCCCCCCCCCCTCCTCTTATCTGCTAGCCTCCTACTAAAGCCGTTAAAAATAGTCACTTTGTTATACACAATACAATAAAATGATTAGAAAACAAATTATTATTGTTAACTTATATATGTTCATGAACTTTGTCAATAGCGTCATATGTATACATCAAATAGTTTTCGAGTTATGCTCGGGGCTAAACAGTCATGACTGATAACGCAAGATAAAGTTAACATACAGTCAAAGTGTATTTAATAATTTGATGCGACAGATACAGTCGATATATAAGCGTATCACAATGCTGTTGCTAAGAACTGAAACATAACAAATAACACAATAAATTATAAATATACAATTAACAATAGTAATAAAAATGCGTATAACACGTCAAAATCAATTTCATGGGAACTACGTTCATGTCCATAAAATAATACAACATAGTCTTAGATACAATAACTAATTTAAATAGAAGTAAGTTTCAACCATGTGGCAGTAATCATGGCAATTTGATAATCGATTATTGTTAATGTATATAATTATATAGTCTCTTATAAATAATATTATGATTGGTCGCATACATGAAACTGTGCTTTTTATATGTATTTTAATTGTATATGTATTGCGAATGAGACTTTAATAAAATATTGAATTGATGCCCAAGAAGATTATTATACATAATACCAATTACATTGTAACGTAATAAATTCAAGTTAACTTAAACGACAGCATGATAATTGCTATAAAACAATTTATCATTTAGATATGTATGGTACCCGTTATCAAATATCATACAATAGTAATACGTATTTCTAACACAAACAATTCATTCGGTAACGTATTTAATGTTCTTTTTCATCTTTAACGCAGTGGTCATTAAATTTTATGGTCCATTTTTGTATATGCAGCTTTACTTACAAATTCATACGTCTTGAAAATCGAAAACAATTCAGAAACGTATGCGTTCATAATGTATTTAATGGTCAAATTTTGACCTAAAAGCAAGTGCGAAAATAACACCATCGCAACATGCAATCCATTTGCACATACAGACCTTAAAATTACTGCAAATGTTCACTGTGTATTGGTTCTACTTATTGCGTTGAAATTGCCATATGCTGTCATAAACCGTGCTAGTCATTGGTCATTAGGCGCACAAGTGCAATGAGTACAAATCCGATAAAGCTAAACATAATTTTCAGCAATTCTGGATCTTGTGCGCCCAATTCCCGAAATAAAATCTCGAAAAACGTCACAAACAGGAAAGTCCCTGTGGCAATTCCTTGCAGAACCGCAGGAACGGTCTCCCTTGCGGTGACGTCATCGAAACTATTTATAGCTTCGCCGATAAGGATTCCGATCGGACTAATAATGGCCAGGAATACAATAACAAACACGGCTTTCTGAACAGAACAGAACAGAACAGAACTTTATTTGTTTTCACAGGTTACAAAACAATGACATTTTGTAATAACATGTGAGCATATGTATAAGATAATTACACAGATATGAAACAAACAGTATTATATACGATACATCATAGTAGATCAATTGGGAAAGTGGTTGTCATGTGAAAATTCTCCAGTAGAGGGTCAGTAACATAATGGTTATTTAAACAATATATTGTCTACAAACAAAAGAAAATTTGGGTTTCGAACCCGTAGGTGTTGGATAATTAATAGTTAAGTACGTATGTGAATTCGTTCTAATTACAAAATAATGTATAGTGTTCACCGACAACCACATTTGTTATAATAGTACTTCTACAAAAGTAACACCAACAACAACATTAAATAGTTAACAGTTAGTGGTGGAATATTTATCTGGATACACTCCATATTAAAGATTAGGATTAATGATTTACAACAACAGCGTTAGTTATAATAATACTTCTAATAATAGTAACAACAACAACAACGATGCTAATAATGATAGTAATACTGATAATGATGATACTAGTAATCATGATGATGATCGAGATGACGACAATGGTGATGACCATGATGATTATGATAGTGGTGATTATAAAGCTAGGAAGAGCAAATATTACGATTACACTTAACATAAGACAGGGAACATAGTTCTACCATTTTTTCATTATTATTATTTATTTATTTTTAATTATTTTTTACGTGACATTTCCTTTATTTAATACATACAAGAACATGCATTCGAGTAGTGAGTTTTAATTTTTGCAATATCCATTTTTTAATGTGATTTTATGGTTGAACGTAGGTAGGTCTTCCTAGTATAAATAGAGTACTCTCCCGTCTAATAAAATGAGGGAGGGTAACCGTCGGGGAACTATTAAGCAATTAAATAGTTCGGTTAGACGTTTATCGGGAATTTCAGTTCATAAAATGTAAACGATAATAAGCGTACAACCCTCTATGGTGCCCCTGCGTTGTGTGGATTGTCGATAGAAGCGATAACTGGCATTTCATTGACGGGAGTGTTATATAAACGTGATGAGACAGTGTAGCGTAATATTTAATTGATGGATGAGTTGGACTGTTTGTAAACGTAATAGAGTGGAACTTTTAACAATGGCAATTGGATTATTTCGTGCGCCATAGCGAGGTAGGTTTTATATTATTATGTGGGTCATTAATTCTAGAGTATTAGAGGTATACTTCTCAAAAGAAAATACTGTGTCTTTAGGTACATGTATGCAACTATTTTATTACGAGCGCAGAAAGGCATTGATTAAGTGTTTCATAAATAAAGCTGTGTTTTTAAGTGTGACAGGATTGTTAGTGCACATTTCTTTGCGGATGCGAGAATCTCCAAAGACTGGAGGCCAATTGTGAAGAATACTAGACACTTGTGTAGAGCAACAGCTCCAAGAAGCTGCCAAACCTTGGACGATTTTGTCATAAGTCCTATCGCCAGACCATCGAAAATCATATGCAGTGACAAGGCAACCATTAAGACAATCCCTCGTATTTTCAAACGTCTGATGTCATCTGCGTCAATGTCTAAAGCGCTTCGAATGACATCGTGTGTGCTTGGCTTTACGTCAACTTCCGGAGACGCCTTATTGCGAATAATGATCCGGTCACTGTTGTAGAACACGACTTCCGTCTGAAACGGCGTCCCATCACGTGACAACCCACTTCCGGCGTAAGGATTGATACCAGATTTGTCTACGGATTCGCCCACAGTGCCATATGTGTGGTAGGTTAAATCGTCAGCGTATGAGGAGTCTTCGAATTCGCTATGTACTAGAATCTCATTGCCGTTATCTTTGACATCGGCGCTGTTACCAATTCCGTTGCATTGTATTTTGTTTTTCTCTTTTTTTCTTATTGTGGCGCTTGTGGCTTCACTGCATTGGAAGTTGAGCCCAAAATAGGACGAGCAACACATATGGGAGAAATGCTCAATAGCCAATATCAAGAATAGGCCAATACATAAAAGTAGTTCAGTTAAAGGGTATTCAGTATGATAACTGTAATGTTCAAGCGCATTTTCCATAGCCTCGCGCGCTTCCGGCAAAAGATTCAAAAGTGATACGCAAAAAAAATACTCCGCCTAAAAGCAGTTCTTCAGGCTGACTGCGCGTTTTAGCTTATCGGAATTTTCTAAATTATTAATCAGACACTTGACCATCAAAATCGACAAAATTCCACTTAAAATGGATAATCCAAACAAAATAAACAAACTTGCAATCTTGCTGGAATCCATGACTATCGCCCGATTTCGCCAGGTGTTGTTTATCCACAAACGCACAAAGATATTAATATCGGTTACTCTCCACGCACATACGTTTATTGAATCACACAACCTTAATTGTAAATACGAACATCCACGCAAGTTAACGTAAATACGGACACGACTGTGGTTTTTGTATCAACAACTGACTATTGTTAAATCGTTCATGCAAATCACGGTAATTCACGACCATTGAAAACCACAGCGTTGTTTGGTAGACGATTGATGAACTGAGACGAATGGCTTTTGAACGATACAAAAAAAAAAATTATAACGTGTATTTTTCTTCAATTAGACAATCCAGTACCATGTTCATTCATTAAACTCGACTCAAAGTTCTAAATTAAAAAGCTAACGTTCATCCACGTGTATCAAACTGCACATTGTAATGCGTTTTTCAACGATCGCCTGGTCTCAAATATCTTCCATCAAAATGAGCAGTTTTTAACGTCAATTTTAATTAACAAGTGTGTTTACGTTTTAAAGCAGTTAATATTATTTGTCTGCATCACTGGTTAAGTTTAACTTAATTAAACGTAATCAGATAAAATAACACATTCGACATCATGCATGGTATATGGCCTTTCGTTATTAAACATGTGACCGTGTATCTGTTATATCAAGTCGTATAAACGCAGAGTATCTTTATATGATAAAAACGTGCGAAAATGTGTCCGGAAAGTTTGTGTGGTCGATGATGTTCGATGCTTTTAAGGTGATTATAAGAGTTGGTATGAAAAATATTTTAGCGAAGGAATAAACATAAGTTATTAGGTGGAAATTATTTTATTACGAAATCTTTGTTGATGTTGGCACTGCCGATGATGATGCTAAAGATCACAGAAATGAAGAAGAAAAATTGTTGATGATGATGGTGATGATGATGAGATGGAGGAGGAGGAGGACGACGACGACGACGACGATGGTGATGATGATTAATTGTAATAATAATAATTATTATTATTACTATTGTAATTATTATTATTGTTTTTATTATTTTATGACTCACATGAGTACATGTGATGACAATATGAATGAATCAGTATTTTCCTTTTCCGGTCAAACCATTCAATACGTTAGATATTATATGTAAATAAGACCTCTAAATGCGACATAACTGGTTATTTGTTGATAGTTAAAGCGATATTGTACGATTTTTAAATGTGTAAAATTGTAATATATTGATAAAAATATGTTACAGTAACACAAAATAGGCAAGAAAAGTTATACAGTGAAGACGAATTTCATAAAATGCAGCAAAGACAAATTAGCGCCCCGAGCCGATTGTGACGAATATATTTCGTACATATTTTCCACAAAAACCGAAGCATTCGTCTTTTTATTAGGATCGGAGTTAGTGTTCGTGTGTCGTATGAATAGATATCATTGCAGGAAATTAAAATGATCCGTAAAACAAAATTGTGTCTGTTTGTCGTATGAACGAATCTGTACTAAAACTAAATTTAGATTCACATCGTACATGCATGATATACATGCTGACAAATTCGACTGTACAGACATTTTCGATTTCAAAATTAAATATCTGGCTTATTTAGCATTTTTCGATACATGTTCTTCTTAACTTTGTTTTTAATTTATATTGAAATATATGTATAATAAGTTTTTACACATTTATTGTAGGATAGGTCACTTTGTGTAATTGTATGTGTCTATGTCTCATGTATTATGGTTTATGTCCCTTGTCTTGTATGTGTCCATTTGCTTCTCTTGTGAGATTCAGTCCCTTGTCCTGTGCGCGTCCAGCCATGTACTGTGATGTCATACTTGTTTTGTCCAGTAAGAATGTGAATTATAAAATAAACAAGGTTTGCATTGGTCAGTTCTAAAACCCTTAGAAAATCCAGTAAAAATTACTGACCATGCTTTCCTTTGCTCATAGGCTGTCGAAAGACACACTTGTCTTAACACTATTGCTGTGTGCACTTTATCTACCAACCTGGTTTCTGTATTATATTATATATATTATATATATATATATATATAATTTCCGATATGCTTTCGGGCTCATAAACATCCGAACCTTGGAAGGGCGTTAGTTGTTTCCAACTCCTACCCCACTACATTTGGCTCCCCGACGACGAGACGACGAAACCAGGTTAGAGATTTTTTCCACCACCACGTGCGGGCCACGTGCGGACCACTGACGGAGCAGTGTCGGTTAAGGACCCCCTGGAAGCCCACAGAGGTTGAGGACCCCTTGCCGGCGCCATGGGCTGTTTCGTGTAGTGCCTCTGCGTGGATAAGTTTTTTTCTTTGTTGAAAGTTCTTCAACGAACTTATTAACTTTAAAGCATATTGCTGTTGTTGTTTTTTTTTCTCTTCATTTTCCTTCGTGAGAAGACTTAAACATTCATCCGTACTTGCTAAGTTTATTATTTCTTCGTTTTCCTTCGTGAGAAGACCAGAACATTCGTCAACTGTGAAGTTCTAAGACGAACTTGTTAACTTTGTTATTATCTTCATTTTCTTCGCGTTAACTTTATTATTATCTTCATTTTCTTCGCGAGAAGACCAAAACATTTGCAACCCGTGCTGTTTACGTGTGATTTGTTTACATCACGTGTTAAAGTGAACTTTTGACCTATAGTCAGTTTCCTGACAGAAGATTTCGTTGGGACAGTGTTTTTAGCGTTTTGTGTTTGTGTGCATTATTTTATGTGATTTTTGGATTTTGTGGACTTTGGATGGACACGTAAGTGGTCACAATTATCGTTCTTTCTTACTTTGTTTCTTGTACTATTTTATTGTTATTTTATTGTTGCGCCAATTTTATGCGCAATTATTCGTAAAAAGTTCCTTTTCGGTAACGCATTGTAAATAAACCGAAAGAAAGTATTTTCTGAATCTCAGATTGCTATTATTGGAGGTATTAATTGTAAGTTTCATTTAAAATATATGCTTAAAACTGTTGTTTTATTTGATTGCTATATCTATAACGTAATTGTATTGATGTTTTAACTCGTTAACTGTTGTGTAGTCATATAGTTCCGCGACCCGGAAGTATTTATCATTGAAAGTTTGACAATTCTTCCGAGTAATTTGTGATTTTAAAACTGTTTAAATTGCATTATTTTAATGGTATTTAACATTTATTGTGTTGTGGAAATAAATTTTAGAAATTCATAGCTTGTATTAATGTATGATTTTCATGTAAATATTAATTGAAATTCTTCAGTTTATAATACCTTCAAATTAGAAAGATCAGCTTCTGAAAACTTTAGAACAGAAATTCTGTCAGCGATTTGTCAGCCAGTTTAATATACAATTCTTAAATTTTCAAGTGAGAAACTGTATTGTTTTGAACCATGTCTTGTGTTTAAAATATTTTCCTTGATAGCACCGTGTGAGAGCGTTGTGATTTGTCATTGTTCAGTGTTGTGTTGTCCATGTTCAGTGTTCAGTGATTAAGTTCAGTTGCTGTGTTGTTTTGTGAATTATTGTGCGATACATTCTGCAAGTCCCATATTTGTTTATAAATTTTTGTAATATAAACCTGTTGGCATTTGTAAATATTAAGACATTCAACTGTTTCTGATAAAATAGTGAAATTAAATTGTTCACATTTTATTTAACATTTAGAAAGATTGTCTCCCAGTTGTTTTAAATTATTAAATTTAAATTAAAGTGTCACTCAAGGTTTTGTAAATAGTGTATAGTTATTTTGTCTTCAAGGGAAAATTTTATGACATTTTCACTTTTCTAAGGGAAAGTTCAGGTATTTTAATCTGATATTTGTATTGTATAACTATTGCATTTTATTTTCAGCTCAAGTGTTGCTGTGTCAAAATGTAATATTCATCTTTTTCAGCTGTTATTACTTTAGGTTGCAGTTGAGGACCAGAGTGCCACCAAGTTCATTATTTTGGTTTTATAATTTGATTTGCTCTGATTTAAATTTGTACATTGCCCTTGTAGCTTAAGTATTTTTTTTTTATTTCCATCTGTCTGTTCTTGTTATTTTAATTGAATACCGGTATGAATCATACCATAGTGGAAATGGAAGATCCGCAAGGTGCTGTTGGGGGTAAACGAACAGAGGAAGAAATGTTGAAAATACTTTCCAAGAAATATGAATTTCATCTTAAGGGAACCCCTTATACTGCAAAGCAAGTAGGAACAAAACCTAAAATGTTGCCATTTGTCTCAACACCAATTCAACCCCCTTTCTCTCCTTCTGGAAACCAACCTGTTATCTTGTCAAGTGGCCACATTCCCAAAATACCCTCATTTTCAGGGGAATATCCGGTTCCTAGGAATGAGATAACGTACTGCGAATGGCGTCACAAAGTGAGGTGTTTGATGTAAGATAGTACTTACACTTCCTCACAAGTTATTCAGGCCATAAGAAATTCTTTAAGGGGAACGGCCCGAAAGCTTGATGTTTCTTTGGGTGACTCGGCTTCTGTTGATTTAATTTTTCAAAAACTTGATGTTAATTTTGCTGAGCCCCCCCGTAAGGGTATCACAATGTAGGAATGTGTCAATGCCTCCCAAAAGCTTGAAGAAACAGTTACTTCATTTGGATGTAGGCTGGAGGCCATTCTGGAGCAGGCGTTCGAAGATGGTCACCTTCCTCGCTCAGCAAAGAATGATCTTATGTGCCAGCGCTTGTGGTCAGGCCTTCACTCAGAGGCATTAAAGAGCAGCACTCGGCATAAGCTCGATTTTTCCCAACAATATGACCAGCTTCTTAAGGATATCCGGCCGGTTGAAAGAGAATTAAAGTTGTCCAATCCTCCAAAAACTAGGGACCTTTTAAATGTTCAAATTCAACCTCCGGATATGCAAAAACAACTCAAAGATTTAGAGTTAAAGTTTAATTCTACTGTTTCAGAGATCCAATCCAATGTGGACCAGCGGTTTGCTGATATTATGAAGAAACTGGACAATTTATCTTAACAGCCTTCTTTTTCACAGCCGCCTCAGGTCCAGCAATCTTTGTACCATCCATTTCCTACCTCGCAGCAGAATAATCAACAACCCAACAATGTTCGCGGGAGAGGTAATGGCTACCGAGGCAGGGGAGGTATCAGGTACCCAAAAGTTTAACCACCTCTGATAGCGGCCGCCCAGAGGTAGGTGAAAATCAAGGTCATTCCAATGTTTCATATGTTTCCCAAACAAGTTCTTCTGTTGCCGCTCGTTTGGTCGGTGATTGTAATCGAACCAATATTGTTTTCCATTTAGTTCCTTTTGTTGCTTTAATTGATACTGGTTCCATGGTTTTTACTGTATCAAGTTCATTTTTCCAGTCTCTTCCAAATTAACCTCCTCTCTGTGATATTTCCAACTTGGGTATTGATTTAAATGTTTCTGTTGCAAATGGCAACAAGTTAGAAATACTTGGTTTTATTGAAGCCTCCATTCCCATTCCATTGTTGATTTTTGATGTAGCTTTGCCAGTTTTAGTTGTTCCAGACACCCAGTCTAGTCCATTTTGTCCTGTTATTTTGGGCACTAATATTATTCGTCGATGTATGTCTGTCGCAGCTGATCTAGAGCTTCCTGATGCTTGGCAGATGACCTTTGACACTTTGGTTTGTAAACCAGCAACTATTCTTTCCACCAATGAACATACTGTTGAAGTGAAACCATATGAATCTATTTCATATAGTGGAGTTGTGATAGGGCTTAGCCACACCAAATAGAAGGTTGTCACCGAAAATCTGTCAGATGATGGTCTTTTGATTGTCAGACCCCATGTGGTAAAACTTCCACAACATGGTAAATATGCCAAGATTCATGTAAGAGTGTGTACATGACAGCAAAATAAGTTTTCATTAAGCCAAAGACTCCTATTTGTGTTGTTAATGAAGTCACTGTTGTTGATGACATTACT
This sequence comes from Dreissena polymorpha, assembly GCF_020536995.1. Taxonomy (NCBI): domain Eukaryota; kingdom Metazoa; phylum Mollusca; class Bivalvia; order Myida; family Dreissenidae; genus Dreissena; species Dreissena polymorpha. The sequence goes on from NC_068362.1 coordinate 3,590,669, forward strand.
TTTTCCCCCTTTTCTCCTTCAGTAAATCAGACTTCAAAGGTTTCCAAAACTTTAGATGATTTGGGTATCAAACTTTACACTTCTAATTTGACACCTAAACAGATTCTTAGAGCTCGACAAGTCCTTGGAAATTGGAATCATGTTTTTTCCACAGGTCCTACTGATATTGGCCGTTGCAATTTGGTCAAGCACCACATCACGCTTGATAACGACAGGCCCTTCAAGCAGCCGTACCGTAGGATTCCCCCAGGGATGTTCGAAGAGGTGCGCCAACATGTCAAGGAGATGCAACAGTGCGGTGCAATACGTGAGAGTAATTCCCCTTACTCATCAAATTGTGTTTTAGTCCGCAAGACAGATAATTCATTTCGCTTTTGTCTGGATTTCAGGATGCTTAACTCGAGGACAAGGAAAGATGCTTATATGCTTCCCCGTTTCGATGATACAGTTGATCTACTTGTAAGTTCCATATATTTTTCGAAGCATGATTTACGATCCGTATATTGGCAGGTCGAAATGGCTGAAGAAGATTAGGCAAAAACAGCATTTTCTGTTGGCAACTTAGGTTTCTATGAATGTGAGCGCATGCCTTTCGGTCTTGTGAATTCAGGCGCAACATTCCAGCGCTGTATAGAAAAATGTTTGAGTGATTTACTCTTACATGAGTGCCTTGTATTTATCGATGACATTTTGGTGTTTTCAGATACGTTTGAATCCCACCTTGAGCGATTAACTTCTGGTTTTCAGAGACTTGAGGCGCATGGCCTAAAGCTTAAAGGTGCTAAATGTGAGTTTTTCAACAACTCTGGCACATTTTTTCAGAACAAGGTATTGCAACTGACCCTGAAAAGACATCTCCCATTACTTCATGGCCTTTTCCAAAAACACATTACTCAGTTAAGATCTTTTCTTGGAACTGCAGGTTTTTACCAGCATTTCATAAAGGACTATGCCAAAATTTCCCAGCCACTAAGCTTTCTTAAAGAAGGGCATGGCCCATCTACTAAAAGCAAAATGAAAACCTCCAGTCTGGGGCCATGTCCAACAAGTTTCTTTTGACACCCTCAAGTCCAAATTAACTTCTCCCCCTGTTCTTGCTTTTGCGGATTACTCCAAACCCTTCATTTTGCATACTGATGCTTATGGCACTGGGTTAGGGGCTGTACTTTTACAGCAACAGGAAGACTCATCTGAGCGTGTTATAGCTTATGCAAGCCAAGGTCTCCGTCGCAGTGAGCGCAACTATCCTGCAAACAAATTGGAGTTCCTTGCACTGAAATGGGCTATAGCAAACAAATTTCATGACTATTTGTATGCAACAACATTTACAGTTACAACTGACAATAACCCTTTAACTTATGTCATGTCTACAGCAAAGCTTGATGCCACCGGTCAGCGATGGGTCGCCGCTTTATCGATGTACAATTTTGACATTACTTACAAAGCTGGTAAACTCAATTCAGATTGCGATGGTCTTAGCCGGAGACCACAGTTGTTCTCTGATGCTATTAAAGCTATTTGTGAGTCTGTTCCTTTTCAGCAACCAGCCGTTGAATTTCTGGCAGGTGTGTCTGCTTCACAGATGGTTACTGTGGATGCAATACCTTCGGCTTGTACAGTAAACCAAATTGATTGGTCAAAAGAACAGTCATGTGGCCGTGATATTTCACAAGTCATTGACATGGTTCATAGTGGTACAAAACCTAAAGCTTTTAAGGATCTACCAGTCAGTGTCGAAAAATTGATTAGGAATTTTGATCGCTTATCACTTTTTGATGAAGTTTTGTATCGCAATTCCATATTAGATGGTGAACAAGTCAGACAACTCGTGGTGCCATACTCCTATCGCTTAATAGCATGTCGGGGTGTGCATGATGATGTTGGCCATCCAGGGCGCGTCAAGTCTCTATGGCTTGCTCGACAGCGTTTTTACTGGCCAGGCATGGAACAGTGCATTGACAGCCATGTTTCTAACTGTAGGAGTTGTATTTGCAGTAAAACACCAATTGTTCCTTCTGCGAATCTAATTCCTATGGAGACCTCCAGGCAAATGCAACTAGTTTGCATTGATTTTCTTAAAGTTGATCAACGTAAATGTGGTTATGAGGATGTGTTGGTTATAACGGACCATTTTACCCGTTATGCCAAGGCAATCCCTTGTCGCAATCAGAAGGCGACAACAACTGCCAAGGTCTTGTTCGAACATTTTATTGCTCATTACTCATTCCCTGAGCAACTCCATTCTGATCAAGGCAGAAACTTTGAGAGTCAGGTCTTCAAGGAACTTTGCAACCTTGCAAATGTTCGGAAGACCCGGACCACACCTTTCATCCCATGGGTAATCCATCAGCAGAGCGGTTTAACCGTACCTTGCTCCGCATGTTGGGTACTCTGTGTGATGAGAAGAAGTCAAATTGAATAGACTACATCTCTTCATTGGTACAGGCATACAATGCTACAAAGAGCAGCTCCACTGGGTATTCCCCACATTTCTTAATGTTCGGGTGGCACCCAAGATTACCGGTTGATGCATATCTTGGCACAACTCCAGGAAATGACGGAGAGGCATGTCACTCTGCATACATTTTAAAATTGCAGGAACGCCTCAAATTCGCATACAGAGTTGCTGGTGAGTACGCCAAAAAGCGTGCAGCACAAAACAAAGCTCTGTATGACAGTAAAGTTAAAGAGAATCAGATCTGCATTAACGATCTTGTACTTGTTAGACAAGTCAATCTGCAAGGCAGACATAAATTGGCTGACAAATGGGAGAGAGAACCATACATTGTTCTTGATATCTCATATGAAGGCCAGCCTGTGTACAGAGTACAGAGAGAGAACCGCAGGGGACCTATTCGAACTCTGCACAGGAACATGTTGTTACCTTTTGTTTCTATCCCAGAACCTGAACAGGAATCACAAACTGTCCGCAAGGTCAAAACGTGTTCAAAGCCTAGTCAAAATTCTGGTAGTGATAGTGACTCTAGTTCAAATTCTGATTCGTCTGTACAACTTTACATAATTCCACAGAGAAGGAACCCTAACACTTGTATTGCTGTAACTCCAGGCCCAGTGACCAGCATCAGTAACCCTGTTAATTATCATTCTTCGCAATCTCACTCACCTGATTCTATTTCACAGCCCAGTCTTGTACGTCCAAGCAACCAGTCAGTCACAGGCAGTCATTCCACTCCTGTAGAAATTCCTGTGGGTTCACCTCTTTCCCACGAATCAAGTTCTAGTAGCAGTTCTCTTACCCAGTCTATACATGAGAATTTTCCACCTAGCAGACCCGAACGCCAACGGAGCCCACCAGACCTGTTTGGGGAATGGAAATTTGCACAGACTGCAGAGTATTTTGTTTAATGCATCCATTTTGTTTCAAATTTCAGATATTCGAGTTTGGTGTTTTGTAACCTCTAATGGTTGCTTGTAACCTACCGAGTCCAGTGTTGCATTTAAGTGTAGATATCATTATTTGTACGATTTCAAGCTTTGTTAATTTTATTTTTGTATTAAGTTGAAAGTTGAACCATGTTTGTTACCATGGTTATGTATACATGTTTCAACAAGATACAGAATATAATATCCATTTGTATTCTGAAATCATTTAATTGTGATTTTTGTCTGTGCAACCATTTTATTTTTGCATGTCTTGATCTTACATGTTTAAAGATCAATTTCTACTTTATTTGGGAAATATCTTTGAAAAAAGGTGTTAACAGCTCCAAATAAACCATATACTGGTATAGATGTCTCTTAAATTGTAAATATTGTATCAATATTGTATCATTTTTTAAATGAAAGTGGTGAAAGTTTATTTTTTGTTCAGTGATTTTGAACAGACACCATATCAACTATTTGCATTAAAATAATATTTAGTATGGGAATTTTTCATTTGAAATGTATGCAAACCACATAAGTATTGTTTAAAACTTTTGTTTGTTTGTGCATCAGATAAATGTGTTTAAAGTTTTTATGAATTTTAAACATTTTCTAAGTTTGTCTTTTCACTTGATACATTTTTTCACGAATTAAGGTCATGTAACATGGGAGACAACTCTTCTAAACCTTGCATTTAAGTTTAACAGAAGTAACTCCCCTTTGACTCTTAATGTTTTCATAATAGTACAATGTACATGTAATTGTGTATATCATTTATGTGTTAATTGTTATTCGAGGTTCGATGTTGTTTTTTTAGTAAGGCCTGCCCTATTTATCTATCACTAAATTTATGCCTTCTATTAAATTGTAATTGTTGTAATGCTTGTAATTACAAAATAATTACAAATATTTATTTCCTCTTCTGGGAATAAGTTATTTTAAAAGTTAAAATGTATGGAGACATTTTGAAGTAGGGAGGGACTGTGTAGGATAGGTCACTCTGTGTAACTGTTTGTGTCTATGTCTCATGTATTATGGTTTATGTCCCTTGTATTGTATGTGTCCATTTGCTTCTCTTGTGAGATTCAGTCCCTTGTCCTGTGTGCGTCCAGCCATGTACTGTGATGTCGTACTTGTTTTGTCCAGTACGAATGTGAATTATCAACTAAACAAGATTTGCATTTGTCAGTTCTAAAACCCTTAGAAAATTCAGTAAAAATTACTGACCATGCTTTCCTTTGCTCATAGGCTGTCGAAAGACACACTTGTCTTAACACTATTGCTGTGTGCACTTTATCAACCAACCTGGTTTCTGTATTATATTATATTTATTATATATATAATTCCCGATATACTTTCGGGCTCATAAACATCCGAACCTTGGAAGGGCGTTAGTTGTTTCCAACCCCTACCCCACTACATTATGTTAACTCATAAATATTGACAACATCGTATAATCTCGCTTTAAGTTGCAGTGTGGGAAACTATTTACTGAAAATGTCCTTCTCTGCTTAACAGAGATACCACTGTTGTGCATATCTGAAAGTTTTAAAACCACACTCATCAGCAGATATGGAAAGTTAAACATATTACAAGAACTTGATGCGTGTAAACAAAATGCTTCATTAGCATACCAGGTTGAAGGATCACGTGACTTGGTGGGGTTCACACTTAAACTAAAATGGATGTAAACACACCCGTAGGTGCATAAACTAGTGCATAAAAGACAGTTTTTTATGCTGCTTATGGCAATGTGAAATACATCAGAATTACTTCATTTAATAAGGTTGTGTTCTAGGCCAAAAATTCGATGAGAACCGCATTCATCTACACGGTTATGCTGCACGCAACGTGAAATTTGGGCAACGATTTCAGACGTATTAAAGTATTTATTCTTAACGCTTAAGATATCGGCACACACTGCAACAAAAACTGTCTTTTAAGCACTAAATATGTTTGCAAATATATTTAAATAACTTAGATATTTGCAAAAAGAAAGTTCTTAACGGTGTGTTTGTATTCTGTCCAGCCCGTGTCTAAACCCCTGAAAACCCCGTTGATCCTGCACCCTGATACTACCATGATACTATATTATTATTAAAGCCATTGCAATATCAAAATAAACACTATGTTTTTAACAGTAACAACAACAAAAGCTGGTTTCAGAAACACTTCAAATTCCTGTTTGAAAATGCTATTTTCAGAAGAAAGGTATTGATTTTCAGTCCCAGACCGTTAAACTGCCCCTTAATAGGTGAGTATCCCCATACGCCTGCCAGTTTTACTTCATATAAATCGCTATGCGACCATGAGTCTATATCAATCTTAAAGTAAACATTTTTGTTCGGTTACTCGTACAGTCATTATTTCGAAATCTGACCATTACATCTCGATATTAAGCGAGAAAACATAATATTTTATCAAATAAATGAGAATATTTTATGACTTTTGTACAGATGATTATGCTGACTGAGATACGTATTTTTCTCGAAATCACTCTGGCTCTCAGCTACGTTAATAACATCCTAAATTAGTATTTTTTTAACACCTTGCATCTTCAAACGAAACGGATAATTAGCTTTGTAAACATTGAAGTGTATTACTACTCCTTCACTTGTATGTACAGAGGGGTCTCTGTCATTTAAAAAATGTCGTAAAACGAACCCGATCCCAATGCAAACGGACCCGATCCATATGTTTTTTAAATCCCAAGTTTAAAAAAACACACGAAATTTTGATAAGTGTCTTGCGATTGATATATCTCATTTTTTGTCATAAACATCTAACAAAGTATATGCATGTAATTATAATTTATATGATTTGGTCCTGATTTGTCAAACATTTGTTGCTCACAAAATCTCAATTCGGTCCATTTTGTCGAAACAAAATTCCCAAATTTGCAATTTTTTCGATTTAAAAATCCCAATTTGACCAGACTACTTTTCCCAAAATTGCTAGAAAATCGCTCATTCTATTGAATGGCTAGTTTTATTAATACAAAATAATAAACTTCCTTCTTAATTGTACAGTTTAAACGACTTGAAACTAGGGCGACAATGCGATAGTGCGATAGTACGATGGCGACAATCCGATAGTACGATGGCGAAAATGCGATAGTACGATGGCGACAATGCGACAACGTGATAGTACGATGACGACAATGCGATAGTACGATGGCGACAATGCGATAGTACGATGGCGACAATGCGATGGTCATATCGTACTGTCGCCATCGTATCATCGCATTGTCGCCATCGTACAATCGCAGTGTCGCCATCGTACTATCGCGTTGTCGCCATCGTACTTTCATATTGTCGCCATCGTACTATCGCACTATCGCATTGTCGCCCTCTGGATTTTAATGTGTAACCACGATGGCACTAACGGTATACCGTATGTTTTATATATAATTATTTAGTGTGGAATGAGGTTATCTATGAACCGACCATCATATTGCACGATCGACCGAACTGCTTGTGTAAATAAATATATACTCATTTATTCAAAAGTAGCGAACATATGACATAAAACATGAATCTTCAGAATAGTTCGCACATTTCAAAATGTGTATAACAAGTTTAACGCTCGAAACAGCTTTAAATGCTTTGCATGAGGTACTAATTATAAAAGATTATTGAAGTAAACGATATCAATAACAAAATGCGCGTTTACACTCCTTTTAAACATGTAATATGAAGATAGTTGTTGTATCACGTTTCATCGGAATACTCACCATGAGCAAAACCCGTCATTCTTTGAGAAATAGTTAACCCCACTACGTTCTACATTTGGCGAACGAACGCGCTTCGTCTAATAAACACTTGAAGTGTTCCAAAACGCTTAAAGCAGTATTTAACATTTTGAGAGAAGCTAAAGTTTATACGATCGTTGTTATACTATCGATTTACATCTGGTAATAGGATAAAAGCAATTATCAATGTATTCATAATACAATGGCCTCACAAGAACCAAACAACCCGCATAGGTATAAATTCATCCTATTAACAATGTCATTTTAAAACCTTTTGTTTAAACAATCAATGCCATTATTGAACCGAAATATGCATATGCTCACGAAGATTATACCTAAGCATTTATCTGTTGTATTATTAACATAGTGACTGCAAGTTGTTCATTATTCTGCTGCAGCTGTCGAATAAAAATTATTAACACTATGATCGAAAAGGTGCTAGTGATTGTGTGGATTATTACATCCTTTTCAAAAGGTAATGTGTATTATTCTCTCTCGTTACCACCTATCTGTGAGACTTAATAGGGGATGTATGTGTCGACCTATTAGTCCATACGTTAGCACAGGGGCTGACTATAGGCGTTGAGTGGCGGATTCGAACGTGTTTGGGGTCAAACAGGGTGTTTGAGTTATGTAACTTATTAACTGTGTCGATACATATAGGCTGTATTGTGATTAAAATACATTCCAGGCTGCTTGTACAACTGTATGTTGTTCTTTGAAAGTTTTAAACAATTAGTTGATTTCAAAGCATAACAAACCGAAACTAGTCGAAAACATTTGAAATTAAACTGTATATTCTCACAATCAAAGTAAACGAATAGTAAGCTTGCGCGACACTTTTCCTATACCTTAAGTCCTTATTTTAAACCCGATATTCAACTTTTCAGCGACCTAACCGTTTATCATGACTTTAACAGTAAATATTAGTCCAAGATGAACTTTGTTAGCCTTCGTATCACTCACTATATATTAATGTAACGTGCACGGCGTACACAAACACACGCAAGTTCGACATATTACGGGAAAGGTACTGTTTATGATGAATGGCTATATCATACATGCTTCTGTTGAGGCAGCTCTAATTATTCGAACAGAGACAATTGTTTCAGAAATATTGAATAACCAAAACTCAGAGCTTAGTATAAAAATCATAATATTTTACAATTATAATTTAAAAATGGTTTGTTAGTCTTTATTTCAGAAGAGTATAATTTCCCGCATCTCGACGGAAAAATATAAATGTAATAAATTATTTATTTTAACATTTTGAAACGAAATCAAATAAATAACTCCGAAACTAATAGATGACCGTCGCAGATTGAGTGTGTTATGTGTTGTTCTTTTCTACGTGAAACAGTACACCAAATCATCTTAGGCAATTTATGTACTGCTAATGGTTCTCATATATGATCACAAACATGAACAACACGTGTACGATAGGAATTTTCCATATGTTAATTAACAATTTCAAAAAAGTGATAAACGGTTTCTACATGTCGCATATTCATTGTATGTTTCCATATCAATTGATTATACATGTATTTTTATGTTAAAATGAATCATCTAAATCCCCGTCATACAATGTCGCTGTTTATCCGTCAGTCGGATGGTCGGTGTGGGGGTCCGTTTTTGTACGATATCTTAATAACACACTGATCTTCTATCATCAAATTTTCTGACTAGTAACTAGAGTGGTAGAAAAGATTTTGGGGTCAACTTTCAAGGTCCTAGGAGCGTGTAGCAAAAAAATCGTTTAAATCATGATATCTTCAAAACACTTCGGTATAACATCATCAAAATTGGCAGGATCGTCACATGGGTAAAGAAAACTACAATCGATTTTAAGTTATATTGGTCAAAATTAGGTGACATTTAAGTGTAACATTGAAGAGTTTCGCACGATAAAGAGAGAACGCATTGTGCTACAAGTATCTAAATTGGTTGGTTTGCTGATTATTTGGGAGGAAAGGAAGGCGCTTACGACTTTTAGGAAAATGGGAAAAAAGGTCAAGGTCTCATGGGTTTGTGGAACACGTGATCGTGTTTTTATACACAATTATTCGAAGTCCAACCTTATATGAAATGGATGTTTCAGTGTCACCGATTTCGTCCCACGCATTTCAATTCCACGAATATCGCGGTCACTTGGTTTTATTGCAAGAGATCAGAAGTGCTTTTGTATTTCTTACAGCCCAGTCAACGGATTTCCAACTACAGACTTCTCCGTCACCATCGGCAAGTTATGATGTTTTATATTAAACCCGAATAAACCTTGTGTAACGCGCGCTTGTTGAATGTAACAAAACGTTCACATAAGCTCCTTTCATTTTCTTTTAATGTTCAAATCTAGTTTCAAGCAAAGCTTTTTTATTTACATAGATTTTCAAACGTTCAATGTATATGACATAATGTATATACATTGTCTATCGTGTTGACATAATTACTGTACACATACATTTAAAATGAACAACTTTGATTTTCAGACGACGACAAGTGGTTTGGAAGGAGACCCTACCACATTCGCCATAGTGGCTGGTGTTATAGCCGGTGCAGGCGTTGTTACACTTATAGTTGTGGCTATAATTTTCCGAAATGAAGGTAAAAGCTATTAGCTATACGATCTCGATCTCACATTTACATCCATATGTGATTATTGTAAGCTTAACAACTGCATTAACAAACGTTACTGGCGTATAACAATATAAGAAAAAATGAGGGTCATGCTTTGAATTCAGTATACGTAAAATAAATCAAAAGAAAAGAATAAGGTGTAGACGCATTTTTTCATCGTTCAATTGTTTCAACTCTTCATTGTTTGTTCAATACCAATATTTCTTTATCAGCATAGCAGACGCAGAAGCAGCACGATTATTTTTTATCATTTTTTCATAAGAATCATTTTCATAAATCATATGTATACCTTTCAATCCGATTATTTAAGTACTAATAACATAACCACATGCATAATGATATAACATATATTAATGTTTATTGTGAATGGTAAATGATATTTTGATATTCCGGGTACCGTGATAAGATCATTGATAAGCATGATGATTATTAATTCTTATTCGGGTATTATGATGATGATACTTTTCATGATGCTAATTACCTGTTGATCGATGCTGATGATGCGGATCTCATCTTTGGGTGGTATCTATATATCTAGCTATGTATCATATACACTAATGGTACTGATCTGTTAGTTTTTGTTTGAACAATGAATGAAATCAAAAGCTTTGGACAATCAAACATATAAAATCGACAAAGGAGTGATTATACTTTGTTAAAAATAACTATTGAATACGTTTATTTGAAATAGTATTATTTTTGTCTCTTCGTTTATTTACAGTATTTACAGGCATAAACTGCACGTGCAAGGCCAACATGAAGATATCTATTATCTGCTGTTTGCAGTAAGTGAACAGTTTTTCTCCGGAAAAACTTATAAACGTTTCATTCTTTAACATTTGTAATCGTATATGTTTTCTATATACTTAACTAGCAAACTAACATCTAAAGGTTTCTCTTATTTCATGATTGTCATATATTGTTTAAAATCTTGTTAACATGTGCACGATACGTTCTTTTATAAAGAATATCGGCTAGGATCGTGTCACTGACTTTATTAAAAATATTACATTTGTATTCCAAAGCAAAAAACAATTATGGCAAAATATTGTATCATTGAAAATATTCTTTATATTACAAATTTATACATTTAAACAAACTAACATGTTTTGAAATAAATCTTTTTGCGTTTGGCTTTGTATTCATGTGCGGTACTTGTGAAGTTCATAGTGGCTGCAAATTATTAAAAAGTTTACACGGAATACACATCATAAGGAACCGAACGCAGGTTTATTATTGGGCATGTGATTACATATTTTGGTTCAATACATTATTTTGTTCAAATCATGTACATAGGGTAAACATTTGTTCGGTACTTGTTTATGAAATTTATTTGATAATGTATAATATATGAAACGGAATGACCCAGAAGTCTAATGTGTACAATGTAACATAGTCTGATAAAAAGCGTTTAAAATTATGTTTAATGTTTTAGAAATCACAAAGCAAAGCAATTTGCATATTGGGATTTTCTACACAAGTCATGCAACATGGCCTGGTTTTTATTCCTTAAGTGTTGATATTCCTCTTATGTATATAATGCATATAATACAATTTAAACTGTCGTTTTGGGCACGAAACACGAATTTGTCCCGCCAGAGTCTTTCAACGAACGGCTAGTGTATATCTTTCGCACGGTTACCATGTGTATGGTTTCATAATGGTAAAGTGCGTTGCATAAATTAATGTAAAAAAAGATACGACGACAATGATAATAGAGGAACAATGTAGAACAGTTGATATATGTTAGGCTCGCTGTTTGGTTGGCGTTTCTATGCATACGCGCGTTTGTCATTAAAATCACTATTTATTAAAAGTATTGCGATACGTAATTGTGACGCGGCCAGCAAAAAAATGACTCCTAAAGCGGTTACTACGTTATTTAGAAAAAACAACAACAACATGATTTGTTTTCAATTATGTTATTGTTCATGTCAATATGCACGAGATCAATATTCATCAATTTGAAATGAGCAGTATATGGCGCTTTTCGCCGTTTTGTGTTAAATAAAAGAAACGATTCTGACGCGGAAATATCTTCGTTTTCTCCATTATTTGCAACAAGATACGCTTATCAATGGATGATGTATCTTAATTGGGAAAGGAGGTATGTATGGGCTTTTATTTGTTGTCATTGTTTTTACATTGAAAATGGCATTGGTATTTTGGCATTTTCATCCGAATGTAATCTGATATGTTCAACTTGGTTGGTATTATCTGTTACAAATAGAATACACATGTAGATATATTGCATGAATTGTAAAATCACTAGTGTGATTGAATTATCGCAAACATGTACAATCATAAATACCATTCTTTATTTTTTTAAGCCGAGATGAATCATCTAGAGAAGAATTCATTGAAGTAGACACTTTATTTTCATTACAATATTTGTGTTTACTATATCTGTATTAGTGAAAGTGGAACCGACAATGACTTAATGACGAAGAGATTATATTAAACGAAGTCGGTATACTGATTACTCAATGGCTCTCTATATAATGTTTCAGTTGAAAATGGACTAGCAGATGCAGATTACGAAAAGCAAATACAGCTGTTGATATAAAATTATAATCACGTAAATGCTCAAAAATGCACAACAAGGCAAGCGGTGAAGTGGTTTCAACGCAACATAAAGTTGACATAAATCTAGCAAGTAAGAGGTTTGTTATTTATACGGAATCCGGATAGTGCCATCTATTATCTCGCCCTTCTTTCATCAAGGGCGACATCCGACACACAAAGGGATACACGGTATTTTGCGCGACACACAAATCGATACACGAAGCGACAAACGATATTTTGCGGGATACACGAAGCGACGCGCGATATTTGTACTGTTCAAATATCGCTGTAATAATATCGCCTGTCGACTCTCGCGTTTCCAAAAAATTAGGGGAGACGAAAAGGGGATATTTTTTAAATAATCTTTTATAAGTGTGTCGATGGCAACCATATTGAAAATAAATGGTAAAAAATTATTGTAACACCGTTTAAAAAACGCGAGAGTCGACAGGCGTTATTATTACAGCGATATTTGAACAGTACAAATATCGCGTGTCGCTTCGTGTATCGCGCAAACTATCGATTCGTGTGTCGTGTGTCGCGGTCTAAATTAGACCGCGATACCCGCGATTTGGATAATTTGGGCGATATTTGAATAAAAACATATCATGAATCGCTTAGATTGTCGCGCAAAATATCGTCTGTCGCTTCGTGTTTCGTATGTCACCCTTTGAACGCGAGACACGATAAATTGCGCGATACTCAAAGCGACACACGATATTTTGAGCGATACACGATGCGACACACGATATTTCGCGCGATACACGAAGCGACACGCGATATTCACCACGATATATCGCCTTTTGGGCTACCTACACAAGGGCAATATTTCGTGGTATATTCTCGCGCGTCGCTTCGTGTTCCGCGCAAAATTTCATGTGTCGCTTCGTATGTCGCGCAAAATATCGGGTATAGCTTCGTGTGCCGTGTGTCGCCCTTGATGAAAGAAGGGCGAGATTATAGATGGCACTATCCGGATTCCGTATATTTAGACAGTGTTATTTTCTTTAGAAGAAATGAAACTTTTACCAATACAAAACCGGGAAACTGTAAACACAAAGGGATGCGCAACTTACAAGAACCGAAGAACTATTATAACACGCGCGCCTTCCCGCGAAAGCGCAATTTGTTACCAGGCGCTATGTTTCCAATATGACAAGCGATGTCTAAATATTCTTTATAGACAGAGTTAGTCACCATATGTATTCCTAAACACAAAGGTTTGACATTTCGACTTCATATTGAAGATTTTGTTTTAAAATGACGGTCTTAATAACATAGATCTCGTCAGGTGTTGTATGTTCGTTTATTTGTTCCAACAAAATTCCAATAGAACAGTCCAATAATCTTTGATTAAGCACATTATATAAAAATAAGATAGTGTCCATCTTACTATTATCCAGAATGTGGTGAGGACATATTTTTCTATAAAGAGCATTATTATGTTGATTCACATTTTTATACCAAAAGGGCCATAGATTGCATCAATTTTATTTTGGGTAAAACTAATTGAATCCCTGTAAGTGGTAGTCCATTTTTGTAAATAAATAGCTCTAGCTTAAACATATTGGCATTAAATAGTTGGTTGACAATATTCTCTGTGTAGTTTCAATCATGTGTAATATACAAAACACACTTGATTGTAAAGCCAGAGAGAAAATTTCTGTACTTTTGTAATGAACCACCTGAAATTCGGTTAAAATCTTCCACAGCTATGCTTAGGCTTAGTCATTACAACATATATTTAACATGTTTGCATTCTTACAAATATAATAGTGTAATGTATTGTCTAGTGCAGATTTATTTTACATTTATCTAAAACACTAGCGTTTTTGTAAGGTCAAAGGAAAAGGAAAGTTTATGCTTGTTGTATGAATAACATTGTATCTAGTTTACAAATGCTACTATTCTTTAGATAAGACTATGTCATTACAAGATCTCATTTAGACATTGTGGTATTTCAATAAATTTGTAACAGTTGGATACAAATTATATCGCGTTATTATGTGAAAAACAAGAGCTTGTGTAAGGTCATAAACAAAAGAGGATGTCATTTTAGCACCTAAATTCCGGTATACAAACGCCACGACTCGTTTCAAAAGACTCAGTCGTCACAAGACTAACCTAATTTATATGTATACTTCTTAAAATGTTGATGAGTTTTTTTGAACCCATCTTATTTAAAGCCACACACCTTATTTGGCATAGTAAATTTAAGTATAAATAAGAAAAATAAATTATCTATGCCAATTAGAATATATCTGGTGGTTAAAAGGTAGAAATCCGTCTTTTTGCGCTTAAAATCTTAAAAGTAGTCGCGTTTGTCGAAATGGACGTATACGTCTAGAAATCCTACTTTTGGTTTTACAAGCGGTACCGTTTGAAAAATAATATATAACTTGTTAACTAGGCTATATATTTAATGTTATCTTTGCCAATAAGAATATATCTGGTGGTTACAAGGTAGAAATCCGTCTTTTTTTCGCTTTAAAACTTAAAGATAATCGTGTTTGTCGAAATTGACGTATAGAAATCCTACACAGTAACTTTCGGTTTTAAAATAAAAAAAAAAAATTTGCTAACTAGGCTATATATTAAATGACAATTTTGCACACTTTCAAATTGCATCTATATGCAATGATTACATGTAACATCTATTTCATTTCAATGTGTGCGGCTTTATCGTTTTTTACTTCAAAATGTCCTGTAAAGTCACTGAAGGAAAATGCGTTTATGTTATTAAATCATCAAACATTCCGTTTATAGATTCCGTGGTTCTTTTCGTAAGGCTCGGTCATTGCAATAAGTACTTGATACATCTTAGTGTTTTTCGGAATTTTACCGTTTGATACATTGTGAAATGCACATATTTTAAACATAAGTGGACACATATGAGATCTTGGCATGTCACAATTTTACAAATGTAATATGTTTTATTTTTTTACCAACTTTAATAATTTGTTGGTAAGGTCAATGAACAATTTAGTTACTGTTGTGCCGGCTCTCAACATGAAACTGGGTCATTACCATCTCTACTTAATACAGTTTTGACATTATACAAATGTAACATTAAGATTATTTGTGTGTTTCACATTTTACGCTCTAGTGTAATTAGGCTTTTATTGGTGCAAACAGCAACGAAAAGCTATCTGAAGGGAAAGGAAAGCTTACGTGTGCTGTATAATCAGTACTGACACTGAATAATGCCTCTACAGTCAAATAAACATAATATCAATAGTTTTCAATTTTGAATTAAATAGTATAGTTATATTCATTAACTTTCGATTAATAATTTTTGTGTTATGTACTTTCAGAATTCCACGAAACAGATGACAACCAATGTCGTAAAACGAAAGGTCTGCCATGATGCAAACGACCCCCGATGTCTTGAACAAAGCCAGGTAGCCTACAACTGATTCCTCTTGTAAACCAGAGTATGAATGATCTTCAGACAGACATTGGTGATTGAAGGTGTGCTAGCGCGGCCTTTTCTTATTGAACAAGCAATTGTGATATAAATATTACATAGCATTCAAATACATTGCCTACTGAAAAACCTTTTGACTATGGACTCTTTTCTTTACCGGTAGTTGTTAAAATAAACAATAATTATGCTAGTTATAATAAACTTGCAAATTATTTGTTTTATCCTAAAGTTATATTTCGCATTCCATAGTATCATCTTTTATACTCGAATACTACAGTTTATTGATGTTAAGGGATATGTTGAAACTGCGCATCTCTGTGATTTAGTGTATCCATAGAACAAAAACACTCATATTACACGAACAGTTGCGGCAAGTCAAAAGACTTTCTTTCAGAGAATTGTTTTGTTTTGCTTATATCATTGGTGCAAAAAATTAAAGTGAATTGAAAATACCTGAAAAGTGATGGGTTTAAAACCCGGCTTCGTGGAAATTCATGAACATACCTCATAATTCAATATTTGTTGACCGTATATTTATAATATTGTAAATGAAATGATAATGATTTATGTTCATAAAATTTGCATATATATTGCAATTTGTTCCAGTTTATTGAACATAAATAATTGAGAACACGTTTAGGTTTGACCTGTGTATTACAAAACTCCAAAGCGCTGTTAGGTATTTTGAGACCACTGCAATGGATTGGGTTAGCTGGTTGCTATGTTTGCGTTAGTTTAATGATTTTTTTTTCAAAATTATATAAATAGTGTGATAAGGATTCTATTTTCAAGCGTTGTTATACATTAGTATGTATATTCTTTGAAAATATGATCAATCGCCTAAATTTCTGCAATTATGTACAAAAACGTGTCATTGAATTGTTTTGTCGTTTAAAATCACTCGACAGTTAACACTAAAACATCATGCTTTAATGTCGATAATCAACGAGTAATTGATACTTTCATTTATAACTTTAACTATGAATTTGGATATACACACTATTTTGTCAGTAAAATATTATATGTAATACGGCTTTTACTTACCAGATTCTGTGTGAACCATTACCCATAACAGTATGGTCTGTGTGGGAAGTATGCTGAGTTTTATGACAATTGTAAATATTATCCCAAAAATATATAATAAAATTAATACTGACATTTACAACACAAATGACATTATACTTTTGAAATTAAAGGATCTTCGAATCCGTGCAAAAATAAATGATTTAATGGCGTTGAAGCTTGGTTATGAATATTTATACCTACCTCCAAAGAAAAATGTTTAAAAACAGTAGAAATGTTTAGTTATTGGTGTAGGGATTTTCACAAACTCAATGTTTTAAATTAACAGTTTTTGTTGTAGCTTTGTAAGTTAGACAAGTCATATGGAGGGTTCTGTACACTTTTTTATTTTGAAATATATAATTCCACAATATCAACATGTACAATTCTTCATTCCAAATAAATTTTATATTGCATATTAATGTATTGTGTTTATGAAAGTGTTGTAGAATATTTTGCCATTGTATGATTAAGGTTTATTTGTATTATTATTAACGACGCAAATAAAATGTTGTATTGACCACATTGACGGGCTCTCTCCATGCAATCACAATGCCTGTTATTTAAATTTTCCTAAAAGTGAACACAAAATGTTAGCAATGAAATGAAAAAACGAAACAGCACAAGGCTTCTTAAACAGAAAATGATAAGTCGTAACGGATTTACGATGTTTCAATGTCAATTTTTATTATTTCCCGTTCAAAACCTAAAAAAGTCATATGAAAGCAACTCCTCCTACATTTTAAGCGCGATTTTCGTGCGACGTTCATATAATAATTGTCTGCATGTACAACAGCGCATTTTGTCAATCGTGTGCACCATTACGTTATTTTAAGGACAAGCTAGCCAATGGTAAACATATACATTTATTTTTGCTTCTTTAATAAGCAAATCAAGAAGTCCCATACACTTCACGCGGTTGTAGCAAATTAGACGATTATTCTAAATTGCATTACTTCTGCATAATTTTATCAATTAAACTGTACAACTCGAAGGGTTGTCTTATACACATGTACATATATGACTGTCTAATCGGTATTGAAAATCAAGAGTATTCTATTTATGTAGAATACTCTTTTGAGTCCATCTTTTTGCTCGGCGTAGGCATCGATTATGTCGATGTCTTTCACACAATTACATGTCTGTTTTTCCATTTTATGAAATAGACGCAAATCATGGTCAAACAAATCGCGAGGCACTTGACACATGATTCAATTCGAATAATGCTTATCATAAAATTCCATATTTACAATTTCACCACTGATTTCGGAGCTCGTGTAGGAGTTCTAAATGGTTTATAATGCATCTTAATATTCTTATTGTTCATATTCGTATTCTCGTATTGTTCTTTAACGCACCTTTGAACCAGTAATGATAAGTCGGATAACCCTATGTGCAGTAGCTAGCCGACGACCAATCGTGCTCTGTGATCATGTGTTGCAGCTGTCGATTTTACATATTCCAGTTTCATCGTTTGTATGATGCCTGTGTTCATGGGTTGACTTACGTAATCAAGTGATATGCGGGGCTGTGATGATTTGGGTCATGGCACAGAACTATTGTGCTCTTAAGCTGTCTCATTAGTCTGTCCCTTCAACCATTTACGCATTATTCCAGTAGTCATACATGCACTTGTTTGCATCGTTGTGTATCGGAAGCATGTCTCGAGTCAGTGATCGAACACGAGGCGTTGTTTTTAACCCACCGTTATCCTATCTTTCGACCCCTTTGAACTAGCTCTTGTTGTTTCATATTTCTTAAAGAAAGCGCGAAACCGGAAACAAATACAAGCATAACTGAAGGCAATAGCATGTAAGTGGTAGAATATCAAGCAGGTCAGCAAAACAAGAGATTTCTTAGCAACGATACAAACAACATCAGCATAAATGTTTGTAACAAATCCAATAACTCTTAAGTGAATTGACCGATTGGCTTGATACTTCACATGTGCATTGGCCTTAGATAGTACGTGACCCCTATAAAAATTGGGTTCACTAGGTCAAAGGTCAATGTTGCTATTACACTAAGTGTGAAAATTGTTTCCGATCAATAACTTATCAACCAATTGACAGATGGACTTGATACTTAACACGTGCATTGGCCTTAGACAGTATATTACCCCTATCGAAAATGGGGTTACTAAATCAAAGGTCAAGGTCACTACCACACTAAGTGAGAAAATCGTTTTCGATCAATAACTCGTCAACCAATTGACCAATTGGCTTGATACTTCACATGTGCATTGGTCTTTGACAGTAAATCGTCCCTATTGAAATTGTGGTCACAAGATCAAAGGTCAAGGTCACTATCACACTTTTAAAATCGTTTCCGATCTATCACTCGTCAACGAATCGACTGATTGGCTTGATTATTCACATGTGCATAGGCCTTGGTCATTATATGACCCCTATTGAAATTGGGGTCGCTAGGTCAAAGGTTAAGGTCACTATCACACTAAGTGTGAAAACTGTTTACGATTAATATATCGTCAACGAATCAACCGATTGGCTTGATACTTCACATGTGCATTTGCCTTGGACATTAGATGAACCCTATTCAAATTGGGGTCACTAGATCAAAGGTCATGGTCAATATCACACTAAGTGTGAAAAGCGTGTCCGATCAATAACTTGTCAATCAATTTAGCGCTTTGCTTGATTCTTCACATGTGTATTGTCCTTGGACAGTAGATTACCCATATTGAAATTGGGGTAACTAGGTCACCGGTCAATATCTTTGTAACACATTACGAGTACAATCGTTCCCGATCAATAACACGTCAACTGATTCACCGATTGGATTGATATGTCCCTTGTGCATTGACCTTGGACAGTAGATGACCCCTATTGAAATTCGGGCCACTAGTTCAAAGATCAAGGTTACTGTTAAAAACTAAGTGAGAAATCGTTTCCCGTCAATACCTTGTCAACTGATTCACTGATTGGCTTGATATGCCCATGTGCATTTACCTTTGACAGTAGATGACGCCTTTTGAAATTGGTGTCACTAAGTCAAAGGTCAAGATCCGATAAACGCAAACCTATTGATTAAACCGCCTGTATTATTTATAAGTTCGTAGTGTGCCTATCTAATATTGACGTTTTAAAAAAATAAAAATCTCAAGAAAGTACGAACACTACATAAATAACAAGCGCATGTTAAATGTATAATGTGATTTACCTTGTCAATTTCTATGTACATAGTCGAACTTTTTTTTTTAAGCAGACGTTTTGTCGGAAGATTTTTATTGATTCAGTATGTGTTTGCATTATAATAAAGTACGGGTAACTAAAAACAAAATAATAATAAAAAAAATAAATATAAACATTGACATCGAGCGCCTATGTTTTAAACCAGTCAATGTTTGAGTGTGGGGTAAATACGTAATCCACAACCTCCTTCCCCTTTGCTGAGATAGAGGTAAATTGCCATTTGCTGGCGTAATTTGTCCGTATAAACTTAATTATGTATACATAATTTAAGACCTTAAACGTATCGATATTATCCGGTAGCTGTGCCAATTATGCGAAAACAACAAAGTGGGATTTTTTTAAGTTCAATAATCGACTGAATAAACATAAATTGTATTAAAAGTGATTTAAATATCAGGCCTAGTAAGTTTAGACTCATTTGTTTGCTAAATACACATACACATGGAAATATTAAGATGAAGCAGGTATACATTAGAATCACTACGCGTTCTGTTAAATGTTATAATTCACATAATTATTATAATTAACAATTAATCTAAATTTCAGTTGTAACATTAATGATATCATTGTTACCCGGTTTTAAATGCCTTTAGCTGGCTTTGTTTAACTAAACACACGCATGTAGTTACATGTATAGATTCAAATGTTTTGTTTTCAATTATTTTATGTATTATCTATATTGTTCTCTTTTTTCAAGAACTGTTTTTATTGTATTTTTTATTTCTTACTCTAGAAATTGTATTGTTTATTCGTAATAAAGTCTTTTCTGTTTTGTTCCATAATTACGTCCAGTTGCTTAACATAAAATATGAACAAAGTCAAATTAATGTACATTAGGATTCAATAATAATTGTGTTAAATAAAGTGGCTGTCTACATACAATAATCAAAGCGCTAAAGGCACCGAAGTTGTTCGCTATTGCATAATTTAAGACGCCACTCATTTTTCAAAATTAATCCAAGTTTGAAATGAACACAAGCCATTCAAATTTATAAAAAGTGTGTCTTAACGCACGGGTCGAGATGTGTGTGCTTTTTAATCATCCTATTTATTTTATATAGATAACTTACACAAAATAACAACAACATGGTCCTTATTGACGTTCTGAAAGCATAGAAAGTATGATGAAAATGGTAATGAGAACTGAATATAAAGAAAATTTGCAATCACCATCATATTAAATGAATATTGTTGTAATATCGTATACTTATCCCACTAAGAATATAATTTAATGATGGAAATTCCCTGTACAAAACTTTTGATTTTTAACACCATATACAAATTCAAAATATACAATAAGATAATTTATGACAATAAATAAAACAAAATAAATCTGCGAGCAATTGTTTTTTTACTCACAAAGTAGGTTGTCATAAAGACAGCCCCGTTGACCCGTAATTTGTTGTTTATGCATGATTACTTGTTACCCTAGCAGTTCACTTCTTGTCCACAACTCTGACTTGAACATCAAGGTCTTAAATGCGCCCATCATATATATATATATATATATATATATATATATATATATATATATATATATATATATATATATATATATATATATATATATATATATATATATATAGATATAGCTCACCCAGCCTGCGCATCTCTCAGTCTGGTCAGGAGATACATAATGAGACATTAACACATTGTGTGATTTTATAGCGAACAGCATCGCCTCCGTTCAGACTGCGCAATTGCACAGGTTGGGCTTAATACGCTGGCTAAAACGTATAATACCCATTTCCTCATGACGCGGCTATGAAAGTGTGAATTTAATGTGTCGAAAGAAACTGCGTGTAAATCAAATATTAACATACGATATATTTCGATGGTGAATAAATACACTCATAATAAGGCATGTGAGAACACATATGATGTGCACTCCCGTAGTATAATTTACTTACATTAATGTGTGGTTTGACAATGATAACACACATGTCATGCGGTGAATATTCGCCTAACAAGTGAAAAAACACAATAGTTAAACTCTTTTTTTTTCAATTAATTAGTTAGAAACGTAAATTTCTAACTTTATTTCAAAGTCAGCATTTACGCCGAAAACCTTTTTAAGATATATTTCTTGTCATATTAAGTTCGATTTTAGCCATTATAAAGCATTTTTGTTGTTGTCAATAGTATACCTGAAGTTATTGGTGAACTCAAGTTCAACGTTTTACAAATTGAGAACTGTGAATATAAACAAACTTAACCTTCTACAGTTGCGTTGTTAGCATCCGTGAATACAAAATATCCCCGCTATCTGATCAGAACAAAAGAACGTTTCCCAGACATAGCAAATTTAACACCGCTGTAGAAGCATGCACTATGAACGAGGTTACGCAACAGTCGCGTGATAGTGAACTGGACATTCCACTTAACGTGTTTATCAGCAGTAGTTTATTTTCCCACATCTATTCATAGCCTCAGATTATGAATAGTTTGTGCTGAGCCAAAAAATACTACGTTATTAAGACGCAGCAGATAGTGGACTATTGTAATCATTCATAAACATTCTCTTCCGCGCACGTATAATACAAACATTATTTATTGATTTTTTCTATAAACGCTCCATTAAAAAATATTCCATTTAACGTGATATTCACATTATTTTTCCATTTTTAAATGCATATAGTTGAAGAACTCAAACCTCTTGCATAAATTATACAACTCTTTTTAGCGTGGATGCGGCAGATGCGGCAGGTTTATCGTAGTTAAGAGTGACTTGAAAAGCTTTGTACTAACCTTTGTTGTTGGCTTTCTGATTTGATTGTCTTTCTGGCACCAACGCTCTCGTTAATGGACGCCCGACAGTAAATTACACTCCAACACTGAAATCGTACGTCAATTTTACGCAATGTTGGAAGTACCGTTTTTGTACGCTGTTTTTAAATTCAAATTTCAACAATTTTTCAGGTTATTAACACCCCTTTAACTCAGGTTATTGTGGTAAAATTTACAGAAGCAAAGCTAAGTTTTTTTTTATTTAAGCAATTAAAACGAGGCCCTAAAATGATACGTTATAAGAAGCATGTTTAATTTAAAACGTACGTGTCAAGTATCTAATTGGTGCAATGAAAGACTTAAAGATAGACCATATTTGATTCTCCTTAAATTCGTTTTTCTTTTTTAGTTGCGGCGTTCCAAACAACCAAGTATTTCCGGGGTAAAGTATATTTAAAAAAAAAACAAAAAAAAACAAACAAAATTAAACGAAAATCATAACTTAAAACTCCGGTTACTTTTTTCAAGAGCAATAGCTACATGTATAACTTTTGCAAAAGTTCGTCTCTTCTAGCAAACAAAGAAAAAATGAACCAAAACGAAATGGTTAAAATCAATACAAAATATGTTTTAAATATTGCAATCAATCCTTATGAAAACACATATGAATTTAAATCTGTTTAGAACCAGTGACGATAACTTCAATCTGACAGCCAGTTTGGATGACACGTAAGTGTACTGAAAATATACGTTTTCGTAATAATAAGTTTCATAATCGCCCTTTGAAACATAATCAATATATCATATCATGTTTTACAATAATCTAATACTTGTTATTTATTCAGGTTTGATCGATGGAGTGAGTGAGTAAATGAGTTATTAATGATGGACGGCAGATATTGAGGGCGAAAAGGAGAGAGTGAGAGAACTATTGAGAAAGTTAGAAACTTAGCAAAAGTTCATGTGAAATAATTCAACCAGAAATTAATAAAGTAAGCAATTGTAACTTACTTATTAACATAAAAATAATAAAGGATTTAGTTCATGTACATAAATGACCCTACAGACACACGAGAAATCATGGATCATGAATGGTCAGTAAACATGTAAGAGTAATCAATTATATAATCCCTTTCATGATAAGTTTCCTAATCAAACACGATAAGATTGTTATTATAATCAAGACCATATGTTATTTAGCAATGGTTTATTACTATTTATTTCTTTTAGTCGCATGCCAGAAAGAAATCCGACATTCACTGCAAAAATCAACAGAAAAATAACAACAGAGTAAGTGAATGAGTAATGAATGAAAATCGGATTTGAAAAAGTGTTTTGAATAAGAGATTTAAAAGAATAACGGATGATTGGGGCTTATAAGGAGGAATAAAGGCAAGGAGGGAGGGAGGGAGCGAATATGGAGTAGTAGGAGTAGCAGTAGTAGTAGTAGTAGTAGTAGTAGTAGTAGTAGTAGTAGTAGTAGTAGTAGTAGTAGTAGTAGTAGTAGTAGTAGTAGTAGTAGTAGTAGTAGTAGTAGAAGTAGTAGTAGTAGTAGTAGAAGTAGTAGTAGTAGTAGTAGTAGTAGTAGTGGTAGTAGTAGTAGTAGTAGTAGTAGTAGTAGTAGTAGTAGTAGTAGTAGTAGTAGTTGTTGTTGTTGTTGAAGAAGTAGAAGTAGTAGAAGTAGTAGTAGTAGTAGCAGTAGTAGTAGTACATAAACTCTATCTGCCCTCTTGTGGGGTGCAGAAACTTGGCAAAAGAATGGCTTGAACGGGAGTAATCGTGTATTAACAAGGCGATTCACGTGCCGTTCAAGCCCTGTTATGTGTTTTTCATATCAATAATTTGGTCCACGCGCAGTTACTTCCCTTCTCCAGCCTTCGACGACTTTCCAAGCATAAATGGGGAACTGAATAAGCACCAGTTTCCTCATGCATGCAGGGATAATGACAATGACTATTTCAATCCACTTTTCAAATTATACCATCTGCACTCTCTTGACAACAGCTTTATTTTATTGGCAAAGTCAATGAAGTTAAGGTTATTTACTCAACACGTTCAAAAGACTATGCTGTAAATGTAAGTGGTTATGTACCTTCAACGCTCCTGCTGTAAATTCCAAAATAATTCCTCATTTTTTACTTTGCGCGGCTGCATTTCAAGTTTGCATTAATCCATTGTTTAAACACATTTTAAATCGAAAACTGCCTATACGAAGGTAAAGCCTCGTCATTTCGGATGATTACCGAGTGAGGCATATGTAAAACACAACCTTGAACTGTATTGAAATAATCGAATTATTTTGTCGATGTCGAATGAACAAGACATATTGTTTTCAATGTTATTAATATTTATTTTGGTATGTGTGATTTGTTTATGCAATAATAGCGAAAATACACATTTTCTCGGACATGATCATCTGCGGACGCTCTCAAAATCCGTTCCTGCCCTCGTGCTGCGCACTCGGGCAGGAACGGATTTTTCGAGCGTCCGCAGATGATCATGCCCTCGAAAACGTGTATTATCCCTATATACCAGTACAATCCGTCGTGAACTTCTAAATCACAACTTTGCCTTTATATAATATATGTTCCCAAGTGTTGTGAGGAATGGTAAAAAACACAGTCAATATTATTACAAGTTTTCGCATTTCAAACAATTTGTGTTTTTGTTGTATTTCTGATGTTGATTTCCCATATATAAAGCGGAATTGTATTGTATTTATATGATTGTATTTTACTCCAGTGTATTCGCTATTACTTTATTATTGAAAGTAGTTTTCTCAATTATTTTCATAGTTGTCTTTCAATTATGTAATCTAGAAAAGGGCGCTTAAGTAACCTTTTTCTTTAAGGCATTATCGCGTTTGTTCAATGCAATCAATTGTAAATTATTACATTAATATCGTGTTCTTCTCAAAGTTTCCTTTGTTTCTTCGTTATGAACAAGCATGTAACTACATGTATTACCATTACCAAGCATAACGTAGTGGCGTCATTGTTTGTACATATACTATTTGGATTAAAAAAGTAATGTTAAATAAATATAATATGATAACCCAATTTGTATGTTCGATTTAATGTTGGTTTACATGGAATACTTGAATTAAGAAGTAATGATCAATAAAATAATTTATAATAACACAACTTCAAAAATATTAACGTTAACGATTGGACTCATAATAACATTTTAAATTACTGTTCATGTTTCTGATAATGTGAAAAACAAATATCCATAATTACGCAATCCATATTTATTATCTAATAAATAATTGATACATGAGCTAGGCCTATAAATAAGTTGCTTATGTACGTGTATAAATTCGTAATGACAATTTACATTTCATTTTCGCAATAACAAGTCATTCGCTTTCTGGTGTGGATTTTTATTGTATTTAACTTCCTGCTTTGTTTCTTTGGAACAGGAAGTTGTCTTAGGATATTTCCAAACGCGTTTCTTTCAGTTTACCGCAATTCATTGTTTCAACATATTAGTAAGCGTGTGTAGTAAAGTTCAAAACATTGTGTTAATCTCAAAGGCGAACAACAGGACCAGGTTATAATTATTATCAGTAGTAGTAGTAGTAGTATGTTGTTGTTGTTGTTGTTGGTATTGTTGTGATTGTGTAATGATGATGATGACAAATTATAGTAAGAAAGGGGACACAAAAGAAGAAAAAAACAACGAACATAACATCACATCACGTGGGGCTACTCAAGACGAGAAACAGGGAGATAAAACAAACACAAAAGATAATGCTGGCCATGAACACACGGGCCCAATTGATACTGAGGCTATGAAAAAGCAACCTCGGGAAGCAAGCGGCAGAATTCAACAACAGGCCATGCGGAAAATGCAGCGCGAAGCTGAAAGTTTGTATAGGTTATAGATTCTGGGAAAACTTATTAAGGCGAATTTTTTATTGTTGATCACTTATCCGTTAGAAATGATTTAGTAAAAGCAAATTCTTAGTCGCGATGGCAATCGTTCCTTTGAATGTAATTTTCTAATTTAAAAAGACAAACATGTCTAAAGTATTTGAAAACATACTTGCATATATTGTCAGCAAATGAAAGAGTAAACTATAGTAATTAACAGTTGAATGTCGTTTATTTTATAAATTGTTGTATAACAAAGTAGATTACAAAAAAAATCCTTTTCAAGCGACCAACAGCGTTGAAATCAATTATGAGATTTCAGGTTTCCTCTAAAAAATCATGACATTCAGATGATCAGTTACGTAATTCTCTTGCCCAAGATGGTTAAATCGCCAGTTAAAAAAACATCTGGACCACTAGATTCATCGAACAGCCTTAGGAAACGTTTCTTCTCCTTGTAAAAGTTGAGATAATCTCAAACATTACTATCTGTACAGGAAATAAGAGACCTTATGCTGCCTAATTTTTGTCCTATACGAAACGTAAATATGTGTTATTCGCCTAAATAAACTAATTAAATCCATGTCAGGCAGAAAAAAGTATTATTATTTTAACCAATTTACTCTACGAATCAGTAATAATTAAAATAGTGTATTTTATTGGTAACGTTGAGAAATTTCTCAATTTCCAATCAAATAAAAGTAAGCATGCATTTTGATTTTTGACAGTGAATTTAACCATGCATTAAACAATATCAAACGGAAATCGTGACGCAAGCTTAAACTGCGTTTGCACGCTCAGATCGACATACCCCCAATGAATTTGAGCTGAGTTTGTGATGTCCGCCAGTCTCTACTGGGGGACATTTTGTTTTTTCCCTGTCTGTTTGTTGGTTTGTTTGTTGGTTTGTTTACGTCAAACATTAACATTTGCCATTACTTTTGCAATATTACAGATAGCAATTTCATATTTGGTATCAGGTGTATCTCATGGAGCTGCACATTTGGAGTCGTGAAAGGTCAAGGTCATCCTTCAAATGTCAAATATATAGGGGGACATAGTGTTTCACAAACACATCTTGTTATTTATATATTCGTGTCCCGTGTTTTGTCCAAAATATATACGTTACTTTGTTGTAACAACTTGTCAAACTAATCATGTACATTTGAATCCCCAACGGTGTGAGCCAGTCACTGCTGAACATTTAACCATTGCTTTAAGTTAACATGCCCTTAATTTATACAATTTGCCCAATAATGTAGTCCAAGAGTGATCTTAGGCAGTTCGACGAATAAAAAGGTTTTTCTTTTTTAAATAATTAATGTTTTATTATTTCACGTTAAACTTTTCAGCGAGCAAGCGGAGGGTGTACGTTGTATACGGATGTGTCGTATTCATACTGGAAGAGTACGAGGCGAGGGCGCCTGACCAATCCAAAAACTCTTTGGATGACGTAAGTTAGCGAGTTACTTCTTTGTTGACAGGATACACTCTATTTACAGGGCCAAGGTGCGTGCATTTTACATATATCATAGTGTTCCAAAGCATATTCTTCTTTGCAACAATATTTTACAATATGTAATAATGTTAAGATATGTGTATACACTTCTTTTAATCATATCGATTGTTTGTTTTACGCGCGCTTCACAAAAAGGTACAGAGCATCGTGCAGACGCAACTGCTGATGTTTGAAAAACTGCAACGGGCATGTCCAAAGGAAGTCAGTCAGAGCGTGAACAAAGAACTGAGAAAGAAGACACTTCGTTGGGCTGCCGTCCGAGAGGAGGAACATATAAAACCCAATGACACTGACAAATACATTTGTCAATGGTACGAAATTTTGGTGAATGAAAAAACAAAGCACGAGATTCTCAAGAAACCCAGGTAAGTTTAGAATGCCCTTCATTTATACTCACACTTGCATCTACATGATATTTTATGTATGTTTTTCAGGTGACGATTATGAACTGTTTACTCCATTGTTAACACTGAAAAATATGAAACCATGGCCACGGTTTAATAGTTTCATTTTTAATGTCATGTCCTTCGCAATACTCCTGTTTTCATTTAAATGACATTGTGTGCTAACAGCAAGCCTTACTTCAAAGCAATGACCATATACGCACAATTAAATAGGGTAATTTAATTTAAATGGCACATGGTCCCTTTTAGCATCATTTGGTCGAATTAATATATGCGTTTTAAATTATCAGTTACAAATATTACATTAAAATGTATTGTCGAATAGCGAACCTGTCTCAGCCACGACATTCAAGGAACACGTAAAGCACATATCCAAAGGCAAAAATGACGCCATGGGAATTGACCAACAATATAAACAAGACGACAAGAAGAAGGCGACAAGCCCTGAAACCCGCCGATCTGCACTTGACTATGCCTACGAAAGAGGTAACACGTTCAGTTGGAAGTTGTATAGCACTATGTTGTTCTTATCCAATTAATTACTTGTCATAAAATTCATGATTCATTGCCTCCTTTTTGTGATTGTTTTCGTGAACGTCTGAGTACAAAATCATATTACCAGTCAGTCAAAGACAAAGAAGTTAATGAAAAAGCCTCTAAGTCGTAATGTTATATGAATATTTTATGGTTGTTTAACACGTCAAAATGGTATTCGATGTGATAATTCCGTATCACCCTTCTAGACGCAGTTTATATTGTATGATTGATTGGTCTAAATGGATTAAAATAAATGACCCTCGATTTATTGCAAACATGAATTAATCATTTTTCAATGTTATAGGTGCAAAGCGAATGGCAGTAACCAGACCCGACCTTAAAAAGGTTCTTGACGATGACGTTAAGGAGTTCCTAGCCGATGGTTTCGAAAATGTTTGTTATGTGCTCATGTAACAATTTCTAAATATGTTTATAATCGCCAAATGTTATTGTGATTTATGCAATTTTTTTTTGTTCGTTTAATTATGAAGAACTTCGTGTTCGTTGTGATTTTACTTATGCTTTTATTTATGTTTTCCTAATAGTTGAACTAAGGGTATAGTGTATGTCACATCTAAGACATACGTTTTATTGACATTACTCAACCCTTGTGATTCTTATTTGATTACAACACATACTCAATTAATCATTAACATAAATATATTCAAACAATGAAATTTAAAAAAAGTGATTCTTGAAAGAGTCTCTTTTATTGAATGCTTGCTATGCTTTATGAAGCCAGATCAGTGATTTAAAAGCGATTACTTACTGTTTTAACCACTAAAAAAAAGTGAAAACTCTCGACATTTTTTATTCTTTTATTGTGAAATTACTTATTTGTTTCCACGTCATTATTCCAGCGAACTTCTCGAATTTAAAATTCTAAACAAATGACTGAAAAAAAGAATCATGTAAGAATATAACTATGTAATTAGTAAGTATATTATCGATTTAACGCACGAGTGATCTTAGAAATCACTCAAAAAACGCACTTCCACTTCAACAGAGAATATTCAATATAAGCGGACGTGAGTATGATATATTACAAATAGCATGCGGCTTGTTAGACACAAAGCCAAATATCAATAACCGTTTTAGTCTTGTAAACGGCAGATACTTGGAAACTGCACAGACCATCTTATAATTGACATGATAATTTTAAGTCCTATATATTTATCACGTTTGACGTTGTATTAAAAATTCAGTAGCATTTTATGTGTTATTGTCGGTGATATGGCTTGTACCATTCGACATTATTAAAATGGCCATTTTGTCTCAGTTTGTCTCTTTTTTGCTGGCCTCTGTATTATGGCCTGTTATAGCATGTTTATGATATTTTATGTGCATCAAAATATGGGCGTATAAATACTGCTAAATTATCGTACTACATGTCCTTTTATGAACCGATGTAATAGATACCCACACGCAACATATTTGCTACAAAAAGGTTGGTAAAACTGTCACTGATGTATATCGTGAATGTGTTGGGTGAACAGAAAATATTAGAATGTTGCATTTATCAGGCAATGTGTATACAAACAATAAAAAAACATATCTGCAGTGTTTTAACGTATACATTAGTTAAAGAAATACACGTAATTATGTATTTTTAAAATGACCTCCAATATGTATACATTTTTTATCGGAAAGTCATTCATATACATCACAAATACGTTAATTTGGCTTGCATATTTTCAACAAACGAACGTAGAAGGTATAACACGGTCGTCAATATTCAAATGTCCAATTATACTCATATTTCAAATGGTGTAAAGACTCCTAAAAGCAAGTTGGTAGTTTTGTATTATGTATTAGTTTGTATTTCTAGAATGTCAAGGTAAAGAAATATCTGATTTCGTCTTTTAAACGAATTTCGGATATCGAAAATCAAAGAAGGACATAAACGGCAAATAACACAACTAGCTACAATAAGTGCATCGTATTAGATATTTCACGGGCATTTCAGTGTGCCGAAACGTATAAATCAGTAGAAAGCCACCTTAACCCGATTCATTATTTTGTGTGTTAAAAATAACATATAACACATAACACATAACATGACAATCTTGTACAAAGGAGCTTCCATTTAAACTAATGCAACCACGAAACCTTTCGTGACTTTTAAACAGCCAGAGTGGCTACTAGACAGACTGTGTGAATACACAGGCTTGTCGGGAGCTATGATGGTCGCATGAGTCATAAGACCCATTTTCGCACGACACAGGACATGTACTACAACGCTTGTACAGATAAAAACACATAAACACATTTTGAGTTTAGGCTTCACCAATTGTCTTTTACGTTACATCTGTCAACTTGGAATTGAAAGTCAATGATTCATAGAACATGAATCGCACTGCGTATTGTAATATTCTATATATTGGGACAAACATTAATGGTGTATATACCGAGTTTAACCGAGTGTTTGTTAGTATGGAATCGCATCCTTTAAATAAATTCTTCGTGCCAAAAACGGTGTGTGCTTGAAATCAAAATACATTTTCATTCAATATGAAATCTGCAAAACGAAACATGTACACAGTATGTATAACTATAAATCATGTATACCATTTATACTTAGTTATTGTGCATCATGTGTACCTGAGTAAGTGGCCGTTTCCGGCCAAAAATAACAGACACGGTGGATGTTTAGGCAACCGGCTAATATGCTCTTTGCTTCCACAACCATTGATAATTTGTGGAGCATATTTTGTTTTGTTTTCTTAGAGTAACATTTTTATATAATAGTTTGCATGTGCACAGCACAGTTGTTTTTCTGTATTGTTTTCCGCAACGTACCTATTTAGTATGGTACACTCAAAATGTATGCAGTCTATAAAGAAACCAATCCTTGATGCGTGTGTGCAATATAAACTTAATTTTGTCATTCAATCTTGACAACTTGACCAAAATTACACCGTGTGTGTAGCTGTCATATCTTAAATATTGATGAAGATTCACGATATAACACCATGAGTACGTGAATAATTGCGACTTTTTCTTGCAATAATGAAAGGCAAAATTTACGTTTGGTTGCTGCCTACTAAGGCCAGTTGTTCCATCGCCGTGGAAACGTTGTGAACGACATACTTTGTATCTGAATAAAACATTTCATTACATGAAAGCGTTTTTAGTTTTGTAAGTTATGTAACTTTGAAGAAGGGCATCTTAAAATGTATCCGCCATAAATAAATAGGATGTCCGGCTCAACGAAATTTAACTCGTTGGTGACATTGTTGACCGGTTCGACTTTCTTCTTACATCCGTTCGACCGAATTTGACTATGAACCGTTTTGTCTATCTTGCAACAATCATTCAAATTTCAATAATTGATATATCCGAGAGCGTTGACAAGATTATGCCCCTATTATCACATTGGCTAGAACTATTGCGTAGTAGTCCTGACACGAGGGCACTCCGCGGCACGTGACGAGTCAGCCTTGAACGCTGAGTCCAGCGTCACCTGCACGTGTTTTCCCGCCAAAATGTGCGGCAGGTTGGAGCGTATTGTCGCCTTGCTGATAATTGGCTTGTGGGTAAACCCATATTTAACACTATTTTATGCTTGATTAGGCATCGTCGGCTCAAGTACTGATTTGAAAGTGTTCCGGGTACTCTTAAGCTTACTTTAGCACAATTTATTTGTGTTACTTGAATAACCTCACACCCTGTGCCCAATTATTTATATTACTATACACATTGTACTGTATATTTCTATGGTCGCAAGGACAATCGGAATCTAATCTACTGTCGTACAAAATATATTAAACGCTTAAAAATATAGTATAGAAGTATACTTTCTTTGTAAATTTCCAAATTACATAAAACGTTAAAATCATACTTGTTAATATATATGTTATCAATATGATGCCATGTTTTCAGTAAATAACGTTTTAAAGGCGTTACAGATTATGAAGGGAGCCTTGACGTTTTTACCGAACAGCCACTAAGACCGACTAACGACCGACTCCACGCGTGTAGACATAATGTCTAACCCTAAACATCATTTCTTCATTTGTAATATCTTGAATTTAACTTTACGTCTTTACACTGAATGGCGGAGTCGATATGTTTAATTTACGCTCGATTAAAAATCAACCACAGGGAATAAGGTTTTTACGGTAACACAAATACTTTGTGCTTAAGTAGCCTTACGAGCACCCGGAATACTTAAAATCACGGGCATCACGAGCAAACTTAAGTCAATATGCTGACTCAATTGAAAGTTGTATCTCAGTATTGAGTTGAGTTTGATGTTCATGCTCAATTTGAAGTTCACAAAAGTCTTTTTTATAGTTTGGAGTCTGATTCAAGCGAATTAGCGAAGAATTATGCGCATATTCTTATTGTTGAGCTTGCGTACATGTTATATGAGCTGGTTATCCTGTTTTGTATAGCTTTAACAGGTTTCAGTATACAAAATACCTATGAAAAATAAAGCATAAAATGAAAAATAAAAATAAGACTGACGTCATTGTTGAATTGTATTTTATCAAGCGATAGAAGCAAAAATTGTATATGTCATAGTGCGCTCCGGAAAAAAACATTCACTTGTATGGTTTATTACAGGAACGAAGCAAAAGAGTTTAGTCATTCCAAGACCCAAACCAGCTTATGACAGCTTAGTCAACAGATATCGTGATACGTTTACAAGATTACAGGTGATGAAATCCAATGACAGAACTTACAATCATTAATATTCAAACTATCATTATCAGCGCGTACGTATTGTCAGAGCATGTTGATTTAGTTATCTAGTTCAAGTGGACGCGTAATCATTAACATTATGCAAATAAAATATTAATATATTTGCTTTTAATTATAATGACATTACAATACAACGTTTTGTTTTTAAATCCATGTTATTGATTGTAAAATCCAGCACTTGAAATGGACTTTCGTTTTGCTTTTATGAATATGATACATTTATAATTATCAGTTCTATGTTTGAACAGACCACAAGTAAAAATTCAAAAACTGTTATTGTTCATAATAAAACATAAACAAAATGATATTTTTTTATAAATCTATATTATTTTTTGTTTTCATATGAACGAAATGAAGATCAAGATTTTAAAAATATATTAATAAATATTTATAACAGAAATATTTTTTATTCAATATAAGACATACAATGTATTCATGTATATGATCATATAACAAAGTGACACCATGTAGCAGCAATAATGTCTAAACATGTTATACAATATATGCTAATATATATTTTTGACCTTGTGGTTTTCATTTGATTAAAAAAAGAGAAAAGGCTAATATGTATTTTTTTTCTTTGGAATGATGTGAAAAAATATGTATATATATAAAGTGACACCATGTAGCAGCAATAATGCTTAAACATGTTATACAATATATACTTATATATATTTTTGACCTTGTGGATTTCTTTTGATTAAACAAAGAGAAAAGGTTAATATGTATTTTTTTTCTCTGGAATGATGTGAAAAATATGTATATATATATATATATAAAAACACAGAATAGTTATGAATAAGGATAAATTGCATAACGTGGGTAGAAAGCATACTGGACTTGTTTAGTGTGTTTCCATTTTTGTTCAAATATATGAAGTATATCATTGTTTAGGGCAATTTCTTTTTCAATTGGAATCTTCAGTTTTAAATAATTGATAAAACAGTTCATTGAAGGTCTTTGTTTTCTATATTTCATGCTGAATATGAAATATTTCATTAATATGATTATGTAATTCACAGCGTTATTAATCTCTTGTAGTTTGAAGGTATCTACCCCTAACCTTATCTCTAAGAGAGATAGTTTAACATTTAATTGTTGTTTCTCTAGAAAGGTTGTCAATTGATTCCATAGAGGTTGAATATGTTTACACTCCCAGAAAAGGTGTTCTATTGTTTCAATATGTTCACTACACATATCACATAGATTTGTGTTGGATTTTGCACTTAAAAAGAAGTTTTTTTGTAGCTATGATTCTATGGATGCATTTATATTGAAAGTTTCTCAGTGTGTTATCAGTAGTTGATTTATATGGCATATCAAATATTTGTTTCCAATTATATTCTTTTTCTCCAAGAAGGTTTTGCCATTTAGTTTGAGCTTTAGAGATTTCGGCATGGTTTTTAATTTGAATTGTGTACAAACAGAGTTATACCCTTAGCTTAAAATCACAGGGACGGAAGGTGAATAATATCACATATGAAATATGATATTATTAAGGGTAATTAAAAATCATAAATATTGATGAAACGGCCCCCAAAGAATGTGAGCCGTTCTGACGTATTTAACCATTGTCATTAATTTGTGTTACAACACGATTCAAATCCGGTGATACTAGTACATGTTTGTTTAATAAAAAAATATGGTGATTAGTTTGCTTGCATCGGCTTAAATTTGGTTCTTAGAACCAATTGTATAACGCTAGTAAAATTACACATATCATTGAATATGCCAATGTAATTAAATGCGTCTTTCAATACAGTGCTTTTTCGCATACATTCGTATCGATTACTATTATCAGATGCATGCAGAACAATTACGTCAAAATCCGAAGTCTAAATAGCTCTTGGTTGTCTAAACATACCAACCATATCACGCTGTAGACAGTAATACACGCTTAAAATAAACCTATTCATATTGATAATACGATATGGGTACTTGTAACAATAACGTGAGACACGATAAACAGTAACATAACCATTTATAAAATGAATTTAGATTGAATTTCAATGTTTAAATTAACAACAAAAGAACTTATAAATAGTCTCTAAAATGGCTTCAAATGTGGAGGATACAATTCATAGAGGGTGAGACTCGTACTTCGACTTGTTATGTGTTTCCTTTGAGGAAAATGGCGGAAACACAGAGGCTGAATTTTAATGTCATGAATGTTCCAAATTTTGGTGTAGCAAATGTGTAGATCATCATAACTATCTTTTCAAGAAGCATGTAATTTTGGGCAAGAAAAACATCGCCGAATGGCCTAAGACTAATATAGTTGATTTAGATCGAGGTCAGGAGCACAAGAAAGAAAAATTGACAGAAATTTTAAAAGTTTAAACATATTTATTTCAAACAATGCACTTTTGTTTACATATAATACAACAATGTTTATAATACGTACATATTCAAATAGGATAGGAACGAAAGACAGAGTCTTATAGACTTCTTCTCCCTTTACAAAAACAGAAATTTCTGAATACCACAAACAAAAGATTATATGTAATGTCTGCCATGTCCACAATTATTAGTAAGTACAGATGCACTCTTTTTAAAATGTAAAATACACACGTTGGCCCTAAGAGACCTAAGACCCTTACACTAAAGCGATTACACTATTTCAACTGTCAAACGTAACTTGTAAGAATTTTTTCTGGCAAATTAAGTCAATACGTACCCCGACCAGAAAGGAGAAAGACTCCTCTAGATTCACTTTTGAATACGGCGGAATGGACAAACGGTATTTTAGAAACTAACTCATTTACATTGCAGATACGTGTAGTATCTTTCGTTTTTATTCTTAAAATCTATGCTGGTTATAAGAAAAATGATCATAAATTATTATAACACGACTGGCTCTGGTCATGAAGTAACGTGTTATCTTTCTAAAGATTAAATGAAAAGTTCACAAAGCAAGTGGGATTAAATTAGACCTGGTTCCCTCAAATTTAGGAACAACAGTAAAGGGTATTAATTTCTAAAGAAAAAACAAGCATTTCGTTTGCATGTTAATACGACATGCATTAACAAAACAACCAAAGATATTTGTAATACAATAATGCTCACAGCGTGCAGCCATTAAACAAGTGATCACATACGTTTTATTGTTGTGACCTTGAGCAATGAATGGTTGACCTAAAACCGGTCGGCGTCTACCTTTCCTCACTATTAACCAACATACTAACTGGGATATTCTCATGTCAAAGCATTGATTACATAGTTCAGGGCTTATCACCAATCATAATTATTCTATATTTCGCTTCAGATTGAACTTCAACATTAAACAATCGTCGTTAATATTGGTTTACATCGCATGATCAGGTGTGCATTGTTGAAACAAACACCCGATGAGTAAACTTGGTTTGATTCCAGCATCGCCAGCATAAAGCTTCACGTTGTTATAAATCAAGAATCTTCTATTTTCTGACAACTTCGTAAGACACGATACCCCGAAATGGCCGGTTTTAGAGTCATCTAGTTTTACTTTTGAACACGGCGGAATGGACCAACGGTATTTTATAAGCAAACTTATTTTCTTTCTTTAACTGTTATTAAAATAGTAAATTCAATTAAATTGCCACAGGATGTTCCGCTGCTCGTGTGTGTGGTTTTCTACTCCAGATACATGTAGCATATTTCGTTTGGATTCTTTAAATATATTCTTCTTATAAGAAACAAAGGTCATAAATTATTATAACACGATTAATTCGGTCATTACGAAATCTGTTCAGTTTATTATATACTTCAGCAGTATTAGTTTTCGTAAGTGATCGGTTATAGTTATAAATTAGTGTAACAAATGTATAAAAGTCTTGAACATTTTTTGTACCTTTGTCCCCTTCAATGTTTAAAAAATCGAAAAACAATCCGAAAAAAAATGCACTTTTGTTATATAACACATTATCTGGTCATTTTAGTATTTGATAAATAATTTACTTATTACCGGCACAATGGTAATCATTTAGTGTTATCTTTTCTCATGGGACTATTAAATAGCAAGTTCTATTTACGATTTTGACCGCTCATGTTTCTAAGATATTTTACCCAGAAACGTTTCATCGTTGCACCCCTATAGGGACGGAAGGGCCTAGCTACCACGCCGGAGAGATTCCAAGAGTCATCGGTTGCTACGGGATCTTTTGTAAAGCTTGCGGACAGTGTTTCGCATGGCCCCGGATATTACAGACGCAAACTGCAGACTTACGATGATCGCACATTCGATGGCCCTCAATCTCGGGAAAAAGTGGCCATAATAATACAGTTAATGCAGCGCGAAGCTGAAGGTTTGTTCAGGGTTTAGGATCTGGGACAACTTATCAGGGTAAATCTTTTGATCACTTATCAGTACATCAGGAAATGTTTCAGTGATTAAATTATTAGTCAATATGACATCGACTCCTTTGAATATAATTTTCTTGTTTTAAACAAAAAACAAAACCATCTTCAATATTTGAAAACATACGAGCATCTGTTGTCAGCATATGAAGTTAAAACACTATTGTTATAATAAGTTGAAGGCCGTTTATTTTATATACTAATTCATAGCAGAGTAGAATACAAGAAAATTCCTTTCCAAGCGACCGACAGCAATGAAATCAATTATGAGATTTCAGATTTCCTCTACAAAAATTCATGATGTTCAAATGATCAGATACGTGATTTTCTTGCCCAAGATCGTCCGTTCGCCTGTTATTATAAAAAACATCTGGACCAGTAGATTCATCGAACACCCTAAGAAAACGTTTCTGCTCTTCAATTAAGTTGACAAAATCTCAAACATAACTATCTGTTCATGAAATATGAGACCTTATTCTGCCTTATATTTTACTGCATGAGTATTTGTTATCCTTCTAAATAAACTTGTAAATTAAATTCACGGAGGACAAAAAACAAATTATTTAATTATTATTTTAAATAATTTGCTATAGCAAGCAGTAATCATTCAAATAAAGTATTCTTGCTACGCCGATGATACTTATTGATAACACTTTGTCCTATTACGGGACTTCTTTTATCAATGTATTTGACTTAACTGATGGCAAAATTACATAATGGGAAGCATCTACTAGAAACGTTGGGAAATCTCTCAATTTCAAATGAAATAAAAATAAGAATGCACTTTGATTTTAAACGTCTTTTATGTAATACCATGTATTAAACAAACAAAAAAGTCGGGTCGCAAGCTCTAACTGCAGTTCCACGTTTTGACAGACCCCTAATAAATTGGGGCCTAGTGTTTTTGTTTATATATTCGTGTCCAGTGTTTTGTCCAAAATGTAGTTTTTGTTGTAACAACTTGTCAAAATAAGTATGCAAATTTTAATCCCCAACGGTATGAACCAGTTACTGCTGATTATTTAACCATTGCTATCAGTAAGCATGCCCATAATGTATACAATTGTGCAATAATGCAGTACAAAAGTGATCTAAGGTAGTTTGTCGAATACAATGTTTTTCTTTCGTAAAATAATTTATGTTTTATTATTTCACGTTATACTTTTCAGCTAGCAAGCAGATATTGTACGGTGCATACGGAAAATTCGTTTCCGTACTGGAAGAATACAAGGCAAGGCGCAAAAGACAAAAGCTGTGAGATAAAAAATTGCTTTGCCTGACAAATCCAAAAAGTCACGTAAGTTCGCGTGTTACTGCTTTTTAAAACGATACACTCTATTTTACGGTCCAATGTGCGTGTATTTTACATAAATTCCAATGTTACAAAGCATATTATTCTTTGCAACAATATTTAACAAGAATGAAATAATGTTAAGACATGTGTATATACCTCTTTTAACCATATCGATTTTTTACATGCTCTTTATAAAAAGGTACAGCAAATTGTGCAGACGCAACTGCTGCTGTTTGAAACCGAGCAACGAGTCTGTAATAGAGAGGTCTGTGCGAGCTTGAGCAAAGAACTAAGAAAAAAGACACTTCGTTGGGCTGCCGTCCGAGAGGAGAAACGTATGAAACAAAATGACACTGACAAATACATTTGTCAATAATACAAAGTTTTAGTGAAGGGTAAAACAAAGCACGAGATTTATTAGAAACCCAGGTGAGTGTTGAAAGTTCTTCATTTATATTGACAATTTCATCTACGTGATAAAATTTAGTATTTTTTCAGGTGACGGTTATGAACTGTGAAATCCATTGTTAGCACTGAAAAATATGAAACCATGTGATGTTCATCATAATAATCATTTCTTCATTAAAATGACCGTGTGTGCTAATTAGCAAAGCTTCATTGTAATGGCCACATACGCACAATTAAATAATGTATTTCGCCCCATTGGTGCACAAAGGTACCATGTGACATTTAATTTAAATGTCACATGGTACCTTTTTAAACTAATGGGGCAAAATAATATACGAGTTGTTATGTATCAGTTTCAAATGTTCGATTTAAAACATATTGCCTAAAAGCAAACCTGTCTCAGCAGCGATTATCAAGACAAATGTAAGGCACATCTTCAAAAACAAAAATGACGCCATGGAAATTGATCAACAATTTAAACAATACGACAAGAAGAAGGCGACAATATAAAGAAGTGAAACTATAGCTGCTGGAGCAGTATTGCATTCTCATTATATACAATTAGTTAGTCCTTTATTTAAGGCAAGTGACCAGTTGCCAAAACAGCACAAAACAGCACAATCCAAAACAACATAAACACATATAAGACTAAAGCTGGGGTCACCGCCTTGAAACGGTCAATGCAAAGCATTGGGGGTTTAAACCCGTTGAAGAGCGCTCAACCTCACACTTGGCCCCAGCAATAATCATGATACATATCAGTGTAAATAAAAATTAACCGAATAGCATTGCAACTCAAATTATACAATAATATAAGGGAATTAAAACACATTCAATTTAATTACCATTTAATTGCTCATGGTATGAAGAGACCAGAGCAACAGAGTTACAACTTTTTGAGGAACGATGAAATGAAATTACGAAAAAGTGTCAGCTACATCCGTTCTTTTTAGAAAAAAAAATAAGAATATAGCTTCATAAAAGTAATATTTCAGATCATCATCGCGGAAATACAGGAAGAAGCAGCAATAATGGGTGTAGAAGATCCATATTACATAGATTGTGACTGCTAAAATATAAAAATACAAATAAATCAAACAAGAAACGCCCGTCAAAGAGAACATATTAATAACGTATAACGCTCTTAACCCGATGACCTATGCGTGTAGCCTAAAACAGTGAAAATGTGTCGTATGACGTAATTTAGAAGCGATGACACGATGACGTCAAAATCAATGTAGCCCATAACAGTGAAAGTGTGTCGTATGAAGAAATTTAGAAGCAATGACACGATGACCTGAAAATATCCAATATCATAAAAGGGGCCGTTCTGTAAAATAAAAAATAAAAACATTAAAGGGGCAGTACTGTAAAATCGAATTACCAACAAAACCATCTTTGGTTATTGAATATTTAAGATTCAAACATATAAAGTGGTCATCCCATTAATAATTTCAAGCTTTAAGAGAAGAAAGATATAGTGAATCGAAAACCAACAGGCATGTGTTTTTAAGTACGTTAACATCATGTCCTTTTGATAAAAATGTGTTAATTAAATTGATGTTTTTCGATTTTTCAAAGCCCTGGAACCCGCCGGTCTGAACAATACGATGCCTACGAAAAAGGTAACATTTTCAGTTGAAAGTTGTATGACACTGGATTGTTCTTATCCAACTAATCGCTTTTGGTGAACTCATGGTTTCTTGCTTGCTTTATGTTGTTCTTTTGGTAAACGTCTGTGTACAAAATCATAATACCAGTCAGTCAAAGACAACGAAGTTAATAAAAAAAGCCTCTAAACTTTATATGAATATTGTATGGTTATATATCACGTCAAAATGGTATTCGATGTGATAAGTCCGTATCCCCTTTCTAGACCCAGTTATATTGTATGATGGATTGGTCTTAATGGATAAAACCAAATGTTCCTCGTTTCATTCCCAGCGCTTATTAATACGTATTTGCAAAACATGAATAAACATATTTCGATGTTACAGGTGCAAAACGGATGAAAGTAACTAGACCCGACCTTAAAGAGGTTCTTGACAACGACGTTGAGGAGTTCCTGGACGAGGGTTTCAAAAATATTCGTGAAATAAAAACCTGTATCATGGTGTTAATCACAAATATTGTAATTTATTATACTCAATTGTGTGAGATTTGGACGATTATGAATTTCTAAATAATTTAAAATGTCGTGCGTGTGCTCATGCAACAATTTCTGAATATGTTGATACTCGCCTTATGTAATTTTGTTTTATGTGATTCCGTTTTGTTTTCGTTTAATAATAACCACCTTTCGTGTTTTTTTATGTTTTTACGTTTGCTAATTTTGATGTTATCCTTATATATTCAATAAGGCTATATTGTATGTCACATCTATAAGACATTCGTTTTATTGACATTATTCAACCCTTGTGATTCTTATTTGATTACAACACATGATAAATTAAACTATTCAATTTAAAAAAGTTATTCTTGAAAGAGTCTCTTTTATTGCATGCTTGCTATGCTTTATGAAGAAAAATCAGTGATAAA
Source organism: Dreissena polymorpha (assembly GCF_020536995.1). Classification (NCBI taxonomy): domain Eukaryota; kingdom Metazoa; phylum Mollusca; class Bivalvia; order Myida; family Dreissenidae; genus Dreissena; species Dreissena polymorpha. The sequence continues at coordinate 3,633,048 of NC_068362.1, forward strand.
AAAGCGATTACCTTATTGTTTAACCACTTAAAAATAAAAGCTATCGATAATTTTCACTATTTTATTTGTGAAATAAGTATTTTTCGACGTCATGGCGTCATATTTCCTGCGAAATCATCCAGTGTATACAAATGATTGAAGCAAAGAATAATATAAAAATAGCAGTTGTTATTTTATCGTATTTAATGCACGAGCGATGGTAGAAAGCACTCGAAAAAATACATTATTCACTCAAGAGAGAATATTCAATATAAACGGACGTGAGTTTGCAATATTACAAATAGCATGCTTCTTGGTAGACACAAAGCGAAAGACCAATACTCGTTCTGGTTCTATTTATGGCAGCTACTTGGACAATGCAAAGACCGTCTTATAAGCGACATTATAAGTTTTAGTCATATATTTATCACGTTAACAATTGACGTATTTAAAATCAGTAGCATGCTATGTTTTATTGCCGGTTATATGGCTTGAACGATTTAACATCATTAAAATGGCCATGTGTATATGTATTTGTCTCTCTTTTCTGGCCTCTTTATAATAATAATGTTTATGATATTTTATGTTTATAAAAATATGGGCGTATAAATACTGCTAGGTTGGTAAAACCGCCATTGATGTATATCGTAAATGTGTTTGGTGAAAATATTAGAATGTTGCATTAATCATGCAATGTTAATACAAAAAAATCTAAAACATACCTAAAATGTTATACATAAGTTTAAGAAATACATGTAAATATATTTTTTTTAATGACCCCCAATATTTATACATCTTTTATCAGAAAGTCATTCTTATACATCACAAAAACGTTAATTTGGCTTTCGTTAATTCAGATAGTAACCTTGACCTTTTACCTAGTGACCCCAATTTAGATAGAGGTCATCTACAGTCCAAGGCCAATGCACATGTGAAGTATCAAGCCAATCGGTCATTTCGTTAATGAGTTATCGATCGGAAACGATAAGTGACCTAGATATTTGAGCAAGTGGCCTCAATTTCAATAGCGGTCATCTACTGTCCAAGGCTAATGCACACTCGAAGTATCAAGCCAATCGGTCAATCCGATGACGAGTTATTTATCAGAAACAATATTCACGCTTATTGAGACAGTGACATTGACCTTTGACCTTGTGACCCCAATTTCAATAGGGGTCTTCTACTCTTCAAGGCCAATGCACATATGAAGTACCAAGCTTATCAGTCAATTCGTTGACGAGTTAATGATCGAGAATGATTTTCACACGTATTGTGAAAGTGCCATTGACCTTTGACCTAGTGACCCCTTTTTCAATAGGGGTCATCTACTGTCCAAAGCCAATGAACATCGAATAACAAGTCAGTCTGTCAAATCGTTGACGAGTTTTTAATCGGAAATGGTTTTCAAACGTATTGTGACAGTGACCTTGACTTTTAATCTTTGACATAGTGACCCCCATTTTAAAAGAGGTCATTTACTATCCAAGGCCAATGCAGATGTAAATTTTCAAGCCAATCGGTCAATCCATTGATGAGTTATTAATCGGAAACGAACTGGTCTACCCACAGAGCGACAGACCGACCGACATCCAGCAAAACAATAAACCCCCTCTTCTTCGAAGGGAGGCATAATAACAGCAAACAAATATTTCTCTATCGGACTTTATGTTTCACCCCGGAGTTTAACCTTGGTGCACTTTTGCTATGAATGAACCAAAAACAAACCAAACTTAAATAGGCTATAGAATGAGTAGTGTATTCTGATCCAAATTCTTTTCCATGTTTGGAACGTTGGAAAGTAGTGCGGAAAATCGGGAAAAATCTGTGACTTAGGGTCTGCGGTTTTGACCCAATTAAATATGAATTAGTAAGTAAGTCAATGTATCACGTGAGGCCACGTGGGATCACGTGAGATACGTGTTTGGAAATGACTGATCAAAATTCCAAGAAAGTGACCTCTAAAAAATATTTAAAGACCCGCTCTCGGCAGACGGGCCAGAGCGTTCTGATATTAAGTTCAGGTAAGATCTTTGTTACTATCTACTTATTTTCACATTTAAATTATTGTTTGCAGCATATGGTTATTTTCATACTTAAATTATTGTTCGCTACTTTTCATTCATTTTAACTAAATTCAATATAAGGTATTTAGGAAAATTATTTAACTGCACAATGTCCGAATAAAATATAGGAATTATGTATTTATGATTGTCGCTATTTTATTAGTATTATATAAGAAAAAACAATATATTTGTTTTGTCATGAATTAATAATTTCTTTGGTTTATGATTTAATAGAACAATGTTAATGTTTGAAAAATGGTAATGCTTGAAAAATAAGAATAGTATTTTGTATGATTTATTTATTTATAATGATTATCAATATGGTGCGTATATGTATGTACATATATACCACAAATAATATTTGTGCATGCACATATCTATGTTGTTTTAATATATTATAGAGAGCGTTCTAATATTATTTTCAGAGAATAGCATGGGCTAGTTCACATCGACTTAGTTATTTACGTCCCTCATGCATCAAAGAGAATCAGCGGTTAACGCTCACTGAACTAGACATATGGTATAAATAATGTTTGTAATTTAAAGAAAATGATATAAGATCGATACTCGAAGAAGGGACAGAACTATTAATTATTCAGAATTTGAGTAATTTGTCTTACGACAATTAATGAAGATGGCCTTACATACAATGTGAAACGGATAAAATGTAAAGTCCTATTGCGCACAAAAATATAGGAAAACAAAGTATGACACTAGTCTTCAGCAGTGCCTTATCGAAAGAAGTATCTTCTTCTATGCCGTCGTCTAAGAACTTTAAAGCCGAGTTTCCTCCAGTGCTTAATCAAAACTCGGAGAACCTTTGTGAATATGTGGCCCGCCGAACAAACGCCGAACGCTAAAGAATTAAAGACGTAATATTTAACGTCATTGTCAACGATCCAACTGAACCCTAAATAAGTTATCTGTTCTGCAAATATATCTATGTGGTGGCAAGCTCCTTTCAATTTAATCGAGAACATAAAATCTAAATGATTTTGTGCAATATTTATGTCATTTTTATTTTGAACAGATGTAAACATGGATTTATGTGCCGACAATCCAGAACAAGCCTAGGTTTTCCGCTACGATTACAGGTGATCGTTAAAGAATTCACAACATGAGGTTATTGACAAACCTCTGAAATTACACCTATTTGAAGCAAACTGGTTTTCTCTCTACTCACGAAATCGGGATTTTCACGTGTAGACTTATTATTTTTCAAATGTACCTGTTCCGGAATAACCTTGAAGGGCAATGTTTAGCCAAGACGTATAACGTTTAAAATATAAACGTCGTCTGCTATTTCTACCTTCCTTTGAATAATTGTTTTAAAACGCCTTACTGGTGATACTCCCGCGACACAAGGACTATGAAATATATGCTGACTATCATGTATTCATGCCGACACAGATTGAAATCTTCCGATTGCCTGACGAACGTCTTTTGATATGCTTATACATTCTAATTCGGCACAATATGATAAACTACTTATCTTGTTATACGATACGACAGGCTGTGGATATTCGTTTTTCCAATGGCCCGGTTTTCCACACGAGAAGCACAAGCCTGGTCGAAGGATTACAAAACCCGTTTGCGCAGACGCCCCCTGAACAGTCGACCCTTCCGGACGGCGATATGGCCAGTTTCCACGCGGCTTCTACCCCTTGCCGGATTTTGCTTTTGAAAACGTCCCAAAAGCATGGCTCTGATATAACATAACATTTTTTTTAATTCAATATCATACATACAATGTAAACATGTATATGATCATACAACATAGTGATTGTACAAAGCAATAAAGTTAAGACATGTTATACAAGATATGCTTATATATATATATATTTTTTTAGAGAGAAAAGAAATGAACAACAGAGGAATAGTTATGAAAAATGATGAGTTGTATAAAGTCGGAAGAAAGCATACTGGACTTGTGTTTTTTGTTGTATATTCACAATGATCTTGTCAGATTGAAAAAAATTAACTAAACAAATTAACAAAACTATTTTAGAGAGATAAACTAACATTAGAGTGAAATGTATATAAATGGACAAAACATTATGAGAATTTTATCCGATTTAATTTTTGTTCAAAGATTTGTAATGTGTCATTACTGAGGGCTATTTCTTTCTCAATCTGTATTTTTAGTTTAAGACTATGGACAAAACAATTAAAATTTGGTACTTGTTTTTTGTACTTCATGTTAAAGATAAAATATTTCATCAATATAACCATAAAATTCACAATATTATTACAGTCTATTGATTTCAATGAGTTAATTCCGAAACTTACATTTAAAAAGATAGTTTAACGTTTAGTTGATGTTGTTCAAGAAAGGATATTAATTGATTCCAAATAGGCTGGATGTGTTTGCACTCCCAAAAAAGATGTTCTATAGTTTCAAGGTTTTCACTGCAGAAGTCACACAGATTTGAGTTAGATAATTTGCATTTAAAGAGATATTTATTTGTAGCTATAATTCTATGGATGTATTTATATTGAAAATTTCTCAGTGTGCTTTCATTAGTTGCTTTATATGGCATGGTAAATATATGTTTCCAATTAAGTTCATTTTCTCCAAAAAGGACTTGCCATTTATTTTGGATTTTGGAGTTTTCTGTAGGGTTTTTAATTTGTAGTGTGTAGAATATTTTATTTGTTTTGTTTTTTTCTTCCAAGTATGTTTTCTACAAATGTTGTTTGAGCACATGGTGTATTATTTGTATTGATTTCAGATTTAATATGTATGGGTATGCTTTTGATCAGTGTGTAGTACTTCAGAAAATTATTTGAAGGCATTTCGTATATGTAGCATATATTATCAAAAGAGTAGAAATCCTTAATTCTGTAGTCATATAATTGGTCGACATATTTAATGCTTCGTTCAAACCCTTCTTTATAGAAAAACGTCTTATTGTTTGAAGTTATGTCTTTATTGTTCCATAAAATTGTTTTACTGCTGGTTTGGGTTTCTAAGTTATGAGTGACATCACTCCACGCTGATAGAACATCAGACAGAAATATGTTTTCGTTTGCAATTTCATGTAAGATAGTATTGCTGATGTTACATTCAAAGAGTTAGGAGTCACCATATTTTTTTAGGATTTTCTGGTAGAATAATTTCCATTTACTCGTATTGGTATTATCTAGGTATCGTTTAACACAGCTGCATTTGCCTGCATTCAAGAATGAGTCAATGTTCGTTAATTGGATACCTCCATTTTCTACAGATTGAATTAACTGAGTTCTTTTTATTTTATCAGGCTTACCGTCCCATATGAAATTAAATATTGCTGATTTTATATCGTTAATAACATCATTTGGTAGATTTGGGAGAACTGTTAATACATATATTAAATTAGGAAGTGCAAACGTTTTCAATACTGTGTTTTTTCCGATTAGTGTAAGTTTACGATGATGCCATGATTTTAAGCAGTTTTTAAAATTCTGTAATTTAGGTAGTATGTTTTTAAGAACTGTATCCTTTTCATTATTTGTGAATGTAATTCCTAACGTTGTGGCTTCATCGGATGTCCAATTAAATTTCATTTCTTTTTTATATGGAACATTACTTTGTTTTAATTTACCTACTCGTAGCACAGTACATTTACTTTTGTTTAGTTTAAGACCCGATGTCATTCCGTAAAGGGTTAGCGACTCTATTAGGTTATGGAAAGAATCGTAATTGTTATCTAAAAAATAAGTTGCATCGTCAGCAAATAAGGATTGTTTGATTTCTTCGTCAGGTTCTAGTGATATGCCTTTTATGTGTTTATTTAGTTGGATGTGATGTGATAGATACTCGATGCAAATAATAAATAGCGATGATGAGAGTGGACATCCTTGTCTAACCCCTCGTTCGATGTTAAAACTGTTTGAAAAGAAGCCATTGTTAATGATTATACTGTTAATATCGGTATAGAATAGTTTTACCCATTGAATGAGACTTTCACCAAAGTTCATATTTTCTAAGCAAGAGAACATAAATGAATGATCAAGCGAATCGAATTCCTTTTCAAGGTCTGCAAAGAATATTAGATCAGGATTATTTGAATTGTTGAAATAGTTTATGCATTCTTGGATAAGACGAACGTTTTCACCAATGTAACGTCCTTTTATGAAACCAGATTAAGATTTTGAAATGATTGATGGTAATATTTTTTTTATTCTGTTTGCTATACGTTTAGTTGCATTTTTATAATAATTGTTTAGTGAACTAATCGGGCGCCAGTTTGATAAGGATTCTAAGTTTTTTTCCAGGTTTTGGAATAAGTGATATAATACCTTGTTTTTGTAGCGTAGTTAAGTTTTCGTTTTTAAATGAATAGTTAAGTGAATTAATTAGATGTGTTTTTATTTCATTCCAAAATATTTTATAAAATTCGATTGTGATGCCATCAGATCCTGGGCTTTTGTTATTTTGCATTTCTTTTAGGGCTAACCCACATTCATATTCATTAAGCAATCCGTCGCACAGTTCTTTTTCCTCCTGGTTTAAAGCGCGATGTTTATTTTAAAAAGGGTGTTATTTTCAACATTTTTTCGTTTATAGAGGGTTTCGAAAAATAAACCTTGTTGTTCTAGTATTGGAGTTCTGTTTGTTATATCTTTGCCATTGACTACTAAGTTGTGTACAGTTTTTTGTTCACTTCTACGTTTTTCAATGTTTGCGAAATATTTTGTATTTTTTTCATTGTGTTCAACATGCTCTGCACGCGCTCTTAGTATTATTCCATTGAGATGTGTATGATAGATTCCATCTAATATTTGTTTTTTTAATGTTATTTCATTTTCAATGTCGGTGGTATCATTTGTGTTTGTTTGATGCAATTGTTTTTGAAGTGTTTCAATAGTTTTGATTGTTTCAGTTTCAAGTTTGTGTGTTTCTTTTTGTTTAAATGATGTGTATCTAATTGTTGTGTTACGTATATTTCCTTTTATTACTTCCCATAAGGTGTTTGGGTTTGCATCTTTATTATTTTGAACTGTATTTAATATTTCCTGTTTTATATGTGATTGATATTGTGTATGTAATAAGATGCTGTTGTTAATTTTAAAGTATCCTGGGCCTCTTTCTGGTTGTATATTGTGCAGTTTAAGTTCAACTAGAGAGTGGTCAGTCATAAATCCTGGTTTTATGTTTCATGTGTCAATAATGTTGCAAAGAGATTCAGATATTAAAAAATAGTCTTATCTACAAAATATTGTTGGTTTTGTGTTTGAGTGCCAGGTGAATTTGCTTTCGTTTGGGTATACTGTACGCCAGATATCTATCATATTGTAGTTTTCAATTATGTTATTTAAAATGTTTCTATTTTTAGTATGTGTATAAAGGTTTCCATTCTTTTTATCTATCAATGGGTTCAGGACAGTATTGAAATCACCACCGATTATAATATTTTTATCTTGGTTATTAATTGTAAAGGATTGTAATGTATCGTAAAATGTGGAATCGTCTATGTTAGGACCGTAGACGTTGATTAATGTTATTTGTGTTTCGTGTATTTTGATATCTATACTTGCTTGTCTGCCAATTATTATTTCCTTAAAGTTATCGACTGTGACCACTATATTATTTTTTATCAGAAAGGCAGTGCCTTGTTTATTAGTATGTTCTCCACTGAGATAGATTTCTCCGTCCCATTCATCTTTAAAGGTTTGCGCTAAAGTAGGTGTCAAATGACATTCTTGTAAAAGGCATATACTATTTTTTTTTTCGTCTAACCATATGAAGATTTTTATTCGTTTGTCTTTATTGTTTAATCCTTTAACATTTAAAGTACATATTTAATCATTAAAGTATGTGGAGGGTGATGTGAATAGTAATTTGTATGTGCTTGTCCAGTAAGTTTCTATTTTAAAATATGTCCAGTTGGTTTCTCTTATAGGACATAAGATGTCCATACATACAAACAAAAATAGAAAACAAAAATTAGGAATACAAAAAGATGAATATTCCATAGACTTGAAGAAGTAAAAAGAGATAATCACAAAAGTAAGAAGAAAACACAATAAAAGACTTGTCCCTAGTAGAGACATAAGACAAGAAAGATGTACAGAAAGATGGATTGGACATTTTAACAGCTTATAATATAATGGATTATTTGAGATGATTTGCTGATTTTTTTTACCGAAAATATTAACATAATATAGTATATTTATATACATTGGTCCATGAGCACATGTACGTTTTTACATAATACGACAAAGAGCAATAATAAAGGTACATGTCATATATATACCTAATTTAAGGAACAAAAAAGATCTATATTGAACAAAAAACACTTTTTTGTTATCGTGATTAAACAAACATTATTGTAACGGTTATTTGTAGAGATTCATGTTTTTATTATGTATACAAGGAATGGTCTATGTTGCATATACATGGCTTAATTAAAAATATAACGTCCATAAAGATAATTCTACATATCAAAGAGTATGTATATATATTTGAATGTGTTAGTTTTTAGTGTTAGGTTATTAGTTTTAGGTTATTAGTTTTTTTATTTTTATATTGCATATTACTAATGCACTGATTATGATAACACAATCAATACTTCTACAAATCAGAGAAAATTATATATATTTTAACGTGTTAGTTTTTAGTGTTAGGTTATTAGTTTTTGGTTATTAGTTTTAAATTTGTATATTACATATGTCTAATGCACTGATTATAATAACACAATCAATGACCAAAATATAAACATCACATTTCTTTTCGTTGTCATTTCTGGTACATATTTTACCAGTAAAAGAGACTATAGCGATGGTATTCAGTATGAGATACAAAGATTATGTATTATTAGAATAACTACGTTAGTAGAGGCGCCATAAAAGTGATTGAAAAGGCTGCTCTGTTTAGACTCAATATACACGTAAATGAAAACAATCTCCTTCCAAAAAATCAGTCAGCCTACAGACAATTCCATTCTTGTGAATCTGCTTTACTAAGACTAGTCAATAATATACTCGAAGGTATGGAGGAACAAGAGGTTACAGCACTTATCGCCATGATTTGAGTGCTGCCTTCGATACAGTCGATCATGACATTGTACTAGACGTGTTGCAGAAACAATACGGTGCACGTGGCACGGCACTAAACTGGATAGACTCGTATCTTCGTCCAAGAAGCTGTCGCATAAGTGTTAATTCAGCTTTATCGGCGGCACGTTCTTTGGAGTGTAATGTGTCCCCCAGGGTAGTTGTCTTGGTCCATGGCTCTACCTGACGTACGCTGGAACACTGTTAGATGTCGTTCCTCCCTCCATCAAAGTCTACGGTTTTGCAGTCGACCACACCGCAAACAAGCAAGTCAAACCTACATCTTCTTCTGTTGAAAGAACTGCCATTCAAGAACTTGAAAGTTGTGCACTCGTTATTAACAACTGGATGAACGGGAATAAACGGAAAATGAACGCATCAAAAACGGAATTCATCATGTTCGGTAGTAGACCCCAATTAAATATATGTCAATCTAAAGAAATATATATTGCTGGTGACACTGTTAAAGCAGAAAAATGCATACGGTGTTTGGGTGCATATTTAGACGAAACACTAAATTTTAAAGAACACATCCAAATTAAGTGCCGTACAGCCATGTACAACTACCTAAAAATCAAAAACATAAGGAAATACTTAACAAAAGAAGCAACCGAAATACTCGTTTTGTCTTTGGTAATATCCCATCTGGATTATTGTAATCTCATCTTGTATGGAACAGCTCAATGCGAAATAAACAAAATGCAACGTATCCATAACATGTGTGCCAAATTGGTACTCGGCCGACAGAAATATGACAGTTCAAAAGATGCCTTGTATGAACTACACTGGCTACCAGTAAAGGCTAGGATAACATTTAAATTACTGAACTTCATGTATAATTGTTCTGTTGGTAACGCGCCAAAATACCTTACAGAACCTTTAAAAGAAAAAGTACCAGCACGTGACCTACGATCTACCGTCTCGTATGACGGATGTTATGATGTGAAACGCACAAAGAGAAAAACTTTCATGGACAGGAGTTTCGGAGTTGTTGGAAACTGTGGAATGACCTTCCATCAAGCATCAGGACTTCCGCATCAATAAACTTTTTCAAAAGGAATTTGAAAACATTTCTCTTCAGAGACTTTTACACCCTACTTTAATTTGAATACCTGTGATTTAAAATAAATAATCGAGACTCAGTTGTGCAGGCTTATTTGTCACTAGGACTCATAGGACCAAGCAATTAAAGAATTGTGCGGACTTCTTTGCTCGAAAAGGATATTTATTGTACAAGTGACTGGTAATCAAGAATCATAAGGGCTTCTTTGCTCAATGATTGAATTACATAAACCAGCTGTCTTTTAGTCATGCTTAGGCCTTCTAGTTGTGTCTTATAGTCACACTGTAATTTTAACCTTCAAATTGTGTCTTATAGTCACACTTGGTCAGCCTATTTGTGACTTGTAGTCGCGATAGTTCAAATAAGGTTAAAACCCAAAAGAAGTGTCCTTAAGTATGACAGGTGACCGGTAGCAGCGGGATCCGACAGCCAGAGTGCAGAAATATCCTTTTACGTATCCTTTTAGTTAATGAAAAACACTGTCTTTATGTTGCCAAATATTTGCTCATATTATCATTATAATTATTGTCTTAACTCTAGTTAATATATCAATTTATTACATAATATTTTTCTTTTACTGTGTTTTAATAGTGTAGCCGGTATTGTTTTATTGCTTAAGTTCCTTACAGCAATATTATTTATATCACACATTTTTAGATCATTAATCCTTTAATTAATGCTGCATAATATTATCAATATCTCTTATTTTTTATCGATTTTATGTACATATATATGTTTTGTTCAACGCCATTGAATATAATTATATAAATAGGCGCTTCATCAAATTAGCAAGTTTCAAGTTTCAAGTTAAATGGCATGCAGACATATCTTAACCTGTATAGTCCATAACTAGGGTACGCGCATTTCCTTGTCGAAACAAAATACAAGGATCTGCGTTAGCTATTAAAATCATTTATCTGCGTTGCCTTTTTCATTTTTCCTTATAACTTTTTATAAGGAAAGGTTAAAAAGGCGTAGCATTGAGAAAAATAAAAGATACGTTTTGTTTAACAATGTCTATGTGGTATCATTGAATTGTGTGTTACACAGATTAGTTTAGGCAAAATCATATTTAATCTTTGTTTTAATAAACAGAGTGAGCCATATGTCTATTGTGTATATCGTATTTATAACGTTTGTTTTATCGCATATGGTATAAATAGTTGACAAATTTGCACAATAGTAATACTGCTATTAATAATTAACTTATAGGCATTTCATAACTTACATACATGCTTTTTATACATTTGCTATCATAACCTGTAAAAAAACAACATATTCAAATGTTCAACGCACGTTGACATGAAATACTCGTGTATAGTGTTCCATGTTAATTGCTTTAAGCTGTAAAAGCAGTAATTCTTGAATATATAAAACTTTAAAATAGTTGTTCGCAACAAATGATAAGAAAACCAATTAGTGTTTGGGAAACGTTACTGAATATTACTATACGATTACAAACACACGCTTTACATAAACAATATTATACATTCTCAAGCTTTCACTGTGTATTATTTAATTTTTTTGAATCGCATATTTAACGTTCCGATATATTATGTCACCTTAACCGTTTACTATTTATATGGTTAGAAGTGTTTACTTCAATACAATGTGTTGTAAACGATCGGTGGATGTAATACTGTAAGTGGCGTTTCCTCGAGGAACTCGTGGTTACACTACAGAAGAGTTAATACTGTGATATAAACTATACTGTTCACAAAAAATATCATTCTTGGACGAGGTTTCACTTCATTTTGTTGTTGTTTTGGGCCATGGTAGGTTTATCCAATGTTCGTAGTCTTCGAACTTGACCAGCTGGATTTTGTTCATGTGGTTCTTGAACGTGATTTTACCGTTGTTAAGCCATGCATCGCTTACTTCATCGGCCATTTTCTTCTTCACACACATAAGAACATGCAGATTCAACCTGGTCATGTCTTCATTTATGAAAATGTTTGTTCCGCGGAGCTTTTTCCTGTTTGCTAGAATAAGTCCTTTGGTCTGTCGGCTTACTTGTCTTATTATAATTTCTCTGTTAGTATTGTTCTTGTTTGGTTATCTATGTGCAATGTCTATGTCTGCCATGGTGATATTGCAGATGTCGTTATCTTTTAGCATTCGTATAACCTTTTCAGCAGATTCTCTGGCCGATTCTCGCGGGTTTGTATCTTGTATGCCTTGAATTGTAATATTGTTGGCTCTGGAATATTGTTCGCTTTCATTTTCATATTTCTTTCTGTTTAAATCTATTTGATTCATTTCAAGTGTAATTGTGTTGTTTATATCTTTCTATCTGTTCAATTCTTCCATCAGGGTCTTTATTTCAGCTTTAAGTTTTTCGACAGCTTGATCGTTTTCAAATAGATGACTTTCGATTACATCTATCTTATGTGTGACGGATTTAAGGTGGTCGTCTTTCATTTCTGTAAACAATCTTATTTCTGTTCTGACCGACCCGTCGCCTTTCATGATTGAGTTTTCTAACTTTTTATTTAATACGTTAATCGACTCACCCAGTTTCTCTAGCTTTTTATTTAGTCTTTTCATCTCAAGGGCTACATCCAGGTCATCCTCTGTCTCAGATTCATTTTTGCCACATTTATTATCATTCTGTTTCTGTTTCGCTTTTTTTCTATTTTTGTTTTTCACTCTTTTCATTCTATTTCGCTTCGTTTATACTCGTGTCACTGACACTGGACGCTTCTCTTTTGCGTTTCAGCTTTTCTTCAGAGTCTCTGTTCATTGTTGTTGACCTAAGTACACTTTTACAATTTTGAGCAGTATACTTTTACATTTGAGTGTAGACCCTTTTCAATATTTGTGTTTCTGTTTATAGCATTAAATCTACGATGAGAGTTTTAAATTCTAAAATGTTCATTTGAAGTCTTACGTTCTATGATTTATCCATTTGTCCAATCCACCTTTTGTATATAGAGAATCACATATTTTGTTTAAATTTTTATCTCACAAAAACAAAATGTCTACCATGTCGTCGGGTTACACACCACCTCCTCGTCGGGTTACACACCACCATAACATAACATACTACTATTAGTACTACTACTATTACTACTACTACTTCTGCTGCTGTTGTTGTTGCTGCTGCTACTACTATGAATGTCACCTCTGTGCCACCGTAGACTTATCTTATTGATCATTCCGCTTATGCTGGTCAATAACGTGTCCTTGTTTGATTTCACTGCGCCTTTTCTTCTGTCTTCTATGTAGCCCTTTATGCCAGACGACTCGTTTGTCTCCATTGCTGAACACGATGTAGGATTTGTACACGAACACATGTGTACTAATCAAAGTCAAGCGTAGAACTGACCACGCAATCAAAACCCCGTGCACAGCCTATGTTCGCCTGAGTGACCATCACTCACGAGACAACCATACGCATAAACGAACCCCTCATATACCTGTTTTGTGCGGTACCCCGTAATGCACAGAACAGAACATTAATGAGGTCCAACATATCTGCCTCTCCGCACATATATTCATGTTTGCCGTGAACAGAGCACGGTAATAAACTTACAACAATAACAACACACAATTGAAATACACAGTATTAAAGAAATATTTTTGTTATTTTTACGTGTTTTATGTGCAACTATATATAAGTAAGATGGAAATTGATTTCTAATCTGACATACAATCATGAAACTATTACAGTATTGTTTATTTACAAAAGAAGGAAACATATTTTCAATATATTTTATTTTAAAGTATAGCATCCCCCACCCCCACCCCCCACACACACAACCGAAAAAAGTTGGTTCCCATTAATTCGCCAAATCAAATATATACTGTATACATATATGTACACAAGTTTAATGAAAGCAATTGTGCTTTCGAGTAATACAAAATGCACAGCAACTAGCATATCTTTAATCACATTTTTTGCTAAATACAAAAAAGCCGCATTTAAGAAAACCGTTTTATCTGCAGGCATAGAGAAACAAAAAGGTTACGGACCAATGAGCATACTTTGTTTACGAGCGTGTAGTCGATTGTAGAAAACAAAACAGGAGAAAAAGGTTTTTGGAACGACAAAACATAATTACCACATTGCAAACTGCATTTTGAACAACAAAACATCAAGTATTTAACAACAAGTTCCTTCGATTGGTCAATTTCAATCCTTTCCTCCCTTTCACTGGCTCGATATATAGATAGTATCATAACATGCATGGAAATGTGTTACTTTTTGAAATATTAGATATTTTGTTTTGCAACAAATTAAATATCAATGATATATTATAATAAACGCTCAATTAAATAATATCGTGTGTGTGATTTACACATCAGTTGCAAAAAAGGTTTAGTTCAGCCGTTTGCTGTCTTTTTCTGTGTTTATCTCATTTTGAAATGTCAGCAAGATTTCGATAACATGCATTAATCATGCATAGAAAGTCCAAATATGCAAATATCAGGGATTACAGAGTTGAATATAGCTGCAGACACATTCCCTGACGGCTGTATGCATAATCCTTTTAGATTACAAAAGGAATAAAAAGAAGAAAACACGTATTGCATCAAAAACCCGTATATATAAGAACGTGTGTCAGTCTAGTGAGACAAGAGTTACCTGCAGCTGTCTCTGGTGGTGTTTGTGTTCTGCTGACAATTGACATTGCTTTCAGTACGTGCTTTACGGACTGAGTAAACAAAAGGTACACTTAAAATTAATGTTCGTTAAAAGAAACTATGGCGATTATACCGTTATAACTGCAAATATAAGCGATGCATCTCTGGTATCCAAGCCTATCGTAATTCCATCTCCACACAACATGTGTGTTATCTGCCAGCCATTTATTTATTTTGTAACAAAATGTATGTTTTTATGTTGAGCGTATTAACAAGTTTGTGTCGGATACGTTATGATGAATAGCAAGGAACAACAAGAATGTGTGCGCATCATAACACATATTTTATTATTAATTATTAGAGCATGTTGAAGATTACAAGTCAATGTTTTGACATTTGTATTGCATGTATTGTATAAATAATTATATAAGGAAGAAAAGTCGTATTCAATCAAAATGATATGCGTACGTATGCGTGTTTTAAAGTTTTCTTTGTCTAAACTGCATGTCACTATGTCAGTTGATCTGAATATATATGTATAAGAAATATGTTTGAATAGCGTTTGTATGTATCGCTTAGTAAATTTCAGGATACACTACAGTGATATGAGATAAATATAAAAATGACAAGCAACTGATGCGTAATTTGAGCGAAAAGTTGTACCTACTGTGGTGTAGGAAATAGATTTTTCACAACACACAACGGACACATAATTATACAAAATGAAACTTCAGAAACATACTTAGAAACAAAATCGGGTTACCCTCTATTATTTTATTTAATAAGGGCCTGATACTAAATAACAAAGAAAACCATCACAGACAGAATATTAAAAAAGTAGTATTAACATTAACATGCACAATTCAAATAAAATAAATGGTGAGACAATCATTCTCTTAAACACATGGCCGTTGCTTTTACAGTTTACATTTGTGGTACCTATATTAAAGAAACTAGAAATATCATTAAATTGATATTAAATCAATAATGTTTTTAACTGTGTTTGCGTGTTTTACCATCTAGTGATATAATAAACTTTGTATTATTATAATATACCCCTTCCGAAAACTGTTCATAATGCGTTAACCACCATTTTAAAACATAATACATAATCCATTGAAGTTAAGTATTATAAAACAAGCAAATCGTATATTATATAATGTAACAATTTCGTGTACCTGTTGTTCTTTATTTTCACAAAAATGTCCACAAATCAAGTATACAACAGACAAATCCAATAACAATCTCGTTTTATAAATTATGAATATTTTATACCTTCGGCAAATAATTTGCAGTTTGAATTAAAAAAAAAAGAACACTGTATATTTAACGTTTGCATAGAATTTATAGACGCAAATCGGAACTAGTTTACTACAAAATATCAAAGAATTAAGATACGTCTTGAATATTTTGTCAAAATAAACATTCATGTTTTAGCTTATAATTCCTCTTTCAAACTAATTTAAATATGTTACTTTATTTTAGTTTAGTTGTATACAGAATGTATAAATATGAAAGGTTTGTAAGATTGTGTTTTTTTATAATTAAATAATAGCGTCCATTTTCTTCTAAATATATTTGTGATGTCTCTTCACCATATCTTCCATAGGATACGTCTACTAGGTTCATAAATATACATTTCTTGCCGTGTTAAGGTTACTTTCGCTTTTATGTGTACGTCTACTATGGTTACGAATATACAAGAGGCCTTTCAAAACGACTACCTTTCAGTGAGCGATCCTGACAATCTAAGAAGTTATCCATATTAATTAAGTGAAACATTGCACCCCTATCTGTGTTTTTGTGATCATCGGAAAGTCATTGGAAATCCATTGTCGTATTTAATTATAACGCAAATGATGACTTCAACGCGTCATACACGTGGTAATTACACTTAATTCTTAGCATTGACCTTTCCAATGCGGTTAAGAAGGTCCCAGTGGCGTAGTGGATATGGTGCATAGCGACCTTGAAGTCAAGGGTTCGATCCCCACTGGGGGAGTCTTTAGATCGCCCTAAAAGACACCAAGTACTGGGTTAAGTCCATGGAAGCGGAGACTTGATAGTTTCAAGTTAGCCAACGTTTTTGTATGCAATCGAGCTAAAAAAAATCGGGATTAACCCACCTTCAAACATTTTAACGCGTTATGTAATGTGTTATGTATATTTCAGTATTGTAAGGGTAATTTGTTACTTGCCTTAAATTAAACATTAGCGGTTGTTAAGGAAACTGTATCTCCTCATTATATTATATGGATTTCAAAAGGCATATATATTAATGCAAGTAATATTTGCAAAGATAATTACGCGGTAGTGTATGTGGTATGAAGAAAAAACAGTAATATGTCACACTGTGTCAGATTAAGTTATGTTTCGTAGGAACACAATCACGTGGGTTTTAAGCATTGGCCCATCGCGAAAAAGAGCTTTAAAGGCATAACGTTATATTTGCCACTGCATAAGACTTAACATAGCTGGATGGGATGGCTGTTTGTTTATTAGAAAATAATCTATTTCAATATCTACCATTGGTTAGTATGCTCAGTTTGCAAAATATACATTTTTCAAAATAGCATGTGAGTGTGCAAGTAACGATTTGTTTATCTACAAAAAATAATACAGTTTAGCTACCGATTCCAAAAACGCATGCGAACGTTTTGATACAAAAAGGGTTTGATAACATTCTTAATTAAAATAATGTATGTAATATAATTCATTTTCGCCGCAGTAAAAAACCCCATTGAACCCAGTTTGCGGAATAGATCGTTGCTTTGCATATAAATCGTATAGCGAGAAATAAACTTTACATGAATTCATTGAACATTTTTTTTATCGAGGTTGACATTGAAAACCATGTCAGAATCGGTTTTGCCAGAGCATGTTCATATATTAAAGATTTGAACGATCGTACTCGTATATTAACGAAGCAATTGCTAAAACAAGGGTTTTTTGTATCATAACCTAAGAAGTAAATTCGCTAAATTTCACACAAAGTATGGTGATTTAATTTCAAATATAATTTTTCTTTAAAATGGCATTTAACTAATGGAATTTCCCAACCATCATTTTATGGAGATGTTTTGAAGCGTGTTCGCAAATGAAAATATCTTAAAGAAAATGTTTATATTAAACTTCTCAATTTAATTAAATCATTTTTATCAAAACGATGATGATGATGTTAACGTACTTGAAAACACGTGCTTGTTGGTTTTCAATTCACTATATCTTTCTTCTCTTAAAATTTAAAATCATTAATGGCATTGCCATTTTATACGTTTGATTCTTAAATATTTAATCACATCAGCTTGTTTTATTGGTTATCCAATTTTACAGTACTGCCCCTGTTTTTCACGTCATCGTGTCTTCGATTGTCAATTACGTCATACGATACTCTTTCTCTGTTCCCGACTACATTGATTTTTGTGACGTCCTCGTTTCTATATTGCTTCATACGACCAACTTTCACTGTTTAACCTACATGCATAGGTCATTGGGTTTATAGCGTTCAATTTTTATTTTATTTTCTCTCTGACAGGCGTTTCTTTCTTCCTTTATTTTTTAGCAGTCACTTAAACAACCAAGCTATGTAATATGAAACTTTTACACCAATTATTGCTGCTTCTTTCTGTATTTGCGCGATGATGATCTGACATATTAACTGTATGATGCTATATTCTTAAATCTTTTTCTACAAAGAAGGAATGTAGTTGACACTTGTTCGTAGTTTCATTTCATCGCTCCTCAAAAAGTTGTAACTCTGTTGCTCTGGTCTCTTTCCTACCATTGAGTAATTAAATGGTAATTAAATTGAATGCGGTTTAATCCCCTTTTATTATTGTTTAATTTGAGTTGCAATACTATGAGGTTGAATTTTATTTACACTTAAATGTATTAAATGAGAATGCAATACTGCTCCAGCAGTTGGAGTTTCACTTCTTTATATTTAATCGATAAAATTATATATTAATGATAATAAATACATGCAATAGGCAAACATCATTGCAGCGTCGCGAGTTATGCAAATTATAATGCTATTATTAGCATTATTAGCATATGGAAGATAAATACATAGATTAAGCAAACACCTAGCGTGGCAACTCAGTTTCCGGCTGTAACAGATTATTAGCATTAGCTCTTACCTTTTCTCCGCTAAATTCGCCCGTATCTGCCAAATTGATTGTTTAGGTTTGAATTCACGTGTCAGATCATGCATATTAAAAAGGTCGTTTTCGTACTTTACCGTACCCGACCCAAATATAAAATTCGTTATATTATTTGTTTTCAATTGATTTCAACCGGATTTTCAGTGACATCCTCAATAAAAACACGTTTTCGTACGATTCTGTCCATATACATAGCTATGACCGTAGACATTAAAGTAATATGTGGAATTTGCATGAACAATTTAACAATTGAATGTCGTTTAGATACGAAATCGATGTACTTGCAAATAAGAAAATTATAGTATAAATTATGTGAGTATATATCGAATGAGTCGAATATCATGACATAAATAGCAACTTTGTTAATGAAAATATTTTTTTTTAAATCGAGTCATATGTTGCATACAAATATGGTACCTAGATACATGTACGACTGAGATATGAATTGCGCTGATACGATTATGAACGAACATCAATTCTATCTTGATCTGCCCAGGTGAGACATTTATGCGGATTACTTTGTTTAGTGAGAAAATCTCAATATCATACCTAGTCTAAATATAGAAGATTGCTTTCTTTGATTTGCCTCATGGAAATGTTTCTCAGTTCGCTCCAGATTCAATTTATTGCTAATTAAAAGCTGATCTGATAGATACGATTCGGCCTAAGCAGCCATGTATTTCTTCGTTTAAACTTTAATTAGTTCTGGATTGTATATCTTAAATAACTTAATTTAACGCCTTTTATTCTGTCTGCAAATTGTAAAAAAGTTGCACGTGTTTTAATCAAAGTAATCCATTTTTTAATTTATAATATATCAATTAAATATAAAATATAAAGGGAACCTTCATATTTAAACCACAAGTTAATAATTAATACATTACATAACTACACATGTGGACGTGTTTTTTGCTTATTTAATCACAAACAATGTGTGTTTTTTCTGCGAAATAAATATACGAACCGTCTACATATTAACATGCTACATAGAACGTTCGTTATTTACCTGTTCTATGTTATTCATTACAATACAACGTCATTTATCCGCGAGGCATTACTTTCAAAACAAGTGAGTACTTCAGCGTAATTAATCCAGAAAGCATTCAACTTAAAAACAACAACTGTCAAATATATTATCTGAATGGTTTATTAAGTTGCTTGGAGTTATGTACTTTTGTTGATACCCCGAAAGAAAACGCATGCAAGACCATTGTTCATGTGAAGTAACACTTTACCAGCTTAGACAGTTTGTGGTGTAACACATTTAAACAGATACTTAAACGAATTGTAAACGTTTTTGAGTTTACGATTTAGTTTTCTTTAGTAGTATATTTATCATATAGTAAAATACAATAATTACTCTTATAGAACCAACTGAAGATTCTTCGGGATATTTAATTAAGAGACATTTCTGAAATGCTCAATTGCTTATGGAAGATACACATACAGTACAGTCACGCACTCATTCATTCAGTTTGCCAATCATTTTCATGTTTAGCTTATTCTTGCGCTCATTCAATGATTTATTTTCCAATTTACCCCATAATTCACTCACGTATTCAAACATTTTAACGCATCTACCCCCACCCCTCAATGCCCGATACCTCAATCATTATTTATCTTACAACCTCATGTCCACTTGTTCACACATTTGTAACCCATTTACATGAGTTGTACCCTCTGTTTGTTTTATTCCATAAACTTTAAATAAATATATTCAGTCTTTCATAACTTTACTTCTGCATCATTTTGCCCACCCAAATACAAATCGTGAAAATACGGACACGCCATGCAGACATCAACATTGACATCGTCAGTTGATATCGCAAGCAATCACTGCGATGTTTTGCCTTTGAAAAGGTTTTATTGCATTACATCATTTCTCGTATGAACATAGCACTGCGAAATGCGTCAATACAATTACTATAGGCCTCCGAGAAACCTGGTGGCGCTTTCTATTGATTTTGTGATCGAAGAAGCATCCGATATAGAAATAACATTTAAGAGGAACGTTGTTTCCGCGCAGTGATTTGTTTTTGGAGTACCGTTAATCATTGCATCGTAAAGAGGAAATGTATGAATCAGATTGTCATAGATTTAATGTTTAGATAGATTTGCAAACTGTGTGATATCACAAACAGTGGTTTCAATTGTTGCCCATCAAATAAGAACACAATGGACCAAGTGGGTCTAGTGAGTGCATGTTTACGTCTCGTTTTGATGTTTTATTATTCGGAACGGAGAGATGAGCGAACTGTTTATTTTGCTGCGTGGTGTTTTGTATTGAGATGCGGTGTAATAAATACCATTTAAATGAATCTATACGCAAATAGTACCATACAGTGCATCAATAGGCATTCAAAGTCGTAATTTGTTTAACATAAAAGTGATAAATATAAGGAAAAAACTTTTAAATAATCTACAAGAGCAATATTTGAGAATGTTTCTTTACCGTTAAATATTTTACAAACGAGCTATGAAAGCTGTTTGTTTTAAATATACAAAATATCTACTATCATTTAACAACTGAACAAACCTTACGGATATATTAATGAGAAAAGATGGTTGCAGATCGTGTATATTACTGGATAATGGTTCGAATTCTATGAAGCTTTGGAAAGGCTTAATGGACTTCCATATCGAACAGCTTAAAAGTTCAAAGAGGATATATTGTTTCATCAACTAACAACAATACAACGCGAGCTTAGTTTGCAAATTAACCTTGGAATAAGGTTTGTGTTTGTGAAAATTTACGTTGTCATTGGTGAAGGTTCTAAAATAAAGGTAACATTAAAGGCAAACGATTTCCTGTAAAACGTATAGTTTTCATACAAACAAACCGGTTAAACTAATGTAAGAAAAATATAGCAATGTATATGTGTATACATGGATTACTTGTAACACACGATATGACGTCTTTTCGCTTGACATATAAAGAATCTAGACAGAATACAAAGTATTTAAAGAAGGCTGGTACAACTTGACAAATTAACAATAATCCACATAGTTTTCATTGAAACGTTGATTTGTGTTTAAATATAAAGATAATAAATCTTCAGCTGCAAAAATAGCAATATCTATGATAATTACACAGATGAAAAATACTATACAATGTGTATTCAATTATAAGCTTTGTCGTTTTAGGAAATATCACTGCATAATATTTCAGGGGAAGTTAATATCATCGTGAAGTATTTTGCTTACGTTTATACAATTCGGATGCAACACGACTTCAGTCGCCCCACAAGACACTTGACGAAATTGTATTAAAAGATGTCAATCCAGGAAAACCCTTGCAAGACATCCAAAGACATCCGCAGTGGTTGTGGTTAAACATTGATGCGTTGTTTACAGAAAACAACACATAAAATCAAAGCATAATATAAAATGAATATAACATCAACAGTGGCAACGATTGTCCCGACGACAGGGGTTTTAAACTACATATAGGCATTTTATTCCTATTTTGTGCCAATACGATTTATTCTCTTTATTATTATGCCCCTTATGTATGTGTTTCTCTTAATGTTGAGTCATTTACATCTATATCATTTCATATCTAATATATTGTATGCTTCGAAGTTTGTTCAACATTCAACAACCAACGTTATAAAGCGACCAAAACCATGATGTCATACCATATTCAATAGTAAATATTAATAGTAACATTAAATCCTAAACTTTGTTATAGTAGTTTTGGGGCTTAAGGATCTGACACCATCGCATAGTAGCAGGTATTTGGCTTTTAATTGTTTTACTCTTTAAAACTGAACAAATGAATTGCTAAGGCTTTTGAGATATGATTGGTTATTGATATCCGAATGTAACATCATATGTAATGCCATCATGTTTAATGAGCTCATAGTACCGAAGGCTCTAGCTGGAATGATTTTAATTGATTAATTAATAAAATACTTGTATTAACTCTATGAATGCCCTTTGTATTTATAAGTAAACGCGTTTTATGCTTCTGTAAGTTTACACAGATAAGGTCTGTATTATCTTACTTCCGCCAATTTAATACACACCATAGATATAAGAAATCAGACATATTTTATTAAAGACATATGTAGATATTTATTGTAATGACGAAACTAACGATAATTATATTTATCATTGTGTTGATACCATAAACATTCGAGCAAACCATAAAACAAGCAACGCAGAATTATAGGTACTTCCATGCAGATAAAATACCATTTAATATTTTATTTATATTCGAAACGAAATTAAAATATTTATGATTAGATATTGGTATTAAAACAATTATGTCAGCTTTCTAATCTGAAATTATAATCACTGAATCACTCGTTGAAAAAAACGAGATTATGTAAGGATTGTACATGTTGAAGAATCTTAAGATTGCTTGCACATGCGTTTTATTTGCTAAAGAAACATAAACCAGACATGGCTTGTTTGTGTATACTTTCATGTATTTATTGTACATACACAATATGTCGTTGGACTACTCTTAATTTCTTGATGAAGTCTTGTACACTGAACTTTTGTTTTAAATAATCAATGTTGTTCATCAAACATACATATAAATGAAGTGATTTTTAACGTTATAATCAAACTATGCCAACAACTATAGGTGTATTTGATATATATTAAGTGCTTACTTGTCTGCTTTTTTATTTTGTGTTTTATGTACATTCGTAATCCGCATTTGATAAAACGAAAAGAGGACATCTGTGCCATTAGGGCACATACTTTTAAACTTAAAATGAACTGAACGCTTCATTGCAAACAACAAAAATAAAATGTAGGTAGAGCAAGACCTGGGTCTGAAAAGTTCTAGTGATACAGTGAATCAGTTCAATACTTCAATAAGGAACAAAAAGAGATTGTAAGAATAATACATTTTAAAGCAACTGAAGACTTGGTGTTCACATTTATTTTAAAAGCAATCTCAGTTCAGTACTTTGTTTAAGTTGGAATATTTATACAAACATATACCATAAAAGCTGTGTATATCTATATTTATTATAATGTTTCGGTCTGTTATGCAAACACACCAGCCAACTTGCTGTAACCGCTCAGTTTGATACTAAATATGATTACTTGATATTCTAAATTGATGTTTCAGGCTGATGCTATGTTACACGTGCAACTAAACATGAATGTATTGTTGCTGTCTGGCTGAATACGTCGACATAATCACGAAACACTTGAATCGTATTTCCTAGCGCACACGTCCCAATCGTGTGAGCTACAGCAGCGAGTTTACAAGTGATTGTTATAAAACACATATGAAATGTTTTGCATCAGAAATTTCCCACATTTCGCTGTGTTCCAATACCATGCTTCTATAGATTATAAACAGTAAGCAAAGATGATAACTGCCAATGGATGTTGGCACGGAATACATTGATCAGCAATCAATTGTGTTAACTGTTTACACAGTGCAACGAAATAAGTTGGTTATGTTGGCGGTAACTCTTATGCAGAAATATACTCTGCCTACAAATGAATACACATCTCAAATATGTAAGTGTTTGTAATCGGATACCTTGGGAAAGTTTCGTACATTCGTGAAACAGGCGAAAGAAAAACATATCCGCCTTCCTAGCAACCAGATGGTGGTTGGAATCCACAACACGTTAACAATTGAAAAATCGGAAGTGACAGTTTTATCAACCGATGCAACTTTACCAAGGCATCACAACGATATAGATATATATCACGTGCAAAAGTCAGCGTTTTTTTTAAATCGTGAATGCACTGAAAATTACTTATATAAACACATGTGTATTTCATCAAATATATTAAGAGGCATACGTTCCAATAATACAGAAAAGATGTTACAAATAGTACTAGTGAATAAATGGCCGAATCCGTAACAAGAAACACAGATGGATATTGTTGTCATTGTTTAATGTACTTTGCAGTTGGTGCGGTAGCAACACATGTAATGAAGTATTTGCATACTTCATTTGATTATGTTACACCACTCATTCTTCTATTAATGATATATGCAATGTGCCGATGATTATAAATCAACCATAATGGTTTATGCATTAAAATGCAGTTCACTTATGTTTGTTTGTCGTCAATAATTTTACAATAAACAATTGTTATATGTTTAAGTATTTAGATTAAAACTTGAACTGACTGACACATAGTTTTATGAAATCATATATCTTCATCAACAATTAACGGTTTATAATTATTTTAAAATTAAATAGACATGTATATGAGTTTGGAATTGGATAACATCAAATTGTGTATTTTAATTGTAAATTCGTGTTGTATTCTAACATTTTTACCTGTTGAAGTTAGTGTTAGGTCAAAATGAACGCATACATGCGCCTGTGCGTATTATATCAATATTTGAGTATGTTTGTATTAGTTTATTGCGAAATCGCTACGATACATTACACATTGTACAACATATGTATACGTTGAAATCAACATGCGCCGTGAAAGATCGCGTGTGCATAACATTGCAATAATGCCGATTTAACAGCAAATATTAAACCGATGGTAGTGATAAGGATTCAAAACATATATACTATCCCAAACCTCTTCCACTTAGCCTGGCACGTGTTATCTACAAAACATATATTTTTCTTCAAAGCAATTTACCTATTTCTGATGCTAGCTGCACTAACTAGCTGATGTAGTAAAATTGTATTTGATAAAAACACTACAAATACTAGAAACTTCGTGCTATTTGTTCAATATTTCATTATTTATAATAACAGGATTTGCAACGATTAAATGTGTTAATTATGTGAAAGATTTTCACATAACTATCGGTAATTAATTAATGATACACTGTGATACTTTGAACATGAGCAAATGAAAAGCAGCACCGACACTCGAACTTACAATTCGCTGAAACATCATCAGATGCAACATTATTCTTTTCATGTTGTGTTTTAATAAGGAATGTTACAGAATGAACATGTTTTTAAGAAATGCATTATTAGGAGCAACATTCTGGTTACTCTTTAGTCATTTATTAAACTCAAACTCAATCAATTTTATTTAAGTAAATAAAGGCCACCGGCCCAAATATACACAATTAACACAAACAGTATACAATCGCATAGTTACCGTTATCCTTATTAAGTTAAAATTTAGGTACATATACAAAGAAATAAAAATGTATGAATAAATGTTGTTTCAGGGGTAGGTATATATTCACAGAAATACATAGTTATGAATTGATGTTGTTTAACAGATGGTATACACAAGTTGTGACTTTATGTGTAACTTAATGAATAGTTGATCTATGACTACCAATCAGATACTGAATAACCACCATGGTACGAATGAAAAACATAGTGAGTATCTCTAAATTGTAAACAATGGGAAATGCAGATTCACAATCAATAACACGTATATTATTGTTATCAAGACAAAAATAACATAGTCTATCATCAAATATTTGACTGTCTAGCTATCTCAATATTTAATATATGTTTAGAACATCTAAATTTAGACAATGAAATGTTATATTTAAGTGATATGTGTTCTGAGGTATGATATATTTCATTATCTAGCCTTGGTTTATGAAACATGATATGACGACAGCGAGAAAAATTGTTTATATCACTTTGCCGTTTTGAGTATAACACTCAGTATTGCGTTTGCGAAAGTGCCTTATGAACAAAAAACAGCACTAATTTCTTGATTAATTTATACATACCTTAAGCTATAACGATATAACATTATTTTGCCTTTAGAAGCCCAACAGTTCCTCCCGGATTCATCTAACGCTTTTAACATTATATAAAATTGTTTAGGGTATCTACATTAAAAAAATAAGGCATAGTTAATAACTTTCACCAATATTTATAAAAATCGACGAAAAAGGTAACACATAATGAGAGACGTCCGCATTCACCATGAACAATACGTGTGTTAGTAAACTATTTAACATGCAAAATTCGTTCATAAAATTGCTTTTGTACAAGTTAAATTGAGGCAATATATTCCTATCCCCATATGCGTCATCCATAACAAAGAATCGGTTTTATCATACTATCGAACAATATAAATAATTCTTTAATCGGAAAATACCATAATGGGTTTTTATAATTGTAAATAGCAAACGTTGCTTTTTGTGAATGTGCATTAGGATTTTCATGTGTAGCGCTCGAACATAATTTTGATGTAAACATTAATAACATGAATTTATAAATAGAGGTAGTATTCATTCGCATTTACATTTATATCTTATATTCTTTTGCATTTAGAGTCAGACAATTTGGTCGTTGATTAACTACATGCATCCATGATCAAGTCTGGAAATATTTTCGTGGATAGACAGATGTTTATTTTTTTTTTAAACGTTAAAGTCACTTGTTTTCATTTTTTTCGCATTTTTTTAAAGTTTGGTATTAAATACTCAGTATGTGATATATCTTAAATGTATGCAATGCGTATCCACGTCTCAGCAATGAACAGTGATATGAATGTTTGTTAACAAGAATAACATTCTGAAAAACGATAATGTATGTAAGTTTCGCGCAAATAGGTGACTCCCGCAAGAGTTATGGCACTGGATATTTCTTTATAGTACTTGTTCATAGATTCCCACAATGAAGAAATATCATGAATTCTAACGTGAAAATGTAACATTATATTCATGCAAGCGAAATGGGACTAATTATTGTAATGGTTGTCATAAGTTGCGGTGTTTTTTTCCACCCAACATAAATGTACATATTAAGTCATGCTTGTAAATTTATTGATGCAAATTACCAGTGAATGATATATATATAATATTAGTTGATTTCAGCATAAGATCCTGTTTACTTATTAACATGTCAACATTGGTCATACGAAATCATGATTCGGAGAGAGATTTGACGAACCATTACCGAAGTTTAATAGCTTTTGAGTTGCAAGTTTCACTTAACAACCAGTTATGCCCATAATATCTGGAAGCATACGTGACTATTAGAGCAGATGTTTTATACCATGGTCTTCACAATCCATCATTCTTTACATACGTCTCAGTAATCATTTTTCTTTTCATACGTTTTCGCCAACGATTGACTCGTTGCCCAATTTCCCATTCTCATTTGAGTACTATATGTAGACACAATAACATGAACGGTTCAACGCTAAATTACTAGTTTTTTTTCCTGCTGTGTGATATATCCTGACAATAAAACAAAACAGTGTGTTTAGTTTCCATTTCGGCCAAGAATATACTCTACTGTGATCAGATCTATTGCCAAGTATAAACGAGCCTGACTGGAATGAATGTTATTAATTATATTAATTACATGTGCGTATAGAATGCATCGCGTAACCTTAATGTTTTTTTCCAGCTTTTCCATGTGATGAACTAAACGAGTCTGTATTAACTTACTTTCGCAGATATAAACACATTGGGATATCTCAATGTCTTCACCAAAACTAATATATAAAATACTAGGTGTTTTTGTATCAAGATATTTTTATATGTATTTTAATTACGAAATTTATGATAATGTTGTTTGTGCTTATGTTGATACCATGGAAATGCAAGAAAACAATTCACAATTGCAATTAAAAACCACATCTACCTTCATTGAGATATTTTGTCATTAACTTTGTTATTGAAAACGAAACTCAAATCTCCGTGCTAAAATATGAGTTCTTTAATTCCGTCATCTTTTTATATGGCATAAGCATCACAATCGAAAATTTGATTCAATCGTTAAAAGACAAGAGACTATGTACGGATTGTACAATTAAAAACAAATCATCGATCACTCGGCCGTACGTTGTATTAAGTAGAGAAACATAAACCCGACACTGGCATTTTTGTTCGTAATTGCATTTATTTATTTCATACACACTGTGTGTAGTTGGACAACCGACTTGCAATAATTAAAACAGGCGTATGCCTTCCAATGTGACAGTCGTGGACCATTTTTATTATGTTTTCAATTATATATTTCCTTGTCTATACGATGTTGTATATATTAAACAAATCGTTGCCTGTAATGGAACATCGCATGCTGATAAGTATTATAATTGCCTTATAATTATAAAATCTGGTTTTACGATGGTATAGTTACATCTAATATTCCAAAAATGTGTAAGGGTTTATATAATTAAAATAAAAAACAATTGTCAAAAGATTTTTGTATTTGTGTTCTTGTTTACTTTTTTGTAATAAAACCATTACTTGTCAGCATTTGAGAAAAAAATGTTTTGTTGTTTTTATCTCATGTATACGACTTTAACAAATCATTGCTTTTTGTGACAGCACTGAAGATAATAAAAGTTCACACTATAAGCTGCCATGTGTGCTTATGAATAATTAGGATTACAATAATTCAACTAACAATGCATTTTACTGTTTTGGTTTTACTGGTCAACATTTAAAAAGTATATATTATAGTTTAATATCGACTGGAAAAATCTTACATGATTTGTGGTGTACGATATTACACTTAACTTGTATTGCTCTATGTTAGTTCAAAACAATTCACATCCAACTCGTGAAAATACGAACACGCCATGTTGACATAAACATTGTCATCGTCAAGAAATCATATCGCAAGCAATCACTTAGGTATATAGGATTTCTTTTCATTATGTCATTTCCCGTATTTATCTTGCTGTTCGAGATAAACCGATTCAGTTTGAATAAGCCTCCGAGAAACCATCGATTTTGTGATCGAAGACGCATCAGATATCAAAAGAACATTTTAGAGAAGCGTGGCATCCGCGTAGTGATGTACGCCAGGAAAAATGTTTATCGCAGCAACGCATAGAGCGACAGTATGGAGCAGATTATCATAGGTTTAATGTTCAGTTATTGTTGGAAACTGTATGTTTCTTCAAACAGGAGTTGCCTGTGTTACCAATCCCAAATTAACACATTGAACAGGTGATGCCGTTCGTAGTGCTGTTTGACGAAACATGTAATTTTGGGAAAATAAGCGGACTGTTCTTCATGATATTTTGAATGGCATACTTTGAAGTACAGTGCATTGTACGTTTAAAGAACCTTAACTGCAAGTAATACCATCATGTGAATATGATGTAATTCAACGTCTGCTTCATTTGTATCGTTTGATTAAAATGTGAGAAATATAAGGTCACTAACTTTTGCTTATTCAACAAAGAGCAACATTTCATAAGTATCTACACAGTGAAACATTACACAACAATCTCTGGAAGCTGCTTTTTAAATGTTCACAAAATCTACCTATCTGAATACATGAAAGTGAAAAGATAGTTAAAGATCGTGTATTTGTGCATATGCCTAGAAAATACCTAACCTGTTTGATATCTAGTAAGTGCAAAAATAAAAGTAACATGAACTGTTAATTGTTTCCTGAAAATCCTATGCATAGTTTCCAAACATAGATCATAGAAGTTCTGTTGTAAAAAATATGAATGTGATAATACATACCCAGGAACAATGGAATAACATGGCAACGAACCGAATAAAACAAATGTGTTAACAATATACACATATATTATTATTAGTAAACGGATTACTGGTATTAGACGACAAAACGTCATTTCGTTTAACATATTTATAACCATAAAGATACTAGTCTTTTATGAAGGCTTGTATGTTAACATAAATCCACATGAGCGTTAATTTGAAAAAAAGAAATCTTTGTTAAACTTTCAAGATAGTTGATCCTCCGCTACGAAAATTACAACCATCTAGTGTAATGACAATAACACTACGCATGATCCGAAATACTATAGACTGTGCATACATGTATAAGCTTTTTTTCGTATAGGGAACAATCACTACATAGTATTTCATAGCAATAACAAGTTCGTATCATATAACCGAGTCATGTTAACGTTTCTTCAATAAGGATACCATACGACTTCAGTCGTCCCGCAAGACAATTGACAACATCTCATTGCTAGATGTCATGACAGGCAGACATCCGAAGACATCAAAAGTGGTTTATGGTGAAACATTGACTCGTTGTTTTGAGGAAACACCGACACGAATCTCAGCATGTTTTAAAATGAATATCACATCGACAGTGGCATCGGCTCTTGCGACGACAGGGGTTTTTAGCTACATGTATACCTTTTATTCCTATTTTGCGCCAATACTTTTTATTTGCGTTGTTATTCTGCTGCTTTTGTATGTGTTTTTCTTCATTTTGAGTCATTAAATGATGTCATTTGCTTTTACACGCCAATAATTTGACCGGTGCTCCACAATTTGTATAAAAGTGTTGTGGTGGCAAACTTAATTTTATCTCATGCCATAACTACAGTATTGTGTAGTCATGGAACTTGACAACACTCCTTGTGTAAAATAAAATATGATGAGACTTCCAATCATTTTTACATTCTGCTTAGTAAATGCATGTGTAAAAAGCATCTGAAATATTAACGTATAATGTGTTATTAATATTCGCACTTTTGCTAATATGAGTGTTCCTGAACAACAGCAAAGCATTTATTAATGATTCAATTTAATTCAATTCAATGTTTTATTAGAGTCTCATTCGCAATACATATACAGTTGAAATACATATAAAAGCACAGTTACATGTATGCGACCAATCATAATATGATTTATAAGAAACTATATAATTACATACTTATATACATTAACAATTATTGACTAAAAAACGAATTCCACATCGTTAAAACTTACTTCTATTAAAATAAGTTATTGTAGCTAAGACTATGTGGTTTTATTTACACTTGTCAATATTGTTCATACATTAAAATATCATTAGTTTTTAAAACCTAGACTAGTCTATAAACTATTTTACAAATGTACAGCATAAAACTTAAGTATATACAATTTATTTTGAATTTAAAATATTCCTTCTTTCTTTGGGAATACTAAAGCAGGATTTGGCTGATATATAAAGCAACCTCTCATCTGTAAATATGTATTTAAGTTTCTCAGTATCTGACATGTTGTGACATTTTGGAGTTTCAATTAATATGTCCATTAGACTTTTCCTGATATTCACATATAAAGGACAATGAAAATGTACATGTATCTCATCCTCCACTAAGTTTTTACAATGGAAACATGTTCGATTACCCAATTCAATATTTTCATATCGACCAGTTTCTAATCTAAGCGGTGCCACACCGCATCGAAACTTAGCTAATGCACTTCTATACAAAAATGGTATGTTGTCTTTAACATATGCTTCTGTTCTAAAGTATGTTTGAAATAATCTATACAGTCTCAATTTATTATGGCCAACACCTCTAGTTCCAGTATTACTATTGACTGCACTTCTCCATTTGACAATTTCTTTTTTAACAATCCTAGATTCTAAATCATTTACAATATATTTAATATTGTTAATAGGTATATCAACTAAATCAGACATGTTTACATCTATCAGACATGACTTTATTCTAAAATAGCTATTTTTAACATTTCTTGATTTAGACCACAGGTACATTTTCTTATTTATTCTCGAATCATTCATATTTACATACCTAAAATGTTGTCTAATAACAGCTCCCCATTGTTTTACAATTGGTGGTTTTCAACCCATTTCTCCAAGAACTGCCGCATAAGGGGTGTATTTACCGACACCTAAATGATACCGCATTGCTCGATTCTGGACATCATTTATACATGACTAAGGTTTATCGCCCCATATTGGTGCACTATAGCTGATAATAGGCCAAACCATAGAATCAACAAGCTTTGTGAACGTGGAATATTGGAAACCTCCAAATGCTTTTTCTTTTCGAAATAATTAAACCTTATGCTCTAGAAGCAGACATAGCCACATTTTTTGCAATTTCATGGTAATCTAAAAAATTCATTTAGAACAACGCCAAGATATCTATAACAATGTACAATTTCCAAAGGTTGACCATCAGTGGTAAAATTAAAATCAGTTTTCATAAAACTCGTGGGACTAAAATGAACGATTTTTGATTTTTCACAATTGATATTCATCTCATTATGTAAACACCATGAAGATAAACAATCTAATAAAATTTGGAGGTCTTTAGCATTATCTGCAAGTAGAACAACATCATTTGCAAATAATAAAATGCATACTCTTTCATCACCAAGGTCAATACCAACTTCTTATGTATTTAACATGGAAACTAAATCATTTATGTAGAGATTGAACAGGATGGGGGACAACGGGCACCCCTGCTTTAAGCCACACTTGACGTCAAGCCACTCGGTATCAAAGCCATTTACCCTCACACAACACTTTACGTCCCTGTATAAAGACAGTATAGCTTGAAGCAAGCGGCCCTGGAGTCCCTCATGCTTGAACTTTCAAACAGTAGAGTTCTATTGATCATGTCGTTGTTAATGATGTCTGTGTAGAAAACCAATACATAAAAGTGCACGTTTATAAAACTTTAAAACAATTATTAATTCTATAGTTGTGTACAAGTCTTCGTACATAACTAGAAAATACAAAATATGAGGCATCTTTATGTGATACCATTACACATATGATACGATGTTAATGTTAGAAAAAGATAATATATTTTATCCCATTTTCACCGCGACATTGACGGTATAACACATTGTGGAATATACTTGCTTGTATTCAACACTGTGGAATATACCTGTCGCGTGCATGGACTACTTTTTAAATGACGTCATGCGATATGCGCTAAAATTAGGTCGATATTGTTTGGTTCTTTGATCGAATTTTAAGGTCACCCATTGGAAGAAAATGTGCATATTTTGCAGAAAAATATATATATGACATATTCACCAAAAGAAATGTTGAAATAAAATATAAAATTACACGATTTTTGTTTTGTTATTTTTTATTTATATTTACTTTACCACTGAATGATTTTTCATAAGAAACAAAGTCGACAAAACTTAAGCTTCAAAAGTATACGACCTTCAACCTTTAAATCTAGTCATATGAAATAATTTTTCGCCATCCGTATAATGAATCAGCTGATTGATGGCGTCATAAAATAACATACTTATTGCGTCATTTTCCCCATTTTTTTGACGATTTATTATAAACGCGACTTATTTCACATGTTTTCTATATGTACTGTATGTCGACATATCTGAATTGTCAATTGATCACATTTTCCTTATTTCGTGTAATGTGCATTGTTTATAACCAATGCATATACTTTTGACATTTAACTAAAAAATTAAAAATGTACAACAAGCCATACACATATCGCACAGTTCATGAATAATCTGCTATATTTGCTTTCCTATTTAATTCACGTTAGGCATAGAGTTGTGTTAAGTATAAGATGGTAAAAATAGCACCATACTGTAATTGGGAACGTCCCATTTTGTACACGGGTATTTTCTACTCATTTATCTGTTGTGTACTGGAATGTTTTCCATTCTTTGTGTATTAATATATTAAAATATTTTCTCGTACAATAAGGGCATTTACCATAGATAAATAAAACATTGTGCAAGTTTAAACATAATTATGTTTGTATGCAAAAATCTGCAAATGCAACTGAGTTTACCAACGGCTATTATTAGATAAACTGCTCCGGTTCATTTGAACAGCAGTTATGTAGAGTACATGACGTAGCGTGTGACGAAGAAGAAAGTTTCGTCGCTGTCGTTCTCAAACCTCGTAGCTCCAAAATTTTCAAATTATTTTTTTCGTCTTTTCCGAATATATCAAGTCTGACGCGTGTTTAGTGCTATATCTCGTAGCTCTGCGCCTATCAGAGCCCTTGAAAAAGCCACGTGACGAAATGTTGTAGAATGATTGTTGGCTTTTTTCCCGGCGAAAAGTCGTAGCGACGCCATTTCACCTATAGGTACGTCGTTTCGTTTGGACAAATTTGACAAAAACGTTTTAATATTTTTTGTTTATTTGCAACTACGAGGTTTCCTATCAGGACGAATTGTCGTACCTCATAAAAATGACAAAACTGAGGTGACAAAATATCGTAGCTACCATGTCTGTTTGTCAGTATGACATATCAGTATGACTTACGCGTCTTCGGCTTATACCGTATTTTGCAGATTCATTTGTTTGGTATTTTTACAGAATTTCAATTTCTAAAACCTCGTTATAAAAAATGAGACGGTTTTTTCTCTCTCCTGAAAAGTTGGCATTTTGTAGCTACGACGTTTGAGAACGACAGCGACGGTTTATTGAGTTCATAAACTCATTTGAATAAAGTGATAGAATAACTATGCTAAAATAATTATTAAAGACCCTAGATGCAAAATCGTCAATTATTGAGTTAAATGGATTATTAGATGGATTTTAAAGGATTATTAAAGGTAAGATACTAGTTCTTACGTGTTTTGATTTTTGTTTGTACTTTTGTCGTTCCCTGTTCTCGGGGAAATGATTTTAACATGGGCGCAATTGATGCATCGGATCACACACGGCATACCCATAACATTATATATAAAACACGTTCTGCGCGTCCTTAAATTCGTCGTCCGAAGTCGGAAAACGTATTGCCTTGTATATTTTGTCAAATAAAGTGTCAGTCGCTGCAATTGTCTGTTTACTCGTCAAAATTGTCAAGGTCGTCGATAGCTAAAGAAACTTCAGCGTACAGTTTATATAGTATTGACAGACCTGTACAAAGTAGCGCCAGTCAAAAATCATAAAAAGCGACATTTAAAGTAATGGTAGCCAGAACTAGGTCGTCGATGGTGTACATGTATGTTGACATCGACAACATTTTGTCAGAAGCAATCGCCGCCATATTGGATTTTGATCATTTTCTTTCGAAAATAAAATGAATTATAGTAAAGTAAAATCTTCTTATCGCGGTCGTAATGTGTTAAGATTCGCATACTGCGTAAAATTGAATCGAGGCATATGGTGATATTTTTACTTGTTTTACAGTTTCAACTTTGTGTGTGAATTTTTTAAGACAAGTTTGCGTACCAGAACAAATACATGTGTATCACTACGCATGGTTACATTTGTTAGATTTTAAGCGCTTTATGACTGAATTAGAATTATTGTTAAGGTTATTAGATCTATTTATGTTAAATGTCACGTTGAGAAAAATAAAATGGGATAAATAGAATACTAGGATTAGCGTTGAATACAGAGACGTTTATGTTGCTCGGCTCGAACACCGAAAGCGCTCGCCAAGGCTCGCGCTTCCGGCGTTCTAAGCCTCGCAACATAAACTTCTCTGTATTCAACGCTAACCTAGTATTCTCTATGTACAACCTTCATATATGTTCTTTATTCAAAATCCAACGTTTTATACCAAAAAAAAACACGGTTTAATTCATGATCTATTTTCATAGCAATCTTGTAAAATCAAATCTGTAAGTTCGCTTTATTACATGTTTCTGTTGTGATCTGGCTATATCGCATACTAGCAGGCTTTCAAAAGTTTTATCGTTTAACATTAAGAAAGTAGCAAATAGTATGTTTAAGACTTTTAATGATAACGATTCGATTGGTTATTCGCAGGTCATCTGAACGTGACGTCCTATGTTATGGCATCAGGTCGTAGCAGTGCCTAGTTTTTAAGTGTCTGACTGGAATGTTTTTAAATGATAAATAAAAACGCGTATTAATTATGTAAGTTTCCTATGCCTATATACATGTAACCTTTAATTTTCGTAATCAAAGCTTTATCAGTTGAGGAACGAAACATGGGATAGATCTGTATTATTTACTTTCACATATATTAAGGCGTGATATCTCGATGTTTACTCCCAAACGCATATATCCAGGATTTAAGAGCATTAAAGAAATTTGCGTTCATCAATTTCAATTACGCTAATAATGTTTGAGTTTGAACCATTGGAGTTCCGCAAAATATTTTCAATCGCTTTAAAGAACAACTCTTACCGTTTTTTGCAGATAAATTGTCGCCATTTGATTTGTTTGTTTATACAAAACGAAACTCAAATACTGTCGTCATCTTTATAATCAGGAGCTAGTATCACTGACTCACTCGTTGAACAAAAGTATGTGAGGATTGTAAATTTGTATTATTTCACGATACACTCTGCTGTGTGTGTTGTATGCTGAGTATCTATTCTGTGGTTATGTATATATTTCAGTTAAACATGTTTGTTTACAACATTTTATGCATTAAGTTAATAGCTGCAAGTAATCCCATTATGTTCAAACGTATACTTGCAATGTAATGATAAAAAACTGGTATCACACACATAATCTTTTATGAAAACAAATTAAAAACCATATTTTAAAAAGCAAGATGTCGCAGTGATTGCTTGCGATATAATTTCTTGACGATGACAATGTTTATTTCAACATGGCGCGTTCGTATTTTAACGATTTGTATGCGAATTGTTGTACTCTAGTAATTAGAGTTAGATAAATACAAGTTAATGAATTATCGCACACCACACATAATTTAACAGTTTCTGTTCGAGTATTAAACTATTACATATGCTATTGAAATGGTTAGCAGTAAAACCACAATTTGTTATTGAATTATTGTAATCCTAATGATTCTCAAGAACACATGGCAGCTTATGTTGTGAACGTGTATTATCTTCAGTGATGTCACAATAATAAATGCATAAAATATTGTATTATTGAATTGATGAATCAATCGTATAATAAAACTTTAATCTTTGGAATACGGATTATTCTTACCGCTATGGGCTCCTTATCGCGGTTTGATAACTTTCGTTCACCATTAGTATAAAATCAAGGTAGACACTAGTGATGTTTTACGTGGTTATTAAACAATGCAATTAAACCAAAAGTAGGTTCAATGTTTAACTGATTTTATGTGTTTTATTGTTTATTTATGTTATTTAAAGCTAAATCGTTAGCAGAATGTTATAAACATAATATATGATTGTTAGGTTAGAATGTGCGTAACAAATCAGTGTTTGATTATAACAATCGTATAAATGTCTGTTTATGTTAGCGTACTCCAAGTGTAACTTCCATTAACATATACATACATGTTATTTGTATGAATTAAGGTTTATATATAATATATGATAACGTCAGATCTAACTTTACGTACTGGTTGCACATCACACACCATTTACTTGCAATGATATACATGTAGTTTTTGATATAGCAGAAAGAAAAATAAGTTATCCAGCCAACTGATGGGCCCTTAAGTGCAAAACATTTATTCTGTGATATTGCGGTATTGATACGATACATGAAAAAATACTAACATAATTATTATGCGTGTAAAAGTACATTTATCATGAAAGATGTGTGCCAAATTTATTTAGATAATACCGATTACATTTCATATATTCAAACGATGTTAGTGATAAATCTGCGAAATCCTAGGTATATCTACTATCTTTATTCCGTTTCCGCACATCCTGTCGTTTGTTATCTGCAAACCTTGTATTTATATCGTAAAAAAAGCTATTTCTGAAGCTTAGCGTACTTCTCACTGTGAGTAAAAATCTTATATTTGATAAAGAAAAACTAGAAACAACCAGAAACTGTGTGCAATATATATTCAAAATTGCATTAGTAATTATTTCATTTTTTAACCGTTCACAATATTCATATAACAGTGTATTTGGTGTATGTATGCATACTTGCTTATGAACAATCCCAATTAGTTTAATATTAGATGAGTAATGAAGTAATTAATATAAATATTCACGTATTGTTGTATAGGCAGCGTATGTATATATAATCGATGTAAGTAATGTTATGTACTTACGTTCAGGATACTCTAAAGTTATAGTTGATATATTAAAAAAATTAACGGCGGCTGCTACTTATTCGGAACAAACAGTATGTAGACCCTATAGTAATGGCAAAATACTAATTACAACACATAACGGATGACAAAGTAACATGAAACACAAGTAAAATAAGAAAGGCAATATTATTGTTACCATTAATTCTTGTTTTAATGCAAGTTACCAAATCTGTAAGGAAATTCAAGAAAACATAACAAGCACAGTACTAGCATTAATAAAACGGAAGCTTATTTATCTTATGATTTGTTTATTGCAAGTTGTTCTCGTTATCAAAGAATGCATCATTGGTATTAGATTCGTTATCCTTTGACCATTACACATGAATACAATCCACATGTTCTTTGTTTTGTAGGGACGGGTGGGTGTGATGCAATTTCATTCAATGGAAACATTAAACATTCCATTAAGTTTCGGAGTGCAGTTAATGTTATGCGAAATGAAAGCGAAAGCAAAGATTAAAGCTGCGTTACCACAGGACATGACTTTTATATTGATTAATGAATTTTACTCGCATTAATAATTTCCACATTGTGAACGAACTAATGCATTAGTAACGAACAATAAATTTCGTTTACAAAAATCATAATCTGTTTCCATCCGCTGGTTTTTCTATAATGCGAGGTACCAAACTGCCTATATCATGAAGGGAAAAACATACGACACAATATTTAACATCAAACGCTGGGGTTACCGTCAGAGAGCGATCAACCCAAAGTACTTAGGTTTGACGTAGTCTTTTAACACCAGAAACTGTTCATTCGTAGCTATTAAGAAGGAAAAACCCAAAGTATCTCAATACATTTAATGCTCATACATCTTCATGCATGGACACTTTTAGAGAAGTCGTTCCGTTGCCTGTATAATGTTCTGCAGAACGCACACTGAAATATATCAAACATTTAAAAAAAAAAAATTACCGAGTCAAGTATTGATTCTTAAACTTAAACACTAACGAAAAATTCGCCGTTTGGGTAGTTGCAATTTTCCCGATGACGTTCACGTCTTTTCAATTAAGTGTCACAAGGCCAGTGTAGGTGTTACAATTAAATGTGATCGTCATTTTAAAAAACAACATTACATGTGTTGGAGCATATTGAGTTATACATAGTGTTTAACTACCTTTTCTTAAATACATTATTCTAATCTTTTGAATTTACAAAGACATACAATTGTCTGTATATTATATAGTTGCAGTTGATTATCGTTAATTCATGTTAAATCGAGTATTGTATGTACTTTAATAAAATAACAGAGGATTTTTATACAAATTTAGCTAATGATAATATTTCTGGAATTTTATCTTTCCTTTATATTAATGACATTAACTATATTTAGATAACAACGGTAAGTGAAATCAATGTATGTGGTATTTCACGAAAAATATCCGTATTGGTCATACTGTGTCTGTGGACGTTTTTATGCGCAGGAAAATATCTGGATAGTTTTAACAGAGATGGAGCAGACATTATTTCGCATCTTACTAAATTGCGATTCTTATACACCATACTGACTTTTTAGACATTATAACGTTGGCAATAAGGGTTTCAAAATCATAACGCCTTTCTATTTTCCAAAACATATCGCATGCTATTATTGGGTTTGATGCAAGTTTGTATATACGATAGCAATAGAAGTCAATGCTTGCAACTGTTCAGTAAGCTTTCTGTGCAACATTAGTTCAAAATATCATGGTTTATGAGTATTATATTTTGAGTTTATATATTACGCAAAATTAACAATAAAAATCCAGTTTTGAAACTAAATAAACAAATGAAAGGAAAAGTGAACATGCATAAGTTGTAATACAATTAATATTATAAAAATTGTTCATTGAATTCATATTTCGTTGCAAAAAGAAATACATGAATGTATTTTAGGTATTTCGCGTATACATATAAACAACTGAATGTCGATTAGAGCCGAACCCGATGCATCTGAAAATGAGAAAACGCTTGCCACATAGTGTTTGCATTATCGGGTTTATGATTGTAATTATAATCTTAGGTTTATTAACTTTGGTCATACTGGCAACAGGATATTCCCGGTTTTAACGAGGTAAAGCTATTCCTCGAATATTTGATATCTAATCAATTAATCCCGTTACTAAAACATATAGCGATACCAGTATATAACCAACTGGAATATAAGTGTCACCTCATCAAGTTCAATCATTTTATAGTAGCAAATAAAACCAGTATTTGAAAGAGCTTCGTATATTGATATTGTTGTAAATAACAAATATAGATACACTATTGCTAAACTACGTATATCGTCCCTCAACGTATATAGAGACTCGGGTAGACACCATAATATTATAAGAGATAAACGCAAATGACATTTATTCCAAAGTATTAAAGATCTAGCTTTACTATGATTAGGTTTTTGGAACTTCTTAATTGTTTGAACGAAATTTGTTCACGCAAACTAGCTAATTCTATCGTTAAACATGTTTTATAATGCGATAAAATGCCTTATATATGTAGTATAAATGATATGTTTTGCACAAATACAATAAGCACAGAATAATTGTAATACTTGTTGAAACTATTATACCACGTTTTGACAATACGTTGTCACTATGTATAAACCTCATCCATGTGACTTTCTCACGAAAACATGTATTTCATTCTTTTTAATTGATCTTCGAAATAATATATGTGTTGTATTTAATTGAAACACATGCTATTATTGCATATGTATGTTTCTGTTGATGAGCTGTATATATGCGTAAGATAAATACACTATTCTGTTCTGTTCTGCTCTGTTATATATCTTGAAGATTGGTTTCGTTGATTTTCCTCTTGGAAAACATTCTCTGTTTACATTGGATTCAATTAGTTGCTGATTAATAGCAGGTCTGGTAAAAAGATCTGGTGCAAGCAGCCTAGTAATATTTAATTAATTTTAACTTGCTTCTTGATTATTTCTCGCATAAAAAGTATGTCGTATTTGGTCTGCAAATGGTTGTAAAGGTTACTGTCGATTTGGTGGACGATGATTTTAAAGACGAGTGCGTAGTTGCTTCACAGTCCAGACATCATTATCAATATTTAAACAGCATATGTCGAGTGTAACAGAACTACGCCATATTAATGCTTTATACAGCTTCTTGGTGTATTGTATATCTGTTTGTTTATACCACCAAAACGTAATGGATGCATGACATATGTTCCAGTGAAGATAGACTATAGCAGCGTATA
The DNA here is from genome assembly GCF_020536995.1 of Dreissena polymorpha. NCBI lineage: Eukaryota > Metazoa > Mollusca > Bivalvia > Myida > Dreissenidae > Dreissena > Dreissena polymorpha. The sequence goes on from NC_068362.1 coordinate 3,674,744, forward strand.
CAGTTTGTTGTGCAAGTAATTGAACAAGATAATTCAACACATGGTGTTACGTTTACGTTTTTTATGTTCTACGTTTTATACAAATCATTGAGTATAAAACAATAATATATATGATATAAACAATTAATAATAATAATTGCGCTTATTATACATAATTTTGTCACAATATACTGCCAAGATAAGTACAGTTTTGCAGATTCAATGCTGACATCTTTCTAGGTTTTCGTTTCAGTTAAAATATAATATATTTCTGGTGATATTAAATATAAAAAGAAACGTTGGTATGCTTTTATAGTGCTCCTTAGTCACGAGATGGATATCGTTGGTTTCATTTATATTTTAGCGCTGATTGTTCTCATAAAATTGTTTGTGGGAACATAATATATATCGCGTTGACACATATTCGTGATGGTCGTTTACAGCTTAAACAGCTGAAACCCCGAACCAATGAAAAGGAGCCTGTTAGTAAGAAGGGATATTACACATGTTGGATAATCCTCAAAACATGTGCTGAATTATCCATTCATTTTACGTTGCTTACAAGTAATGGAGGGTTAGAGAATGTTTTATGGCATTTTCATTCATCAGTTATTTACAATAGTATAGAACGGTCAAACTTTAAAAAGCATAAGTTACAAATTACTTTATTGGAAAAAAAAGAGCACAAATGCAGTAACATAATCAATTTCAAACTATTTAATACACATTAATGTTAATAATCAGCTTATCAAACTACTGAAAACAAAATATCAGCATTGTTTTTTTGCATGTCGTAAACACCCTACTTAAAGTCCTAGACTGCAATGAAGATTTCCAAAAAACAGAGGTAGATCATAGCATTGTTTGTTGGTACACCGTGCATCTCGGGTGGATCAACTTGGGAGAATAATATCTGCTGTACAGATGGAGACTTCAGTAACTGCTTACTCAAGGTATTCATAAAAGATTTGTCAAATAAATATAAGAAAAATGAAGAAAATACATAAGCTGATTGAAAATTTGGTCTTGTATATATAATTATTTACTAATTACTTAATTAAAATATCTGTATTGTTTTTTGTATGATTGTATTCACAGGGGTGTACACGTATCAATTACAATGGAAAAGTATTGCATGCGTAAGGAACATATATAATATATGAGTGGTGGTACCACGATCTAGCTAATAATACTCCGATCATGTTCAACAGTACATGTTCCAATGTCAATTAAAGAAAATACTTGCATTTATTGCCACGTAAATATAGTTTAAGTAAAGTCTACAGTACAGTACAGATTGCAGTTGTTTCAGCAATTGTTAATATGTGACATAAAAGTTGAGACAAGTACAATGCATGTCATTTAATTCCACGTTAAAAATTAATTAGCTTTTGAATAAAAATGCATATAATTGTTTTATCCTTTTACTAATAGTATTAAATATTTTATTTAAAAACAATTACCCTTATCATATATTGACTCTTAACTACAATAGTGCTAAAATATCTAGGTTCGTTAACGCTTGGTACGAATAAAGACATACAGAAGGCTGTAACAATATATTTTATATTCCGCTTAAATTCAGATGACACAAACAAAACTCGTTAATCACATTCGAACATTCGAAGTGATGCGGACAAATCATTTCTACTGATAAACCTTCGTGTGTTGAGCCGCAGTTCTTGACACTCAGTTTGCATTGCTCGAGTTGCGTTTATGTTTGTTCGGGAAATAGATAGAAAAATACGTCGTTCATATGTGACCGGTCCTTGACTGCTGTCTCTTTTGAATTTACCCCCGGCTACAGTGTTTTGTAACCATATTAAAAACAATACGTGTGCGATTTTTAAAAGGCGTTGATTTGCTTTTACCGGGATCACGTGACCTGATTATTGAAAAATCCAAATGCGGATGACCGGGATTTACGTAAGGATAAAACTAGTTTCTGATGGAAAAGAAATCGCTTGATTAAAAATTGCCAAAGACGATAATAAATTCAACTGTATTGATAAAGATATACAAAATATAGTAGCATGTTAAAAATGCTTATTTTGACGGGGTTGCGGACGTTTTTTTGCAATCGCACAATTAGGCGATGAAGGGACAGCTCTCTCGTAATAAGTTATTGTTTAACATGTGTCTATACTGTTCTGTTCCAATAGAAAACAGGTAAGTGGTAAACGGCAGAATCTTTAAAACAAACTCTGCTGTAAAGGTATTCTCAAACAAATTTCAGTAGATATAAACGTATACGTTTTATAACAGTTTATTTCTTTAAAAAATGTTTGTATTAAAATCATACTTTGTTTCCCCGAAAAACATAATTATGAAATTTACGTAATTTGAATTTATAAAGTATCTTAACAGATCTGTTTTACAAGTATGCAAACTGTTAAAGTTGATGAATTGAAATCAATCATAATAATTGTTTTATCATGTAAATGAACCTTTTCCTTCCGTGTATAAGCACAATTTGATAAAATAAACGAAGCATGAAATTTTGTTAGTTTTGCATTCTTTATAGCATAGCCAGGAAGGAATTGCCAAAGAAGGTTGAACTAATCAAATGAACTTCACACGTTTACAATTAACACAACATAATGAATACAACTGGCGACCTGGTATCAGCATTGTCATATGTCTTGGGAAAATAAAAATATAATTCAACCAACAATGTGATGCTTCTCTGCAACACAATAAACAAATACTATATCTAAGCACGTCAAACGTATGTGATCAGCCTTAATAGCTCTTAATTATCAAACATAATGCTCTCGGTATTCAACGACGTTCACGAACTCGAAATCCATTAACAAATTGTTAATTGAAAAGACAATTGCACAGTTGCCAAATTATGCAGAACTCATCAATGAAACACAACAAAACAGTGGAGGTTAATATCTTTTATGGATGCGTTCACCTAATTGTAAAAAGTAATCATATCAGCAGGTGATTATTTATAATGTCTGCAGGTGAAACCCTTAAAATACAATATTTCCTTGGGGTTGTACGTGATGTGGAAAGATAATGTTCGGTAGCACTATCGTTAATGTTTCAGAGAGTTTCATGATTCATAGTAACAGCTGTTGTAAATGATTGTAAAATAATTGCATTGATTTTATTATTTAGTTATGCTTAACGGCCAAGGTCTTTCACGAAAGAAACCTGTTCAAAATACTATGCAAACAAAGCGCTTGGCATACGTTTAAATGCACGTTTTTAATAATATTAATGACATTAGTATAACTAAAAACTTTATTGCATGATATGATTGTAGCTCTTGGTCTTCTGCTACTCGTTTTACGTATTCATATGTGTATTTAAGGAAACAAAATTGTTCATCAAGACCTTGTTATTTCTTTTAATCGCTTTGTTGTTCTGATAATTGGATAATGTCTTATGTTTCTTTTTTGTTGGTGGTGGTGTTTTTTAAAGCTATCGATTATTTTATCCGTGGAATTGTCCGATCGTTTCAGCACATAATAAGTATAATTTATTGACACACGTGTATAATCAACGATAAGTAAACAGAGTATGGCGTCTAATCTATCATCTTAGCAGCTTTGGTTGTCTTGGTTATTTCCATTTTTGTTACTGGCAACAAATGTATTCGTGACATTATTATACTTTCATAAACAACGCTTACCCAGTGAAATAGTTAGCCTAAAAGAATTAAAACGAAACCTTGTATTCTAAAGGGTTAATCTATGAGTACAGAAAGTTCTCCTTTTGTTTAAAATATTTAAATTAAAATAGTGTAATAATGAAAAAAAAATATGAATGAAATTTTTAAATAAGCATCTTGTTATTAAAAGACACATGCAAGTACCCCACTAATTTTTCATATTTACCTATTCAGGCAATAACAAGAGAATTTCTTATCAACGAAATATTCACGGAATTTCCCTACGCTTAACACTTTTCCCAATGTAGATGAATCAATTGAAAAAAATACCCGTATTTGTGATACAGTTAACTGTTAAGTTTTTGTTGAACCTTTTTCTCTCATGCGATCTATGTCTAATGTTCCAACGCCTTGTAATATTGCACACTCTCATTCCCATACTTTTGAAGGAGGAAAACCTACTACGATTTTACGATCAATTTTCTGAACACAAAATCCATATGATACCGTATATTTGTCGTACTCGTACAAATGTGTTCGAGAAATAAAATATGTTTAAAGAAATATTACCGTCAATAAGTTCGCATATTCTGGAACATATACCGAGATAGCTCGTATTCTTTACGTTCTTATTTAAGTCTATTATAACAAACTTTCGACACGTGTGTGGCCATTAGTGTGTAATGAGAATACACTGTCAACCTTATGAAGTAATTATATTAAAAATGTATGGACTAATACTTCCCATCATTTGGCATTAGTGTCAAATCAGAAATCGTGGATTAGATTTAAACGTTTCAATTTAAGTTTGATATTGTTCACGACACACAAACATACAAACGTTAAAAATATGTGTGTTTTATACATTGATAAGCTTGATATTGTTCACGACACACAAACGTTAAAAATATGTGTGTTTTTATACATTTATAGATTATTTGTGAAGCAGCATAAATACATTTAATGTAAACCTATTTTTTGATCTTAATGGCGTATTGTTCCATATACAATTCGTAAATGTTCAATGATGGTTTACAATTATAAATTAACGTTGCAAAACATGAATAAATATTTTCTTTATATATATATATATATATATATATATATATATATATATATATATATATATATATATATATATATTTATTTATTTATATATTTATTTATTTATTTATTTATTTATTTGTTTATTTATTTATTTATCACATTCCATAACCTATTTCCTATGTAATATAACCATTACAAATATTTTTATCTTACACATGTGTAATATACTTTTAAAGCATTTTCATCGGCTTATTTTCGTTCGATTGACCAATCGCATTTTGTTATTTTGCTGAAATAACGTTGCAACATCAAAAGACGTCACGAAATGTAAACAACATTCGACATTTTTCATTGTGTGTGCGTAAATATTTATTTAATTTGCTCATTTAAAAGCATGTGATTAAAAAGATCTGACACTCGTTGTCATTTCATACCATATTTTATTAAACTCGTCCAGGAAATTCGTTAGTAAGCTCGCAAAAGGCTCGCTTACTAACAAAATTCCTGAACACGTTTAATAAAATAGGGTATGATATGACAACTCGTGCCAGATCCTATATATATATATATATATATATATATATATATATATATATATATATATATATATATAAAGCAAGCCTATTATTTACATTTTTATTATATATGATTAATAGCATTAATGCTATTCTTTGCAAGTTTTGTTGACGTTGATTGTGTTAATGCTGTTTATGTCTCAGTCCTTATAGGTCAGTATTCTACGATTAACAATTATGAACTGGTTTTCTTAATAACGTGCATCATATAGGCAAGTTGAATGGTTACAATGACAAGAGAATTATTTTTGTCAAATAGGTTGAATTCATCAGATAAACAACGAATGCAAAGATTGATCTTTTGTATGGTTTCCGATTTATTTCCGGCGTGTTGGCGGGTTTAACGCTCGCAAACATGATAACAAGTAAGAAAGACAAAAGGCGACATTCGTCATTACTGACTAATTTGTGGTAAGTTTATCGTTCTGGCGATAATATTTGTTATCAATGCATGTTGTCATGTTAATTGGGTTTAAAGCCGACAAACCAGCCTCATCGACACAAGGGCGAAACATGTCATAGTTGCTTCATTTGCGTCTTTTTATCGTTCTGTTTGTAATGTTCATCGTTTTCTCGAGTTGTCGTGTTGGCAGGTTCAATAATCGCCACTATGATAACCTGCCATAACAAAAAAAGGGCGATACGTGTCTTGATCGTCGTATTTTCGTTCGATTGATTTGTTTTTGCGGGTAAATGTGTCGGTCTTTTTACTTGGAGTGCTGGCGATTTTTTAAACCCGCTAGCATTAAAATAATAAATAAACCTCCAGACACAAAACGTAAAGACGACTACTAAGTCATGTCATTTAATTTTTGTTTTCCTTTTGATCATGATACATTGAAAATTATAAAGCAGTGGGTATTCAACAATTGCAAAAAAAACTTGTTCGAGGAAACATTTCTAAGTTATTGCATTTACTAAAGAATAACTAAACAACAGATTAGGTTATTAATTGACAGCGATGTATAATTTGCTATATATATTTTTATTTGAATCTCGTTATAAGAATCAATTTGTTTCCAGTCTTGGCTTCGCACACGTATGCTCTTTACAACGTATGTGAGTTGATGCAGATTTAACATCAATTACTTCATTAAATTGGTTTTTGAGCACAATTTCATAGAAAACGCACTGCAATCAATTAATAGCTTTTTAATAGCAGATATTGTTGGAATGATCCAGTCTTAAAACCATGATATATAGCTATTGCTCTTTCTAGCATAGATCGACGCCACTGCCTGATCGTACCAATCAACAATTTACCGATTAAATTGTTTTTAATCGAAGATATTTATATTTGGTGTTTTGAATCTATTGTTGATATTTTGTGGTGTAAATCTTGATGGCTTTTTCAGTGTCTCATAATTGGTCGCATCAAATAACGTGGCATCAATTACCAAATGTATGGAAATCATCACATCAGAACCTCACCAAAGTCACACAGAAAACATCGTCAATGCACCTACTGAACAATAGACTTACAACTTAAGGTATAGATAGTGAAAAGTACAAGCATGATTGAACCAAGATGACATACCCAGTTTTGTGTAATATGGATTGTTGATTTGATTCAATATTTCTCGTCCAAATATTTGATAAATTCAAGAAATGATATAAAGGTTTGTTCAAACCATGACAAGCAACTCATAACATAAGCAAACACAGTATGCAAGTTAAATCCACAGTATGCTACCGCTACCACTGAAATAGCAGAGCTTGTCATGCATGTTCTTCTAATCGACACAACTGTTCTTGATATTGTAGGAAATCACATCAAGCGATGTAAACGATATTCGTATTATGGTTTTGTTACCAATGAGTACATTTATACCGTTGTGTTATTTGTCACATCTGTGCTGTATTCTTGGAACGTATACATGTTTATATACTGATTGTAAGATACATTTGTGTTTTACAAATAAATGGCCGTACAATCACGATTCTTAAACAAACTATTTTAGTTGTTATACAGATATATATGATTATGTTGGCTTGGTATAGCAGCATTAATTTATGTTATTACCCGTGCTGATGTTCCACTTGCTTACTTGTTGTCAAGGCAAACTTTTCCGAGATCTCCAATTACAAATGCTAATAGAGTCATTCAGACTAAGATCCATTTATGGTCCGAGTATATTTGAATTAACCAAACACATATGTGATCTTGTTTTCTTTTCAATAGTTACACAGACAAAATCAACTGTTTGCGTTGCACTTTTTACATACATACGCAGTTCCAATCTTTGTTTTTAGCTGATAGTCAACACAGGTGGTTAGCGTGTGGCTATGATATTTATTAGTGAAAACATCATTTTGAATGATAAATAATCATATTTAAACGAAAAATCAACTTTTCTGAAAAAAATATTTCACTATCAAATATATATATATAACAACGTATTCAACTAGAAATCACCCGAAAACAGGGTGCATCGCTTTGAACAGTCATTACTCCATCAAGTGTGCAGCGATTTTTATGAACCTGGTCTTATTCAACGCAGAAATGAAGTTTCTTTCTGGAAATGTATATATCTTGTTATATTTCTACACATGCTGGCTCAAAATTTACGAAATAAAACGATACACAAGTCGCGTGACCTACTTGACAGCGATCAGACAGGATTCATGAATGCAATCTCTAGGTGTAAAGACACGCCTTCGCTTTTCACTTATTAATATCATAGCCACACGCTAACCACCTATGCTAGTCAACAGGATCATGGTATTGAAACACGGCGAAATGTTGGGAGATACTTATGCAAAGTGTGTAATAGGTTTTAATTGAAATATATCATTACAAGCAGTTGCTAAAACGCTGCTTGAATTCGCAAGGTTGGGACGTGCGCGTTATCAGATGCGTATCTAGTGGTTGTTGATAATGTCTACGAAATCTTTAAAATATCGTTTTATAAATTTCAAATCAAGACATATTTGATACCATACATGTTTTTTTACGTTTTTGTTTAAGTGGAGAATCCAAACTTAAGTTGGATGCGACCGCTTCAGACATTTAAATTGTATTGCATGTACACCAGTCTGAAACAGCAAATCGGAAAAGCAAGTCTCCATAAAACAGTGATTTTTGTCAAACTTAGCGGTTAAACAAAGATTTCTGGTTGATTTATAAAATTATCAAAATCGTACCAAACAAATCAGTTTGATACGGATATATAAAGCTAAAATGAAATATGTTATGTAAATTAGAACGGTTAATGTCTCTATAACCCTATTGAAGAATTGACTGTATTCACTTTGCAACTAGATAATTTCAGAAAGAGGTCCTGCAATGAACTTACAACATTTTTATGTAAGCTGAAATTTTGCACAAGTCAGTATGGTATTTAAGTTCCATACGTTGTAGCCTTCTGCTGAACAGATTTCTGTGAATGTTACAGCAGTTTGATGACTAATATTTTGTTTATACAATGTTCATAACAATTAAGCCTTAAAACATAAATAAAAAACACACAAATAAACATATCGAAACTACATTGTGGGTTCATAATTTTTTTATTTACCACGCAACGTATCTCTAGTGTCTACGTTTATGGTACTTATTGGCAACGACATTTTTATCAATAACATTTCCGCGAAAAGGACTAAGCATGCACCCAAATTATCTGTATACATGACAATTCCGGCTTTATTATGCACAATTGAATAAACTTTGGCATATGTTTGGGTATAAAATCATGAAATCAAAACAAAAAAATTTAAGAAAATAAACACGTTATCAATACTCGAATTTGCTATGTTAAAGACGCCTTATTAATGTTCTTAAAAACCAAGCGACGAACAACAGATAATTTAAACTTTAAACTCCTATTGTCTTCAAGCGTAGCCAATAATAAGGGTTATACCTCGAATATGGCGAAAAAAGAATTGAATACGTTTTATCCATAAAACTGAGTGTGTGTTTTAGTATGTTTATTGTGTAATATTGCAATTTCGAATATGTAAAACATCATATAGTAACTTTTAACAACTTCAACTTCAACACAAGTCTTCCGAAAATGGCCATGTAACACTGCGAACACTAGTTTGCATCTCTGCAAGTCGGTCGACCAACCATCTACGGTGTGTGTATATAAAATTAAAGCAACAAAAAACTTTTTGGCGTTTAGTTTTTTAAGTCGTTACGACACATGACGGATTGATTTGTCAGATATTCATACGTATTCAACGAGTAAGATAAAGCGATAACGAAGTTGTTTAAATGCCCCATATCTTAAGGCACACATTTAAGTCGTGTTTTAATGTAATTAATCAGATTATGACAGTGTATCTGAATGAATGTAGTCTTTATACTGAATTGCCCTTGTACACGTTTTTAACATGAACATTAACATCGTTATTTCGTCATTAAAATATATATCCAAATATCACGGCCGTTAATCACGCGCGCCACCTCTTTTTCGCGATGCATTAATAAATGAGCCAATGCTTCTTCCGAGGTGGCGCTAATTGCCGGATGTTTTGAAATTTTACGGATAATTGTACAAGGTGAGTAGGTTTTATATGTTTTTTCAACATATTTCACTTTATTTAAAAAATCGGACAATGTAGTGCGATTCAGCGAAGATTTATTCATCCACAAATGTTCAGAAACATACAATCACAACCCATTTGGAAACGTGAGGACCTTTGTAAGTTGTTGCATGGTGACGTTTTAAAAGAAAATCGATGTATTTTGCCTGTGTAACGAGCAAATGTCTATCGAAAGAAATCTCTAATGGCATCAAACAATTGCTGTGAACATGTACAATTTGTTGCATGCACAAACACATTGGCTTCTTGTCGATCTATTACATAATTTTGCAATTTTCAAAAAGAGATGGCGCCAATGCCAAGGAGGTGGCGCTCAGGACAGGAGATGGCGCCAATGCACATTTTCAGCCATTTTAAAGTGACCTATTTTATGTAACAGTTTCTGTGAATTATTGTGTAGGACTGAAAGTAAATGTTCGTAAAATAAAAGCAACTTACAGGCCAAGTAAATATGTTCGTGTTCGTATCTGATGTTTTTTCATTCACTGTTGTTATTTTATTATTTCTAATTTCATGAATGGTTTAAATAAAGAAACGTGTATTTGGTCAATATTAAAAACTACTTACCAATGCTCGTTGCATATGTTCGATCTGCATTAGTATGTAACGCCAAGTTAGAATGTTCGATATATCATTTATTGTGTCACTGGTGATAATTATTTTCCTCTTTTTGCAGATGGGAGTTTTTAAGAGAAGGAAACGGAAAGGCTTGGTCCTTGCTTCACGGAAAAGATACAGTCTTGATAAAAAGAGAAAACTGCCTGAATTTCAACAAAGAACATCTGAAAGAAACCCAATGTAAGACAACACATAACAGAAGTATTACCATTTTCAACTCTCAGCTAAATTAAAGAGAAAGATTGGTGTCACCAATCGTACGACAACGCGGTTCCCAGTTTTGTTCCAAAGGTAAAGCAATCAAGAAAATTAGACTTAATGTCAGAAAGATATGACAGTTTTTGAAGAGAAAATACTAATTCTTCATTAGATGAGACGTACCCAAAAACGGAGTTGGAAACTCGCTTTTAATGACGTCTTTCGCGGAAGGTGATGTAACCTCTGAAATGGGTAGCATATCGGTCATTGAAAGAGATAATACGTGTAAGGAATTCACGGCAGATGACACTACGTACACATTATTTAACGACGCTATGAAGATCCTCCTTGAGGAAAGTGTCGATGGGTAAATGGTGTCGTTTTTAAATTTAGTATCAATTGGACGATTTCCGTTAGACAATGTTGCATTTCAACTGTAGATGTTGTCAATTGGTTTGACTGTGAAGATGTAAGAACCCTGCGCTATAATGACACAACAATGAAGTTTTTCTGGTTGGGAAAGCGCTTGTTGTGTGGGCTGCATCCGAGTTCGTCAAAAATAAACTGTGCATGTCCAAGTACATGTAAAAGTGTGTTATCACAGTTTAATCCACTTGGCTTTGAATTAAATTGCGACGTGAGCACCGGCTTATACAAAACTCTTTTAGGTACAAATCTCATGAAAGCTATATGCTTAGACAAGATATTGGGTATTTCAGTAAACGCATGGACATACGTTTATAAGACTAAACCCTAAGCTTTGTGAGGGGTGAGCAACCCATGCGAGCACAATACGGATACACGTGGCAAACGTGTTGCCTTCTAAACGTATTGGCATGCATGTATATCATGTTGTTGATCGTGACTTTGACAGCAATGCATAAGTGATGAGCAAATGAAAAGTAATAACTGAGATCCGTGTTATGAGCATTGTATGTCGCGCATGATTCATCAAATAGAAAACTGTTGTTCACTGCAGCATTTTTAAAGAACTTTAAGCTGTATATAATATATTTAATAATTATGTCAGCTGTACACATTTGAAGGTCCTGCTAAAACTGTTTCGTTTGTTGTTGTTTTTTGTTGTTTTTGTAGGTTTTTGCCGTTTTAAAACGTAATACAGATTTATAACGACAGTCAGTTTGGTTTTTCTTTGGTCGTTGACGGCTCAGGTACTATTTAAATTACCCCGGGTAGTCTTGAGTATACTACAATGGATCCCGGATACGGTCATATTCCGGGGTAGCTTTTAGTTTATTTTCGGTACTCCGGATACTCTGTTGTATACTTGATGTAAATGGGATACTCTTTAAGTAGTTACTGAGCTGCCAATCACCAATGCGGTTGTCTCGATTGGTTGTTGTTGGCCCAGCGACTATTTAAAAGTACCGCGGGTACTCTTAAAGCGAGAGTATAGGATTTTGTCAAATATTTATTAATTAAAATAAAATGTGTAAAAACTTATTAAACATATATTTAAATATAAATTAAAATAAAAGTTAAGAAGAACATGTGTCGAAAAATGCGAAATAAGCAAGATATTTAATTCTGAAATCGAAAAAGGCTGTACAGTCGAATTCGCCAGCATGTAGATCATGCATGTACGATGTTAATCTAAATTTAGTTTAACGGTTAATTTTAAATTCCTGCAACGATATCTATTCATACGACACCCGAACACTAAAAAGACGACTGCTTCGGTTATTGTAGGAAAATATGTACGAAATATCTTCGTCACAATCGGCTCGGGGCGCTAATTTGTCTTTGCTGCATTTTATAAAATTCGTCTTCAATGTATAATTTTTCTTGCCTATTTTGTGTTATTGTTTTATATTTTATCAATATATTACAATTTAACACATATAAAAACTCGTATAATCTCGCTTTAAGTATACTAATGTGTACACCGGGAACGGAAAATACGCTTACAGGCACCGGGGTACCCTGGGATACTTTTTAGTATATTTTCCGTACTCCAAGTCATTTGTAGTATACTTAAGTTACAGGGGGTACTTTAATGTAGTAGCTGAGCCGGAAATGACTTATCGAGCGTCAGTTATCATACGCACTCTTCCTGGGTTTACCAGTACTAAGTGCGCTTACTAATGCCGTGACGAACAACTGCCCAACTTATATCAAGGTAGTTCTGGCTACCATAACTTTAAATGTCGCTTTTTATGATTTTTGACTGGCGCGACTTTATAGTTATGGACCAACCCCATTAGGAAAGTCAACCAGAAATTCCCGAAAAGTTGACAGTTAACAAAGACCGGTCCAAAACAGCTTTTAAATGCAGTTGTTGGCCCAAATCAACCACTTGATTGGAAAGATTGACATTTTTCACAATAAACTGATCTATTCTTTCACAAAATACTATCTTAAACATTTAAAATGTATCTATTCTGCTCTTACATATCGAGAAAAACAGCGATGTGACAGACTTTCTTGAAATGCGAATCTCCCGAGATTTCCCGGTCATATGACGTTGTTTCTATTTTTAGTAACAAACCATGTGCTCAAGTTTTTTAAAATTCAGAATGACATTTCCCGGTATTTTAATTATTCTGGCTTATTTTGTAAACAAATTGTAGTGTCAATACAAAGTCAAAGTAAATATTATATAAAACTACCTGATTCACAATGAAATCAGTCTTATAATCCACCAGACGTAAGTTGTTAATCACAAATAATAGATTTCAGAAAACGAAAGTAATGTTTACAGTTTCAGCATAAAATGTCAAGGTCGATCTGAAAGTATCCAAATGAAAACTCGTCACGTGACAAAGCGACAATGGCGTCAAAATTGTGAATTTCAGACTGATGAGAGTTATTTTCATCTATTGTAAGATGCATTTGAAACATTTGAACCTTAAAATATTCCTCGATGAAGTAATTTATATTCATTCACCAATATATGTAGAAATGTATCCAAGAAAATGAGCTTTCTTTGATTTATAGCGTGACATAAATATGTTACGACTCTGGTTGACTTTCGATACGGGGTTAGCTTCAGTGTACAGGTATGTCAATACTATATAAACTGTACGCTGAAGTTTCTTTAGCTAATATCAGGGATAGAATAAATGAAGAATTAATTGTATGACCAACCACCACAAGTTACGTTTCCGGGCCGGTATGCGAACCACCGATCCTCGAATTTGTAGCCCAATGCTCTACTTCTGGGCAAACCGCACGTTCTAACAAAACAATTACATCTCGCAAGGTTTTACTACACAGGCCCGTTTTCACCAAAACATTCAAATACTTAAACTAAATATTAAGTATTGTGCTATAAACTGTTTTGTCTCTGCAGTTTGAAAACAAAACGCGTCGTATTGTAATCAAATACTTCATAGTAAACGCCTTACATTTTTTCCGCCTCAGTTTATTCTTTAGTCTCCAATATAAAAATGGGCTGCTGAAAACGGATTTGGATTGTTAATATGCAGAAAAGTATGTTTATACTTTATTTCAGTAACGAACACAATACTGAGTTACATGTCTCTGCCTAGCAACAATTTGATATCGTAAATAAAAGTGGTAACGATGAGGACTTGTTTCAATTAACATATAATTTTTACATTTATCAAGTAAATAAACTACGTTTTCGATTCAGTTCAGCGATATGAATGAACAAACATATATAACGGGATATTAAGATCTTTACATAATCAATAACTGAAAGGAAACGAACTTATCAAAGCCATAAAATGATATGCAAGAAAATATCAAAATATAAAGATGCTACTCTGACTCTTGTATAAAATATACAGCTTGATGCAATGACCGTTACTGTGGAAACTAATTCCCTACTTAGGGCAAAAACACATAACATAAATAAACAAATCAACAACCCTGGCAAATAGCTCCTATTAAAAAGTTAATCCTTGTGCACATTTTTCAAGTGCCGAGAAAGTGAGTATTCCTTCTCAAACTTTTTCCCGCAAATCTGTCAAATGCAAATGTTCCCCAAGTGTTTAACTCTGGTGTGCATATATAGGGCTCGTTTGGATCTATACATTTTTTGACAAACATCACATGTCTGCAATTTCTTTTGACCCTCACCGCAATGCTGTTCGTAGCGTTTTAGGTTTCGGATATAGCCGAGTTCTGCATGGCAAAGCTCACATTTCAGTTTTCTCCCTGCCGTAAACTGACGACAATGAGTACACAAATCCCTCTTCGTTGAAAATCGTTTCACACATTTACCCGCGTGTACATATTTCTGGTGCACTTGGTGTTCTTTTAAGTTGTACATGGAACTAAACCGACGGCTGCATACCAATCACATTACCGTTTTTGACGTGGCAATTCAGTCTGCTGTTTGTGGTGTATTACTTGTTACACGATTTGCATTCATATCTTATTTTTTAGTTCCTTATTCATGCCCGTGCTGAAATATAAAAAAGCGTCATTATTTTATGAGAATCAATCGAGCTCTAAACAACGTCGGTGTAATAGAAAAGCAATTGTTCAAAATGATTTAACGTGTAAGTTCATATATGAACAAATTTCATTACAACATCATACGACTGTTAAATCATATCGTGCATTAGCGCCACCTCCTTTCCCTAGCGCCACCTCCTTTGCATTGGCTCCACCTCTTTTGGAAAATTGCAAAAAATTATATTATATCTACAAAACGCCAATGCGTTTGTGCATGTAGCAACTAGTATATGTTAGACGCAGTCGTTTGATGTCGTTAGCTAGTTAATCGAATGGAAATTTGCTCGTAGCATAGGCAAAGACATCGATTTGATTTCAAAACCCCAATCATGTCAAAACTTATAAAAGTCCTCACGTTTCCAAATGAGTTGTGTTTGTATGTTTCAGTACATTTTTGGATGAATAAATCTTCGCTGAAACGCACTACATTGCCCGATTTTTGAAATAATGTGAATTATGTTGAAAAAACATATAAAACATACTCACCTTGTACAATTATCCGTAAAATTTCAAAACATCCGGTCATTAGCGCCACCTCGGAAGTAGCATTGGCTCATTTATTAATGCATCGCAAAAAAGAGGTGGCGCGCGTGATTAACGGTCGTGAATATGGCTTTTATAAACTTTGTTTTGGGTAAGTGCTTTTTTGAGCAAATATTCGGGATACTAATTTTCCTTATATATATTTGAAAGTAAGATTATTCAGATGTATATCATGTTAAATTCCTCATCTAAATGAACTCAAACGTTAATTTAAGTGACACATTTCCTTATATAGGAAAAACAATGGTTAGAGTTAAAACGTATGTTTTAATGTAAATCAATCAATTAAAATCACGTCCTGTTAGACGCTTCTATATTTTGCCCAACTTAAATCTGATGACGTCGCACAAGAGAGCATGTTCAGATGACCTGTCAAAAACCAATCAAATCGTTATATGTAAAAGTCGTTGGAATACTTCATGTTAAATATTAAATTATATATTTCAGACGCCTGCTCTTATGAGATATCGTAAGATTCTTACAGCCACGGATAATTAATCGAACTTATAGACTTTCTTTTAATGGGATTATTATGATCAAGATATTGCACAGCGAGGTTTGTGTTCATTAAAACTTTGGCTGTTGAGTGTGGAACATTAACTGGCGTGTAACATATCTTAGATATTTTAATTACAGGTGCATCTTATTATATAGTATTACAGTACTTATTGTTGTTTCAATGTTTATTACATAAAGATGATTTATATTTTGTATTTTCTTTGTTCTGTAATTATCGAATTTGACGAAAACACGTCTCCAATGATAAATTAACCAGAAAACTTAAGTTTCTTTAAATTGCATGTTGATTATTTGTTGTTCTTTTTACTGGAAAAAATATTTGATAATATTGTCGGTACATTTCTATTGTTATATTTGCAAATATAAACAACTCCTTTGATGTTATAATTTCAGATAATGTAAACATGAATTATCCTAGCAGAATGCAAACATTGTTTGTAGTTTCTTTGCATTCTACTTTAAGAGCTTTGTCAAGTTTCATCACCACCAATAACATCCAGTTCTTGCACGAAATAAAATTCATTTTTCCACCAAAAAAACAGCAAACAACTTGTGGAGCACCGGCAATGCACCAGTCTTATTATGGACGTGTTGAAAGCAAATAACTTCCTTTAAGTAGTCAAAATAAAGAAAAACACAAACATAAGCAGCAGAATGATCACAAGAATAAAAAGTATTGGCGCCAAATAGGAATAAAATGAAAACATGTGGCTAAAAATCCCTGTCGTCGTGACAACCGTTGCCACTGTGGTTGTGATATTCATTTTATATCATGTTGAAATCCTGTTCGGTGCTTTATCAAAACAACGCGTCCATGTTCAACAATAAACCACTTCGGACGTCTTCGGATGTCTTGCAAAGGTTTTCCGTTCATGACACCTAGTTATACGATGTCATCAAGTATCTCGTGGGATGACTGAAGTAGTGTGTCATCCGTATTGGACAAACAAATAGCAAGACAAGAAAGAATGATATTATGTTCCTGTGAAATATTTTGAAGTGATATTTCGCGATATGATGAGAAAGCTTACACGTGTAGACACGGTGTAAAGTACTTAAGTTCTTGCTGAAAGTTATTGAAATTACTATCAATGGTTGTTATTTTCGCAGCTGAAGATTCACTATCTAAGTATTTTAACAATAATCTAATTTTTTAGTGAACACGCATATGGTTTATGTCAAACTGTACGAGCCTCTTTAAACGATTAAATTATATGTAAATGTTTCAAACCTGTTAAACGATATACTGTCTCATCATGGGTTACCAGTAATCCTTTTAAATATTTACTTAATTTTCACACATTTGTATTTAATCGGTTTGGTGTGCATTTATTCAATTGTCCTTATGTGTATACTATCATAATCAGCTATTACATAAGCATCTGCTTAGCTCTTTGTATGGAAACTATACGTTGGTTACCGCGAAATATTTGCATTCCATGTTAATTCCATTTTAGCACATTTACACATTCACAAATTACAAATTAAATATTCTCAAAACTTCGTCCACGTATGGTAAATGTGCAGCAAACAAAGACCCGCGTTGAGTTGTTGTGCGTTTAGGAAGTCATGCCATGTTTGAATTCTGAGACTGTACGATATCAAAGTCAATTGAGAAATTCCAGAGTGTTTATATTTCAAACCGTTTCATTTTGTTCCAGGCGTGATCTCCAACTATCTCTTTACATTTATATATCCAGAAGGTTTTATTAGCGGATAAATGATACTAGATATTGTGTAAATGTAATGTTGATCGGTATAGATGTTTAAGAAGTCATTTCTTCTATCAGTTTTCACTTCTGGTAAATTATATAAATGGAGTAGACTTTGAATTCCTATTTATTCTCAGGATGACGTCACTTGCGTTGAAGATACGTTTATGGCATAATGCATGGTCTTAATAAGTCCGTATGTCATTGAAATTTTCACGCAGCAAAATGGTCCGCTCATCTTGCTACAACTACACAATCAAAATAAGACACAACATGTCCACTGTGTTCATATGTGATTGATAACTATGAACTTTACTGTGCATGTATCATACCGTTTCCAGCGATACCTGAACATTAACTATTCCACAATCTGTTTCATGCATTCGCTCTATACGCTGACATGATTAACGCTACTACTATCCGAAATCACTCCGCGAAAACAACGTTCCTCGTGCACGTTCTTATAAAATTTCATTCTTCTTCGATCACAAAATCGATAGAACGCACCGCCGCGAGGTTTCTCGGAGGCTTCTATAATTGGTATCGACGTATCTCGCGGCGCAAGCTAAATACGAGCAATGACGTTATGCAATTAAATATATTAAAGGGCAACATATCGCAGTGTCCGCGTGCGATATAGATCTGGACAAAGTCAATGTTAATGTCAACATAGCGTGTCCATATTTTCTCGATGTGTATTAGGGTGGGCGAAAAGATGAATAAGTTAAGTGATAATAGACTGAATAGATTTAATTAAGGGATAAGCAAATTCGAGAGGACTTGAAAACAAAAACAGTTGGTGAATACCATGTGCATTGGTTACAAATGATTTAAGAAGTGATCACGAGGTTAAAAGCTTAAGAATGATTGATGGAGGGAGAAGCAGGGGAAGGGATGGGGGCTACATGTGTTAAAATGAGGGAGGGATCCAAAGACACAATTAGTTTAAAAATCACCGAGTGAGTGAGTGAATGGGCTAAACATGAAACTTCCTTGAATAAATGCACACACTACAGAGGAAATGTAAGTTTATATTCTTGGTACAATTAAACTTGCTTCCTTTGAAATTGAACTTGCTTCCTTTGAAAAAAATGTTTAGAGACAAAGATACCATTAATTTATATAGAGTCTTCAAATTTGATTTAATAGTCTTCTTTTATAAAAACATGTCTTTTAAAACATTACTACATTTAATATCTTCGACTTAAAACAGGTTCTTTTTTCCAACGAGATAACTTGACCATTCAAGCTTTTATAACTGCTTTCGTATTTCGTTTCCTCAATGAACAGCATTCCAAACGCTATAAAATTGTTTGCATTTATTGGCATGATCATTTAAATAGTCGAATTAAAACAGACCAAATACTGAAGTTAAACATCTTATATCAAGAAAACCACACAGGAAAGCATATTGTTGCATATTGCTTTATTTGTTTAGAATCATTTGCAAAAAAATATATATTTGTATGCTTTTTTAGAAAGGCATTTAAAATGCTATCAATGCGTCATTTTTCAATGCGGTTCCCCCTAATTGTATAAACTGTTTGTGTGTTTCGTGTTTTTTTGTACTGCAACTGGCGTCTTTTTGTGAAATTTGCCTTAAAATAAACGCTATGATTAATTTATCAATACCTGCTACACAACTGCTTGTATCCAGAGCGTGTTGCCATGTGAAAGCATTTAATTGGTTTCATAGATTTCATACACAAAATTAAGTCCTAGATATTAAAACATTACTTAAACGCAAACATCGGATTTGACAGGCAATTGACACAACTCTTTTCACAAGCAAAACTGTGAGTTTGACATACTTAAACGTTATGTTCCTAAATAAAGTTTGATGTTTTATTTATTTAGCCATTTAATGTAGTGTGAACAATTGAAATTGTGTTTAAAAACGGAAATTATACATAACTTGTGTTATCTTTAAATTAAATAGCGTTGAAAAAAAACGTCGCAAATGATTGGGTCTATGTTTTACCAAGTCTGAAAATAAAAAATGATGTCCTGATTGTCATGACAAATATAGGAAGACACACAAACTTGTTATTGACATTTAACTGCTCATTTTATTGTGTCCTCGTATCGTAATCAAGTGAGAAGTGTAAATGGCGGCTGGAACCAATTGTTTATACGTACGTAGGTAAAAAGAAATGAATATTCAATACACTAATGTACAATATCTCCTCAATGACCGTCTATTCCGCCAGATATTCTGGGCATAACTTGTAGTTTGGTGAAAGATGACACGTTGGCTTAATGTAAGTAACACATAGGTTAGAATTCAATCATTTTCTCGACAGATGAAAACTCATCAGCTGCAGCAAGGCAAGTATCTATTTAATAGGTATTAACGTAAGGTATTGTTGCAAACCATGACCATGTCACACATGAAAATATGTTTATTTTGTCCACTTATATAATTGTAATACGACCTTACCCTGAAGTTAACGCATATCATGTACAGTATTTACTGGTGTACTATTCTCATTCACCGCCTGGAATGAAATAACATGAAATCGTTAAATAATTTGAAAAAAGAAAACCTCAATTTATAACAATCGTGGTCAAAATTTGTCAGATTTTTATTTCGCTTGCATAAACATAATGTACCCTTTCATTTTATAATGTGTATTGTTTTTAATTTTGCCTAATCTATGAACAAGCTCTTTATACTAAACGTATGACAATAATCGTACTGAATCTCAGGCTAAAAGGAACGGTTTCATCGATTGACAACATTCATTTTTTGTCATATGTAACAAAAATATCACTGTTCATTGCTGATGACGTAGACACGTAATGAAAATATATTTCGAAATATATTTCACGACTATTTAATGTCAAACTTAAAAAGTATACAAAATCTTTGAGAAAGATCCTTTAGCATTTTCTGAAAACACATGAGTCTATTATAAAAAGGTTTTTCAAACTTACACATTGTTTTATGCAATTCATCAACGACCAAATTTTCTGCTAGTAAGAGCAAAATGTATTTTATAACATGATGAAAATTCGAGCATAAGACAAAAATATCAAACATTTGGAAATCCCTGGCCCATGTTAAATATTTACACTTAAAAAAATGTATGTTTAATGACAATCACTTGTAAGTATGACGTATCATTCTTATCATGTGATTAGTGTTTTTCCTAATATAAAACATATATGACAAAATAATGAAAGATAACTTTTGAATTCAAACATTAAAGCTTCATCCTGAAATAGAATGCATGTTTCTCGAATGAGAACTAAATGATAAAAGGTCGCTCAATTTGTTCTTGTTTAAACTACTATATATACGTCATACACTTTTGATCAGTTAGCAGACATGTATATTTCAGCGACTCAGGATTGCATCCTACCAATTAAAAATTTTATCAAATTTGATTAAACATAAATCTCGCTAAGTTGTGTTTTACTAGAAATGCAATGGTATGCGGTAAGTTATTAATTCGACTAAATGTTTTGATGGACGCTAATGGACCAGGTGTGAGTATCACGTGACTGTCAGATGGAAGAGCGTTTAAGCCTTTACCCCGGTTTTCTTCATGTGCGGTGTGTGATTGGTATGTATTTATGTTATGTTTTTGTCATTTGGTATCTTGCCTTATTACACTGACTAGCTAGTAACCAGAATTTTGCTACCGATCACGTTAGTGGAGTTTATTTTTTCCCATTAGTTCTGTTATTTGTGGGAAGAATTGCATTAATTTTAGGATCTATACCTTATAATAAAGTTCGTATTATATCTTTGCAGCTTTTCATGTTTATATGAACCAACTATCGCTTTAATGTATCCTAAAATTAACTACCGAAAATAAGGCGAAACTTACATACATTTTATTATACATACATATATATGATCGTACTACCCTCACTGTTAAATATACTGTGCATATAAGTACAGAAATACAGTATTATGACAAAATCAATATATGGTTTGCAGATAACACAAACATAGTGCGCGGAAATGGATATAGTAGATATGGCTTTGATCCAAGAGATTTCACAATAGCATCCTATACATATTTGCATTGATATCGGCATAAACGGAATGCTTTTGGCACAAACAAATGTACGATTGTACCTATTCTTCTTTTTTATAATTAAATCACTCATAGGTTTGCCGCGATATCGCAAAATAAATAAATTGAACATATGGGCCCAGGTTTGCAGGAAAACTTATCTTTCCCCTTTATAAATCAAAGCGCTGTAGGCGCTGAAGGCCTGGGGCTAGGTTAAGTGTGACGTAAAATGCATTTACGATGTTTTATCAGAATTTCTCCCTTTGTCCGAATTTATACGGATTGACCGTAGCGGTTGAGTGCAAAAGCCCAGAGACTGTAAGTCAAGACAATAGTTTTGTATATACTACAGTTTACATAGACGGTGGAGGACAACACGATATTGGTTGTGGGAACGATAACCTTTTGTTCAACTCTACAGATCTGGTAGAGGTTCGTCTACATAGGCGGTGAAGATATACAACAACAACAACATGGCCGCAAAAAACTGTTACTGTTGGTGTCAAATAAATCACTTTCAATAGCCTAAAATAGCTTTCTATTACATAATTAACAGATCAGGAAAACACTCATAATTCCTTTGTAATGTGTATACAAAAGAAAATCCACTTAAGCCCTATTCTCACTTTTGCCGTTAGAGCCCCGTTCCATCCCGGTTTGCTAACGCCGGTCGACCGGCGAGGACAGGGATGATTCGTAGAAATTGTTTAACGCAATCACTCTATTTCCCGGTGCTGCCCCGGTTGAAGCCGGTCAAGAGCACGGCAGAGTCCCGGTCAACCCGGACTGGCTACGGTTTATCCCGGTGAAGCCCCGGCAGAGCCCCGGTTGTCGCCGGTAGTGCCCCGGTGAAAACCGGCAGCGTCCCGGCATAGCCCCGGTTGTCGCCGGTAGTGCCCCGGATGAGCCCCGGTGAAAGCCGGCAGAGCCCCTGTATACCGTAACACCGCCGGCACTCACCGTTGTTATACCGGCATCAGACTCCGGCAGAGCTACGGCTACGCCCCGGTGCTATCCCGGTCGTCGCCTGTAATGCCCCGGCGGAGCCCCGATGACTCCCGGTTCATACCGGAGGTATTAAACATGTTAATACTTTCCCGGTGGAGCCCCGGTTTTCCCCGGTTCATCCCGGTCGTCCCCGATGGAGCCCCGGTTCATCCCGGTAGAGCCCCGGCTCCTCCCGGTAGATCCCGGATCACGCAAAGGGGCTCCGCCGGCATCATAGTGAGACTGGGCCTTTACCCTGATAAAGAACGGTGTACAGATTGTGTACGTTGTCTCACGTAGAACTTTTCGCGCTCGATTTGCGCGCTCGATCTGAGCAGTGAAATATATCCGGTAGCTTCGTATATTTCCGAGAATGATCATAAATATTTGTTGTTGTTTTTCATTTTCTTTTTTCTTGAATGTCTCGTTTACGCAAAATAAAATAATATCTTAAAATATGTTTATAAATACAATACAATACAATATAGTTTATTCGTATTTTAGGGCCTCCAGACCAGAATTCAGCATATACATGTAACAGTGATATTATATCTATACACAAAACATCGTGTATTTACATATAATACTTCAAACGAGATTAAGAAGTAAAGCAACACATATAATACAAAATAATCAAATGGTAACAAAATGTATGTATATACAATGCATTATTTTTCCGTTTCGGTAAAATAATTCATGCTGTAGTTGGATCATTATTTCCGCTGATAAACGTTTTTCTTAGCAAAGTTGCTTCATGCAAAAATTTAGCTAGTGACCATATATCGAGGGGTAAGGGCCAGAACGTGATAAGTGCAGTTTTGAAGGAAAATCGGGTTTTGCAAAAGAAATATGTAATATTTACTGCCGCATCTTTTGCACTCAAAACCAGGCTTATATTCAGTCATTTAACATAATTATTGTATAGAACCCCCTTGCACTAAGTGTTATGGAGTATTTTTGTATTATGCCAGAACGTTATATATCCATTCCTGATAGAACCAGACTGTTGTAAATGCACTTGGTACAATCTGGCTGGAAAAAAATAAATGAAAATGAGACAGAAAGTAGGAACCAAAATGATATAAGTGCACTTGTATATAAATAGAAAAGAAACATACTAGGATTTTTCAGAGGCATAATGTAATAAGTACACTTATGCCTGTTTAGATTAATATGTAAGGCAACACTTGCAGTGTGATAATGTTTCAAGTGCCTATACCTAATTAACTGATAACACCTAAGTATCAAGTTAAACAATTAAACAAGATAGCAGATGTTTTGTCTTGTACCTGGAATGGAATGTGAACATAAAAACTTATGTTTTCATCAAGTAAGGAAGGCAATGTATTAAATGTTAGGTGAGTATTGATTTAGTTCTTCAATTATTTAGTAGTTTTTACTTCATTATTTTGTATAGTAAATTTACAAGTAAATCATGTTATTAGAGCCTATCATTTTCTTCGAAATGAATAGAGTTTGTTATTACAGATTGATATTAAATTATTACATAATTATTAAAATATATTTGCAAAATGGAGCCTACAGAAGACTGGGAATCAATATCCAAAATGTTAGAAGAAGATTTTAGTGATGAAAATAAAGATACTGATGAAAACATTGTGTTCATAGCAACAAAACTGCAAGATGAACTGGACAATAATTTAAATGATAAACAAGAATCAGCAAATATTTTAGAAAAAGATGATAATACTGAAAAATCTGCAGAGAAAAACACTTATTCTGATGACAACGATAGTGATAATATTCCCTTAGCGGATTTAGTCAGACAAAGGCAGAGGCAATGTAAACGGTCTTTATTTAAAGGAGACAGTACCTGTAGTGAAAGCGAATTAGACACAGATGATGATGTTGCTGATCCGACATATAGAATCACTAAAAAAGACATACATTCTTCTGACTCTGAAATGAATGAAGTTCCAAAACGTAAGAAGAAGAAAATAATTAAACAAAGAAATCTATCAGAAGCAAGAAGAAAGATGCATGCTGAAAGATCTTACCACTTACCTAGTGGAAAGAATGTACAACCTTCACCTGCAGGTTCAAAGGAAAAAATAAGAAACAAAGCATGGAAACGAATACCAACCAAACTTTCACGAACAAAACGCAATACGCCAGGTCGCCCGATGGCTTTCAGGCATATGCACCAAGCAATTGAAAAAGCAAAGCAAGAAAGTTCCAACCAGCACAAAGCAAGACAACTTATAAGCGATATGCACAAGCGAAATATAGATGCCTTGTTAGCAAGCAATGGATTGAAAAGAGTAAGAATAGAGGGCGATGGAAATTGCCTGTTTAAAGCTGTTTGTGTTTCAACTTGTGACTTTGAATCACCAGAAATTCTTCGACAGAAACTATGTGATCATCTATCAGCAAAGTTAGATACATACATAGATTTTTTACCAAACAATACTTGTGCCAATAAAATGGATAAGTACATATCAAAAGTAAATTTCTTGCGAGAAGAAGGGCACTGGGACAACGACCTTGCAGATGCTTTGCCCCTAGCAATAGCGAATGTTTCTGGAAGAGTATTGAAAATTTACTGTAGCAGGCGTGCTAATTCTATGTATGAGATAAGACCAACATTGCATGCAGACACTGATGCGAATGACTGCATAAATCTGGCATTCATACAAGTGCCAGGCCTCGAACATTATGATGCTTGCACCAATGCAACTACACCCAAGAATGCTAACTATGACTTCACTGACACTTGAATACCAACGAACGAACACACAGAAACTGTTGATGTACAGACTATCACGCCAAGAAAGCAGGCAAAGTATAACAGTCCTGCAAAATTTACAGGGAAAAGAAAACGCAAGGCACAGCCAGAAAAGTGGAAGAAAAATATTAGAAAGAAACGACGCATGCTTGGACTACAGTACACAAATACAAAAGGGAAGTCTGTTGCAAAGCAAAGCGGCTATTAGATGCTCGTTGCAACTGCAGATATAAATGTAGAAAAATCTTCACACATGAGCAAAGAGATGCAGTTTTTCAAAACTACTGGAATATTGGATCCTACGAACGCCAAAAGGACTTTTTATGTTCCAATGTGAAGGAAAACACTCCTGAGAGAGTTCGTTCAAGTGCAAAGAAGAGACGTGTGTTTTCAAGAAGCTTCTACCTTGACAATAAACGAGTCTGTAAAGATTTTTTTCTTAGAACGTTAAATATTGGCAATAGGGTGGTAGAAACGGCTTTGAAGTCCTCATCCACTGGAATATTTGCTGCATTTGAAAAAAAGAGGGAAACATACACCACACAATAAGACCCCAGAAGCAGTGATTAACCAGGTTAGACAGCATATTGAATCTTTCCCTACGGTTGAGGCCCACTATACAAGGCAAGACACAAGGAGAAAATTTCTTGGAAGTGATCTTAATATCACACAGATGTACAGGTTATATAAAGAGAAGTGTGTAGCAGAGAAAAAGAAAGCTGTCAGTGCCTCAAAGTACAGAACAGTGTTCTGTGAGGAATATAATTATTCATTTCATGTACCTAAAAAAGATCAATGTCAAACATGTGTCGTATTCCACCAGAAAGAGAAAGATGGTGAATTAACAGAAACCATCAAACAGGACTACGAAGAGCACATTAAACAAAAGTTAAAAGCAAGAGCTGAGAAAGAAAACGACAAAACTAAAGTCAAAGAAGATAAATCATACTGTGTTGCTACTTTTGACTTGGAAGCCTTGTTACCAGTACCGTGTTCCCTTGTCAGCCAAGTCTACTATAAGCGGAAACTAAGTTGTTTCAATTTGTCGTTCTATTCTTTGGCAGATGCAAGTGTGACTTGCTACCTGTGGAATGAAACCGAAGGCAACAGGGGATCGTGCGAGATAGGAACTTGCATTCAGACTTACATACAGTCATTGCCAGTGACAACAAAACATCTGGTCCTTTACTCAGATTGTTGTTCAGGACAGAATCGAAACAGGTTCATTGCATCAGCTTTGCTACAAGCCATCAGTAAAAGTCCTAGTTTAGAAACAATCGATCAAAAATTTCTAGAAACAGGACACACTCAGATGGAGAGTGATTCGGTGCATGCAGCAGTAGAAAATGCTAAGAGGCGTACTTCAGTCTTTGTTCCAAGCGAATGGGACACAATCGTTAGATTGGCTCGGAAGAAAAAACCGTATACAGTTGTGCCTATGAAACACTATGACTTCCATGATTTAAAGTGTCTGGCAAAGTCTGTATTTCCACAAAATATCATTGATCTTGAAGGAAGAAGAATTCAATGGATGAAAGTTAAGTGGCTCCAGTTTCGAAAAGCAGACATAAGCAATATGTATGTCAAGCATGACTTTGACGAGGAATTCCAGTGCATAAAAATCAAACAGTCACGAAAAGGTATTTCTCTCAGTTCAAAGCTACCACGACTGTAAACTGAGAAACTGCCAATAGCAACTGCTAAAAAGAAAGATTTAATTTCTTTGTGTAGAAATGGAACAATACCCTCGGAGTATTACAAATACTACGAAGACATACCAGATGACAAAAATGTGAGAGACTGCTTACCAGATCCTGACGCACTGGAAAGCGATAAAGACTCCGACCCAGAGTAAGGATCAGCTTAATTGAGTTTTGTTACAATACATGCAAAGGTGTTGTATTCAGTGGACAGTTGAAATCAGTAAACAGTTAAATTGGTACAAAAGAAACAGTAAAATGTATAGTGACTGAGGTCTCTTCATAAACAATATTTACAGAGAGGACTATATGAAAGTTTTGTTTGACAAAAAATGTTACTTGCGACATTTTTAGTGTTTACCCAGTATACAATTCAGTGAAATTCTTATTCTTAGTACACTTAAACTATTTTCTATAGCATGCACACATGTGCAAAGTGTTTTCTGCTAGTTTTCAGTAAGTGCACTTAAAACTATATAAACACAGATAATCAGTCATAAGTTCAGGTACATTTGTAAACAAGTGCACTTAGTGCGTTTATACACTAAATTGCTCGACAGACTAGTTTCATGCCAATAAGATATAAGTACATTTTTCTTTAAAACACCATTTTGTATATAACCCTGCTTATTCTTAATTTTAGTGTATTATCTTATGAGTATTTGCTAGTATATAATCAATTTATCATATACCTATCTTATTTCAAATAAAATATATTATTACTCAAAACCTTATTTTTGATTTTCCCAAAAGTGTGAAAAGTGCACTTATCACGTTCTGGCCCTTACCCCTCGATATTGTCTTCGCTAGAGTCAGACATCATACTAAAAACAATGCGATGGTTCGGACTCTTTCACACCAGTTTCTATCAAAGTGTTCTAACCTGAGAGGTTCATACAAAGGGCAGATAACAAGAAAATGAAATTCATCTTTAATAGTATAGGCATTGTGAGTTACACAAAATGCACAAAATCTCGATCTCCTATCTATATTTAAGTGTTGCCCTTTCTCAATCATCAGCGCATGCCCAGAGCACCGGAAATTTGACATCGTCCGTTTTAGAAGGAATGGGAGATCTAACACTAAGTATCTCTCAATATTAAGCATGGATTTGTATTCCTTATAGAGAAGCGATTTAGGTGAATTATTGATCTTTGATTGAAGTTCCTGTACAGCACAGTCTTTCAGTCTGTTCTTGAATTGTGAAAGAAAATCACTAGTATTTCCATCACCATTGGCAAGCCATGCAAAGCCAAATCCGTATTTAAAAAGCATACATTTGACATTTGTCGCCCAGTTTGATCTACCAGCATCGTCCTGTCTTCTAAGCATTTCAAACAGCGGTTTTGGGTAGCGATTTTGGTCCATTCGGGTCGGTCGAATCCAATATTTTATACATTTCATCATATAGTTTACCGAAATTTGAAGTCGGCCACATTCACTTAAAGCGATAAAAGTTGAGACATTTTTATTTAACCCACATATATATTTACAAAGTCAACATGCACTCTCTCAGTATTATCCGAGGACTCGAACACCCATATCTCTGTTGAATAAATTAAAATAGAAACAACCATTGAATCAAAAAGTTTAAATGCTTCTTCGGGTTTAAAGTACCGAGAAGGTTTACTCAAATTAAATATGCTAAAGACAGACTTCTTCGCTTGTTTAGCTAAAACATCTTCGGTCATATTCCATGGCAATTTTGGTGTGAAGAAAGCTCCAAGATACTTGTAATTGGGCATCACTTCTATTTCCGTCCCCATTAATGTCCATTTTTCATAATGTCGTAGACTGCCCCCATTACTGAACACCATGACCTTTGACTTATCAAGGTTAATTTTCATTCCCAGGTTATCACTAAAGTCTTCTACGCAATTGATAATATTCTGCAAATTTGAAGCAGTTTCCGCAAAGCTGGAGACGTCGTCAGCGTATAATAATGCATAAAGTCGCTCTGATTCTTCACACACGAACACTCCGTTAGTGTTACTGTTTGAACGTAAATAATGAACCAAGTCATTCATGAAAAGCGAAAAGATAATCGGTGAGCTTAAATAGCCTTGTTTTGTTCCGATTTTTCACTCAAAAAAGTCGGTCAGGCCGCTTCTCACGTTTACGCATGATTTCATTTTGCTATACATCGACCGAAAAATATTGAGAAAGTTTCCACAAATAGCAAATCGTGACTGACATTCCCATAGTGTTTGGTGGTCGCATAAAGGCCTTATGGTAGTCCACGTAAAAAAAAACAACATAAAATCAACCCCCTTTTTTCGTAGTGAACTTTTATAATAGACTGCAAATTAAAAATATTGTCGATAGTCGAGTAGCCCCTCCGAAAACCTGCCTGTGCTTCATGGATTATGCTGTTGGCTTCAGACCACTTTGTAAGTCTTATAGTTAATATATTGACAAGTGTCTTGCTAATGACATTACTTATTGATATTGCACGATAGTTGTTTGGGTTCATTGTGGATCCTTTCTTGTGAATGGGAGTTATTATACTTTCACTCCAGCTTTCAGGGAAATTGCCACCTGCATAAATGTCATTAAAAACTCTGTGAATAAATGGCAATGTTTTGTCGACAGTACATTTAAACATTTCTATACACAGCCCGTCCGTACCTAATAAATATTTCGATTTAAGTGACTTAATAATATTTAATATTTCGCTCCTGAAATTGGTTCGTTTAATTCGCTGGTGTTTATATTTGTTTGTAAGGGAGGTAACACCTGGTGCCCGTGTGTATTATCGGGTACATTCGATTTGCTTGCCGAAAACAGGTGTTTGAAATACTCTTACCACTCATCGCTGGAAATCGAGTCATTTAATGTATTGCGGTTTCCTTTCGCTCGCTGTATATTGTCCCAAAATAACTTTGGGTTATCGCTATTTTCCACCAAAACGCGACGTCGTTTAAGCTCAAGTTCTTTCTTTTTGTATTTACAAATCTGCCTGAAACTGTTTTGTCGTTTAAGTAGTTAGTGAGATCCAGTGCCGAGCTGGTTACTCGAATTTTTCTTAAGCTATTATATTTTTGCGCTTCAATTCCTGACATTCGGTGTTCCACTATTCGGGTTGCATAACTGGCGTTTTATTCCTGTGGAATCGATCGCCTATTTTCCTCTTCATACAGTCCGCTGCAGTTTGTATTATTTCAATAAATTCTGATAATCTACATGTTTGATCACCACTGGAAATAGACTTGTCAAAGGTGTCGTATCTGATATTGAATTGGTCTAGAAAAGTTTGTTTTAACTGGTCATTCCATGGGAAGTGATATGCACTTTGCACACGCGATATGTCCGCTCCATCACTCGGTGCTAATTACCAAATGTAATGTCTTCAAAAAATGTATCAGAAAAAATTATTCTCACTGTCTCCGTAGACACACGTATATTTCCGGTCTAGACCATCAAGTGAGTAACTTATTCTCGCATGAATATGCAAACAATAATAAAAACTATGTCGTAGCCAGTGCTTAGCAATCTTGCTTCAATAATATTTTGTTACACGTTTTATGACACTGTCATGTTATATAGTGATGTTCTGTATTTACAAGGCGGGTTATTGAGATCTGTGACGAACTTCTTTGATTGCGCATGAATTACCGCCAAGTCGTAAATCGGACTTTTGGGAATTCATTTATTCGTTGGTTTTGGCAGCCAGCCAATTCTGACTGTCCCAGAAATTTGTATCATTGCTATGGCCTTAGGGCTACGCCCCAGGCCAAAAACAATACCAGTAACACTTTCAAATAAAATGAAAAAAAATATCGTAACGATTCTTAAAATACAACAAGATTTTAAAAATAAATGAACATTTAACCGAAACCACTGTCCAGTTGCATGCAACACATGCTTGTTAAGTCAGTGTCTTTTTTATTCTAACAATTTATGAAAAAAGAATGACACATTCCAGTTGGTGTTACTGAATGTAAAACTAATTTTAGACTATGTTTTGGTAAAGGTAATATTGTGTGTTAAGACATGATTTCATACAACTGTGGTAATGACTGTGCGTGTTTTTTTCAATTTAAATACTATTATAAATATATTGATCTCTTAAATATTAAAACCATACCATAACAACATGTCAAATAATAATTCAATCTCCCAAAACAACACAAGAAGACAAATGCGTAGTCGTTTCGTTCAGATTTTTTACTTGATATCCATACATTTAGAATTAGTAAAGCAGTCGGTATTCATCAATTGCAAGGGAAAAACTCTAAATTGGTTTAAACGTTTAAAAGCCATTGCATAATCCTAGTTAATAAATGGTTATTTACGTGTATTTTTTTCATTTTATTAACAAGCGACGTTAAGCAAATAAGTGTTTACCCAATAAAAAATATTATATGTGGGAAAGTTGAGGAAGATGAAACTGAAATTACGTTCTTAAATTTGCTTTTGAAAACAATATCCTGAAGAACGAACTGCAATCGATTAAATTCTAATTCAGAGCCGGTCTGGTTTGAATGATCAAGTCTCAGTTCTCCGATAAACTGCTATTAGTGTTTTTATTCTGGAATTTTTCGATGCAGCTGTCTTAACTAAAAACCAAATTAATTTAAAACGTTTATAGTGTAAGCAAT
Source organism: Dreissena polymorpha (assembly GCF_020536995.1). Lineage (NCBI taxonomy): Eukaryota > Metazoa > Mollusca > Bivalvia > Myida > Dreissenidae > Dreissena > Dreissena polymorpha. The sequence continues at coordinate 3,706,616 of NC_068362.1, forward strand.
CTTACGGAAGTCCTCAAACAAAGCGGTTTAACTGAAGTGAAATATTTTCTAACAAAATATTACCAATTGATCAATAAACATATGAAGTATTTACATGATTAAGATACACTTTGTTTCCTTAAGTATGTGGGTTCGTACCAAACCAAGCGCACCATTTTTCTCACCAACCGACTTGAATAATGGTTTATAAAAAACGATATTTGAAAGATGTATTTTGTATCACGTGTTGATAGTTCGTATTATATATCTTAGTGTGTTTTTCACATGTTCATTGCTGATCATGTAATTGTGTGTGACATCAATCACCACATTTATAAAAAAAAAACATCCGACTAGATTCTAGCCGAAGCTTAAAAAGAAAATGCCGACCAATAACAATTGAAACATCTTTGACGTCCATTACCTGTTAACTAGTCTAAATGAGCAGTTAATTTGGTTGTTTCATGTCATTTGCAATTAAATGTTAGTTCGCGCTGCACGCGGATTCCAAGTAATTAAAATGTGTCATGCTCAAATGCGTTTTGCGGGGCATTGCGACTTGTCGGATCAACCAGAAATCGAGCATTGGAGGCTCAAACACGTTAATAATGATGTAGATGCGTTTTTATCCCACTTTTACAGCGAAATCGGTTGATTAAAGCCCCGTTGATTAAATTTCATCTATAATCAACGGCAAGGCTATAATCAATGGCACGAAATGAAGTCATCAACTGCCGAACCGGGACTACTTTTTCCCACGCACCTCGTCACCTGTATTTGCCAAGTGCATCAATAATAAAAACAATCTCAAATGTTTGTCAATCTTAATGACCTTAAAACAAAGGAAAGTAGCAAAAACGAGTTTTTTGTCATTTATTGTCATTAAAACCTAGTATTAGGTAAATGTAACACTATGCAAATAGGTTCTGTTGTTGTTGCTCCCCTTTGAAGAAGTAAGTTCGATTTGCTCCCCTTTGACCGTAGAAAACAATCGTCTGGACCAAGAAATCCTGTGTTCATTTACAAGCTGTACTCGGATATGCGTCCATCTGATTTTTCTTCAAAGCATCTTTTCTACCTGGCAATACGCACAAATGACACTGCATCCCGGTGATTCTTGCGTCAACAATTGGGTGTCAACAAGTTAGGTCAGATGCTGAAGGCCATGGCAAAAGACGCCGGCTTTCTCAAGCACAAGAGAATAACGAACCACTCAGTTCGCAAATTACTGGTCCAAAAACTTCGAAATGCAAACATTCCACCCACTGAAACCATGGCCATAACAGGGCACAAAAATGTCCAGTCCATAACCAATTATTCCAACATATCTGTTGAACAGCAGCAAAAGTGATCATTCTTGCTCAGTCCAGTAAATGTTACAATCCAACAGATTCCTCTTGTTCACCTTCATGCACCGAAACTATGGCCGAAATGCAGCCTAGACAACCACTGTCTACCGTAGAACAAGTTGATCTTGATGTTCGCCCCACCCAGTCACTTCACCAGCAAATGTCTTTCTCTAGTTCGAACAACTTTGCCTCGCAATTCTTTGGTGCCACTTTCAACATTCAAAATGTTAATGTATATAATTAGCTTAAATCCAAGTAATCTTTGTTATTTCGTCACGAAATAACCACATATTATAACAAAGAAGCAAATATTGTGCACCTCGTGATCGACTCGATAGTTTGATATCGAAAGTGAATTGTGTGTGGTGTTAGGCTACGTTGTAAACAAATGTAGTTCCTTGTATATAACAACTTAATGTCATATTGATATCATAAAACTTAAAGATTTGCAATTCAATATGATTAAAATTGTAATTAATAACGCTCGACACTTTGTTACAGAACGATATTCTGATTTAAAAAAATGATTATTTGATCAGCGGTTATTTTTGGAACGCGGAGTAATACACTGACCTTGGTTACACTACAGTCATTATCAAAGTACGACAAACACTCATGAAAACTTATTTTGTTTAAATAAAAAAAAGTTTAGCTACTGAATAAAAAGTGGGATAAATAGAATAATAGGTTAGTGTTGATTATAGATCAGGTTTATCATGCTCGGCACGAAAACGAAAAAGCACTCGCCAAGGCTCGTGCTTTTTGTTTTCTAAGCCTCGCATGATAAACCTGATCTATAATCAACACTAACCTATTATTCTCTATTTCTCTAATCTTAATATTTGGATTATCGTTACAGGTTGCATTCTAGTAAATCGTTATGTATTATTCTTAGGTCTAAATAGTGCCTTTATATAAAGACTCCTTTTCTCTAATGGTATGAAAGCCATTCAGCACTCGCATCTATACTGGTTGTTGTTATATCATGTATCTTCTTCGTATCTTTAAAATTGTGGGGCATATCATTGGGCTCCTCACAATATGGAGTGTCAGGCGCGGAAGGACTTCGTGAACCTCGAAATACATACACACACACATAAAAAAACAACACCAAACACATCGTGAAAAAAGACATTAAAAGTGTGTTGTTGTGACACGTGATGCACACAAAGTCCGACATTATCTTTATACCATACAAATCAGAACAATATTTGATAAACATACATATCAAATGTTTAAAGAAACTTTTTTTTTAAATTGAAAGTGAAAACAATATCAATCTATACTTAAATTTCATTGTATACAAGCAAATATAAAGCACCACATAAACATATCATATTCTGACGTACACATTATTTTGTATTTTATTCACTTCATTTAAATCTAAATTTAGCCGAAGTTTAGAGAATTTATAACAAACATTTATGTAAAGTGAAACATGTTCAGTATTTGTTTTAATAGTAGGATATATATGTTCAATTACCTTCTTACACTGGCTTTTCGAAGCAATTCACCGATCGATGCACTCAGATTAATTGATTGCTGATAAGTAGCGGGTCTGGTATAAATGATCCGGTCTAAGCGGCCTTATGTATTTCCAGATCAATGCAGTTCTTGAATAAATATTTGCAATTGCCTGAAAGCAAAAAACCGATTTATTGGCGATTTTAAACAGGGTCGTGAACAATCATTAAAACGTAATTTCAAAGTGTGATTTCGTTAGCGTTTCATTTTTAAGTAAAACTATTGCCTAGTAAATCAATTATTTTAATATTTGTGTTTTACATATCAGTTAAATATGATGTGGAACAAGTTATTTACGAAATTATTTTTTTGCACAAAAATATATTTGCTTGTTTAAAAAAGCAAATCTTTATTTTCAAATCACCGATTTTGCAATCTTTTATTTTACACAATACTTGTGTATGATGACCTGTATCAAGTGTTGATGTATTGCCCAATAAATCCTGTTGCTCTCTCAATAGGCTCTGTATGTCCATTGTTCAGCAGGAAACAACTCCATACTAAATGAAAGCCGTGTCATCATTTCTGATTAGTATGCCCCCAAAAGGGTGGCATATAGCATTTGAACTGTCTTTCCGTCCGTACGTCCGTCAGTCCGTCCGAAAACTTTAACATTGGCCATAGCTTTTGCAATATTACAGATATCAACTTGATATTTGGCATGCATGTGTATATCATATAGCTGCACATTTTGAGTGGTAAAAAGTCAAGGTCACCCTTCAAGGTCAATGGTATAAAAAGACAAATCCAACGGAAGTAATAAGCTTTAAAAGGGAGATAATTTCTTAACCACAAATGATATACTGAAATTTTATTTCAAAGCGGCGCAATATAGGGCATTGTGTTTCTTGCAAACGCATCTCTTGTCTAAACATTTGTCCAACCAGAATCGTGTCGCAACGGTTCGTCGATCACCGTTATGTAACGCACAATCTTAAACATGCGGCCAAAGGTCAATATCGAAGTTTAAAACACAATAGCATAATGAGTGGCTTTACCAATAACTCGATGCTTTTGGGCGTAACCCACTCGTCCGTCGACTTACATTTTTATATTTAATATTTTTTCCCAGACCGCCCTTTAAAGCGTACCTGACATGAAATACCGTCATGTCCGTCGACACTGACAATTGTGAATTTTACCAAATTAACTGTGATTAAAAACAGAATCAACTGTTTATTTTGAATACATTTTTTTATAATTCGGGCTAGTTTAAATTGATTCGAGCTAGTTAAATTTCCAAGCTGGTATTGCCATTACTGAATATGTACATAAGCTTTCATATAATGTAAAAATATAATTGTCTTTAGGTGTTTTGCACATCCAATGGATGTTTAAAAAATGAATATTTCATAGATATGCAACACGTCTTTGTATGTTTAATGGTATGCTATATGTACATGTATTATCATATTCTATTTAATTGGTCACTTGCCTTAAACGAAAGTCTAGCAGTTTGAACACGAATATATATCTTTGTAATGTTTATGGAGATTTTTTTTACATTTAGTTGTGTGATTTTAATTGCAAATATTAGTTTTGCTAAATTAATGTTTTCATAAATACTGTAGACAACTTATTGCACACACAAAATATATTTTGAGAAAAAAAAAGAGTTTTGTTCTATAAATCTCTAAGTATAAAACACAGACAATTAATAAAAATACATCAATAAATCACACCTTATCTGACAACCCTCTTTACTCCGATTTACATCCTTTACGCCGGAGGCATGGTATTTATTGTTTTACTTTCTGCTGGAAAGGCGAGATACATTCGAGAACTTATCCCGTGAGAGACGCAAATCTTTGACCTACAGTTCCGAAAGCGAACGCCCTTACTACTAGCCAACACAGACAGTTTTTAGGCTGTTTGCATGTAGCCAAACAACATTTTACATGTGGAAAATCAAAAACACTTAATGACAGGAACTTAAATATTTTTTCGAGCTAGTTAATACCCGGATGTAGATTTTATCTCTGATTGGGAGGACGTTAAGTTTTGCTCTTGTTTTTGTAATAAAAAATAGTTCCCTTCAAATATGTCCGTGAATTGTTTAGTGATAATATTAATTAACTATTTCTCATAACTGTTAACACGCTGATTTAAAGTCAAAGATTGTCTTTTATAATAGTCGGTAAGTATTTGAAAATAATGGAAGTGAACAATGCGCGGATGCCGACATCGGTCAACATTTTAGCGTGGGACGCCATATTGTAAACAAGCTGTATGTCTCACTAAAACGCAGACGAAAAAACGCAGACGAGAAAACGCAGACGAGAAAAATAACGTTGAAACATGCAGGCGATACGAACAAAGAAGGAAAACGTAGACGTTGATCGTTTTCCGTTATAATGGTGTTTAATTCGGTTTCGTTGTTTTGATTTTAATTTATGACGTTAAAAATGACGTAATAAAATACTGAAATATTAAATGTGTATAAAAACGTGGCTGGAAACGATGTTTGTATCCATTTGGCGCTAAACTGATTCCGATTAAAACGACGTGAAGTTGTGACTAGAGATTTCCGTACTCTGTCATTCCGATATTTTGCTATAAACACTAGCTGTATGTTGTAGTATAATCTAAACCGTTTATTTCGTGTGTGAACGGATTGCGATTACAATACAGTATTGCACAGTATTGCACAGTTCAACATTGTTTATTTTCGTATAAAGTCCCTGCTTTATTTAAATGCAGGTTTTTCATACCTTTTCAATTGTTTAGCTGCAAAAAAATGCAAAGTGAGTTTGCGGGGTTAGAATGTCATGTTAAATGAATGTATTTCATCAATCCTGATGTTTGTTTGAGCCGTGTTGGCTCTCATAATAACGAATTTAGACAATATTTATGTCTGTTTAACCCGAAAGATGTCAAAATCGAAAACGATTCTCAATTAATCATTTGTTGATGTACGTTTTTTATAATAATATTAACATTAACATTTCGTTGATACATTTTAGTGCATAAACTACTCTTACAGTTTTCTTCTTCACAGTGTGTTTAACCCATTTATGCCTAGCGTCTAGAAAAAAGGCCTTGGCATGATGCGGCGTCTCATCTGGGTCTGCGCTGTTTGCTTAAAGGAATGTCTGTAAGAAATATTCTAAATATAAAAATAAATATACTAGACATCCCTAATTTTGGAAATAAATTGATCCAATTTAGAAGGATTGGAGAGTCCATTAGGCATAAATGGGTTAACTGTAGAACGGATGATGGCCTACAGACTGTGAATTTAAATGAGTGTAGTATAAACTTTTTGTTGCAAATGAGTCGCGTTCTGAGAAAACTGGACATAATGCATTTGCGTAAGTGTCGTCCCAGATTAGCCTGTGCAGTCCGCACATGCTAATCAGGGACGACACTTTCCGATTTTATGGTATGTTTCGTTTAAAGGAAGTCCCTTCTTAACGAAAATCTTGTTTAGATGATGATTAATACTTGTTTGTGTTATGTTCACAAAGAAAGACAACCTTGCAGGCAAGGCGTGCATGTGGCCATCAACAGTAGTGAGGTATTAGTGATGTTTTCGTAGAAGATTTCTAACAAATAATCGCATTTTACACAAATAAATTTTGCCGATCCTTTTGCAACCAAAGCTTACCAAGTTTACAACTTGCTGTAAAAGTTGACTGTGTGTGGAAGATAATACAGACAATATGTTGTGTTGTAATTGTTAACATATAAAGTGTTTAATTTCAGACTGAATATGTCATTTTTCATCAAACAATTAAAAATACATTTTGATTGATACACCTGAATATATGGCATAGATGTATTTCTTGTCTGTTTGTTTTTTGTTTTAACCCATTTATGCCTAGCGTCTAGAAAAAAGGCCCTGGCAAACAGCGTAGACCCAGATGGTCAGGGTCTGCGCTGTTTGCTTAAAGGAATTTCTGTAAGAAATTTTGGAAATCAATAGATCCAATTTAGAAGGATGGGAGAGTCCACTAGGCATAAATGGGTAGATCAGCCTCTAATCTATAAGTACGCATATTTAGCATGATATGGTATGTTAAGGAAAGAAAATATGAGTCGTGTTATGAGAAAACTGGGCATAATTTATGTGCGTAAAGTGTCGTCCCAGATTAGCCTGTGCAGTCCGCACAGGCTAATCAGGGACGACACTTTCCGTCTAAATTGGATTTTTGCTCAGAAGAGACTTCATTTAAACGAAAAATGTTATAAAAGTGGAAAGTTTCGTCCCTGATTAGCCTGTGCAGACTGCACAAGCTAACCTGGGGCGACACTTTACGCACATGCATTATGCCCAGTTTTCTCAGAACGCGACTCATGTTTACATCGACATATTTTGGTGTTTCTGCACACACCTTCGGATACATGAAAATCTATGTAAACTCTGTTCTGTAAAATGTGTGTAATTGTTTCAGTATCCGAAACTCATTTTAACAATGTATTTAGTTCAGTGTGAAAAATAAAATTTCGTACAATGCAACCATTAATTCGAAATGTTTTGTTTTAACAACATTCAAAAGTTCATCAACTCTAATTTAATTGATGGATTTGTTTTTGCCAAACTTTTCTTTCTGATACCCATTTAAAATTTCATTCCATCAACTATTCCTTTAACATTTGCTTCATTAGAAACTTCCCAGTATGTTGGAAAAATCTGTCTATGCCGTCGCCAATTTGATTATCTACTAAATAATGAAATGTTAGTGGGTGCAATCGAATTGAAATGCAAGGATATCGATTGCCGTAATGAATCAGATCCAAATTCAAGATCCAGATTCAACCAACCTTTCTCATGTTCTTATACTTTGACAAATGCCACGAATTAACTCCTTAATCTAATTTATGATTCTAATTACTTCCTGCTTTGACTATGAATTTGCAACTTCACCTTTTAAATAAGTTGGCTCAACATGTCTAGTAAATATACTAAGGTAAACGTGAAAACACAAAACACTTATTTAAACGCCCAAAAACACTCAAATTCAACGAATATTTCGTACAATATTTCGAAAGTTAACCCATAAAAAAAACAATGTTCTTCATAGTAATAGCGAAAATTTCAACGCTAGTTGTGATCTGGTAACATAGATTTAACAAGATTCAAAATGCCCTTTTTTGTGGGACAATATATTCAACACATGTTCCTGTACCAATAAACACACACACACACACACACACACACACGCACGCACGCACGCACGCACACACGCACGCACGCACACACACACACACATACACACACACACACACACACAAACAAACGAGCATTGTGTATCTCGTAAAATCTAGGTAACCATACAACATATAGCGTTGACATTTTTGCTATTTCTATAGGGAACACAGATTTTTTTGGTTGTACTACATATTTAGCGAAATATTTGTTGATTTTGAATATTCGTGTTACTTTAAAAAGGGAAAAACCAAAGTTTCCTTCACTGTAAAAACCGCTGATTAAATAGAAATTGAGAAATCTACAAACTGAACCTATCGATTATGCAAATCGGGACTGTTCTGGATAGTTATTTTTGTGCAACTGATTGAAGTCTCAATCGAGAACCAGACAGATGAGGTTTGTCTGTCTCTTAAGGTCAGATCTACTTACCGGTAACTATTTCGCTAAATGATGTACCACCTGTCAAGATGCACAATTAATTACACAAACATTGTTAATCTGGTTGGGAGTCGATCGATATTAATTTTATATCTGGATAAAATTACTGATATATTCTGATTACGATGGGGTTTTTAACGCATGTGTTATTTAATTTTTAATGCAGCATACGCACTTGGCAGACACCTTAAAGGGGCCTTTTCACAGATTTTGGCATTTTTTTAACTTATTCATTAAATGCTTTATATTGATAAATGTAAACATTGGATCGTAAAAGCTCCAGTAAAAAATCAAGAAAAAAATTAAAAAAAGGAAAAGAACATTGCCCGGAGCAGGTTTCGAACCAGTGACCCCTGGAGTCCTGCCAGAGTCCTGAAGTAAAAACGCTTTAGCCTACTGAGCTATTCCGCCTAGTACACATCCGAGACGTATTTTATACCTTATATAAGCAATCTTCGTAGTTTCACAAAATTTAACGACAAAAACAGAACTCTCCAAATTATTCAATCGTTTCGCGTTGCAACGCTTTATAATTTTTAGGTTTTAAAATCGTCAAAAGATGCATATAATGGCTATATTAGAGCATGGTTAATGTTCAGTATTACTGTTTCCTCACAAATATCATAACTAAAACGAAAACTTACGAATCTGAAACAACTTTTTTCAATTTTGTCAATTTACCAAAGCGTGAAAAGATCCCTTTAATGCCGTCTGTTCGCTGAATATTGTCATAGTTAGCTCGTTTTGTCGGAAGGTATTTACTTTCCCATATATGAAAAACAATTAATAACTAAGTTCTAAATCATTGATATTAAAAACGCTGAATTTTGAAGTTTAAATGAGTCGCGTTCTGAGAAAACTGGGCTTAATGTATGTGCGTACCTGATTAGCCTGTGAGGACTGCACAGGCTAATCTGGGCCGACACTTTCCGCCTAAACAAGATTTTCGGTAAGAAAGGACTTCCTTCAAACGAAAAAATACCATAAAAGCGGAAAGTGTCGTCCCTAATTAGCCTGTGCGGACTCCACATGCTAAACTGGGACGACACTTTACGCACAGGCATTATGCCAAGTTTTCTCAGAACGCGACACATATGTATATGTTTGCTACGTGTAGAAACGCTGCCATGGGTGGAAACGTGCACCGAAAATTGTGGGTTTATGAGCTCCATTGTGAGAAAACTAGAAATAAAGGGATGTTTTAGAGTGAATACGATCATATTATTCAAACTCTATGTATGATTTAATGTCGAACCCAGTAGAAGATTATAATAAAATCATAAAATGAAGACATGCTCGTGCAATGTATATATATATATATATATATATATATATATATATATATATATATATATATATATATATATATATATATATATATATATATATATATACCTCTGTGTCAGAGTTTGTAAATTGTTAAAAAAACTAATCTAAATCAGTTGAATCGAAAAAAGTATAATTTAGCCTCTAAATTTTATAAAAGGAAAGATCAATATATCAGATGCCTCTAAATGTAACTCGCATGAGCCTTATCTGTAACGCGATGTTACATACAGATGCCTCTAAATGTACCTCGCATGGGCCTTATCTGTAACGCGATGTTACATAACTTCATAACCTTTCGGCTCAATTTTGCAGTGTTAAGCCCAAATTTGTAAATGCTTTATTTGTTCCCAAAATTTTGATGTGCTATCTAAACGAACAACTTGATGGGACGAGTGTGGTTATTGTAACAATATGGAAAACGACCGAGAAATAACGTGTTATTTCAATTTTGAAACGTTTATATCAGACCTCAATTTTCCGCGTTATGTCCCCCAACTTTTGCCACAAGAAGAACTCAAAACAAACGAAATATTTGAAACGCTAAGCATACCTAACTTTTAGGATCACCACTAGGCAGCGAAAAGTGACCGTTCAAAAGGTCAGTTAATATATGTTACGGGTGATCAACCCAAGGACAAACGGACAAACAACGAGGCAGCGCTTGATTGGTCGGTAAATTGCTCGATGAGCTCTTGACGTTACAGAACTCATCGCAGATCTCAACAAAACAAGCTATGTGACGATTGGCAAAATTCCCAGATCCATCATCAACGTGAAGGCTCAACGAAGAAAGGGCAATGTGCGAATTAGGATTGTGAATAAATAGCAATTCAGTTGAGGGACCGTTTAAGAAGATGACTCCGTTGTTTAAATTCAGTTAAAATGGCGATAACAGTGTTTGTCAATAGGTCCTAAAAATGAAAATGTTCGTTTAATAATCCCTTTGCGATATGAAATACTTAACCACCGATTAAGCAACTTGTAGACGTATAAAATTTTGGACATACCCACAATCCATCATGTACGGAGTTCGGTTTCAGATGCGTCGCTCATTTTTTTATATTATTTGTTGGTTTGATTTTATTATAATGACATAATACGGATATTTGACTCATACAGAAGTGCACCCGACTTTTTTTTGTTTCCAAGGGGTATTTATCTAAGCACTGTAGAGTCCGCAGACGACATTCTTTCCAATAAATTACATGGAAGTGCTTTGAAATTCATCAGAAAGTGCACCAAGACGGTGGACGATGAACTTTCATCAACAAATACCAGACAGCTATGGACTCGCTCAGACGTATATGTTTGCTTATTTCTATTTACAACTTTAGACTCTGTGAACGAAATTGAAGCCGTGCTCTGTGAAAATGGGGTTTAATGCATGTGCGTTTAGTGTCGTCCCAGATAAGCTAGTGCAGTCCGGGACGACACTTTCCGCCTAAGCTTAATTTTTGCTTAGAAGAGACTCTCTGTAAATGAAAAAATATCATAATATTTATACCCCCCCCCCCTTTCTTACAGAGCGCGGCTCATTTAATTACGCATGCTTTAGATGTAATACAATAATTGGGCAAGTGTTGTTAACAGAACGCAATCTCTATTTACTTCGACCTATATACAATACAATGCAATCTATGGAAACATGTTTCAGAGTACTTTAAGTACTACTATTTTTCCTTCCAATCTACCCCTATTTTGGGTATCGGGTATTTATCTCATGAATAAATAATGTTAACATTGTTTGAACATTATTTTAATTAAACATATTAAATGTGCATGCATATTTCAAATTTTCATTATTGAAACTGTTTTCGAAATTTGAACATGTTAAAAAATTCATCTTAAGCATAATGCAAGTGATCTGTACAATTTAAATTGAATTTCTAACATTTACAAGGAATCATCTTTTCATTCATGCGATGGAGGAACTGTATTATTATAAAGTACTGTAAACTTACAGCTCGTTTCTTCAAGAAGGGTGTGTTTCTGATTTACAGATACATTTTAATTTCGAATTTTGCTGGTAATTTTCTGGTTATCCTTCCGACTATCGCTCTACGTACAAACATTCAGACTGGCCGGCAAAACAAAACAAGACCGGAAATCGACGCCTCGCGCATGCGTTTACATGCGAGAGTAAACTACGTTGTTTGAATTTTTTGTTTGTTTTAATATTCTGTCGTTAAAAGTTCACAGATCGATAGTTAACAAATGTTTATGTTATCCTTCAAGCAAAATAATTATTAGAAAAAATAAAAATAAAGTATACATTCTACCAAGCGGCGATACTGAATTCAAGGGAAAAACTAGCGGCGATACTGAATTCAAGGGTGAAAACTGCAGAAAAAACTGCATACGCTAAAAGAGTGCACATTTACCTAGAAGCAACGTTGTTGCAACATTTTTCTCAAACATTCGACCGACGTTTCGCGTGTAACGTTGCAGAAACGTTTGGAAGATGTTACTTATGTCGCGACCAGAATGCAACGTTGCAGAAACGTCCTTGCAACGTTATTATGAAACGTCCTGGTAATTTTTTGTATGCAACGTTATGGCAACGTTCGGTAATGGTTGCCGACGTTGTGACGTAAATATTACGTTTCAGCAAAGTTTATAAAACGTTCGATGCCCACTGGGCAATTTCGTGTGACTACAAACCAAACATAGACCTATGGCATTTAATTATTTTTAGTCCTTTCCCTAATTAGAATATTCAATCATCAATCTACTAGTTCAATAATTTATCTTTTGTTAATATTCAGTATTTGTATGCTTGCTTTGTTTTGTGTTAAATACCTACTACCCATGGGAAAGACTTTGGACCTCGGACTTATGTGTTTCAATTTTCTGAGGTCCGCTATAATTTCCGAAACTGACGGTACTCGTGTCCGAAAAATCGATATGGGAGACTTTGTTGTTTAAGCTTCATTTACTTTGATAGTTAGTTAAACGATAAGATAGAACGGTTTATTACCTTCTAGTCAAGCTATGTGTGCTGGTGACGTAACAAACTCATATTGCTATTCTCAGAACCTATCAAATCCTGGTATTAAAGAAACATTTACACACGGAATATACTTCTGCATATAAACGTAAATTGTGGCTGAACACATCTGTTAGACACATCGTGTAATAGTAACGGAGTTTTACTTTAAATCTGTCAGGAACCTTATGCAACAATAACGGAGTTTAACTTTACATATGTAAAACACTATGCAGTGATAGCGGAGTTTTACTTAACACATGTGAGACACTTAATGCAATTATAGTGGAGTTTTACTTTATATCTGTAAGACAACTTCTAGAGGAGTTTAACTTATACACAAACGAGTTCCGAAGCTCTAGTATTCATTAATGTTACATCACGATAGTGGTAAATTGTGTAACCGTTTTTGATCACAGTGCATAGCTATTCGAAAACACTAGAAATTTATGCAGTTTATTTAAAAGGCGGTATCTGTTCCGAAATTTATTGATGAACATGAATAAATAACTACTGACCATATACACAATTTCTTTTATTTTATGATATGTTCGCAAGAACAAATCTGATTTCTGACTTTGTTGAATTACATGTACAATGCCCGCTTTAACGACTTTCGGAAATATTTCCGTATATGCTTAGACACGATAAGCTCCGAAAACTTCGGCAATCTATTTTACATGAATATCTTTTGATGATGATGATGATGATGATGGTGATGATGATGATGATGATGATATGATGATGATGATGATGATGATGATGATGATGATGATGATGATGATGATGATGATGATGATGATGATGATGATGATGATGATGATGATGATGATGATGATGATGATGATGATGATGATGATGATGATGATGATGATAATGATGATGATGATGATGATGATGATGATGATGATGATGATGATGATGATGATGATGATGATGATGATTTTTTTCTGGAAAACTTGGGTATGCCGTTGCTTAAGTGATGCATTCGATTCAATATAATCTTAACATAATTATAATTCTATGCAATCTTACTACTTAAAATCCAAACATATATTCCCGTTGAGTGGTAACGCAGTCACACTCCTTAACCTTCAATTCTCAAATTAGGAAAATCAACATAGGTTGAATCAGTTTATTGATTCGTATTCCATAGCATATCTAAAAGCTGATATTGTATCTATTTAACGACCTTGTTGTTGCCGCTATGCACTTGTTCACTGTTATAACTGAAAGATTGTTATTCTGAAAGCCCGTGCTTGAATAACAGTGCATTTTGATTGTGCCATATTGTGATGGCAAATGCACGTATTTACCTATTTACTTATTGACGGTGGTGTGTAATCGCCCGAGATTTATCAGTCAGCGTATTTATGTATAGATGTTTCTGCATAACAGTATCTGCTTGTATCATACAAATGTCCGATACCTGTCTGTCCGGTATATCAGTATATAAAGAAAAGCTAAATTAAATGTCTGGGATCTTCCATACAGATCAAAGGGGAGCCCCGCCCTGTCCAAAGTTCAGATCAGAGTCATGTATTTTATTCGAACATATCATCATACGGCTGGAGTAATGAACTCACAAATGTTGTAATCAGACAATAATTCGCGCTTCTTACCTAGGCGACCCGGGTGTGAGTTAGGTTGGTGGCCATCATACCGGGTTTCCTCTGGGTACTCCGAATTCCCCCCACAGCGCAGTTAAAATTTATTTCATTAAAAAAACGTAAAGCTGAATATTTCAGCTGCAATTGAAAATCCGTCCCAACGTTCGTGGGCAAAATAGTAAATCTGGTAGTTTTTGTACACTCTCCGGGTCGTCACTTAATGCAGTCTCGTGCGTGGAATGATCTCAAAAATTTCGAAATACACGCACAGTCAGAAAATAATTATGTATAAATATGACTTCATAATATTGAAGACAAATAAAATTGTAAAAAACTTAGTTGTGAATTACGCTACAAAGGAGAGTAACTGTGTTAATTTTGTTGCATAAGATCGGTTTTCCATGCGTTATTAAATGAAAAGGTAGGCCTATATGATATAACCGCGTTTGTTCGCGATAATAACAAAAGAAGTGTCCATTTATTGAGACTTATGCCCCACATTACATTGTAAATGTCCTAACATGGTAACTGTTTACCTCATATGCGCGCATATGTTTAACCTCGAGGTCTGTAGAAAGATATTACTCATACACTGTCGGATGTGTATCAATCTGCACAGTTTCAAGAGAGATCATCAATAAAACTTTATGTTTAGATCTATCGCATAAGTATTTCTGTAATAAACGATTGTGTTTACATTTACTTCAAAGTAAAAATCTGTATTGTATTAGTCCCACGACGATGAAATCGGTTGAAGATTAAATCGGTTGAGGATTAAATGAATCAAGTAGAGAAAAAACATTTAGTACATATACTCGAAAGTTAAACGGTTTGTTTAATTGAGCCTTGTTTTGAGAAAACTGTGCTTAATGCATGTGCGTAAAGAGTCGTCCCAGATTAGCCTGTGCAGTCCGCGGTTTTCGGTAAGGGTAGACTTCATTGAAACTAAAAGCGGAAAGTGTTGTTTCTGATTAGCCTGTGCGGACTGCACAGGCTAATCTGGGACGACACTTTACGCACATGCATTAAACCCAGTTTTCTCAGAACACAGCTCAATTAGTCCCATGCCGATGAAACCGTTTGAGGACTGAATGAACTGAGGTGACAATATTTCACGAGTATGACCTCACTCTTATCTGTAAGGTCAAAGTAACACTTCAATCATGTCACCGGCCAAAGAAGAGGGTTGTCATGACCGCACGTTGGTGTATTGCGACTAAACAACCGGGAACAAAAACCACTACACTCGACCGGGAAAGTTGTGCGATTTTTTGTATCGTATTACTATGGCTTAGAATACCTATTAGCCCGAGTCTCGATTCGGATTAAGAGTCACAGGGCAAGCCTGACCCGGCGTTCCGTAATGACTATCAAGGCATCTAGTTCATCACTGCTTTAATGAAATTGCTGCTGTTGTATTTTTTTTCATTTTGTTAAGAATCAATAATAAGGGTTGGTGAAAAAAATCAATGTACTTATCAACAAAGACAACAGTTTACAGTGTACAAGGCCCAGAAACACGCATACGTTTTCAGATGACTTCAATTATTTTAATCAGTAGTCATTAATATGAATGTATATCTTTCGATTAGTATGCGTTTAATCGCATAACAATGTCTTTATTTTACTGATTCGGCATCTCTAAACATTGTTTTATCGCAAAAGGGAATTGTGTGCGCAGTGTTGCGACTATGTTTGAATTTAAATTTAACAGACATTGCCAATTACCAGAGGAGCCAAGTCCTTGATAGAACTGATGACAACTTCATCTTTGACGGCTATTTTGAAGCGTTCGTGCCAATTAGCTTTAAACGATGAAATGAGTCGCGTTCTATGAGAACGTGACATAATGCATGTGCGTAAAGTTTCGTCCCAGATTAGCCTGAGGTGCAGTCCGCACGGGCTAATCAGGGATGACACTTTCCGCTTTTATGACATTTTTTATTTAAATGACGTCTCTTTTTAGCAAATATCTAATTTAGGCGGAAAGTGTCGTCCCTAATTAGCCTGTGCGGTCTGCACAGGCTAATCTGGGACGACACTGTACGCACTTGCATTATGCCCCGTTTTATCAGAACGCGTCTGAAATAGACAAAAGTCAGTGAATACGTTCTGAACGTATCAAGAAAGTTAATCTGAACAAAATTTACACTACCAGACATAAATGAGAGTTGCAAAACAATAAATTCCACCAATATAGTGCGAACAAACGCAATAGTAGGAATCAATAACGTCCTTGTTAATGAGTTGCATGTACCATGATTTGTAATAATACTTCTTGAATGTTTTTGTTGACATGAGAACGACTACAACTAAACAAGGCTGAATTTTATTTTAGATGCATAACAACAGTTAACATATTCATTGTTTGATTCTTTTGTGAACTTGTATTATTACACCGTATTCGAGTGTGTGTATTTCCATTAGTCACATAAAGTGCAAAGCTTAGAGTAAGGTCATTGAAGAGAAAAAAGAGCCTCATCAAATATTTATTTCTCAATATTGTTCGTATTCAACATGAATAAATCAAAGTACAATTGATATAATCAGGAGACTACATATGAGAGTTAACATTGCAATTCAATGTTAATTTATGTTGATTTATGCTAAACATTTTTAAACATTTTTGACAAATAGAAATAATTTAAAATATGCATACAATAAAAATGCTGTGTCTAAAAATTACGTTATTTAATGTTAAAAATTCAAAATTACAACTCATTACAACTCATACTTTGTATTAAGCATCAGAGTAATCTAAAAATAGTTTAAAAAATATATAAACGAAAAGTCTGACAAAACTTAGAGTACGCAAACACATAAAACCACACATATATCGTTCTATTTTATAGTTTATCGGATTTAGTCAACAGCAACAGTGGTCAAGTTAATAAAAAGTTGTTCTAACGCCAAAAAGACACGTGCTTCACAACCTTGTGTAGAAAGATCTTAGAAATGCGCATGCGTAGATTATTGATTATCCTTATCCTGCGAGCAAACGAACGCATGCCATACATACAAATCCAACAAAGCTGAACACGATTTTCAGTAGCGTTGCGTTATGTGAACCAAGTTCACGTAACAGGATCTCGAAGAACGTCACGAAAAGGAATGTTCCCGTGGCGATTCCTTGAAGGACGGCCGTTACGGTGTCCCGACCGGTAGCGTCATCGGAGGTGTGTATTGCCTCACCCACAAGAACGCCGATCGGGCTAACAACGGCAAAGTAAAGGACAACGCAAGCGGCTTTCTTAGCAGACGACAACATTTCCACGGACTTAAGACCGATCGTGAAAAAAACGAGGCACTTGTGAGTAGCAATTGCGACCAGAAGTTGCCAAACATCCGAGGCCTCTGTCAACATGCCTATTGCGAGGCCATCGAAAAGCATATGAATTGAAAGAGCTATCATAAGGCCTATTCCCCTTATTGTTGAATGTTTTGTGTCTTTTGTGGTTGTCTCCATGGTATCGTTTGCGGCAGATTGTGCGATTGTCGATTCAGTTTTTGCGTTGCCTGACTTCTTGTAGCCATGGCTGATAAATGCAACGCTCTTGTTGTTCATGGCGGTTCTGTTGGTGGTGAACTTGTCTGTAGGATATTCAGACTTGTCCGATGGTTGGTCGTAACCGGCGTTTTTTATTCCACCACACGGCTGAATGAAAGAATCGTCAATACAAGATTCTTGCTTGTGTTCTTGTTCAGCATGCGCCACGTTTGATGGTTCAACGTTTCTCGGGGAGCAGCAAAAATGTGCAAGATGTTCAACGATTAACATGAAGAAGAATCCAACGCATACTAGCAGTTCCGTGAGTGGATATTCCGTTTTAAAACCATAGTCTTCTAGCGCATCTTCCATGTCCTCGCGCGCTTCCGGTAAAAGGTCCAACATCATAGCCGCGAAAATCACTCCGCCGGAGAAGCAGTTACACCAACTAACGACGCGATTAACGGTACCGGATGTTCCAAATTTTCTGGTCAAACATTTTACCAATAAAATGGAAAGAAATCCGAAAATAGTTGACAGTCCAAACAATATAAACAAACTTGCAATTTTACTTGAATCCATTTTGTTCTCTTTAATTTGATATGCAATTCTTGTTCGACGTTTTATTTTGATTTGTTTTTATCTCGCTTTCGTTTAATTATAGAATCCACGCTCCAAACAGCCGTTTAGCACTTAATTAAACCTTCAGTATTTTAGATTTTGCATTAAAATCAATCACATGATAAATCATTAATGGACGTGTTGTGAAATGAAGGATCCTGTCGCCAATGAAGTCCACAAAGCGTTCCAACTGCATTTTATCTATCCGCTCACTGATTATGAGCAGTCACATGACGAACTATTTTATCTTCCCGTTTTTTCACGTACCAGTCTCCACAATTTTAAAGCTATTCAGGCTTCATGACTTTATCAATATCTCAACTTTCGGCTGATGTAATATATCAAGTCATCATTGTATTGTTGTAATATTCTGCTTTTATAATAACGCTAACTATGAGATTATGTAAAACAGCAAAATAATATTTTACAAAGTGGAGGACAGCAATATGATTTTAAAAATGCTTTAACATGCAGTTATTGTTTGCTCAGACATGAACAATACAATGTTTGATACATAACGGTCATGGGAAATAACTTAAGAATGATTTAACAGGCAATTCCTTTTGAAGTATTATCATAAAAACGTAGTCAGTTCCAGATGCGTGGATGTAGGGATATAAGCGATATGAGGTTGATACCATCGATTAAAAAAGAAAACTTTACACCATACATTTCTTCTATCCATGTACAGCCTTCGAAATAAGAAACATATTCAAATAACATCGCAATGTGAACACATTAATGACACGTTATCTATGGAAAAGAATATGAATACCTCATTTCCGTATATCTTCTCGCTAAAACAAATAAGTGCCACAACAGTTATTTAACTGTTATTTCACATTGCAGGTTTTGTTTCTAAATATAGCCCGCTGTTCGATTAATGTCCATAAATTGGTGCAACGTTATTGGAGCTGTCACGGAGTGATCATGAACATGTGAAATGGTAAAGTAAACTTCACGTTTCATTTGTTGGAAAGTTTGCCGTTGGCGATAATCACGGGCGTATCATTCCTATTTATTGGTAAATTATGAACCAGGTGTCCCGTGAAGTTTGCAAGAAAGTGATTTTTCAACATGGGTGTTTTAGTGCTAAAAAGTGAAGGACACACGTTAAATTCATATGTATATATGAATATGTATGTGTCTTCGTGTGTTATTTTATTGTTTATTTGGTTGCTTATTATGTTGATAGTGCTTGAGTCTTGAAAAATAAAACATGTTGAAGTGGTACCGCTATGAAAAAGATATTTTTAAATTACAACAATTTATAACTTCAAATGTTGTCGAGTGTCATAAACGCTATCAGGCACTCGATGTGTCTACCAGCGGATGGTTTCGAATGATGCAATAACATTTAAATTCTGTTTTATTTAACCCATTTATGCCTAGCGTCTAGAAAATAGACCGTGACAAACAGCGTTGACCCAGATGAGGCGTCTAATCAGGGTCTGCGCTGTTTGCTTACAGGAATTTCTGTAAGAAATATTCTTAATATAAAAATAAATATACTACACATCCCTAATTGTGGAAGTAAATTGATCAAATTTAGAAGAATGGGAGAGTCCAATAGGCATAAATGGGTTAAAGGCAAACATACTGTCTGAGCGTCTGCTGCCAACTCCATCATTCGCAAGCCAACTAAATTATTAATGGGCATATGGGTTGTGGTTTTAGAAGTTCTAGAAGTTAAAGAAGTAGTGGTAGCAATGGTGTTGGTAGTGGGTGGTGGTAGTAGTATTAGTATTATAAGTATTAGTATTAGTAGTAGTAGTATTAGTAGTAGTAGAAGTAGTAGTAGTAATAGTAGTGGTAGTAGTAGTAGTAGTAGTAGTAGTAGTAGTAGTAGTAGTAGTAGTAGTAGTAGTAGTAGTAGTAGTAGTAGCAGTAGCAGTAGCAGTAGCAGTAGCAGTAGCAGTAGCAGAAAACGTAGCAGAAGCAGCAGCAACAGAAGCAGTAGTAGTAGAAGTAGTAGAAGTAGCAGCAGCAGCAACAGCAGTAGCAATAGAAGCAAAGCTTGTTGTTGTTGTATGATATGATAGTATATATGATATGATATCTTGTATGATATGATATTATATATGATATGATGTCTTGTATGATATGATAATTATTTATGTTACGGTGTCTCACAATTCTTGAAATAGACAGTTTGTTCCTAGGTTTGCGAGTTTGCCACGAAGAACGTGACATTTAATAAGTGTAGCTTAGTTTAATAGATGAAACAGCAGATACACATTTTAAACATAGTTTCATCCGTTTCTTTACAGGGACTGAGATTAGTACAACAAAGTCGAACTGGACGAAAGGAGAGTTCATGTGTAAATTGATTATTTAATATTTGGTATTCGAAGTTCAAGAGGTCTCTCCGCGCCTAATGTTTGCATTGTGGGCCAACCCGGATAGTTTGACATCAGCTACTCAATTATTTAATGCCGATTGGCAGATAACCATACGGTTGATTAAATATTCAAACAAATTTTAATTTATTACGCGATCACTATTATGGAATTTCAATCAAATGTTTTCAATGCATATTTATTTAACCTAAGTAAACTGAAATTAAATTTAATGACCTGCGTATGGTGGCATAAAACGGCTCACACTTTATTAATATTTTTCTTTTATTATATATTTTAAAAGATAATGACATATAAGTGCTAACTAAACTAAAATCAAAGATTTATTTGATGCAAAAGGGGTTTAATCCATGTGCGAAAAGTATCGTATCAGATTAGCCTGTGCAGTCCGCACACGCTAATTAGGGACGACACTTTTAGCCTTTTTGATATTTTTTGCTTTAGGAATGTCTCTTCTTAACAAAAATCAAGTTTATGCGGAAAGTGTCGTCCCTGATTAGCTTGTGCGGACTGCACAGGCTAATCTAGAACGACACTTTTCGCTCATGGATGCATTAAAATTCCTGTACCCAGAGCGAGGCTCATATATATACTGATGACAAATACTCCCAATTATGTACAAGCGAGGTTATTAAGCAGTGTACATAATACATACATACAGAAAATTCAGCGATAATTAACAGCAGTTTATGACCATTTAAGTCGCGTTCTGAGAAAACTGGGCTTAATGCATGTGCGTAAAGTGTCATCCCAGATTAGCCTGTGCAGTCCGCACAGTATAATCAGGGATGACACTTTCCGCCTAAATTTGATTTTCGGTATGGATGGACTTCCTTGAAACTAAAAATACCATAAAAGCGAAAAGTGTCGTCCCTGATTAGCCTGTGCGGACACGACTCATTAAATGTACACAATATGAAAGAAGAGAAGTCATGCTTTAAAACATGTTTCATAACTTAAAACATTCATTTACTCGTCGCACAAAACCATATAAGGAGCTAGTACAAAAGCACTGATAATACTGTATTCATACAAAAACTAATTAAAAATACAACTTTATTTTTTTGTAAATTAACAAATTAACAAATTAGCGCCGTGCTAGTGTTTCAGTAGCCAAATGTCACAGCCAAACACCTGGTGTATTTATTGAAAAACTAGTTGCCCAGAACAATAGTCACAGTAATAACCTTCACCCGAAAGATTTTGAAGTCTACATGCTGTTTACAAGTATTACGGCTTTTGGGTTACACTAACTGGTCTCTCTGAATTATTTTCAACACGGGACAGAATTAACCCTTTGTATGCTGGGAAATTTGTCGTCTGCTAAAATGTCGTCTGCTGAATTTCTTAAATTAGCATTTTGTTCGATTTTTTTCAAAGAATACTATCAGAAAAGCAAACAGCTTGGATCCTGATGAGACGCCACGTTTTGTGGCGTCTCATCTGGATCTAAACTGTTTGTAAAGGCCTTCAAGATTCGATTCCAGCACTGAAAGAACTAAAAATACAATCAGTAGCACTTCAGATTTAATCACATTCTAACCAAGAAAGGTAAGAACTTAAAGTAATGCATGTCAGGAAAGTAATTATAGTATATGACTTACACAATGACATTACGGTCCATTTTTGTTTCATAAAAAGAAGAAAAACACCAAAGCTAATCGTTACATTATCATAAAAACACGAAGCAAAGCACAACGTTACGCAATTTGTTCATGGATATATTTTACTCCAGCTTTGATCGGAATGATTTCATCTGCATTCATTGGTAAGAAAAAAGTATAATATATCAAGGAAAACTAGCTGCTTTCCCCATGTTTGGTAGATTAAAAAACAATTCAGTTTAGCAGACAATTAAGCATTTGACTCAACGCTCTCTGTAACAAAAAGTAAACAATCGAAATCGCAACTTTAAGAAAAAAATATAGTTAATCGTTACAACAGTACATTTGCTACATCAATAAATAGCCTGTTTAAGTTAAGTATTAAAAGGTAGATGTGAACAAAGGAACGGAGTTAGAAAATTTGAAAAAAAGTGACCTTAATTAACCCATTTATGCCTAGCGTATAAAAAAGGCATCGGCAAACAGCGTAGACCCAGATGAGACGCCGCATGATGCGGCGTTTCATCAGGGTCTGCGCTGTTTGCTTAAAGGAATTCATGTAAAAAATATTCTAAATATAGAAATAAATATACTAGACATCCCTAATTTTGGAAATAAATTGATCCAATTTAGAAGGATGGGACAGTCCACTACGCATAAATGGAATAAAAGGACTTGTTCAAAGAGTTTCGTATTTTGTTTATATGTTATGCAAACAGATTACTAACAAAACTGTACTTTTTTGGAAAACAAATCGAATAATTATAATAACAAGGAGTGGACACAATGAAAATTTAAATGCTTTTCCCTTGTTTTCGAACCCATTACTTCTAAAAGCATAAGATTGCATGCTACCGCTATACAAAGCTGGCTTTTCAATAAGAACCGTTACTGCACTATGTGAATAGAATAAGAAACATTTTTTTCTGATTTCTATTGATGATTATCAATCAACGAACATATGTTTTGTACATTTTTCTTAGTCAGCAGTTTTATGTAGCTTCATTGCATACAATGAACACGTCATTTTTTGAATCTATGACAAGCTTTTTCAAAATTGTCATTTTATAAGTATCGCGTCACAATAATCCACCTGACGAGTTTTCGTTATATTTAATTATTGTATTCAGTTATGGGTTTGAAATCGATACATGCATTGTTTACGACAGGCACTTGCATGACCATGTAATTAATGTAATAAATCAATAATCACTATTTGGTTTGATTCTAAGTTAATGAAATGCTGAACAAACATTGTAGCTGCATTAAGAAGTATATTTAATTACTTAAAAAATGGGGATTCAAATAACTGATATTTATGACGGTTTTGTTATTTGCATGCATTCAAATCCGGATAATAAAATGTGAACAGTTGAACGTGAGAAATATTTTAAGATAATATCAGACGCGTTCTGAGAAAACTGGGTTCAATTCATGTTCGTAAAGTGTCGTCCCAGATTAGCCTGTGCAGTCCGCATAGGCTGATCAGGGACGACACTTTCCGCTTTTATGATATTTTTCGTTTAAAGTAGTTTATCTTCTACACGAAAATCAAGTTAAGGCGGAAAGTGTCGTCCCTGATTAGCCTGTGCGGACTACACAGGCTAATCTGGGACGACACTTTTCGCGCGTGCATTAAGCCCAGTTTTCTCAGAACAAGGCTCATATGAAGACATAACGTGCAGTTGTATTCAGCAACATCTGTTGCTTATTGTCGTTTAGAATTATTGGAAAAAAATATGAATAACTGTCAATTTCTATGTGCACATTTCTCAGTAACTCTATATAAATTGTAAAATGATGGGAGTATGAGAACATCTTAAGTTATTGGAGTGCTTTGGTTTGGAGTTCGAAGGTTTCTTGACACGATGAGTTTATATCCGAGTTTGAAAATATTTAAGTTGTCTCTTAATATTTGAGTTCAATGAACAGGAATATATGTGGAAATGGCAATGTTACCTAAGTAGTAATTTAATAACTCGGAGTTGTGCTAATTAAAATTGATCATGGCCCAATATATTCATTATTGCGCAACTGAACTTGCGTTAATGTCTTCCAGCCGATATCAGTTATGCAACATCTCTTTAAATAAGAATCCGAATCATACACAATGACATTACTAATAAATATCTGTTTATGGTTTTAACTATCTACTTAGCTGCTACTATGAACAACGACTTCGTCAAGGGTTGAAATTAAATTGAATTACACAACGTGGTCATTGATTCAAAATATATTGTACATATTGGTATGTTATATTTCTTTTATTTATTCAGTGTATAATATGACAAATTATTTGTTTACACATCAACCCTTCAATTACATGCAATTATATATATAGTTATTTATTTTTATTGATTTATTTATTCATATTCATATTTATATATGTATATTTGTGAATCAACGCTTACGAAAAACATCAGACAAAAAGTGAACATTTCACTGGCCCATATTAATTTCCTCCTTCCTATACATTCCTGTGCGAAATTGATAACATTAAAAAGCCTTAATGACTTCAGATTCATTTGTGGATTAAATAAGCTGAAGAAAAGAAAACATATCGGGTCTGATATAAGAATACCTTTTAAAAAATATCTTGTTTTATTCCTCATAACGCTCTCAAATACTGGTGCAATGATTTTTTTTCCTAAATATCGCGACCAGTGCACAGTAAGCAGGCACTCTCCTCTGCCATATTTAATAGCATGGAATTTTTTATTCATCTTTCTGAGATAGTATCTAAATGGACTAGCACGTACTTATATATCATTAATTATAACCCCGTTCTTTATGAGTATTTAAATATGTACTCTTAATGTAAAAGGGCTAAACAACAAAGAAAAACGTATACAAATGTTCAAATGGTTAGAAGAAAAGAAATATAATATATGCCTACTACTATAGTCATTTGACGGACACTGTTATTGAAGCATTAAAGCACGAATGGGATGGTGATATTTATCTGAGTGGACATCACACAAACAAACAAGGAATCACATTTCTAATAAAAAATAACTCAAATATAAAAGTCAGCAACTTCAAAGACATAATACCTGGAAGACTAGCGAGCCTTGACATTACAATACACGAAACACAAATAACATTAATTAATGTTTACGGTCCTAACTTAGATGAAAGTAACTTTTACAAAACATTGCATACCTTTATTAATGACAATTCAGATAAAAAAATAATTATTGGCGGAGACTTTAATACCGTAATAAATCCAATATTAGACAAGCAAAATGGCAATTTATATACACATCTGAAAAATAGGACATTGTTGAATGACATAGTTGAAAATTGTAACTTGTTAGATATTTGGCGCACATTAAATCCATCCGAGTGCAAATTTACATGGCATTCAAACTCCAACTATATATTGCAGGCTAGACGACTTTCTTATATCGGAATCATTATGTAATATAATCGACAACTGTTGCATCAAACCAGGTTTCATGACTGACCACTCCCTTGTTGCTCTCAAACTAAACAACAATCAACCAGAACGAGGGCCGGGCTATTTTAAATTAAATGACAGCATTTTATTAGATGCTCAATATCAAGCCCAAATAAAACAGGAAATAACATATACCGTACAAAATAACAATGATGCAAACCCAAATACTTTATGGGAGATTATAAAAGGTAACATACGCAATACAACAATAAGATACACATCATGCAAACAAAAAGAAACACGCAAACTTGAAGAAAAAACACTAAATGATTTAGAAAAATTACAAACACAACTACATAACACTAATATCATCGACAAAGCCAGTATTGAAAGTGAACTCCATTGAAAAAAAAAAGTGTTAGAAGACATTTATCATGAACAACAAAATGGAATAATCCTAAGGGCAAAAGCTAAACACGTAGAACAAAATATTTTGCAAACATCGAAAAACGTAAAAGTGAACCATTCACAAACTTGTCGTAAACGATAATTAAGTAACCAATAGAATACAGATTCTAGAAGGACAACGATTATTTTATGAAAACCTCTATAAAAAGAAGAAAACCTCAACCAACACAAATTTCAATACCCCTCAATCAACTCTAAATGATAATGAAAAACACTCACGTGAAGGACTCCTTACTGAATACGAATGTGTGATGGCACTTAAAGAAATGCAAATTAATTAAAGTCCGGGATCAGATGGTATAACAATTGAATTTTACAAAATATTTTGGAATGAGATTAAAACATATTTAATCAACTCCCTAAACTACTCTTTCAATAATGAAAATCTAACTGTTCTGCAAAAACAAGGTATCATATCACTTATCCCTAAACCTGGAAAAACAACCTAGAAACCTTATCAAATTGGCGCCCTATACGTTTATTAAACAATGACTATAAAACTGCAACAAAAAGCATCGCAAATAGAATTAAAAAAATATTACCTTCGATTATTTCAAGTTCACAATCCGGATTTATAAAAGGACGCTATATCAGCGAAAATGTACGATTGATACAAGAATGCATTAATTACTTCAATAGCACAAATAAATCAGGTCTTATATTCTTTAAAGACTTTGAAAAAGCATTTGACTCCCTCGACCATTCCTTTATGTTCACATGTTTAGAGAAGATGAACTTTGGAGAAAATATGATAAAATTGTCGAAAGTTTTTTAAAGTGACATGAGTAGTTTAATTATAAATAATGGGTTCTTCTCTGACAGTTTTATTATCGAAAGAGGTGTTAGACAGGGATGTCCAATCTCATCGTCGTTATTTATTATATGTATAGAATTCCTATCTCTTTATATACAATCTAACCCAAACATAAACGGTATAGTCGTTAAACCAGACGAAGAAATCAAACAGTCATTATTCGCCGATGACGCAACTTATTTTTGCACTAACAATCCTTGCTCCTTTAACAACTTGATAGAATCACTGACCCTGTTTGACAACGTATCAGGACTAAAATTAAACAAATGTAAATGCACTGTGCTAAAAGTAGGTAATTATAGGCATTCAAACATTCATCTTAAAACGGAAATGAACTTCAATTGGACAGCAAACGAGGCATCAACGTTAGGCATAACATTCACAAACAATGAGAATGAAACAATATTAAAAAACATATTACCCAAACTACAAAAATTCAAAAACTGTCTTAAATCATGACAACAAAGAAAACTAACCTTAATTGGACAAATAACTGTATTAAAAACTTTTGCACTACCGAAATTAATATATGTACGTACCGTTCTTCCAAACCCAGATAATAAAATCATTGAAGATATAAAAACATCTATATTTGATTTTTTATGGGATGGCAAACCCGGCAAAATAAAACGAATACAATTAATACAACCTGTAGAGCTTTGAGGTCTACAACTGACTGACATTTATTTGTTCATAAATTCAATCAAATCCAGTTGGGTCAAACGTATATTAGATACCACAAACAAGAGTTAATGGACGTTGTTTTGTCAACAAACACTAGCCAAATATGGTGGCTCTTTAATTTTTGAATGTAACATTAGTGAGTCTCTAATACTTGATATAGCAAAAAAAGAATATGTTTGTATCTAATATACTATCAGTTTGGAGTAAAGTCACAGATATGTTAGAAGAAAAAAGTAACAGCAAAATAATTTTATGGAATAATAAAAACATAAACGCAAATGATAGCACATTCTTTTATAAAAACTGGTTTGAAAAGAGCATTAAGGATGCCGATCATTATATGATTACCGAATAAACGGTTTTTATTCCTTTGATAATATATGCTACTTGTATGAAATCCCAGCAACAGACTTCCTTATGTATAACACGCTGATCAAAAGTATTCCATCACATGTAAAATCTATTATAAACCCAAACAACACGCAAAACACTAGAACTCAATTTCTAGAAAAACTCACAACAAAACAAAAACCGAACAAACTATGATTCAGAATACAAATAAACAATAAGATTAACGAACTACCCAAAATGCAAATAAAATGGCAAAGTATATTCCAAGAGCATGAATTAAACTGGAAAGAAATATTTATTATGTCTTACAAAACAACAATCGACATCACACTAAGAAACTTTCAGTTCAAATACCTACATCGAATTATCGCCACCAATAAATATCTTTTTAAATGCAAATTAGCTAACTCTAATTTATGTGACTTCTGCGGTGAAAATATCGAAACTATAGAACATATAGTTTGGGAGTGCAAATACATCCAACCTATCTGGAATCAGTTGACATCCTTTATTGCCCAACAGCAACTAAACATTAAACTATCCCTCTTAAATGTTAGTTTTGGAATTAACTCATTAAAATCCATAGACGGTTATAATATTATGAATTTTATTATCATATTGATGAATCTTTTTATCTTTAACATGAAATACAAGAAACAATTACCAAATTTTAATTGTTTTATACATAGCCTGAAATTAAAAATCCAGATTGAGAAAGAAATAGCCCTCAGTAATGATACATTGCATATTTTTGAACAAAAATGGAATCGAATTAAATTTTCATAATGCTTGTCCACTTAAATATACTACTATCTTAATGTTAGTTTATCATTTCATATATTCATTTCAGTTTGTTTTTTCTTTTTTAACCTTATAACATCATTGATTATTATATATATATTAGAACACATCCCGTTCTCACTGAGTGTAATGTTACAAACCAAGGTCTAAAACATAATAAGGCATATTTCTGTATAATTTGTTAAAAACCATTGATTGCAAATGAAAGACATGTATGTATACAATATATGCTTTAAAATGAATAAAAAAAACACTCTCCTCTGTTGAAAGTCTATCAGAACCATGGATATCGACCCAATTATATCCTTAACCCTTTCAGTGCTGGAACCGAATTCTGAAGGCCTTTGCAAACAGTTCGGATCTAGATGAGACGCCACAAAACGTGGCGTCTCATCAGGATCCAAACTGTTTGCTATTCTTTGAAAAAAAAATAGAAGAAAATGCTAATTTTAGAAATTCAGCAGACGACATTTTAGCAGACGACAAATTTCCCAGCATGCAAAGGGTTAAATCACTCTATGACAGTCGAAGGTCAGACAAGGCTTCGCGGTAATGGTTCGCAAACAGTTTATGATGGTAAAGTGCTAGTTCATACGAACTTGTTTGCATCTATGTTAGGATGATTGATTGACGCACTAGAGTCGACGTCGGTTTAAAGTATGTAAAACAAAAACTCGCCCCACGTTTAAATATTTGCACCTTTTCGTTCGTGATGTATTTAAATGACTTCCCAAACCTCGCTAAAACCGTACTCATTTCAAAGTAGTAGCACCCATTACTTTTACTCTTTCTATGGACGTATTACATGTTATTTTAATAACAGTATTTTATGATCACAAAATATGTAGCCAGAATTTTTTCATTTAAACATAATGTTGCATGTATATTATAGATTATATCATTATAGTATATTGTCATAGTTCTTAATCCATTTATGCCTAGCGTCTAGAAAATAGGCCTTGGCAAATAGCTTAGACCCAGATGGTTTGGTTTGGTACGTTGGTTTGTCTTTGTCTTTGTCTTTAACAAAGGTAACACCAAAGACATCCGAAAAGTGCTACATTGGTTCTTTGGTTCATTCAATTTTACTGTTTTATAAGTGCTTGTGAAAATGGATAGCAGTTTATCATCTAAACCCATGTTGAACAGTTTTAACAATTGTACATCAAGCTACAATGCTTTCTGAAGGTCTATGCATGGGAAATACCGTTTGGATGTTTTGTTATAATTTATGCTCAACTCAAAGATTGACAGTAAAATTGGCGACATATTGTTTTTGCCCTGTCTGTTGGTCTGTCTGTTGGTTTGTTAGCGCCAACTTTAACATTTGCAATAACTTTTGCTATATTGAAGATAGCAACTTCATATTTGGCATGCATGTGTATCTCATGGAGCTGCACATTTTGAGTGGTGAAAGGTCAAGGTCAAGTTCATCCTTCAAGGTCAAAGGTAAAAAAACTAAATCAAAGCGGCGCAGAAGGGGACATAGTGTTTCTGACAAACCATTTCTTGTTTATCCTATTACCAGATGAAAATCGATAGTATAACAACGATTGTATAAACTTTAGCTTTATACTATCGCTATTTTTAGATCAGATTTGGGTTTTTCCAAAAATTGGAGAATATGTTTTTGTCAACTACGGAATATTAAAATCGTAAAAAATGCGGTATTTTATAATTGTTTATAGAGAAAGGGACGAAATAATAGGATAAATAGAATATAATGTGAGTTTTTAGATAAAGATCAAGTTTATCATGCTCGGCTCGAACCATGTTATCGCTCGGCAAGCCTCGCGCTACATCGGTTCTAAGCCTCGCATGATAAACTTGATTTTTATCCAAAACTCACATAATATTCTATATAAATATTTCGTCGCTTGGGTTAAAAGTAGGTATCCGACGGTGTATACTCATGAACGTTTTTTCTTGTATATAAATTAAATGAAGATTTACTTCTTTGTCTAACTACACTCAACAAGCTTAGATGTTATATACCTAGATAGTGAGTTTAAAGTCTAATACATATGCAATCATTCGCTATCAACATTCATATAGTAATCAGTAGCGGTCCGTGTATATACCGTCTTTTCCTTTTTCATTTAACATTCGAAACAACGAAACACGAAATTCAACGCATATAAGTTCATATTCCGATTTTCTAATGACCGAAACTTAAACAAAATACGAAAACAAAATTAACTTCTTTATATCGTGTTTCGTTGTACTTATTATAAAACAAAAAACGAAATTGATTTCCCTGTTAATATTTTGTTTCAATTCATATGACAAAAATAAATGTTTGAAAATTGGAACGGATTGTTTGATCTCGTTTACCGTTCTTGGTTCGAAAAAACGGTATACGAAAAACGAAAAACGAGTGGCGTTTGCGGGATGTGCTGCTGTCTTGGGGAGGTAACTCTTTAGTGGCTTTTTGCGCGTATTTTTCTCCCTTACATACGACTTAATCACTTATTTCCATCAGCATGACTTCCTACGTGCTTTTTTCGTGGAGGTAAAGACACGCCCGTAAGGGACAGAGACGTGGATATGTTCAGTTGTTTTTCCAGGTATTTTTCCAATTTGAAATGATCATAATCTTGACATCGAACGGTTTCCAACGTACCGGTATTTCATGCCGATCCAGCCGATTAGATAGGGCTATAATTAGCCTCTTATGACACTTCTTGTTCTTTGCCCCTATGCTATGTAAATTCAGTACTTATTTTACAAAAATACAAATTCGTTTTAATCCTATTATCATTGGAGAGTTCCTTACATTTTAAGAGCTGCAATACCCCGTCCCCTGAGTCCCGTATTCCTATTTGTATTACCCGTTAGACCCACATGACAATTTAAGGACACAATAATCGGCGGCGGCTGCTAAAATGTCCCAATGTTTTACTTTTAACGTCACCTTGCATAATAGAATAAATAAAATAAAATGTTTTAATCTTATGGAACGGTAAAGTGCAAGGTGTGTAATATATAATTTCCAATTCGTTCGATTAATAACAAATACATGTTGCATTTAACAACTGCATTTTGATATGTCTAGTGATTTTAGCTCTAATACAAGAGTTATAACCAAACACCTTATATGAAACCGCTTTGCACTTGAAGAAAATGAAATTAACTTAAATATAATTAATAAATGTGCCAATTTAATAACTTATTAAACAACATATTTAATGTTCCTGAAAGAGCGCCCAAGATATAGCTAATGCTAACAAGATATATACATTCCAATGATATTATAACGCCGCTTAATAATTTTTCCTTTAAACGTTACGTTACTTAAAGAAGGCGAATATCATGCGTCACGCCTATAGAATCTACTTGCACTCGTTGAAATGTTCCGTTTAAGACCTTGGTTGTCTCCTAAAATGAAACTTGAATGCCATTATAGAAAAGTGTTTACATTTGTAACAATACGTGTATGATTTGCTGAGTCAATGATATATATGAGGAGCGCGCCATCAAGCGTTCGCTTGCATGATCTGTTAAAGTACATTTATTAGTCGAAAAGTGTATTATTTTATTTGTTTTATACACATCCAGTTCATTTTAACAGTCCTTCAAAATATTGGACAAAATCTGTACACCAAACAAAAACGTTATAAAAAAAATAAATAAATATATTTGTAACAACGTCAGAGTTGTAACTTATAAAATAAAATCCATTGACATAATGTACTATACTTAGCGTTGATTTTTCTGTTATTTGAATGATGTGTTCTCGCAAAGAGTTTCAAATAATTTTATAATTGTTATAAGCAAATTTTCTTTATTCTGTAAAGGGAGCACCAAATATAATCATGCTGATAAAATTTAAAAAGAACTCAGTGCGTGAACCGATAGCTTTATAACAACATAAATTAATACATTCAGGACCAGTGTCGCAGCCTACATTTGCAACTTGTTGCAAATCACTGGTTGGATGCAAGAACTGCATGGACACCTGGTACGAAAGCCCAACGCCAGCCAGTTACCCGAAGTGTATGGCACACGACGTGCCATGACAGAGCTTTGTGAGGCCGTGCATGCTCTTAGGAATATTTCACCATACTAATTGAATGTACATGTGTATATGTTTAGCAATAATGTGGATTTTTTATTTCATTTCTTAAACAGATATGAATACAGTGTCGTAAATAATTCGATTTTTGTTTATTACTTGAAGAGAAAGGCTACGCCGAACAAAGATATTGTATTGTGCAATGATTATTGTAATGCATGTTATACATTTAATCAAATCCAATGACTTGAAACAAAAGCAGCCATGTATATTGGTATATAACTTTACTGTTGATCTATTCATTATTCCATTAGACTAGCCAAAAAGAGCTGTGCCAAGACTCGTCTATTCTTCCTCTATAATACATGTAATAGTGAACATTTTATTATTCAAAATAATAGTTTCAAAGGGAGGAAACTGCGCACTAAGATTAATCATGAGTTATCACCCAAATAAAGCTGCGCAGCGCCCCTCGTTTTCCGTTTTCCGTTTTCCGTGTATCGTTTTATCAAATCAAGAACGCTAAATGAGAGCAGGCGATTTGTTTCAATTTTCAAATATTGATTTTTTTTTTAATTTAAATTGAAACGAAATAGGAATAGACATACACGTTTGGTGTTTTGTTTTGTAATTAGTAAAACGAAAAACGATATAAATAAGTCGTGTTGTTCTTTGTTTTTTGTATTTGTTTCGGTTATAAGAAAATCGGAATATGAACTAATATGCGTTTATTTTCGTGTTTCGTGTTGTCGAATGCAAAACGAAAAACGAAAAGACGGTATGTACACGGACCTAGCGAGCACAGCTACACGCGGTATAACAATTTTTGACTCACGCATTTCGTCTAGTCGGATTTGTCTCCCTTATTTATGTGTGTAGATGATGGTCGTTTTATATACTTTTTTCTAGCATTTGTTGTGCTGTATATGTTGCTTATGCAAATCGTTTTATCTGTTGTTAACTAAAATTATATATCCATTATGAAAAATAAAAATACGACAATAATTGTAAGTGAAAAAATCATTAGATATTAAAATCTATTTGGAATATGAAACGCATTTAGACTGACTTCCTAGACGTTTTCGTTATTTTGTGTAAAATAAAGAGTCTATGTACACCCGTTGAGAATCCAAACTGGCAGGTAATCCCAATACAACATACAACGAAATGAACGTCATTGTTTATGTTGTAATGACTTGGATTTAGAAAATGAATACCATTTAATATGAATAAGCCGCTGTAACATTGATCTTAGAAAAAATAGCGGTATATTTTATAAAAACCCATCTGTATATAAATTCCACAAGTTATGAGTTTCGTGTGGAAAATCAGTAATTTAAAATGTATGTAAAATATCAGAGAAGCTCTTGTTTTAAGTACTACGATTCTAAATAATACTGTTCAGTACAGGATAGTATAGCATCATTTCTCTAATTACCATTTTATAGATATAATTATCATCATTGTTAATTTCAGATCTTGATCATTGTCGATGGAAATAAAGATCCTGAAGCAAATAGTTGATACTTATTTATGATCAAGACTGTGAAGACGACACCATGCCTGCAGTAAAGTGTCCGTTCCCTGACTGTGCCTACACAACAGCCGATCTAGATCCGGCCATCGTTGCGGCACTCATAACTGCCCACAGCGCCGTACACACATTGGCACCTGCCAAAACAGCCAGAGTAGAGAAAGTCAAGCGTCCTACAGTTACCGCCGCTGGATCCAGCGAGGACTGGGCCTACTTTCTCTCACGCTGGAATGATTATGTTGCTGCCACCAAACTGGATGGTCGAGACAAAGTGATCCAGTTGTTGGAATGTTGTGATGAACCTCTTCGGAGAGACCTAACGAGAACAACAGGTGGCAATCTAACTGACAAATCGGTGGACAATGTATTGGCAGCAATTCGTAAGCTAGCAGTGCGTGAAGAAAACACAATGGTGGCAAGAGTGACACTCCACAACATGAGACAAGATCGCGATGAATCTGTCCGCAACTTTGGTGCACGTCTGAGAGGACAGGCTGACATTTGCAAATTTGTGATTGACTGCAACAATCTCATCATAGCGTCGGGTGTATCCATCACCTGAAGCAATGTAGCCCTGAGGTGCAGTTTTGTAGCGATATCTTCCCCAGGGAGTGATGAATGTGGTAAGATGGCGGTCTTCCTCACACAGGGGTACACTGTGATAGCCGTTCCATGCATCGAAGACTGTTTTCTTCTTCCCATGGGGGACTGATCGTGCTTGATGAAAAGGTGATGGTGTGTGATGTGTTTCACGTGTGGCATGAGCATTAAGGGCCTGCAGATCAACAGTGCGTCTTGGCTGTCCACTTTTCTTTGCACACACAACCATTCGATGGCACCAAGTGACAGGCTCACCAATAGGGACAGGCTCAATGACGCCAAGTCGTACGTCTTGGTCAAGACCTGCCTTGACTGCATCTCGCCAGTGGATTGGAACTGGTACCGGTGTGTGGTAAGCAACTGGTTTAGCGTTGGGATCTACCAGAAGTTTCATTGGCGGACTGTCCATCAGACGAAGTGTTTGATGTTCACATGTGTTAAAGGTGCTGGCTTTGTAGAACTCAAGGAGGTACTGTTGAAGTTTGACACGATTCTCTTCTGTCGGTGAGCATGGTAATGTACTAGGTGGAGCTGGCGGAAGTTGACGGGCAGGGCATCCACATGGAGCTTTGTCCTCACCATTCAATGCTGCTGCACTGTATTGTTGTGAGGCATGGATTTCCGGAAAGTTGTCTGTGATGATACCAAGATTGATACAAGCTTCTCGACTCATAAAAAGTTTGTCCGATGAGTCAGTAACATATGTCATCTGCCTGGTTTCAACTACTTGACCACTAGAGTCCTTGCTCGACATCCGCAGTAATAATGCACCGAGAATTTTAATGCCATCGTTGTTCGCTGTGTGCATGCGCATTGTCACAGGGATTAGGTCAGATTCACGTAACCCAAGGTGATGGACAACTTTGAGACCGGCAAGGCAGCTCTGGCATCCGGTATCAGCCATAGCCGGTATCACTGTAGCTAGAGACGGTTTAGGAAGATTGATGCCAAGTGCCAAGTAGTCCTCTGGAAGAGCCTGTATAGACACTCTTACGAATGGTTGAGGCTTAGAGCTTCTGCGAATCCAAGTGTCAGACAGGTTGTCATAGACATGATGATCAAGCGGGATGCTGTGTTTATTATTGTTCACAATGTTCACATCCTGATGGTGTATTTGAGAGGAATCTACAGTACATAATGCGTCAAACAGAGCACTTTCCTAGTTGATACTTATTTATTCAGTAAATAATGTTTATACTTTAGTATGAAGACGATATACTTGGGTATAAATCTGAATAAATTGTCCGTTCGTCCGTATCTTTTTTAATATTTTAATATTTTTAATATTTTTTAAGGATATCTTTTTTAATATTTCACCATTTTTCATGGGATAAAGTGAAGAGCCCGCTCATTCGTAAGAGTTTTCTATAGGTAGCATGGTCTTTTTAAACAAATAAGTATTTTTTCAGTTAAGTGCAACCGCGCGTTTGAACGGTTAGAAAAATGTCGGATCAGTGTGGGGACTTTACAGAAAACTCTCACGAATGAGCGGGCTCTCCACTTTATCCCATTAAAAATGGTGAAATATTTAAAAAGACATCATTAAAAATGTTAACTGGGTCGCGCTTTATTCTCCCAACACATATCTTAAAAAAGTCACGTGGTATAGGCACCGTGTAATTGCTGATGTGTGTCTGCATTGTGTGTCAGTTAATCTCATCAGTGTCATTACGAGCGTACATATCATTCCGTATATGTAATCTTATCACAATAGGTATTAAATTATGTAAGATAATGACATTTTGAATATCGGTCATGACCTACGATGAGTATTTGTGTAATCATTATGTGTTTAGTGGTGAAGATGTTTAAATAACGGTTAACGACTTATGTTTACATATAATGTACCAAAAAAACATGCAACAGTTATTGGCATATTTTAAGCCATAGTTTTGTTCAAAGTATGTGCTCCTTAAACAAATTATAAAATGTGCTCGGATTTCTGAGCGTTAATTTTTTTCCGGTACTTATACGCATCGTAAGAAATTAAAGCCAAAAGCGACGGTATAATAGAAAATGTATCAACAGTTGATGTGCCTCACCAATAGTTTATATAATTCCCTTTAAATACATACATATTCATGTAAATACAGAAGAACAACTACTAATTTATATCGGTATTTATAAATGTCAAATTATGTACCGGTCGATGGTTAATAGCCTTCAAGGATCAATAACCAAAACAAATGCATAATATAAATTTGCAGCGTTAACTAGGCTTTGTTCACATGTTATATTTAGGAGTAAGTGTGGGATTGCTGTTGAGGAGTGCGCATGTGCACTAAGTCAAAATGTGAAAGGCCTGTTTGGGAACCAATACTTCTTTGTAATATCTGAAACCGATAATGCATCATTACTCCGCATAATTATTAGTGTTGTTCAAGTTAAATATTGTTTTGGAATCGGCCGTTTTATATGCCATAAACACCTATGGAAAGTCCGTGCAAAATTGTCGCGACAACTATTATTTATTTATTTCACCAATAAACGGGGACTTGCACAAGCTAAACCTATCAAAAATTTATTATTTGCAGTTAAATTCATCTTAGAAAATTTCAAGGATAAATTTGTATTTTTTATTGGCAATTTCGAAATCAAATCTCGTTTTCGGTTATTTGTCCTCCATTTGACAAGTATGGCTTAAATTCGCTCCTCAGTTTTGGGCCTAACTTAAATGCAAACTCTACGAAAACGGGATAATAAAGGCCAGGAATAATATGTACACAATGGCTTTCTTCATGGTTTATCGGAACCGCCATGGGCGTAAACATGTCTGACTCATTTGTCTGTCTGCCTGGTCGTAAACACACACACATTTACAGACGATCCACTCCACTACTTTTTAACGTATCCATTTGATTCATATAAATTACATCTTTGCAGGGGCGATTTGTTTTATATATTAACGTCAAGAATTAATAAACATTCGACTATGTGAGGGAAACGTCATTTTTTTTACAAGAACTAGTTTAGCCTGCGTTTACAAACGACTGTATTGTTTTAAATTAAGTCCACATTGTTATGAATTTTATAAGAACATCACAAGATTAGCGAATGACCAATAAATCAAGCGCTTTTTAACGTTTTGGATTCACGTGAATATGTCATTGCTTGTATAAGTATGCAAATGTCTATAAAAAAAGAGTAGATTTTCAGCGTTCCGCGTGGATGCTGTGCATGCGATATCTAACGTAAGAAGATCGTATAATAAACCAAAACCTTGTCATGACAATTCGGCGACGCACGAGAAATTCGATAGTTTTAACACAGCACGGGACATTAACCCTTTGAATGCTGGGAAATTTGTCTTCTGCTAAAATGTCGTCTGCTGAATTTCTAAAATTAGCATTTTCTACGATTTTTTTTTTCAAAGAATATTATCAGAATAGCAAACAGTTTGGATCCTGATGAGACGCCACGTTTTGTGGCGTCTCATCTGGATCCAAACTGTTTGCAAAGGCCTTCAAAATTCGGTTCCCGCACTGAAAGGGTTAATTACCGTGGCAAAGTCGTGTTGGCAGTCAAAAGCTTTCCTTCTATATACTTGTAGTACTGCGACTATCGGCGTTTTATAACTGTTTGGGTCGCAGCATGAAGACAAGTGCAGTGTTGGAGGGATTATAATGAAATCACATGATTGTTTAATTTGAGAAAAAAAACACAAGTATGCTGTGGTTTGCAATGCCAGTAAAGCTAGTCTTGTGCCAGAATGTAAATAATTTAGTATAATTAAAAGATTCTGTTCTGCAGAGAATAACTGCTAGGTGCCATGTTGACCACATTAAGGCGTTGTGGGATTTAAGGCATTAAAAGTATTAGATATGAGCAATTTTAACTCTTCCAGTGCTGGAACCGAGTTTTGAAGGCCTTTGCAAACAGTTTGGATCCAGATGAGACGCCACAGAACATGGCGTCTCATCGGGATCCAAACTGTTAGCTATTCTGATAGTAGTTCTGAATTTTTTTTAAAGAAAATGCTCATTTTAGAAATTCAGCATTTTTGCAGACGACAAATTTCACAGCATGCAAAGGGTTAAGCAAAATGAGCTCCACGGTCGCTATCCCAGATGATTTATGCAGAAAACGTTATATTTCTTTTTTATATTTACATAAGAATATATCACTTATGTACATAATAATACATTATGTTACCATCGGTTTGATTTACTTTTGAACTCGTTACGCTTAATAATTTCGACAAGTCTCGGGTCCAAACTCGAACGTGCATTAACATGATGACTAGGTATGCAAAGGTTAGTAAATGTTTGTCGGGTCGGGTATTGTTAGTCGGGTCGGTTATTTTCAGGTCGGGTTGTGTATTGATACAAATACAAGTAAAACGAACGCTCAATTTCAAATCATTATTTAAAACCAATCCGATAATATAACACATACGACCAATAAGGTTGAACAACACATATCCGCAAAGATAAGCAAATAAAACTGGTCATGAACGACTACAGCTGCTAATGCATGCGACCTAAGCATTGTAATTTTGCCCGAATGAGGTTTTAAATTATATTTTGAATTGTCTATCCGGGATATTGTCACATTATTTCAAGAAATTATAATATCAATTTTAATTAAAATTAAAGCAGCCATATGCTATGTGCATAAAATAGATTATACCTACTAAGTGTAAAAAGCAATTAACCCATTAGAGTAAATACAACAAAAAGAAAACGGAACAACTTATTTCGATTTTTACAATAAACCGAAGAAAAATGAAAAGTAAGGTGACATAAGATAAGTATTGTTATTAATTTGTAAATAAAACGAATTTATGAAAATATTCAACAAAGAAATCTAAAGCAAAAGAGATGTTGTGCATTAAATTCGTTTCAGTTCGTTTATAAGCATAAACGGCTTAAGTATTCGAATGGGCCATTGACAAACTATATAAACATTATGATCAAACTACAAGAGGACATATATAATAAAACCTGTGCACTTAAATGCATATAATACGTAAACCAAACCAAATATAGTTCGTACATCAATGAGAAAATAATTCATGGCGTAAAAGCATGTCATTATGACAATATTTAGCAACATGTGTGCAATTTCTTGAGAAATAACAGCTGATATTATATACTTATAAACATGTTTATTGAAGGCCATGATAAATTGCCAGTATGTCTTTTTTTATATCGGTATACATATTTCACTATAATTACAATTATATTCAGATTCAACGGCGTTTGTTGAACATTATTTTATACACAATTTATATTATGTATTTATTTATTTTTGAATACCTGCAAGTTTCAATATTTAAATTATGTGAGCTTAAACGTAATTGTGTAACTAATATTCTAGATTTATCATGTTATACATGTTATAAATATTTTAGTATTTATATTCATGTATGAATTTTTTTTAATAATAACATAATTTAGGCACATTCGTTTGGAAAGGAAGCTTTCTCGTGTTATTGTGTAGAAAAAAAGTTAACAGTTTCATATATATTACTTTAGTTAATATTAACAGATCATTTTTAAAACAAATTTGATTGGAAAACAAGCATGATGGATTATTTATTTTTTTTTTTTTAATTTAAGGTCGACGGTTAAGCTGTATAACGCAATTGACAGTTATTTCAGAGAAGTTCAACTATTTTACTTATTTTAAATATGCTTAAAACTATATACAAAACAGCATAATGTTACATACAAATATCAAACATATTGCTTTTTTTTTTAATCCCGAGCCTACGCGAATTTTCAAAGAAGCAAAAGAACTCTAGCACCATTTAATGGAATCGGAAAGCGTGTTTTTACGGATACCCGTTGTTTTTATAATTATGACCGCCCCACGTGCCTACTTTAACCCAATTATGCCTAGCGTCTAGAAAAAAGGCCTTGGCAAACAGCGTTGACCCAGATGAGACGCCGCATAATGCGGCGTCTCATCAGGGTCTGCGCTGTTTGCTTAAATGGATTTCTGTAAGAAATATTCTAAATATAGAAATAAGTATACTGGACATCCCTAATTTCGGAAATAAATTGATCCAATTTTGAAGGATGGGAGATTCCACTGGGCATAAATGGGTTAAATAACACCATAATCTCTGAATTGCAATGATTACAGATCCTATTTCGTTCATATTTTATTTTGTACATGTATGCTATAATAATGCGTTCAGCTGAAAATTTATTAAATTCGTGCTACTTTTCAAAATACAAAATTGTTTTCCATATGACGGCTTGGGAAAGAAGTTTGCTGTCCTTTTATGTGTCCTAAAATGCAGTGCTGGAAAAGACGTGGACCATAGTCTGGACCATTAGCTTGCTTGTCTACAGGTCTACGTGAAGTAAGAAGCATTAAAAACAGCTTCACTGCTTTGGGCGAAACCGTAATAATGCAACAATCATGTTTGAACGAGCGCTGGCATTGAAAGGTTAGTGCACTTCTGTTTTCACGTAGTCTTCATTGAAGTGAATTCCTTACTAACTTGAATACTTCACGTTCACGTCTAATGTAAAAGGAATCATTAAATCCACTTTGGGTTTTAATAAATGAATCCCTGCACATGTGGGGTTATTTGCGCATCCGTAACCGCTTTTAACGCACAGAACGGTCTGATAATAACATAACATTATGGCCAGTCTTAGTGTGCAAGTTTTTCATTCCTAGGAAGTTTGTTTAAAATGTTTATTTAAACAGTTGTGTAAATTTTAATCTTACGTAATAATGCATCAGACATTATAATACGTTAAGCAATTGAATTGTGTATTCATTAAAAAAAGAAAATGTGCTCAATTGATGTTCAAAT
The DNA here is from genome assembly GCF_020536995.1 of Dreissena polymorpha. Lineage (NCBI taxonomy): Eukaryota > Metazoa > Mollusca > Bivalvia > Myida > Dreissenidae > Dreissena > Dreissena polymorpha. The sequence continues at coordinate 3,748,497 of NC_068362.1, forward strand.
ATGCCGCTGCATAAGTTTTCGCGATAAATAAATGTCAAATTTATTATATAATGCATAGACAGTTGCACCCGAAAAATATAACATGCTTGCAAAAAAGTTATTTAACATATAAGCCAAATGGCAGCATGCCGTATATGTTAATTGTCTATAATTTAAAGCTTGAATAAAAAAAATCCACACAACTATTCGTTTTTATATTAACACATTTTGTGTATACATGTACATGTATACATAACCGTAAATATCGTGCAATGGGTCCAAGGCTTAAAGTGTAGTCTAGAACATAAGACGTGCTGTACTTAATGACCCATGATCATTGAAATCGTGTTTAAACATTGTCTTACAAATGCGCATGCGTAGATTTGCGTTTAATCCTCATGCGCTAGCAGACGAACAAGTGCCATAAGTACAAATCCAAAGAAACTGAAAATAATTTTCAGAAGCGTTGAGTTATGTGAACCAAGTTCACGTAACAAAATCTCAAAGAATGTCACGAAAAGGAAAGTCCCCGTGGCGATTCCTTGAAGTACCGCTGAAACGGTGTCCCGTGTGATGACGTCATCGGAGCTATTTATAGCTTCGTCGATAAGGAGGCCGAGTGGACTGACAAGGGCCAAGACAATAACTATGCATGCCGCTTTCTTCGATGACGACAGTATTTCAACTGACTGGATGCCAATCGTGAAAAACACAAGACATTTGTGAACAGAAAGCGCCCCCAGAAGTTGCCAAACGGCGGACGTCTCTGTCAACAGGCCAAGTGCGAGACCATCAAATATCATATGAAGTGACAGAGCTATAAGTAGAACCGCTCCCCGAATTTTTGAACGCTTGCCCTCTTCTGTTCTTGGCTCCGTCGAAGTATTTGCGTCTGATAAAAAGTTGGTCGATTCAGCGTTTCGAATGTCTGGATTCTTACCGTCATCACTAGTAAAGGCAACGCTGAGACTGCTTTTATTTTTGGTGTCGGTGGCGAAACTGTCTGTAGGAATTGCTGACCAGACCGGTGATTTTTCTTTGCCAGGTTGGCCAATGGCGCCATACGTTTGACTTACAGAACTGTCGATACACGACTCGAAGATGACCGTGTTCTCGCTGTGTTTACCGTGTACTTCTATTGCAACGTCTTCGTGTTTTTGAGGCTCTGCGTTTGCCTCGTTGGATTTTTCCACTTTTCTCGGTGAGCAGAGGAAATGAGATAAATGTTCAACGAATAACATAGAGAAGAAACCTACACATAAAAGCAGTTCCGTGAGCGGATATTCCGTTTCAAAGTCATAGTGCTTCAGCGCATTTTCCATCACCTCGCGCGCTTCCGGTAAAAGGTCCAAAACCGTTGCTGCGAAAAACACCCCGCCAGAAAAGCAGTCCAACCAACTAACGACCAGGTTAACTTTACTTGAAGTCCCAAATTTTCTGATCAAACATTTTAACAGAAGAATGGAAAGAAATCCGCAAATGGTTGATAGTCCAAATAATATAAACAAGCTGGCAATTTTGCTGTTATCCATCTTGTTTTGTTCGATTTATATGCAGTGCACTAACTTCCACAACGCTTTACTTAAATATGTAATACATGTATTTCAATGATTAATTACAACACATGTGCTCGAAGTACACTTTTACGCACTTCTTAACCGTTTGTATTTCTATTGCAAAGAAATCCACCATTTTGCGAAGTGACAAATTATGGTAATGAAACACGATTTTGTTTGATAATCAAACACCTAAATATATCACGTGAAACTGTACAATGATAACGCTTCAGCAATCACATGACAACCTGTTGTATTTTCCCATTTTCACATGTATGACACACTCTACATAAGCAGACGATTTACTGCATAAATGTACTTACGGAATATTCCGGACATAGCCGATGAATCACGATTGATAACCGACTGAGACCAGAATTTAAAGCTGTTACACAGTTTTGGCCATATATACGATTCTCATTTAGTGAAATAATTATTAAACGATACGACTTTGGGTTTTTAATTTTGATGACCTTTTGGAAGTAATTAGTTAATTTAAAAATGTGAATCGTGACTTTCTGAATCGATCAGATTAGTTCTGAACTTACCTAAATTCTTCTTATTGTAAACGTAGATTTGTGGCTGACTTAATATGGTTGTAGTGGTAACTATTTAAGTTAACCCATTTTGTGCCTAGTGGACTCTCCCATCCTTCTGAATTAGATCAATTTATTTCAAAAATTAGGGATGTCTAGAATATTTATTTCTATATTTAGAATATTACTAACAGAAATTCCTTAAAGCTAACAGCGCATGCCCTGATCATCTGAGTCTGCGCTGTTTGCAAAGGCCTTTTTTCTAGATACCTACTTATAATAAGTATTATATTACACAAGTACCACGATCATATGAACCACATAAGAATCAGTCGGCTACATAATTCAAGTATCACGATAGAAACCACAAGATCATCAGGAGGCTACATAATGCATAAAGTCGCTTTAACAGTGGTTTCACATGGCAGGGTTTGTTACTAAACATAGACCGCTGTTCTGATTAATGTCCATAAATGGGTGCAACCTTGCCTTCACTCTGGATCAGCAGACGATTGATTGCATAAAACAATATCCTACGAAGGATTCCGGAGATAGTCGATGTATCACGGTTGCGCTGTTAAAGCTGTCATTGGGTTATCATGTATACATGTGTATATGTGATATGGCAATGTGAAATTCCCATTGCAATCGGTCAAAGTTTGCTGTTGGCGATAAGCAGCGCGTATCGTCTGAACGCATTATTTTTAACGATTATGTGAACTCTGAACGACCGTGAAATCACTAGGGTTAATCGGAAAACCCGGGTATTTTCGCAACGCAATACATTAAAGAGAATATTGACGTAAGATATTTTCTGCTTAAGGATCGAATATTCAATTACATGTACATGTGTTTTATAAGTGTTTACTAAGAAAACGAAAGTGAACTCATATTTAAAATAAGTACGTGTCACCGTTTGTTTATTTTATCTTTTTAAATTAGGTATTTTTAGTATTGGCATGTTGACCCGCAACAATTAAATTGTTTGCTGTAGTATGGCAACGCATGAGATGTGCTTAATTAAATAAGACAAGTTTATTATGCCCAACGTTTCTTATAGTAGTAACGTTGTAGTAGTAGCAGCAGCAGTAGTAGTAGTAGTAATAGTAGTAGTAGTACTGTAGTAGTAGTAGTAGAAGTAGTAGTAGTAGTAGTAGTAGTAGTAGTAGTAGTAGTAGTAGTAGTAGTAGTAGTAGTAGTAGTAGTAGTAGTAGTAGTAGTAGTAGTAGTAGTAGTTGTTGTTGTAGAAGTAAGTAAAAGTGGAAGTAGTAGTAATAGTAGCAGTAGTAGTTGTTGTAATTATAATAGTAGTAGTTTTTAGTGTAATAGTATTAGTAGAAGTAGTAGTTGTTGTAAGAGCAGCAGCAGCAGTAGTAATACTTGTGCGAAATGTTTTTTTCTGGTTGCTGTTGTTGTCGCCTGGGTTGTTGTTTTTTGTTGTATGTTGTTATCATTATTATTGTCACGTTGTATACTATTACATTTAAATGACTGATGCTGCTATGAAAGCCAACGAAACGTAATAAGATGAAACAATTGAAATCAATTGTCGACCAATACATTTCATGGTTTCATGAACTAAGATTACTTCATTCAAGATATAACTGTGGTCAAAATTGCAAACAGGGGAGTTTATCAACTTTGTACATTGACAATCATTGACAATGATTGTACATCAACACCGCCTTATCAATTTCAGATAGCCTTATTAACCCATTTACGCCTAGTGGACTCTCCCATCCTTCTAAATTGGATTAATCTATTTCCGAAATTAAGGATGTCTAGTATATTGATTTCTATATTTAGAATATTTCTTACAGAAATTCCTTTAAGCAAACAGCGCAGACCCTCATGCGGCATCTCATCTGGGTCTACGCTGTTTGCCAAGGCCTTTTTTCTAGACGCTATGCATAAATGGGTTAATTATGTATATGCTTGCCTGAAAATTAGAATATGATAAAAACAATTGAGCACGGTTAGCCGAGTGGTAAGCGATAAACTTTTACTCCAGGGGTCAGTGGTTCAATCCCAGTAAAGGATACCTTTTTTTCGTTCTTTAATTTTAGTCTTGTTTTTTTACTGGAGGTTTTGAGATCCTTTGTTTATTTTTATCAATCTATAGCATTTAATGAAAAACTTCAATACATGCAAAAATCTGTAAAAATGTTCCTTAAATGAGTGAAAATTTGGCTTTCCAAACAATGTAGTACGTCTGATAGTTTATTTATTCTGCATAGTATCATTCGGAGGTTTTGCCTTACTGATGTGTATTTACTTAAATAGTTCTAAATCTCAATATAGTCGATCAAAGAAGTGTAACTTTTTTCCCCAATGATTATTCACCATATTGGATTCACTCCCTTGTTATGAAACTCGCTGTAAGAGTGTGCATATTTTTATGTATAGCAAAAATGATGGCCCTTTTAGCTGATTTTTTCAAAGAAAGAGCCTAATAGTAAATAGAAATCTACAGAAATTAATGTTGGTGTTGGTGTTTTTTTTATTGTTAAGTTTGCAAAATTGAAGCTCCTTTTCCGCATCACCGAAATGTTGGTTTAGTTTAAACACGTTTATTTAAGCTCGATTGCATCGCAAGCCCCCGGCTAACTGGAACACTCTCGAGTCCTTTTCCTGGGCCTAGAACCAGTACTTGGTGTCTTTGGGAGAGATATTAAGATCGCTCCACTTGTTGGGATCGAACCCATGACCTCCTGATCGCTATGCGGACACCATATACATTACGCGACGGCGACCTCAAATGTGGAATGTTAAAAGAGAAATGTTAACAGTGAATATACCCGTCATCCGACGTAAAGCGAAATGGAAGCTATAGTAATAGACTTCGTCCTTCCGTTCGTCTGTCAATGCGTCCGTCGTCATTCTTTCCGTAACACTTTCGTTCCCGATCTATATTCCCTTAACCCGTTGACGAGTTTTCATTTCACTATCTCATCTTCAAAGGTTTGAAGGCATGACTCAGGAAGGATTGTCATGCTACGTGGCTAAAAAAGTTCTTCAAGAAGAAGTGCAGAAGGCATGAATCAATCACGCTGGTGAAAGGTCAAGGTCACAATTCATGTTCAAAAGTTATCGCCGCAGTTTTCGTGTCTTCTAAATAGCTCCTGACCACTTTCAGGGGTTTTCATTAACCTTAGCTAAGAAATTAAGGTCATTGAGACGTTGTGCAAAAGGCATGAGTCAGTCACGTTAGGTCAAGATAAAACATTTATCTAGCTTTTATTGTTTGCGTATAATTTGTTACACTGTTAGTAACTGATGGTGTATATCTCAACTGACTGCTCGATAACTCGGGGTGTATGGAAATTAATCGGGTCGTATGGCCACCATGGACATATGACTGCTCTAAACCAATCGGATTAGGTCATTTTTGTAGTAGGTGAGATATATAGAGAATACTAGATTAGCGTTGAATAGAGAAAAGTTTATGTTGCGAGGCTAAGAACACCGGGAGCGCGAGCCTTGGCGAGCGCTTTCGGTGTTTGAGCCGAGCAACATAAACTTCTCTCTATTCAACGCTAATCCTAGTATTATATTTATCCAATTGAATTTTTTTTTCAACGTGAAATTTAACATAAATATATCTAATAATCTTGACAAGAATTTTAATTCATTCTTAAAAGCGCTTAAAATCTATATCTAACGAATGTAACCATGCCTAGTGATATAGAATGTATTTGTTCTGGTACGGAAAATAGTCTTAAAAAATTTCACACAAAAACTGTTAAACGGGACAAAATATCACCATATGACTCAATTCAATTTTGCGCAGCATGCAAATTGTAACACATTACGACCACGAAAAAAAGATTTTACTTTAATGGAATTCATATTATTTTCGAAAGAAAATGATCAAAATCCAATATGGTGGCGATTTCTCCTGACAAAATGATGTCGATGTCAACATACATGTACCTGTAGCTTTACACACAGAGACGTTCTAAACATAAATTATCAAAAAAACTATACTCGCCTAATGTTTTCATGGACGCTGCAGATTTTGATGGCGTCTAAATCTAGCCTTCACATCCCGTGTGTGAATCAAACACAAAAGATAATCCGTAATAATTTTGTTAAGCTTTGAAACACTTGTTACCAACGGGTAATTCTTACTGAATATACTTTCTTTGATAAAATTACAAAGACAAAGTCTACTCATCAAAGAAAATACACTTACATTTACTTGCATCCAAAAGCAAAACAAATGGAATACTGAACCAAAATACACACCCATCAGTATGTTCTACACACACAACTTCACATCCAAATAGGCATGCACATTCTGAAAATCAATAACATGAATAAGCTAGATTTACATGTAGATCTTAATCCTTCGTCTCATCGGTTCCATCCGAGGTAAGTAGTCCATAGAATATACACTTTTTCATAATAACATCCAGGATACATTAACACGAAAAAAACACGCCTTCAATGTTATTCCCATACACTCGCATACTAGTTTCGTGTACACCAAAAGATGACATCACATATCAGGAAAATGACGCAATTAGCTCTACTATGTCATTTTATGACGCCGTCAATCAGCTGATTCATTATACGGATGGCAAAAAATTATGTCCCTTGACTAGATCGAAAGGTTGAAGGTCGTATAGTTTTAAAGCTAAATTTACTCGACTCTACGTTAGCGATTAATTATGAAAATCATTTAGTGGTAGAATAAAGAAGTCCGTGCACGCGACAAGTATATTCAACAACGTGGGATACAGGCTAGTATATTCCATGGGGTGTTATACCGTAAATGTCGGTATAAAAATGGGATACACATGCACACCGTATATCTCATATACCCATTTAAGAATGTTCATTACAAGTTAAAGTCATACAGAAAACTAAAAATAATTAGAAACTCCAATAAACACTCCACGTATAAAGCAGTTAATTACACTGACTTCGCGTTGGAGTTTAACAGAAGTTCCGAATTTATTTATGAGACAACTGATAATTAAAATCGGCAACGTTCCACTTAAAGTGGATAATCCAAACAAATAAACAAAATTGCATTTTTTTTCTCCAATACATGACTGTCGCCCAAAGTCGCGAGTCTTTTTTCACAAATACAACATAATATTTTATTTGACGATTTTTTTCCCCATACACGCGTGTTTAGTTAAAGCCTATTTTATTTGCTCAATGACATAGAAAGCCTAAGGTGTACGGAAACGCCCTCGAGTCCCTTTTCTGGGTAGAACCAGTATTTGACGTCTTAAGAAAGCTTCTCCAGGTGGATCAAAACCGTGACCTCCCGGTCCCAAGGCGGACATGATATTCATTACGCCACAGTTACCGGTATTGCCACAATATGCACGCTTCCAAGATTTCCACAACCTAAATTGTGATCACGGAAATACAAATTATTACAGACACTCGTGACATTTGTTTACAACTAAATAGTGTGTAAGGTAAGTGAAGCAGTGCACGGTAATTGATCACCACTGAAAATCAGTGTTGTTATGTCGTACATCACAGTTTCAACATATCGTAAACCGCTTTTGCATTTCAGTTCATTGCATTCGCTACAATGCCCGTTGAATTACGTGTACAAAATTAACCCTTTCCTCCATAAGAAGCAAAGTGAAAGTGGCTTTTGCAACCAGCATAAAACCAGAACTGCTTGCGAGTAACTCGCAGTCTGTTCAGGTGCTATGCTGTTTGCTGCTCATCAGTATCTAAGGTTTGGAGATGATGCTTTAAAAACTTGGATCTAGTAAGAAAGGTCTTAAATTAAATATAACTTTCTAAAGGACTACACATGCGTGAAAATACTTATCTAAGTGGTTAATTGGTTAACTAAGACAACTGGCTATTGAACGATATGATGGCAGTGGTAGTTAGTTGTATGTACAGGTTTCTCATCAATGCAAGCCTCTAACCCATGGAGTTTCATTTTGACACCTCATACTATTTTTCGAGACATGCCCCGGTCAATTGTCAGCATGAAAATTAACAAGAACCCCAACTAACATATTTTAAAAAGATTTCTATCCCACAGAATTTGAAATCCGCATTCATAGAAGGTTTAAAATGTCTTCTTGTTCATAAAATTGGTTGCAACGTGGATTATTCGCTGAAACTATGTCCGAAAGAATAAAAAGCTTGAATACATTTCTCTAAGTACAATGTTAACAAGAGATGTAAAAAATGTTTTCCCTCGATTTAAATACATTTTTACATGATTTCGATCCCCACCATGTAGACAACAGCAAACGTAATAAAGAGTGTAACACAGCGATCAATACCTGTCTGGGCGGACGTCGACATCTTGACCATCACGCGATTACCCCCTCTGAAAACGTTCTCGTTACATCGTTAGAAACAAGAGGTCTCCGTACCGACCGACCATTCGACCGATTAAATGACCGACGCAAGGTAACATACCACCTCTTCATCAAAAGGGGCATAACATGGCAAGTAACAAAACATATGAAAGCAGGAGATATTATTATTTTGCACTGACCTTTCCTTCAATCTACATCAAAGTACGTTTCAAGATAATCCTGTTTTTAGGGTGCAGAATCAACGGGGTTTTCAGGAATTTACACAATGGATGTAAACACAGAATGTAAACACACTGTTAAGAACTTTATTTTTGCAAATATCTTAAGCTATTTAAATTCATTTGCAAAACACGTCAGTGCATAAAAGACAGTTTTTCTTGCAGTGTGTGCCGATATCTTAAGGTATAAGAATAAATCATTGAATACGTCTGAAACCGGTGACAAAGTTTCACGTTGCGTGAAGCATAATCGTGCAGTACACATGGATTTTTAACAAGAACACAGGCTTATTTAAATAAAGTAATGCTGACGTATTTCACATTGCCATAATCAGCATAGAAATCTGTCTTTTATGCACTAGTTGAAATTTTTAAGAAACAATGTTTTAAAAAGTTATTTGGAAAAAACAGCACTTACCGGCGTGTTTACATCCATTAACGTTTAATTGGGAACTCAACAAAGTCACGTGATCCTGCACCCTGGTTTTAGTTTTCAAAATATGTACCTGCGCTTAATTTATATACAAAAATAAATAAGGGAAATTACTATATAAATATAGAAGCAAGAGTTATAGTTCTTTTGCAATGCACAGACCCTAAATGATATCTACCTACGTAATACCTACCTTTTTGGTTTCAACTTGATATCTCTTCATATTTTACTCTACAGACACAGATTGTGTATACCATTAAACAAAGGCAATTAATCTAAAAATATGGACCAAATAGCTATGGCTCTTGTTCATTACAATACCGCCCGCACCTCTATCATCTACAAATAGCAAATCCATGTGTCAATAGTTCCAAATGAATACCTATTATAGCTGTATAGTAATGCTCCGGACAAAAATGCGATGGCCCTTAGTAAGGACGACAAACGGAGAAACCTGAATTCAATTTACCCCTCCACCACCACCCCCATCCCCAACTCCACCCCGCCCATCTTGCCACTTTGCGTTAACTACCAAAAAATACATGAAACACGTAATTTAATATGTTATTCTTTGTTGTGAGTTACAATTCGCTTAATTAACACACAATTTCAATCGTTGCATATAATTATCGCAAAAAATACGCCGCGAAAAAATCTGAAAATGATGTTGAATATATATATGTCATTTAAATGATTTCTAAGTGCAATTAGGTGAAAATATGTATCAACAGATCATATTTTATGTATACTTGACTTAACGATAACCTATTTATAACATAAGATTACGATAACAAATAGGCGAACTGCAGTATTCAATTTAATTCGAAAGTCGCTTAATTCACACATAGCACAGCTATTGCTAATAGCTGATCCATTAAAATAATAATAACGATCAAATAAACTTGACAACAACAGTATAAATGTTATAATAAGCACAAATCAATGTTTTAAGAATTTAGTTCATGCATATAAATGGCAAGGCTGACAATTATATACACTGATTTAATTGTGACAAAACATTGACAGACGATTGAGTTCTAGTCAGCTTAATCGACACTTCGTTTATTGCAATAAAACAATACATCATGATCATGTTAATAGCTGTAATTGACCGCATAATTATTTTACTTCAATCAGCACAATATATTTATAATTATGACACAGTGACAATGAATCCAAAAAGAAAGTTTACATCAAGTAAATGGCATATATGCGCAGCGACAATATACATTTCGATGACGTTAATATCCGTACTTGTAATAACAAAAATAACCTCGGTTAATTTTTTTGGCGTTTTTTGTATAAAATTTTTGCATCAGTAGCGGTCACATTAACAACCATTCCCTTATATGAACCTTGTATGAAATCTTATCTTATCATTCAAACGAATACAACAACAACACCAACATTCATTTCGGCAATTAAGCTACAAATAAGCTCCTAGCCTACAATTTGATAAAGCAAATGGTAATTCTTCATACATCATAAAAACGAAAAGAAAATGTCAGTTATGTTTACGTTCAGTATGTACTTTTTGATTTTAGAACATAAGCGTAAGTGTAAAAATAGCACCTTAGTATTATGCAATCCATTTGCCCGTGCCGACCTCGCAGTGACTGCGATTATTCACTTCGTATTCATCATACCACAGGCTATTGGTATTAGCTGCTACCTCCCACCCCCCCACCACCACCCCCACCACAGGCTATTGGTATTAGCTGCTACCTCCCACCCCCACCACCACCCCCACCCCCATCTGCTCGCCTCCTACTAAAACCCTAAAATTGCCAATTTGTTATACACAAGACAATAAACTGTGTATAACACAAATTATTATTGTTAACTAATATATGTTCATGAATTTTACCAATAGTGTCATACCTCGACTAGTTATCGAGTTATGCTCGGGGCTAAACAGTCATGACTGATAACGGAAGATAAAGTTAACATACAGTCAAAGTGTATTTAATCATTTGATGCGACAGATACAGTCGATATATGAGCGTATCATACTGCCATTGGTAAAAACTGAAACTTAACAAATAACACAATAAATTATAAATATACAATTAACAATAGTAATAAAAATGCATATAATACGTCAAAATCAATTTCATGGGAATTACGTTCATGCCCATACAATAATACAACATAGTCTTAGATACAATAACTAATTTTAATAGAAGTAAGTTTCAACCATGTGGCAGCAATCATGGCAATTTGATAGTCGATTATTGTTAATGCATATAATTATATAGTCTCTTATAAATAATATTATGATTGGTCGCATACATGTTACTGTGCTTTTTATATGTATTTTAATTGTATATGTATTGCGAATGAGACTTTAATAAAATATTGAATTGATGCCCAAGAAGATTATTATACATAATACCAATTACATTGTAACGTAATAAATTCAAGTTAACTTAAACGACAGCATGATAATTGCTATAAAACAATTTATCATTTAGATATGTATGGTACCCGTTGTCAAATATTATACAATAGTAATACGTATTTCTAACACAAACAATTCATTCGGTAACGTATTGAATGTTCTTCTTCATCTTTAACGCAGTGGTCATTAAATTTTATGGTCCATTTTTGTATATGCAGCTTTACTTACAAATTCATACG